>NC_024320.1:17500934-17552940 GCF_000523025.1 Cynoglossus semilaevis
AGGATGGGAAGTTCATGGCTCCAGCACCTGCTATCTGCTCGGCTCTGGTCTGTTAAGCCACGATGCTTTTTTCTTCCCACAGCTGACACCCAGATCAACCTGCCTCGGATAAGATCAAAGCTGTGACGGAGAGGGCAGGAGGTGGAGCAGCACTCACACCCTGAGCAGCAGTTCTCATTTCATCTTCAAAGATGAGATGAGAACTGCTCCAGCTCTGCACCAGGGTTGGTTTTGTTGTTTTTTGTGGCAGCCGTTGCTGTGCACTTCCCAGCACTGTGCGACGATAACGTCCCATGGAACGTAACGGTGTCAAACTTTTCATTCCACGTAAACACGAATGAATCCATCCATCCATCCATCCATCCATCCATCCATCCATCCAACTACCTATATTATAATTTGAATTTCAATTCTATTTTTAAAACAGAACTGAATTAAACTCGACTTGAATTGACTGATCAATCCACCACTGATCCATCCATCCATCATCCATCCATCCATTCATCAATTCTACTGATATTTTGTCGGCTGTATTTCGTCAGATATCGCCCTTGGTCCAGTTGTCAAATGTCTTTACAGGACAGTCACTTGATGGACAAAACTACACAAAAACCATTTGTTTGTTGCCCTATGTATTCAAACTGAAAAGGCTAAATAAAATGGGGTGAATTTAATGACCCACCAGAAAAGTTTGGACTTCAAGTTCCAACCCAGTCTTTGACTCCTAAACTTTAAAAGCTTTAAAAAGTAAGTCAACTTTTTAGGTGGAGATAAATGTGTTTCTGGTGCCTGTGATGGAAGTATACAGTACGCAGTAGTTCCTGGCACTGTCACAGTACTTTCTTTTCTCCTAGATATGACAGCGTTGAAGATTTTTGGTTTGTAACAACATACTTTGTCTTTCTTCAATTCCTGCCAATACATCAGAATTGTCTTCAACTAAACAGGCTGAGATTTTAGTCAATTATGAGTTCATTTAAAAGGTCATTTTAAAGATCGTTATATTTTCATCACTGTGGCCAAGCGGACAGATCCAGGGAGAGGGGGGGGGGGGGGGGGGGTCAGCAGCAGGTAGCTAGGTCACCTTCAACTCTGTTTTCCGTTGCCTCGTCGTCCTCCGACAGCAGCCTCAGATAAGTGGATTAAGTGTAAAACCAGATCAATAGCCAATCACTTAGGCCAATGGAGTAGATCCAAGAGCTCCACAATGCTGCGTGTCATTTGAGTGCAGCCTTACTTCAGTATATCCTCTCACAAGAACATTAGGAAGTCCATCAGGAATAATTTATGCCGTCTCGTTTCCAAACAGCAGGCTAACGAGGACAAATTATAATAGAGCCGTAGCTAGAGTACTCCAAGAGACGATTTACTACTCCGTTGTACTGCTGTGTCCCTACTGTCGCTGTTTACTTCCTCAGTGACAAAACACAACTTCGCTCAATCCTGAAACGACTCCTGTATTAATGGATGTGGTGTTTGATCGTAGTTGAAGAGCAGAGAACACACTTGGTTTCACACCGACTTTAAATCCGACACCTGTTTTGTCTAATGATCAAGTGCACGATTGTTAAACTGACACAAACATGTCATGTGATCAGCAGTCCAGTAGTTTCATGGCTCATCTGAAGGTGGTTTAGTTTGGCTGCCCACAAACGTGGAGCCAACCCTGTTTGGCCGTACAGTGTAGACTGTGTTAAGTGAAAATGATATCACTGTATATCGGTGGAACAGGTAGAGGTATGTGTTTCACACCTGTTTTGACGAATATGCAAAACGATGACTCGGAGGTCGTGGTCCTCGACTAAAATTAATCAGTCTACAGACTCAGAGTTTGTCAGTCGTACAGTTATTTACTGTGCTGCACTCAGTGAACCTGGTCTGAACTGGAGTGGAAGCCTCTGCAAATACAAGGCGGGTGTTGAGGTGGTGTTTTAAGCTCCAGGTTCTTTGGTGACACCGGTGAGTGTAAAAGTGACCTGAATATGTACTGAATACATTTTTATAGTAACGATAAGTGGACGGGCAATTTGGAACAGTGTGCATCATCAAAAAGTTTAATAATTAATTTCACAAATTAACCCGATTAATTTTGACAGACCAAATATATGTATACACATATAAATACATAAATAAATATACACAAATATATACAGATATGTACATATGACATTTCAAGGTTTATTTTACTATAACCTCAAGTTATACTCACTGTATATCAACTGCTGCACTAACCTCAAGTT
Organism: Cynoglossus semilaevis; assembly: GCF_000523025.1. Lineage (NCBI taxonomy): Eukaryota > Metazoa > Chordata > Actinopteri > Pleuronectiformes > Cynoglossidae > Cynoglossus > Cynoglossus semilaevis. The sequence goes on from NC_024320.1 coordinate 17,503,175, forward strand.
ATACTCACTGTATATCAGTATATCATATGCTGCACATTTCTTTAGCAATCTTTAAATTACAATTAAAAAACCTTGAAAGACAAAATGCATTCAATGCTGTTGCATGAGTGTAATCCAAAATGATTCCTTAGCAGGAATATGCTGGGGTTTTGTTTTGTTTTTTTTTAAGTCTGGGACAAAGAGTTATTCATCAACTCATTCTGTCAAAAGATAAAAACATGCTCTTTAGTGAGACTGACCACGACACAAGAAGACTTACAAACAAACGTGACTTTAGTTTGTTTGTTTACTGGTGTCCAATGACGGCCGGCCGACCAAGTGTTTCTCTGTATGCCGCGGCCCGGGGCTCCAGGGTTACATACCTCAGAATCAGCTGGAAGAGTTCAAATACATGTCCCTGCATCCTACCACAACTAGCAATTCGTTGATTTGCATCTTAGAGTAGCCACTTGATTTACAAACTCCTGGTGGAGGTCAGAGGTCACTAACAGGCACAGCAGGTACACGGTGTCAGGTCGTGAACATGTACTTCTGAGTAGCCAAAAAGTACCACAAATGAAAATGAGTTTTCACAGGCCCTGAGAGGTTGACTGAGAGGGAAGAAAAAAAAACAAAACAAAACTATGAACTACTAGGTTTTTCGTAAACAAAACTATGAACTACTAGGTTTTTTTTAAATTATACTGAATTCATTCGTGTTGATAGCACACAAATACAATACACACAAACCTAGGATTCCTACATAATTCCCTACAAACTCTCATTGTTTAGCTCAACACAGATTGTTCTCAGTGAAAGAGATCACATAGGAATCAAACCAGCAACCCTCCAGTTACAAACTCCATCCTTTACTATAACTCCATATCAACACAGCAAACTGAAAGTTTGTGATATTTACTAAAACTCACAACCACCTGTGTCATTAGGACCAGACAGACAGAGTAGAGACAATCACTGAGTCCCAGTAACTCAACACTAAATATTCTCTCTTTTCCAGGTAGTGATTTTGTCAGTATCAACCTTGTATTTAACTCAACACTAAATATTCTCTCTTTTCAAGGTAGTGATTTTGTCAGTTTCTTTGTTTGACATCAACCTTGCATTGCTCCCATTTGTTCAGCTTCTAGAAAATCAACTCACAGGCCTGGCATGTGTGTACTGTTAGAGAGGCATCAATACAGTCTCAATATCTCAACAATGAGAAGAGGTTTCATCGTCTTACAGTACAAGTATGAATTTGACATGTAAATTGTATCAAACACTGCTAAAAATGACATTAACAAAACAGAATTAGAAAAATCACCACAAGAGAAAAAGCTGTGATAACGCAAGCTACGTCACTGCACACAGGAGTGGACAACAAACGCTCGTTGACACCGAGACTCGGAGAATGACATTTATGGATTTAGCGTTACGTACAGAGGTGCGGACGGGACAAAATGCAGCAGACGAGATCAGATCAGATGCAGTTGTTTTATTAACCAAGTACAAACTTATTACAGAGAGAAACATCTCATGTAGCAGTAGCAATAGCAATAGCAATAGCAATAGCAATAGCAATAGCAATAGCAATAGCAATAGCAATAGCACCAATGACTTACCAACAGAGAGTGAGGCCCAGAGGTTTATATACTCAGGTCAGCAGCTGAGTCCAGTGACACTAATCAACACAGGTGACAGTGATGGAACTAATTACCCCAGGAGAGGCAGACAGGAGGGCAGGAAGGCAGACAGGCCTGACAATCAGATGGACTAAGACTTCAGGACTGAGAGTGCCAACATTAAATAAATGAATACATCATTAAAGAACTACTTAAATGTGTCATTGATGAATTAAATTTGAATGAATTATTTCATGGCCCCGTGTTGCAGTGCATCATGAACTAACTTTATCTGTCAAACTTAAAGGTGTTTATAGGTGATAAACACCTGCAGCAGATAGAATGACTCTCGGGGCGGTCGGTCCTCGGACGTCTGTGGACGTCTGTGGACGTCTGTGGACGTCTGTGGACGACCGGTCATCAAACATGAAAATGTGCAGTTCCTGTTCAGACCGTCTCCCTTTGATCTCACACACTCATCAATATCCTTCCTACGAAAGCCCACAGAGTTACCGAGCTCCCACTCAGTCCATCACGCCCGGGGGAATTAGCTGTGCAGGCAAGACACATGACCACAGGTCAAAGGTCAGCCACGTGCTTAGCACAACTATTTAAACATCAGGTATTATTCAGCAGAATGAATGAACTCCAGTCCAGAAGTCATGCTCTGGTCACCGCTGCTTCACAACGGAGAGGGATTATAACAACCACCAAGGTCAGATGGAGAGGTGTGTGGTTCGATTCCCTGAGATTGTTGACGATTTGCTGGCTACGTTTAGGTCAAATCCACAAGGACAGGGGGCGCTAATGCTGTTATCATCCCATTTCATCTAAGGTTAGCAATATAGAGTAGACAACCTGCTGTGTACAAAATCTCTGTGTCTTTCTTCAATTCCTGCCGGTATATCAGCGTTGTCTTCAACTAAACAGGCTGAGGTTTTAGTCAATGATGAGGTCGTTTAAACTAGGCTTTTTGTGAGATTTTTGTTTGGTGGTGTGTTGTGGCTCAAAAACGGTTGAGAAACACCGATGTAGAGAAGTAGTTTTGTTATTTTTATGAATACAGTTTTTAAAAATTGTCATGTCCTCATATTAACGTGTGTTAACCTCATCTTGCAGTGACTGGAATCAGCTGTGCTACACGGCGGTGGCTGTGGCCTGGCTCATAACATAAAAATGAACTCTTTCCTGTTCCATATGAACATTTAAGCATAATCCCAGAAGTGCAGAGAGAAACGTCACTGGCCAGAAGGCAGCTGCTGGTCAAACACACACACACACACACACACAGACACACACACACACACATGGCAGCAGCAGATCATTTAGCCTGAAAAGCACCAGTGAGGTAAAGTCTTGGGTTTAAATAGTTCTCTTTTACGAGCTCTGACCGCAGCAGCGGTGACCTGAGGGGGACAGGGGGGAAAGATACTTATGACACAGAGAGCAGCAGGTCACCAAGGTCATCTCTGCTTTTCATCTCAGCATTAAAGGGATAACCCTAGAATTTTTTTCCCAAGAATTTATAAAATGCCTTCCTGAGTCACCTTCACCTTCACCTTCACCTTCACCAGACTACAGTCATTGAAAGAAGAATGTCAGCATGTCAGCTAACAATGAGTTTGGTGGATGCTTTTTAAAGCAGGGGTCACTGAGTCAAGCTGAGGGTCACATCAGTGTTCCATATTCAGTCCTGCAGATAGTTGTTGTTTAATACTGATACTGTACGATATTACACTGTAATGTAATACTAACATTTCAATAAGTGACAAAAAATGACAAAACGAAATAATTATTCACCTCAAGGTACAGGTCAGAGGTCAGGGGTTTGTAGGCATTAGATAAAGGTCAAGAGTGAATCTAACTGTGGCTAAAGGACTTTTTATTTATGTTTAGTTCAAGTCGTCTTTGTCTCTATGACACGAGGGTTGAGGTTATTAACCTTACAGCTGTCAAAGGATTCTTATTTAAAAAAATGCAATTAGCTTTGAAGTAAACATCTTCCTTATTTTTATTACTCAAATTAATTAACCATAATGAGTTGACATTCTTTAACATGATAAAAATAAAAACAACTTTTATTCTGTTGACGTTTGTGTTTCACACATTTATTTCGCCATTTAGGTTCTGAAGTTCTGTACACGATCAAAAGTGAATGAAGAAAACATTATTACGTCATCAGTTAAAGAACCTTGTCATTACTGTGACCACAGCTGACACCTGCAGGTGAACCCGACGTGGTCCAGCTGCAGTTGCTCCACAAGAAGAAGGAGCGTTTCTCTAACAGATTACAGCGGTGGTATGTGCTAATCTCTGTATCCTTGATCCAGATGTTCCAGCCAGAAAGGGAAAGTCTGAAGTGGATGGACGAGTTGCCGTAGAACAGTCCTTTCAATCATGTGGCTGCAGCAGGACCTGGCCTGGCCTGACCTCATGACCTCATGACCTCTTGGCCTTCTTCTCCTTCATGATCTTCTTGCTCTCCTCTCTCCTGCGTTTATTGACGGGGTTCCGCGGGTCATAGATCTCAAAAGTGTCCTCGTCCTGCATGTTGGCATCTTTGACTTTTCTGCTTTGCTCATCAAACTGTAGTACATGGCCCATCCTAAATCAAAGGGAGAAGAAAGGAAGAGAGAGATCAAAGAACTGCAGCAGAGGAGCCACTAAATCACTGCTCTGTACTTCCACCTCCAGGCCAAACACCACTTTAACGTTATTATTACTACAGAGAAAAACCTTTATTTTTTAAATCAAAAAATACAATTTACTTATAAATATAAATATGGTGTGAAATATTGACCATAGAGGCTGTTACCAAGCAGAGTGACTAAATGAACTGGATCAAAAAAAAAAATAAAAAAGAGAATAAGACTATTATAGTGAATTTATTTGAATGTTATCTTTACAAACGCCAAGTATCGAAACAAACCAAATCCTACAGGAAGTCTTGCTTCTTGTCTTCGTCTCCAAACTTTTGACATTGTTGACCTACTGATATAAACTACCAATGAGGACAATGAGACACTAAACTCAACCCTGGCTGAGTGTTTGACCCGTTGATGATGATACGTAGTAATAAGTAACGCCCGATATCTTTAATTGTTGAATATATTTTGTTTATTTGTGTTTATCTGTGACATCCACGTTACCTGACTGCACGTTACACTTCCGAAACTTCAGTGTGACACTTTGAAGTTGTACTACATGAAAATGTACTCTGTTATCCCCACAAACAACACACCAGAGTCCTGAGGTGGTCGGAAAACATGTCATACCAGTTATTTTCTAGAAAAACCCAACCTTTAATCAGAAGGTCAAGGCTAAAAACAGAGTGTCATTTTCTCTTTCAAGTGTTTTTTAGGAGACTTTTTGGCTTTTAATTTAATAGAGGAGCAATGAAGAGTTGTTACAGGGCCTGATGTGAGAGGAAAGGGTCACAGTTTCTAGACTGATTTAAACTAAAAAAATACAAAGTAAAATGGACTCTAATATGAAGGAATCAAATGCAGGTACTGTTTTGGGTTCATTCTTGCAGGAAAATGACTATAATTTCAACCCAAACTTTATAAGTAAAACACGATAGTCGATGCAGATTTGCCCGCACACGGAGCCGTGATCTTAAATCAAAGAGTGTGACCAGGCCCGGGGCAGAAGTCCTGAATTTACATTAAAGACATGTCTGCAGCTGTACAACAGTTCCAGCTCTATTCGACCAGTTTGAGCTCCTGATTGACATCAGCTTGTGTCCCGTCCATGTACGTCTGAAACAGTAGATACTGTTTTTCAACCTGGCTCCAAAAAGTACAGCAGCTGCTTTTTCATTTTTGTAAAATTTTTAAATATTTTCTGTTTGTCTGGTCTACTGTGCGTCTGCTCCCGTCTCTGTGTGCCGTCTTGTTTGTGTGTGCACGTGCTCGGTGCCCTCTCCTGTGTTATTATGAAATCAGCAGGAGTTGTGACAGCTCATCTAGAATGTCATGGCTAGACTCTGGCAGACCCTGTGAGCGTCCCGCTGTGTGAGTGGTTCCCCTCTTATAATTTGTATAGCAGTCTCAGCGATGACAGTCTGCTGGCCGTGCGGCCTCAAACTCATACGGCTCCCAGAACTGTTGTAGAACTCGGTGCTCTGGCCTCACGGACGCCACTGTCATATATTTGTTTTTGTTCTTTTTTGTGGATGGTAAAGGTTAAGGAGATTAAGAAAGCATGGCAACAAGGGGAAACAGCAGACTCTTTTCACCCAAGTCTAAAGCCTATTCAGTGTGTTAGTATAGACCAAGAAACGAAGCGGGGGGAGGAGGGGGAGAGGGGTGAGAAAGGAGAGTCAAAATCTGTAGACACAGACCCAGATGGAATAGTTTACCTCCTTTGGCCCAGACTTGACTTCTAAAGTCTGATCTGTTGTAACCCACATTTTACTCACAGTGCTCCTAAAGTGGCACAGACTTCCCACTGGTGTTTTTCTAGGAGAGCTATGCTACTGCCCCCCTCCCCCCCCCTTCTCATCATACCTGTTGTGGTGACTGTGACCAGGAGGGGCTCCAAAGACCAGCCAGGGTTTCCCTCCAATTCATTAGGGCCCCCACACACAGACAGACATATACTTCAAGGGGGCTTCTGAAGACTAATAGCAACTACAGATTTTGTTATTCTACATCTCACACACACACACACACACACACACACAGACACTTTGCCCAGATTCAAACACATGGTATTCATTTCAAACCCTCACCCAGTGTAGTAAGACTCTGAGATCTTTGGTGAAAAACAGAATATGAGAGGAAAACATAGTGTCAGGGCTGATTTCCTGATGGCCGATCTGGTGGCTGTGGGGTGAAATCCCACCTTGAGGCGCATGCACGTACACAAACACATACACATTCACACGCACGTTTTTGTGTGCGTTTTACACAGACGTCATGCATTCTCTAGCCCTTAAATATCACCTAGATGATTAATCCTAATCCTTATTTTTAAATCTAATCCTCACTCTAAAACTAAACCTGAAATAATAATAATTGTTTTAACTATTTTGTATATGCCCAATCCTAACCCTTACTCTGATACAAACCAAATTCTAATGCATAATCTAATCTTAAGCATTAATCCCAAAATACCCTCTCAGTGTGTGAGTGAATACAGGAGGTCCCAAAAACAAAAGAATAAAAAAATAGTCCTCACAAGTATAGCTTCACAAGTACACACAGACACACAGATGCTACTTGAACTTTCACACACATTTATCCCCACAAGAAGAAATGTCCTGAAAAGAACAGTCATTTTCCAAACGTGTCCCCACAATCACCGCCGCACACTGAGAAACACAAACACACCAGCATAGGTTGTTTTGTCTGCACTTCACACACAGATGTAACGCATAAAGAGTGGACTCCTGAAACATGTCCCCAAAAAAAGTATTTTAAAAAAAATATGTCCCCACAAATAAATAAAAACACGCACGCACACACAGACAAAGGCATCAACAGATTGTACTCCCATACTATCACATACTACAGTCTGTCCAGTCACACTCTGTATCCTAACTCTACATAAAAACCTAATTCTAGTCCTAAATCCAAACTTGACCTTTAACCTCAAAATACCCTCTGACCTGAAAATGTCCCCACTATGACGTGTCCACATAAAAACACAAGTATAGCCTCACACACAGATGATAGTTGAACTTTAAAAATGTCTCCAGTGTGGGATCAGTAAAGTTCACAGTCACCAGAACCTGAGGTGAGCTGCAGATTTGTGGAGTGTAAAGGTTCATGGTTCAAGTCCAGGTTTCATATCTGAGACCGGTTTACTGTCTCCTGCAGACGACCCAACTATTCCTGAGGAAAGTTTTTTTTTTTTTACACCTGCGTTCGCGGAGCAGTGTATCAGGAGAACAACAGTGTAAACCAGCAGAGGTTAATGAACGGTACTTTCTCATGCCAACTTCTCCGGCTCGACATTTGCTGACCATAAAACACCGTCTCAGCCAAGCTGCTTCTTGAACTCTGCAGGAGCCGCCAGGAGTCTGCTGCTAATAAGTGCTGCGGCCAGTGCTGTCACCCAGGCCTGTTTACACAGCAGCTACTTTTTGGTGACCCAGTTCACATCCGTCAGAGCTCTAAGTATTTATGTGTTATTTATGTTTATTGATGCCCTGAGTTTAATGCTGTCATAATGTGACCCAGTGAAATTATGGCAACTTCAAATGGGCCTCAGCTACAGAGACAAACAATTTCAATTTATTGTTGTGACCCAGTGTGATGACTCAGCTATAACTGACTGAGGTGGGGGCTCTGATTTATCTGGGCTACTTAAGTAATGCAATCTATCTCTACCAGACCAATGAGTCAGTCACATGCTGTTGGGGAGAGTGAGTGAACGAGGAATGCAGTAGTGTCTATGTTGTCCACATCTACAACAGAATTAAGGTGCAAGGCAGCCTCTAATGAGCAATAATCTGTCTAAGAGCTTCTCCCTCTCTCTCTTTTCCTCTCTCCACCTCCTGTCTTACCCTACCTCCCCCTCCCCCCCCCCCCCCCCCCCCCCCCCCCCCCCGCTCCCCCTCCCACTCTCTGACAAATCAACAGCTTTTTAGTTTGAATTCAAACACTATAATTCACACTGAGCAAAAGGAATAAAATCACAAATGAGTGCAATTTCTCCACTTTGGGCCGTGCAGTAAATTTGCCCGCACTCTAATGGACTCCACTTTGGAAACCACTGCGTTAGACTGTGGCGGCTGCTTTGATTGGATGATTTAACATTGGCACGTTCGTTATCTTCAGACTGAACAGCTCTACTGTGAGAGCCACAGCTCTTTGTGTCTCGTTGGTTATTTGGCTCAGTCTCTGCCAGAATGACTGAGGATCTGAAGGGCTGGATGTGACAGTGATCATTGAGGGTCAGGGTGGTCGCCGTGCAGTGACACACTGTGCAGCGGTTTTTAACTGAATATAACATAACTGAACCCACTCAATAACTAACACAGTCCTGTCAGGGCCAGGATTTGAACTGTCAACCCTTTGATCACAAACATAACAATCTTTTGATTTTGAAAAAAAGTAAGCAGCAAAGTGAGAAATATGGAATAAATCCTTTAAACCATTGTTTCCCATGGACTGGGTCGCGACCCTCAGGTGAATCACAACAGACTTTTTTTGGGTTGTCTCGCATCATGTTTCTTAAAAGTTTATGAATAATGTCTATTGACTTGGGCTGCAAAGGTTTGTGACTATTAAAATACAGGTCCCCGGAAAAAAAGTTTGGGAAACTGCTTTAAACTACGGAGAATTATGAAATGATCAGCTCTGTGATACAGAGTAGAGGGAATTAGATTTGTTGGCTTGCACTATCCTATCCTTAAAGAGATTCTATTGGTAGTTGTACAGCAATTTAATAATAGCATGTACCCAATGTTGTAAATACTGATACTGAGGTTGTCAATGAGTATAATAAATCATAAATCATACAAATAAAGTAAAATGTTAATACTCAAATTGGAGATGTTTCTAAATTCACCAAGAGGCTAGGATTGAATTGTCTTCAATAAATAAAATAAAAAAATAAAAATAAAAAACCAATTGACCAGTATTAAAAATGTGACTGACCATCCTTTGTCATCGTCTTCAGCCAGCTCCTCCACGTCCTCCTCTGGATCGTCAGTGATGGCTGAAGACAGCTTGGATTTGAAGCTGTTCAGAAGAGCCAGTGTCTGGAAGGCAGAGATATAATTCACCAGGACACAGTGAATAATTAACTGTGCTAGAAACCCCAATCCATCAGGTTTAATGAATTACCTGTTCTTCTCTGTTTGAGCCCTTCTTCCGTTTCTGTTTTTTGAGTTCTTCATATTTCTTTTTTCCCTCCAGGTACTCGGCCATGGCTTCGGTGGTTGGTGTTTTTTCTGCTGAAAAGATGTGGGATGAACTTCTGATTATAATGTTATGATGTAATAATTTCACTACTAGTTCATCGTAATATTATGATCATAATAATAATCATCATATCTTTACACATCATAACTGTGCAATGAATCAAATGAAGATTTTCTGTTGACTTTTCCCATTTATTAATGAACAAAACTAACTTCACAGAAACTCTTCCAAAATGAGCTGCAGACTTTACTGTCCAAATATTATAGACAAAAAGGTTCTGGGTTAATCAAAATGTGCCAACCAAAATGACCTAAAAACCAACTCTAACAATCTGGCTGATGCATGTTACAGCTTATCTCTGACACGACGAGCCGACACCTCTGGTGAGAGGAAATACCGCTGCTGTAGACGGTTCAGGGCTCGACGATTGATGTGCTGCTGGAATGGGCAGAACACGATCAGAGGGGAGGATATAATGCATGTTAGGCTTGGACAGTGCAGAGATGAGTTACCAGACCTCTCATCTCTGACTGACACCCTCGCACTGATTCATACTTCTGCCAAACTCTGCAGAGACGTAGCGGACTGTAGCCCTGACCTGCTGACCTTTCACTTCATCTTGCACATATATGACCCACATTTTTGCTGCTTTCTCATACACAAACCTTATGTAAGTGGTCGCTCCGGGCAATGGGGAAGAGGGCAAGGTTAGGTAAGAGCCCTTTAATTCTTAGAAAAAGACAGGGACAGGGAGCATAGTTGCATCAAAGGTGAAAGGTCGCACAACAGCTTTTGAGGAAAACAAGAAAGAGAAGGTGATGGATGAACAATTTCACACTGTTTTCATCACGTCAAGGACGATGTCCAACCCTGAAAGTACAGCTGCGTCAACGGCATCATTTAAACATTGAACATTAGCTGATTTGACGTTCCGCAAGTTTAAAAAAGAAAAAGCCTTATTGACATCAAAACTGATCAACTGACTGATACATTTAACATTTTACTGATGGTTGTCTGGTTTATCATGTTAAGTAAAAATATATACTGTGGTTGTACTTTTAAATAGTTTACATATGGAGACACCAAATGATAATTATTGGCAGAAACCAAAAACTGGAAATGAGGAAACCAAGGCCGAAAAACCACTGACAGAGACGTTGCCTCTGGGCCAAAGCACCACTGCACAATATAAAATACATTTAAATTAAAAAAAGATTGTTTCTTTGTGAATCTGCTTTTACACAACAAACTCCCAACTCAAATGAAGAGGCTCCATGTCGCGGCTGACAGGACGACTACAGTCATGGCTCTGGTGGCAAAGCTTTGAATCATTTTCCACTAACCAGTCGTCCTTGGCAGTGGGTGTAACGTCACTCACCACAGCTGAGCACATGGACAATCAGTGAGCTGACATCGGTGTCCAGTGCAGTTTATATGCTTCTGTGAATCTCCGAGCTCAGACACGTAGACAGTGGTGTCACCGAGTGGCAAACAGTGAGCACAGACTGCTGGCTGCCTCAGACAGCTCTTTCCACAACAAAATGTGATGTCACACACACACACACACACACACACACACACAACTTGCTCGCCCTGCGTGGCACGGTGTCACGGCGCAGGCCAAACTGTGCCACCCCTGACTTTGACGCCCTGACTCACTGAGGTGCACAAAACAAATGATGCAAGAGAGAAAACATTCTGCTGCAATAGTTTGACTTTCTGAGCAGGCAGAGAAAAGCAACATGTTGAGCCAGCTGTGCTAAATTCACCTCAGCAACCCTTAATGAAAGAAAAAAAAAGAGAGAAAATACAGACAGGGCTTTTAGGGACATAGAAATAAATATAAATCCAAGATACAGAGTAGGTCATTAATGGTACGTTTTTTCACAATATAAATTTGGATGTGAAAGTAAGATTTCGCACACCGCCTAGTGGCAGGTCGTACACCCCAGGGTTGCCCGCACAACACTTTGGGAATCCCTGCTTTAACTCAACCTAAATTTCAACCACTATTTATTTCATCTTGTCGTATGCAAATTCAGCAACCACTTTACCCTGACACGAAGTGCACAGGATATCCTGTTTATTCTGTGAGAGTAAACTGAACTATTGTTTGGTCTACAATGGTGATGGGTGTACGAGGAATATCACTGCAGTAAACAAAAACATGTCTCCCTACAAGATAAAGACACTACCTATCGTTTCATCTCCTCAGGGTTGTCGAGGGAGCTGGAGCCAGTCCCAGCATGCATCTGGCAAGGTTGGGCTGGATCGTGTACACCCAGGACAGTTAACCAGTCCATGACAGGGATAAGAGTGAAACCAAACAAACAACCACTCACGCTCGTTTAAAAAGCTAAGTCTATATCTACAGCGTCCACTAACCGTGTTCTCAATCTATTTCTGGAACCTTCAGACCAGGAAGAACTCTCTAACTCAATTAATACAGACGGTCGTGTACTGGAACTGGTCTTCTTCTTCCTGTAAACCTGAAGCACTAATCACATAAGGAAAAAAAGAGAGACATAAAATATAACTGATGAGAATCCAAATCTGTCTCATTGTTGGTGCTTATCTCAGTTTGAACATATTAAAATATATAAGGATTTATTCATTAATGCCTAAAATGAAAATAGGATTCGTGGATTTGTTTCTTGACATGGGGGTACACGGGGTACTGTATATTTTTTAGACTCCAGATTCTTAGATGCAGGCCTTGTAGTAGAGAGAAGTAGTATTTAGAAAAAAGAAGTTCACCTCAGGAGAAATGTAACCCACCAGTGTTTGGTATTTCAGAAAACCATAAAAATACTCATATTTCTCTTTATGCTGAGGATACTCCAAATTCCAAGCAATAACAGCTTTGCAGATCTGAATGCCACACTTTCCCAACTTCCCCTGGTGTCCCAACAGAGGACTCCCACACTGCTGGTGGGGCAGAACTTTTTTTTGATTTATGAGACACAGAAAGTGATCTTTCTGCCTCCCCCTTCCCCCCAGCCCCCTCAAACTACCCTTTCTCACTTTGCTTCCTTGCTGGTGCCTATGACGCTGGATGCTGACGGATGACGCCCTCAGGTCCTACACGGTCAACACACATCACCTTCTCCAGCTGTTGTCACTAACTACTATCTTTGAGTTTGATGGCCTTTCTAACTGCATTCCTGTCTTCTCCTGTCACCTGGGTTCAAGGGAGCTACAAATCACGCTGCTGATGTTGTAGCAACCCCGGTCTGTTGTGGACGTCAAATGCCTCGTTCACGGGATAAAAGCTTTTTCTCTGTTTAATGACCACAGGGTTGTTTTTTTTTTTTTACAGAAAATCGCAGCAGCACGCCACTGTGGTCATTTTTAAAAGAAATGTCAAAAACGTCTGTCAGCTACAGCTTGGTGTCCAACGCTGATGATTAACAGTGAGTTAACCAACCACTGATTGTTTAAACGAAGATATTAGACTTTTTTAACAAAGACACAATAGAAAAGTAATTAATGAGGTAATTGTCTCGTTCAATACTTACAAATCTTAACAACGATTCTCTCACCAGTGTAATGAGACATTCAGAGTACACAGGCCGGACCTGTATAATCTTTAAATAGGATAATGGTGGGTATTGAATGAACAGTGGTTTCAGAATGGCCTTCTTATTTTTGGCCCTGGTTCCCAGCGGTTGTACTAAAAAAGAGAAATCCAGATGCCAGGGAAGTGCTGCAATTTATGTGATGAAAAGTGAGGTGATGATGGCTGAAAAACCTATCAGCAAACCGAAGAAATACGTTTAATATGTGCACTGGTGTTTGACCAAACTCAAAAGATTATTTTCTTTTATTCCTAAAATAAAAATAGTGTAAACATAAAATAGAAGCTTAGAAACATGGAAGCATAAAAAAGAAAAATCCTGTTTCTTATTTTTAGCTTACATATCTAATTCCACGTCAGGTATTATCAATTAACTACTGATTAAATCTCTATCAATGAAATCAATGGATTTCAGACAATATTTATTTATTATTTCGAGAGATCATTTGTTGAACATATTTTTGGAACACCGACGTTCAATGTCAATCAAAGCTGCATCCCAGTGAGAAATTTTGACAAACATTAATATCTGGTTGGATGTTAGATTGCCTTTGTAATGATATTTTGAGCATGTTTAGAGACCATAAAACCATAGTGTATTGATTTGTAACCTGAGGTTTTGTTAAAATATAAACGTCAACCACAGAGTTACTTTAAGCTAATTCAGAATTTAGCAGGTGAGCTTTATCAGACAGTTCCTTTTCTGTTGACAATAAGCCTTGAAAACGAATTAATACAACCTGACCATATAGTTACAAACTAATGCAAGAAAAAAACAAATCAATTAACAATAAACCAAAATGTAATCTGAAATCCTAAAAGAGTTGAAGAATTGGCTCCTGGGTTGAAAAACATAAAACCATCAGTCCACCGTTTGTGGAAACAAAACATGTTTAAGCAACAGAATCTCCTCATGGTTACCAGCAAATGTTGGCTAGCATCTATCTTGTAGTTTAGTTTCAGAACATCCCCCCCCCCAAAGAGTAGAACCCATTGTGTTATATTGCACTACAACAACACATTTGCACAACCTCAAGCTAACCTCTGCCCTGAGTGGTTTTTGTCATTTTGAAAACCGTGTTTCAGTATCAGCAAAAAGGAAAAAAGAAAGATTGACGGCATTGTGACACACTGGACTGTGGTGGAGACCCAAGGAGTTCTTAGGGGGAAGTATGGGGGGGGGGCAGATTTTTACAGAATGACACTGACCAAAGCTGTAAAACTCACTAAGTTTAATTTCTAACTATGGCGGCCACTCAACTATTTTTACCCACGCAATTTTCTGCGAGCTGTAACACAAAAATGCAGAGCCTTTGGGGGAGAATGAAAAGACGTCTGCAATTAATTGACAAAATCAGAGGGTTGCCTGTCTTAGTGTCCATTAGCAGGGAATGTAGGAGAGACCACCTTCTAAGAGGATGCATTCATACTTTCACTTTTTTTAACATCACAGAGAGACGTCAACGGTGGTCAGGGACATGGACAGCAGAGAGACCAACCCTTAGTGCAATCCCCATTCTCAGTCCAAAATATGCAATAATTGTTTACTTGAAACTTTACCTAACTGGCAAACAAGGTTTTCACTGACTCAGTTCTGTTGGTTTAACTTTAACAAGTTGAATACTTGATGCCTTCACCACACTCACCGAAAAATGTTACACTGAAAATATCCCTCTCTGGAAAGTTACTAAAATATCAGGGAAAGGTGGTTGGGGTATCGTGATTTGTATGAAGATAAATGACAGGTCAAAGTTCACAACTTTGTCCTTAGCCAATGAAAAGATAGGCGCGTCACTTTAAAAACAAGGGCAAAATGTTGGTCTTGGCATCTTATAATTATTAAAGCAAGGCGTAAAAACCATTAAGGTAACGACAAGAGTGTGCGTCGGTAACAGTATCTCAGACCTCCATACCTCTAAGGCTACTGTAAATGTTCACATACAGGACGTTTTGCAACTTGTGCTTCTGTCAAGTCAGTGACTTTTACCTAGACCTTTCAGTAATTTGCACTTCATGATGTGCAGGTTACAGAAACGTAGTTTTGTAGACATACCGTAGATAGATGGACTACACTGTATGTTTGAATGGCCTGCCTTCAGTTCATAGCTGTTGACAGTTAAAATTGTTGGGAAAGATAGAACCAGACAACAGCAACCACGGAGAATTTCACACTGCAAGAACAGACTTCAAACAATGGAAGTGTTTTTGAAAACGTGGTTGTAACCACTGTTGAGCTAGCCTTCGTCAACAGGGTTCTGTGCGTCTGAGGTATCAGTTTCAAACAAATGTTTGGATGTGTGGTTACCATGCACATCAGTTGGTAAATACAGAATCTCTTGCAGACTGACCTTCCTTGATGTCATCTTCTGCAGGTTTGGACTTTTCTTCCTTCTTTTGCTTTATGGCCTGCAGTTCCTTCTTCAACTGGCGAACTTCTTTCCGTAACTCCTCACTAGGACAGGAACAAAGAAATGTCAGGGTTTAGGTGACTCACATTCTGTATCTGTCAATCACTGGATTTTTATTATTAAAAAATATCATGAGAAAGTGAAAACAGAAAACTAAAAACTGTCTCCCGACATGTAAAGAGTTAACAGAAAACTGGCCTTTTTTTTTTTTTTTACAAACAAACATTATTTGCTCACAAACATCATGCTTCTCTGCATTTAATGTCCATAGCCAATTATATGGGCATATAAAACCAACATAAAATTTACAGTGCAAGTGTCAGGGCGCAGTGTGTACCATGAAGTACTATAAAGCGTGTGTTACTCCGATGAATTTTATGGAGCCTCGATAAAATAATTGCTACCTCCTCCAGACTCCTGGAAAGTTCCAGAAAGGATGTTTCGAGGTAAAGGAAAGTCGAGCCAGGAACAACGTCAATGTGTTTCTTGTTTAAGGATGAGTAATTGTCTTTTCAGCAGTACTGCCTGAGAACAAAGGAAACCATGCTGACAGAGTCACTTCTGACCTAGAAATGCCTTCACCCAGTGGAGTGTTCTAAATCTCTATAATGTATAATGTTGTTCAATACTTTTAAACAACCTTCATGCCCAAAGCATTTGGACGCAGTAGACATTTGTGGATAAAATGAATGTTTGCAAGTAAAAAATCTTCACAATGACCTCACGACTTAATTGAAAACCGAGAAAGAGTGAGTCAAAACCGGACTAAAATGAAGTCTTATCCACTGTGAATACTACATAGATAGAAAAACACACTCAGAACTTTCTCGAGGTATGAACTTTGGCCGTAAAGTACCTGTCCCAAGTGTGTGAGAAGCTACAGCTAACACTTCTCTAACAATCCCCAGATCAAATCGCAATTGGCGCAGTTACACATCTTGTTTCTAAAAGAACTACAACAATTTCCAGTGGCGCTTTGACCCAGAGGCAATGTCTCTGTCAGTGGTGTGGAACCCCAGGGTTCACCTGCTGGGCAAGTTCGAATCCCAGTTAGGGCGGTTGGTACCTTCCAGTAGTGGTTGGTACGGTGCAGTGTGATTTGGGTGGCGTCATGGAGACTGCTGCCCCCGTGACCGGGTAACGGATAAGCGGATGAAAGTGGATGGATGGGCAACAATTTCCCCAGTGTGGCATCAATAAGGTTCAAATTAATCTTATCTAACGGGGGCATCCGTTAGTCTGACACCAAAGTAATTAAAGGCTACATGAACGTCTGATGTGGGGCCATAGTGACTATTTCTACCGGTTTCTTAATCAAAGCCTACTGCCATGATTGTACTGCCCGACATCTTAGTATCCTACTCTTTTAAAGAGCTTCAAACGCACAGGTAAGCTGCACAGTCTGGGCCTCTGGCCTAGAAACATGTGAGGCGTCTCCAGACCAAACAATGGCTGCCTTTGTTTCTTCCATCTGCGTCTCAGCGCTGACATTCATTTATACCCATTTCTCCTCTTTTATCTGGAACATTCATGCTCGTGTTTGCAGCGGTCCAGCACTCGTGTTATCTCTGTTTGATTCTCCGACATCGTCTGCGACAGAGCATCCAGGCATCAGACCCAGTGACATTTTAACTTTAAGTGCCTCTGCAAATATTAACAGCTGTGGCCAACTTGATGTCATGTCTCCTCCTCGTTAGCTTCCCCGCTGCTCCTGAGGATACACATGAGGAATCAGTCAAACATGCAGTTGTTAGTCCGCTGCTTTCCTTAAGCAAAAGGGGGGAAAAACTGCAGCTGAATCCAGACTGAAGTTGCCAGGAGCCAAAGTGGTTGGCAGGGTCAAACCTGGCCTGTCTGAGGAAGCCTCGTGCTCTGCTCTGTCTAGAGGCAATGACAACAAACCTTTTTTTTTTTTTTTTTCAGACACATTTTACTTGGAGCAGGTTAATGTGACTCAGATTAAAACAAATGACTTCAAGACCCACTGGTAGCATCCACTTGAACCAATTGTGTCTTTCTCTACAGATTAAAAATGTATAATTACCCCAGTAGGTGGGCAAAAAAATAGGACATAAATACTGTACGTCAGCAGTGGCCAGGATAGAAGTCTTTCAGACTGAAGTCGTGGAAAGCCATTACAGGGTATCGGATCTCTGGATTGGCATATGTTTTCAAGGGCGAGTTTTTGAATGAAGTATCAGGTCTGATACAAGTATCGCTGTATCCTACTCTCTCTATGTATATCATATTATTCTGACCTTTGGATTCTCATTCTGACTCTGTTTTCGTGTTTAACGCTACATGTTACGCAAAAAACTGACTATTATATTGAGTGATAATAAGTAACATGTTTCTCTCTCAGGAATACTAAACACAGGTTATTTATGACCTTCCACCTGTACTATTACAAAAACCATGTTCAGGTCCTCATTAATGGCATCCAATAATAATCATATTATTATGTATGGCAGCAGCTGTCCATTACAGCCCCAACGTCCCCTTGTCATCTTACATCAGAATCATCTCATCATCATCTCAATCATTCTCGCCTGTATGACATTATTCAAAACTTTTTATTGCGTTTGATCTGCCTATACATAATCCAGTCTCTCCTGCTCACCTCCGGTGACAATCCAATTGCATTTTATCTCATTTATTAGCTTTGTAATTTACTTCTTTGATTGTTTCAGCAGACTCTGCTTACTCCCAAATACATTCTTTATCGCCCTAACCTGCTGCAAACCCTTTTCTGACATGTCTGGTTGTTAAGAAAACTGAAAAAAGTGTTTTTCTCGTCCCCTTTTTTTTAATGAATACCTATTCCACTATGTAGTTTTCTTGTCTTCTCTCTGAATTTTCAGTGAATTTGCGTTGATAGTTTATTCAAAATTTTTCTTTTACTTTTTAATTTTTTAAATGTTATACCATACTATTTTAACTTTAATGTTTTCAGATATGAGATAAATAATGTTTTATCTTTTACCAGTTTATATTTTGTAACACAGCAACAGCTTTTAACTGCATCACATGCTACCATCGCAGGTGGATTACCTGGACTCCTCAATTCCCTACCATTTATCAATATGGCATGAATACTCTTTGTCCTTATATCCCAGTCATAGATGATTTAATCGTTTACCTAAAAGACTGCCTGACACAAGTGAGTTTTATTATGGTTCACTCTGTGTTAAACGTGACTTCAGGCTCTTCCTTACACCCAGGACTGAGAGGTGAGCTTTTATATGCACATATATTCTGCAGAGAGCAGAGCTTTGGACTGAGTGATCATTTTTTGCCTGCCTTGACATGCTGCCATTCAGAAAACAAGAGATGTTACCAGAGCAACAGCCAAACAATCCACTCCAAAACCTCGCTGCCAACGAACAGAAAGAGGCCAGAAAGGCCAGGAAAAGTCCCAACAACACCTGTTACGACACACCTCGGGGCTCAGCAAAATTCCTGAGCCCCAAGGTGTCCACAGACCTTTACATCCCAACACTGCACAAAATATAATTTTTTTGTGCCTCAACAACATTGTCTGGACAAATCACTTTATTTTTCTAGAAGCGCAGCATATATTATTGAAGATCGTCCACGCAGAGGTAATGCTGAAACTTTATTTTATTAGTTTATTAATTGTGCCAATTGTGATTATGTAATATATAAATCATATACATACATGTGTGTATGTATATATAAATATAAACATATATACTGTATATATGTACATTTATATGTATAAATATACAGTATACAGTACTGCATATACATGTATATATATATATATATGTTTCTTTGAATCAAGCTTTAATAGCATTTTACAACTATCAAATCTGTCTATGGAGAGTCTAAAAAAAATACTGAAAAGTAATTATGACAAGCAGAAAAAAGCTAAATGACAAGTAATGACAAGTGTTTTCATTTTAAAAAATAGTAAAACTTTGACACATTTGAAAGGTTTTTCTTAAGCTAATACCTAAATGAGCAAAACAATTCCAATGCCCACAGATAACTAGTTCTAAATAGAAAAAAAGAAAAAAAATTGCTGTCAGTCAGTCACCGCGCTGTATGTTTTCATCAACAGAATGTAATACATGAATGTAATAAAACTTAACTTCATAACTTTACTCAAGGTGAACAGCAACATCTAAAGTTTCAGAATCAAAGCAGACAGAAGAGCTGATAGAATGAAACATCTGTCTGTGATGCACTCAGTGAAAAAAACCCCACAGAAGACACATCTTAGTGTCTATTCTTCTACGCATCACCACCAAAACTGTATGAAGAAGAGCAGTAATCATTAAAAACAGAGTCGCACAGTGGTTATCATCAGTGACCAAATAAACAACCTGAAATTAACACTTCCAGTGACCGACTCCCCTTCCTCATGGCCTGCGTCGACGCAGAGCTGATTTAGAAAAACTAACAAAAAAAGTGAAACCTAGAGAGCTGTGGATGATTAACTTTTCATAAAGAAAGCATATGAAGTGATTGGCAGTGGACCAAGAAGTTCCTCATGATTCAGAGCCTTGCATTTAATACTCCAGTGTCTGGCAGGAGTCTGAGGCTGACACAGGAATTCGACAACCTTAAAAATAGTACAGTGATGACTGTATGGTTCATCAAAAATTCAGTAGTTTTCCAAAATGCACAAAACAGGCGTCCTTGCCTTTTTTGGATTTCTCTGCATTCTCATTTTCCAGTCTTCAAGTGACTTTCAGAGAAGGAGCCACTGATTAGATCTAACAAATTTAAGCTAAACTACGGCCACGGCACAGACCTGACGAGTCGAGTGTGTGTGTAAAAGTCAAATTCACCACGTCTGTCCTAGTGGGCTTCACAGACGGAAGTGGCGGCAGCAGCTTCTGCCTGGTGGACTCAGAGCGGTCTAATGACTGAGCAAGTGGTGTGGATGAATGTGCTAGAATAACAAGATTGCTGGGTGAGCTCCCCTCAGGGGGCACTCCATGGCTTGGTTAAAAGCCAAGGAGAACTGTGAGCGGCAGCGAAGGAATCCAACCTCAACACAGGAATGTGCACGACTTTGCAGAGTGATCTAGAGCAACACATTACCAACCCAGTGGACCAGGGTCCTCCACGGACTGTGGTTCATCTTCTGCCTGATAATCACTGACCAGAGCCTTTAACCTTCAGTCCATTAGTTTGGTTGAAAGACAGTAAAGAATCGTGCATGGATTATAAATGTCATCTCCTCTGTAGGTGTTAACTTTAACTTCTAAGTTTCATATACATTCGCTAGTTTGCTAGGAACCTCACGACAAGAGAGAACTTTCGCAATATCAAATGACGACTTTGATCGCACTCCAGGACTCTGCTGCTTATTCTTTTTCATTTTTAAAAAAATGTCTTATCCCACATCCTAGACATGCATTTCTGTCTGAAACTCCTTCCTGTGAGCAAGTGTCCCATATGGAGGCAGACATGCTACAGTGGGCCAGAGATGTGTAAACTTGGACGTTCCAAAACATACAACTGCCTGCTGCCAAGAACTGGATCATTTCAAGCAGTTTTCTGCACAAATGCGGCGGCAAACGCTTTTCTTGATCTTTGCAAACTTTCCCTCCGAAAGCGCTGGGTTCTGACCAATGACGAGAGACAGGTGCAGACGATTAATAAACAGGGACATGGCACTGGGAGAAATGACCGCGCTTGAACGGCGATTATTACTCAGTTTGTCTGATGTCGCTTTTACTGTTTATCCACACTGACCAAAATCCCAAAGGAACCTGGTCATCCAGAGAAAGACCAAATCCCCGAAAGTTAACGCAAAGAAATGAGGGAATCAATAATAGACAAAACCAACAAATGAAAACATTGAAAATAATATAACTGAATTGTTGTGAACTTCCTTAAATTGTTCAGACAAAATCTTAAGAAACTTCAGGCCTAATGAGTCAACATTCACCCTTTATCACTGGTTCCCAAACATTTTATCTGCATCTTTGTTCATAAAGCATGCCGTTACATTTGCATACATTATTTATAATGATGTGATAACAAGCCTAATAACTTGGAGTAATGCGGAAAAGAACTGCTTTAGGAGGGAGGGAGTTTGGCCCTGCTGGCAGTAGCAGATCAGACGGTGTCCCACAGCCATATGGAAGTGTTTTGCTTCCCCAGTCATGTCCCGTCGGGTTCTACAAAAGTGGCGACTACTGCATACGCTGATCTCCGTACTCTCTCTGTAGTCGGCCAATGTGAAAAAGATGGCACAACCAGATTTGATTTGTAACAACGTACAAGACGTATGAACTCGGGCGAATAAGGAAAGTAAGAAGAAGTAGCTCCAATATCAAACACTGCAGTGTGCCAAGGCACACTTCCACTGAAAACACAATCTCTGCTGATTACGTTGTGACTAATCTTTTGAGTTCTTCATTTGTTCTGGTTCTTTATCTGGCAGGAGCCGGAGGCTCTCTGCCTGACGTAGAAGCTTTGGTTTTCAAGGACACTCCCAATTTCACTGTTAAAATCGATGAGTTTATTCCCTCTTGGCACAGACCTGGTACACAAGTCACTGTAGAGCTTTTCTTTAAAAAAAAAAAAAAAAAAAGGTTTCAAGCCTCACACTTTTAGTTCCGGAGGAATTTGAGTAAAAGTGCAGACAAGCAAAGTCCTGCATTATCAAGTTAATCAAACAGAACTGAGAAAAGTGCTTTTTGACATCCTTTTCTTTACCCCCAGGTGATTAGATAGCACTTGATGTTTTGTCGTCTACACAGAGCTGCTGAAAGACCAAAGCAGCAGAGGGAGAACAGCAACAATGCTCCTTTTGTCCTGGACTAACACTGTACCTAGCGGCCTGCTCTCTGATTGGCTTCCAAGACAAACCACTCTGTAAAGTTTCAGCTCTTGTAGCAAAACAATCAGCGCTTGTGTTTTATATGCTATAGACTGTCAGCAATCAGCTGGCTGTCAGTCAGGACACACACACACACACACACACACACACACACACACTTTATATAATAAACATAAATCTCACTCTACAAACTACGCTAACAAAAAGTAGCTTCTACTCCATGCGGCTAATACTCCATCAGTGTTGCAGCGATCAGATGTGTGTATTGAGCAAATATTATGCATCTTTGCAGTTATATATATATATAAAAAAAGTCAAGCCATATATTTCATGATAAAGGAGCACTTGCTCTTTCTAGATTACCATTGCAGCTGGGATTTGAAAACTTTTTAACCCCTATGCAGTGGTTCTCAAACTATGGTATGCATACAACTGGTTATACTCAGGCTCCCTCTGGTGGTGAGCAAGGGAATTTCTTCTATTAGTAAAATAGTAGAGGTACATGAAATTAAGAGATAAAAACTATGGCAGGTGTACTGTAGCTCCAAACCAGAATTCTCAAAAAAAAAAGAGGTAGGAAACACAGGGAATATTGATACTTTTATCCAGTAAACTGTGTTTGGTTACAGCACTAAATTTAAATGCTAATCATCTTTGTATACATTTTGTTGATCTGAACTGTGCTGTATTTAAATGTTGGCCGTAATGGTGGTACTTGGAAGGACACATTTTTGGGTGGGTGGTACGTTGTGTTATAATAATGTTACACAGAGGAGAGTTATTGGTTTTGCAACACATGATAATATACATTATTAGCGTAGAAATAAAGTAGAGGTTTGAATTCAGGCATGATGTTTTTCAGCTAAGCCTGTAAGAAGATATAAATTTAACACGGCGTGGGACTGATAAGCGTGTTTGCACAGTGACACAGTCTTCTTTCATCCACCCATTCTCCAATCTGATGTGGAAATACTCACATCTAAAGAAAGCATGTGCTCTATATAAAAAAACCCACAGTCTGTTTCTCTGTCAGTATCATGTTCTTATCAAGGAGAGCAGCTTAGCTCAATATATTTATATATATATTTAAGATTTTGATTGAACTTGTTTGGAACACAGGGTGAGAGAGGGCACACGGTCCTTACAGGTGTCATTTTTTTGCACATGTGAACTAAACCATCCTCAGGTTAACATGTAGCAGTGTATTATTAGTCATTTTTGTCATGTCTTATTTTACTGGATGATACAGTTTATTACTTCTGATTCTGGAATGGTGATGAATTATGAATAAAGGTGATCATTTCAAAAACACAAGCCTCTCAGGTTTGGTGGGTTTAACTAGAGATCTAGTCAATGTAACATTTAGTTTCTGGACTGTTGATCAGACAAATATCATCTCAGTCGTATTGTCAAAATAAACTTTGCTTATCGTAAATACAGCATCAATATTTAGATAATCACATTGTAATTTAACAGGACAGGACCTTTAAATCCTTTAGAGCTTCAGCATGGATCCTCCGCATTACACAGCACAACAGCGCCCCCATTGGGTTGTTATCATTTAATACAAATACCACAAGATGAAGACGTTAAAAACAAAGCACAGGAAGAAATTCAGAAACTTCAAGCTCTGCGGAGAAAAATGCAGTCCTTACCTGCGGCTGGTTTTCTTCCCACGCTCCTCCTCCAAAGGCTCTGCTGCTTTCTCTCTATCTTTGTCTAATTTTAACTTTTGGTTGACAAGCTGCCTCATCCTCTCTTTTGTGTCAGAATCATAGTCTTCATCTTCGTCCATGTCACTGTCAGCATCGCCGTCAACCTTGTCGTCATTTGTCTGAAAAAATACGTTGAAACTCACATTTAGTCACTGGTTAACAACTCACTAAAAGATGCATATCATGAGATTTACCTCTGCTGCATCTCCAGGTGGCCTTTTCTTCTTCTTCCTTCAACAGAGAAGAAAAATAGAATTCATAAATTGGACACATTAAACAATGTATGAGAATTAATTAACTGTTAATTATTTTTACTTCTCAACTGCTGGAACAGAGCTGAGTCTGGGATCATCTTTCAGAAGGTCATGGCTGCTTTTGCTTTTTCCCTTAAATGTCTAATAAAACACAGGACAGAAAATTGACTGAGACCTTTTATAGGCAGGACGGAGGTGGAACACACACACACCCACACCCACACACACACACACACACTTTTACCTGGCTGACTTGATTCACCATCTCTTCTTCCTCTTCAGCTTCTTCTCCAAAGGACAACAGACTAAAGTTCCTGAAGCAATTATTACAATGTCACATGTCTTTTTCACCGAATTATGTTGACAAACACAGCAGCCAGAGCTGGAAATTACATGTATGTGGTCTAGTCAGTGGTCTAGTCAGTGGCCCAGTCAGTGTCAGTCAGTGATGTATTCAGTGGTCTAGTAGCCCGCCTGGGCCGTCTATGCTGATGGGTGAACAGAATGCCACCTCCGAATGAGAAAAGTTGTATCGTCTGTGAATACTACCACACCAAATGGTCAAATATGATATTGCAGACACTGTCGCTTACTCCCTAATGTGTAAAAAATGTAAAAAGTCAGATACTGACAACAGTGTTTCCTAAACAAAAGACACTCAGAGAACTCACTTTGTTGCTTTCAATTGTGATTTCCTTTCCTCCTCTTTGTCTTTTTCCTTTCTGTTTTTCTTTTTTTCCCGGGGCACTATGTCATCAAAAGGTGAATGAAGCACCTAGGAAATACAGTAGCAGTTTGTAAAGTGTTGGAAACACTAGAAATGTAAAAATAGAAGTGGAACATACCTCAGCGGATCTGATTTTGTGTGGATTCAGAGGTCTTTCATCTTGGTCACATGCAACTTCTACTAATCTGAGCAAATTGTAAATTGTGTCTCCAGTGACCTGTAATGGTGAAAGAGCAAGAGATGCTAGATTTTAAAATTGTTACCATGGGATTCATTAAAAAAAAACAAACAAAGATGACATTTTGCAGAAAAACATGATGAAATAGATTATAACTACTATTCTACCTTGCCAAAAATGGTGTGTTTGTTGTTGAGCTCATCCGCACGTGCCAAGGTGAAGAAGAACTGACTGCCATTATCATGTGGCCCAGAATTGGCCATGGCGACTAAACCTCTGCGGATGAAACGCAGTCTGGAGTGGAATTCATCCTGAAAAGTAATAAGAAATTAACAAAGTCAGTATGAGTGTGACAAACATGTTGAGTTTACTATCTACTAAATTAAAGGTTGTCAAACTTGTCTACAGGAATAAAACGCTGGTGTCATCACTGATTGACTGATGAAACTACAGTAGATTAAACAAGAATGAGAAGTAGACAAAAAACAGAGTAAAGTAAAGTTCTAAAGTAAAGAAACGCTCTGACCTTGAATGGTCGACCGTAGATGGATTCTCCACCTGTCCCTGTTCCAGTTGGATCTCCACCTTGTACAATAAAGTCAGGCACCACTCTGTGGAATATTGTTCCATTGTAGTAACCTAGGTAAAGGAAGGAATTACATAAGACACAGGAGTCACAGTTTACTAGACTGATAATCAATCAACATTCAATAACTTCATCTACTGGTAATCTCAAATCTAAAAGTCTTTATTCAGTGTTTTGCTCATTGATCATTGATATATTAATTCAAGATTAAGTGTATTATACTGTATTTTTTATATATGTCTAGGTGTCAGTCTGTTTACTGTATTTTGTGTTAAAATAAGAGCACAACAATATATATAGGGAAGATTATAATTCACATTTATATATTTTATGACTTTTTATAACTACATTCATATAGTAAAACTGTAATCTTGTTAATGTCTTCTCATTCATTTTTTGATTATTGACTTGTTGTCTTGTTTACAGTAATCTTACCTTCCATGCACAGCTGTACAAAGTTCCTGCATGCCTTTGGTGCTTCCTTGGACCACAACTCAATGTCAATGTCACCTGCCGAGGTCTTTAACAGGACCTGAAGAGATATTATTTAGAGGAACATAAGTAGAACTAAAGATAATATTTAGACGTATTTGTCTACTTGAAGTTATCCATATGAACGAATTAAGAGCTCTGCAAAGGTAACATGGCATCTATGCAGATAAAGGACATAAGTGACTATGCATCCATGCATTTTAATTTTGAGACAACGACATCTTTAGCATATCGTGCAGGGCTTCGTTGAGTGAACGCAAAAAGAAAGATTAATGGGTTTGGTTTCAAATAAGAAAAATTGCGCTCACCTTTCCATTAGTTGGAGGCTCTTGAATGTAAATATTGCTCATTCTGAGACCTCTGTTCCTTATGTCACACAACAAAAATAGTTTTTTTTCGATTTCTACCTTTAAGATCCAAAGACAGTTGGCCTGTCTATGTTTGACTTAATCAATCTCGTTTACAAACAACACATTTCACACCATCCTGTATGCAGCCATATTGTCCATAAAGGTAGACTGTTTACTGAATATTATGGGGGGTAATACAAAAATAATTTCAATTAGCTTTCTCCTAGCAACCATTTAAAATAATGTAAAAGCCTTGATGCTGATATTAAGTAATCACTATACACGAGGATGGTTTGGCAAACTCGCTGTTAGCGGGAATTTCTTTTTGAAAATATCGTCCTGTGATAAATATATCCTATGTTTGGCTTTTGGTTTAACCCTGGTGTTCACTAAAACATGGTACCCCAACGCATCTAATGAATAATTTAGTTCCACTAAATGTGTGTTAGCCACAGCGCTTCCAGATAATAGTCAACACATATTAGTCTGTTCCAATAATTACAAAAACGAGAAATTAAATATTAAAAACACACGAATTGATTTTTTTCAACAAAGTAAAGTTATGGCGGTTGATGGGAAAAACGGAAGTACCCGAGTTGGGGACGGACGGAACTGTACGGGGAATGTGAAGCAATGGCGGAGTCGGAAAACAAAGCAGAGTTAAAACGAAAAGCAGATGAAAATAAGGATGGCGAAGGTAAGGAAGGAGAAGAAGAGGAATGGGTTGGACCTATGCCGAGCGAGGCCACGAAACCAAAGAAAAGGAAAGGTTCGTTAGACTTTATTTATGTCCTAATACTTTGAACATGCGATTCCCGCGTTACTAACTAAATGCATGCTATCATGAGCAAAGCTTACTTTAAGTATCTATGTTTCAGTTTTGGAATTTGAGCGGGTTTACCTGGACAACCTACCATCAGCTGCTATGTATGAGAGGAGCTACATGCACAGGGACATTATTACACACATAGTTTGCACCAAGTAAGTCATGAATTAGCATTAGGTCTACAGTACAACTATTCACATTGATATTGAACGCAGGATGCTTTAAGTATTTATTTTTAATGAGCAGCTTATTGTAGTTTTACTATGAGAACAGAATCGTTCATTTGTCTATCTGTTGTGGTCAAATATATACAAAAAGGCCCCAGGGCTATGTTTCCTACGACTAAAAGGCAGTGGAAGTCCATATTATTTTTCTCTCCTTTCAAAAACACTAGTCACAATTTCCATGTCTGATAATCTGACCACTATTTTCCCTTTTCTTTAGAACTGACTTTATCATCACAGCCAGCCAGGACGGCCATGTCAAATTCTGGAAGAAAAAAGAGGACGAAGGAATTGAGTTTGTCAAACACTTTCGAAGTCATTTGGGTAAAAGTTCTAGCGATCATTTATTCCTTGTAGGATACTCATGAAAGACAGACCTGGTGTTATGTGACATGTTGTTTCTTTAGGTGTCATCGAAAGCATTGCAGCCAGCTCTGAAGGAGCGCTTTGCTGTTCTGTTGGGGATGATCAGGCCATGAAAGTGTTTGATGTTGTCAACTTTGATATGATCAATATGCTGAAGTTGGGGTGAGTCTAAATTCTATAAAGGTTAAAATTAAGTTTCATCTGTCATTTAAAAACATGATGACAGCAGTGATGCATTTTTATTTTTTTGAGCAGATACCATCCAGGACAGTGTGAGTGGATCTATAATCCCGGCGATGCTATTTCCACAGTGGCCTGCTCTGAAAAATCCACAGGAAAAATCTTTGTCTATGATGGACGGGGAAGCTATGAGCCCATTCATGTGTTCGAAAAAATGCATTCCTCACCATTGTCTCAAATCCGTCTAAATCCCAAATTTAGAGTCATTGTTTCTGCTGATAAAGCTGGGATGCTGGAATACTGGACTGGCCTGCCAAGTGAATTCAAGTTCCCCAGAAATGTGGAATGGGAATACAAAACAGACACAGACTTGTATGAATTTGCGAAACACAAAACATATCCCACTGGCCTGACATTTTCTCCTGATGGGAAGAAAATGGCTACCATTGCTTCTGACAGGAAAGTCCGGATCTTCCGTTTCCAAACAGGAAAACTGATGAGAGTTTTTGATGAGTCATTATCGGTACGTAATCACAGTATTCAGAGCTTCACTGATATTTTGCAGCATGTATTCCTTTACTGATCACACTTTGTGTGTGTGTGTGCGTTAGATGTTCACTGAGTTGCAGCAAATGAGACAGCAGCTACCGGACATGGAGTTTGGGAGACGGATGGCTGTAGAGAGAGAGCTGGAAAAAGTTGATGGCATCAGATTGACAAATATTATATTTGATGAGACTGGACACTTTGTGCTCTATGGAACCATGCTGGGAATCAAGGTCATCAATGTAGAAACCAACAGGTATGATTACACACTCAATCATCCCCTATTGGATTATAGAGAAAAGATACAATGTTTTAAAATATTATTTTTTAATTTCACTTGAGTTTCCATTGACACATCAGACCAGCTAACATCTTGTAGTGACATCATTTGGATACTTTGCAGGGACAACAAAACAGTAACTGCTGTATGTACCCATCTGAGATTTTGTATTCCTGAAAATTTAGTTTCCCCCCCCCCCCAATTCCCTTTTTGTTCAGATGTGTGCGGATTCTTGGGAAGCTGGAGAACATCCGTGTGGTGCAGTTGAGTTTGTTTCAGGGTGTTGCGCTGGCCATGAAAGTGGCCCCCACTGTGGAGATGAAGGCTTCAGACAACCCTGCGTTAGACAACGTGGAGCCTGACCCTACCATACTGTGCACAGCATTTAAGAAGAACCGTTTTTACATGGTAATGCAGCATGACATTCAATTTAAGATAATAATCAAAATGACAACCTGCTTCTGTCTGTGTTAATGTTCTTGTCTAATTTCTAGTTCACAAAAAGGGAGCCAGAGGATACAAAGAGCGCAGACTCCGACAGAGACATCTTCAATGAGAAGCCTTCCAAAGAGGAGGTGATGGCTGCAACACAGGCTGAGGGCCCCAAGAGAGTGTCTGACAGCGCCATCATTCACACCACCATGGGAGACATTCACATCAAGCTCTTCCCTGTAGAGTAGGTTTCATTCACAGTTGTCTTGGTTTTTGTCCATAATCTCTTTATATATCACAAAATAATGACCCAAACTTTTCTCTTTTGCTTGTTAGATGCCCCAAAACTGTGGAGAACTTTTGTGTCCACAGCAGGAACGGCTACTATAACGGCCACATATTTCACAGAGTAATCAAGGTGAGGTTTTCTGAAGTTTTTCAGGCAAAAAGCATCCAGATATCTGCTGCTGCTTCGTTTAAATCTCATTCTGTTTTGTGCACAGAGCTTCATGATTCAGACGGGCGACCCCACAGGAACAGGCATGGGTGGTGAGAGCATCTGGGGCGGAGAGTTCGAGGACGAGTTCCATGCTACGCTGAGACATGACCGGCCGTACACACTCAGTATGGCTAACGCGGGTGCCGGCACCAACGGCTCACAGTTTTTCATGACTGTTGTGCCCACTGTAAGTCAGCAGTTACAACAGTTTTTTTGTTAATTGTGGGTTTTGTGCAAAGCTGTGTAGTTTTCCTGAAAAAATAATTTCACCCTCAGGGACAAAGTCAAGTCAAAAGTGAAAAATAAATCTGCATTCAGTTTGTATTGTATGTTGTCTTTGCTGCAGCCTTGGCTGGACAATAAGCACACTGTGTTTGGAAGATGCATCAAAGGCATGGAGGTCGTCCAGAGGATCTCGAACCTCAAAGTCAACCCCAAAACTGACAAACCATACGAAGACATCAGCATCATCAGCATCACCATAAAGTAGCCTTTTATTTCCTGTACAGTGATTTCTTTTTTTTAAACCCGTAACTCATTAAAGAATACTTTTTACCAGGTTTTTTAAGTATGTTTCCTGTCTTTTAATGTTGTTAAAGTCTCTTTATAAACTCCATTAGCCCAGACAGAAAACTGCCATCAGGTCACTTCAGGTTAATCAGTTTATTTTACAGCAAAACATTATGAATAATTTACAAAAGCTGTTATTGAGTCCACTGGTAACAAAGGTTTCGATGAGCATTGTGCTTCTGCATTTCATAAATAAACAAATGTTTTTCACAAACAAAATGAAAAGGCTTGTCAAATATGTGTTTTTTATACATAAGTACAAGTAGTGAACACTAGTGTACACACTGTAGCTATGAACAAAGGTTAATTTAAACACATTCTGTTTCTTCTGTTAGGATAACTGTTAGTGTCAGGTGTTTCACATTACATTCCTGAAGCTGGAGATTAAATGTGTACCACGTCATGAGCACTCCACATCAACAGGACTCAAGTCAGAGGTTAGAGTACAAATATTTTCATGATACATTTTTTTTTCATTTGCATTGGGACTGAATTAGTAAATAATTCAAATAGCTTCCAAATAAAAACTGGTGAGGCAGCAGACAAGTGCGTTTGACACGCCACGTACAGAGATCTCAGAATCCATGCAGTAAAAATGCGCTCCCTCGCACAGCCTCACTGTCCCTCCCTCGAGTAACGCCCTGGTTCCCGCATATAAAAAAAGTTCAGTAAACAATTTTGTTCTGTAACAGGAAGCCCATCATTCACATCACTGACTGTGTCATTTTAAGACAAAGTAGTTAACAGTAACTCATTTCATACACGGTGAAAATAAAACAGCACTTGATCTTAAAGAGTCCATCAGACCTCTGTCGTTTGCTGCTCTCAGGAGAAGACTACACAGCTCAGCCTAACAATATGTGAAATCATCAGGCTTCATGGCGACCTTCTCACTCAGCTGCACACACACTGGCTCCGACTGTAACCTAAAGACATTGTATCATACAGTAAGGACTACTCTGGGCTCGGTCGATGATGTTGTACAGTGTTAACATTTTACATGGAGATATACAGATGTAGCCCACCGATCTACTGTAGGACATACGAAGCATTTCTAACATTCAGCTAGTTCACGAACTGTACATACTTAGATAAGAACTGAAGATGAATTGAACTCTAGCGTAATTTATATGTTAAACTGTGTACAATATGCCTAAAAAGTCAAGAAAGATTCGATTTTGAATGCTTAATGGTACATTATGTAATTATGTTTGGTATGAGTTATTATGAATTTCTAACTAAATTTAAGATACCGTATTTTCCGGACGCTTGTGTTAGTAGTTCGACTGGTCCTTCAACTACCTATATAGCTACCCATAGCTAACCTATTCCCGAGCGCCACCACTGCGCCACCAAGACCTGCATAAACAATACACAGAAAAGCCATACTGCAGAATTCAAACTGCAGATTATAAAGTATGTCGACAATAACAGCTATCGATTAGCAGAAAATAAACCGACGGACTAACGGACGGTGACGGAGAGTCAGTCTCTGAGGATGAAACTGTGTAAATGAATATTGTTTCCTAATGGGATTCTTGTGAAATCAGATTCAATCCATTTTTCCCTCTTCATGATGTATTTTTTGAACAGAAGCGACTTATACTGGTGTGATACAGTCCAGAAAACACGGTCATCTCCATTTACTGTGGCTATGAGAGTAAAGATGTGTTCGTGTGGTTGTGTTTAAAGCCTTTGCTGATTTCTGTCCTGTCACAGGAGAAGCTCACCTCCTGTGGGTGCTGCTTTAATTTTACAACCACTCTGTATCACGACTGCCCCTTCAGCACTGGTAGAAACTGCTTATACTGCATTAAACCTAAAAGAAGATAAAAGCCAAGAGTCTAATTGGGCAGTAAAATGTAAACACCTAGGTGACACCTAGGCCACATCCAGGACACCAGCAGCCACCAGCTGTCTGGACAGCCAGTCCAAACCTTCATGGAGGCCCATCCCACTGCGGGCGTCGCAGCCCTGAATGTGCCAGCTCCTGCCACAGCACAGTTTGTGTAGACTCAGTAGCTCCGTCATCTCCTCTACGGAGACGACTCCGGGAACATCCTGCAAAGCAGCAACAAAGTCATTAACCCCCTAGTGGACAAATGAACGTACGGCGTCAGCTCTTGTATTCGGCAGTACGTAGTTTTAGTACCTGTTTGTTTGCAAAGATGAGCAGCAGGGCATCCCTCAGCTCCTTCTCCGTCAGCAGTTTGGCCAGTTCACTGTGAGCCTCCATCAGTCTGTCTCTGTGGCAGCTGTCGATCACGAACACCACGGCTGCACACAGGCAAATGTTAGACTGATTAAGTAGCAGCAGCTTCCTGAGCATGACCTGCAGAACATGTACATGTAGAGAACCATACGTTTTACCTTGAGTGTTGAGAAAGTAGTGTTTCCACAGTGGTCGGAGCTTATGCTTCCCACCCACGTCCCAGATGGTGAATTTTAGATTTTTATATTCAACAGTCTCCACATTAAAACCTTTAAA
Organism: Cynoglossus semilaevis; assembly: GCF_000523025.1. Taxonomy (NCBI): domain Eukaryota; kingdom Metazoa; phylum Chordata; class Actinopteri; order Pleuronectiformes; family Cynoglossidae; genus Cynoglossus; species Cynoglossus semilaevis. Next base: position 17,536,174 of record NC_024320.1, read on the forward strand.
GAGACAAAAAAAATCATACGGGTAAACAAAAAAACAGACAGGATTTTTTATTAGGATTAATAAGAAAGTAACAAACAAAAACACACACCAATGGTTGGAATGGGCTGCATGAACTCATCCTGCTTCAGCTTAAAAAGGATGGTGGTTTTCCCGGCTCCATCCAGCCCGAGTGTCACAACACGGATCTCCATCTTTGGACCAATGTGAACCCGGTTGTCCTGCAGATTAAATCAACGATGTTTGAGTGTGAACGCTGGACATGAAGTCCTTGCTGACCGACGGTGTGAGTGAGTACCTTAGTGAAGGTGACAGGGATGCCAGCATCCAGCTGAATATGATCAGCCAGCTCTGTGAACTGGTGCTGCTGCTTCTGCAGAGTCTCCAGCAGACAGTTGATCTCCTGCTTCGCCAGCACGACTCGGCAGTCATCCTGCCAGTGACCAGAGAGGGAGACAGAGAGCGGGAGAGGGAGAGAGTGAAGGGAGAGAGAGAGGAAGAGAGGGAGAGAGACATAAAAATGTGTTCCACTATGATGGCAATAATACAGAACACTGGGATTAACCCAGGACTCTCTGCTCGCAAGGCTGACGTGCTAACTGCTACACTATGGAACCACACAAAGTGTGAGTCTTTGCAATCAACACAGGTTGCCACAGGAGGCGCCATTGTGCGTCCTCTAATGTTGCATTATCTAACCTTATTTACTTGACTTACATCAATGTATCTTTTCTTGCATAATCCTAATTTATTTATTATCTTATTTTCACTTACATAACCTAATCTCATCTCTAAACAGAAAGACTATTAAATCCAGTCAGAGGAGCCCCCCCCCCCGCCCCCCGGCTGTATAAAGGCCTCTCCGTACAGTACCTGCTGCAGTGTTTTCTCACAGTGTAGACAGGCTGTGGACACCTGAGACAGCAGGATAGTCATGTCCTCCTGCTGCTGCCTCAGCCAGATCAGCCTCTCCCTCACGTGAGCGTCCACCACGCTCAACGCCATCTCCTCCTGCCGACACAGAGTCTCGTGGAGGTCGGCGAAGTAAGCACGGACACAGGAGCGGGCGCTCTCTGCTGTGCCGGGAACCTGAAAATGAAAAGCGGAAATACCTGATTGAAGAAAAAGGAGCCCCGGTTAGAACTCAAGGAAGTCCACGGTCATTTCTTACATGTTCGGTGTGTGCCATCCCAACTTCGTCTTCGACTATTTGCTCTCCACCTTCTATTTGCTGCACGATGCCCACCAGCTTCCTGGAGTACTCGGACACCTCGTCTGTGAAGGTGCGGATGCAGTGGGCCATGTCCAGAATGGACGCACGGATCTGATTAGCTTCTGTCTCAAGAACAGCATGCTGGGAATAGAAGGGTGAAATTGTCTGCTCTGTCAGGTCCTTCTGATAAAAGTGAAGAACATTTTGTGTCTCTCTCTCTCTCTCTCTCTGTTGGAATAGATTATAGCTGCGATCCCAAACTTTGTCCTGAGGTGTGTCCAGATTGTTAAAGGATTGATAAGGATTGATACATTTTCAAAATAAAATACCTTTAAGACTTTACTGGAGTCTGAAAGGTTTGAAAATTATTTTGAAATGTTGCCTGAATTAACTAAGGTAGTTTCACTTTAAATTAAATATTTTTTTTAGTATTTTCTCTGTTACTTAGTAGTACTGACACACAGACTGGTACTGGTCAGAGGACCAGGGGTTGGGAACCCCAAACAGATATAATATAATATAATATATTTGAGGTACAAACATTGACTTAACTTGGCTTGAATATTAACCAGAACGTTGCCAAGTAACCATGACCAGATGAAGTACTGTACCTTGTGTCCCTGGTGCTTGCCGTACTCTTTACACACGCAGCACATAAGAGGCCCAGACTGACACGCCTCCTCCAGACAGACAAACTCAATGGCGTGGACCTGATGCTGCGGACACAGAGTCTTCTCGTGGGGCTTGTCAGCCAGCGGCACCTGCCGGTGCTTGGCCAGGGTGCGGGTGGAGTGTGTGAGCTGGGAGCACTCAGCGCACAGGTGGGTGGCACACACGGTGCAGTACATGGAGGCCGTGTGGCTTTCATCCTCGTCACAGCGTATTATACACTGAATAAAACAAGGCAAACCAATGAAAACACTGAAGCAGACGGAAGGAGAAACTGAAAACTTCCAGTCAGGGGTCCTTACCTCTCCCATGCCTTTCAAAGTGTCCTCGGCCATGCCTGATTGGTTGGACGCTCCGTTCTGGAGTCGCTCCAAGAGTTCAAGGAGAGCAAAGTTCTTTTTCAGGCCCCAAACACCTGAATCACCTAAACACACGTTTGGGAAGAAAAAAAAGTCATCATCATGGCAGCACAGAGAAACACAACACACCAAATAAAAGATAAACACTTTGTGTTTATCCAACAGTTTTCTGCGTTTTTCCTTTACTTGTCGAGGCATGTGTTTACCACACCCACAGTCACACAACACTGCTGTATCTGACTCACATCTTCTTCTTCTCCCAGTCACGCACTCTCTCAGTAATACAATACTGAGGATAATTTGATAGACCTCCATGTTAGAGGACCACCAGCTCCCCACGGGGAATGGCTACCACTTCTCAACATTGTGTCATCAAACAACCACAGCATCAAACTTGGGCTGTGTGTAAATTAATATGGAGAAAAACATCATTTATCATATTTACAAATGTATAGTTATCACCATTAATCATGATTGTGATTATTCACTGTGAACTCAAGAATAATCATGATTAATCCACAACTTATCATCACCTTATCATTTTGGTAGCCCGACTTTACAGCGCTGGCCACTTGACTGCTGCTTACACACCTTTTTCTGGTCAAACTCATTTTTGTATCAGAATTTCCACCTGTGGTTGGATGAACTGATGACCTTAATGGTCTGAGTGGAGTCAGCTAAAAAAAACCTTTCACTATTTATTGTGGACCCCAATCAAACTCCATGCACAGAGTTTGTGTGTTTCAACATAACCAAACATAAAGGTATTTACACAAGAGCACTGATGTCACGCATTATTAAACCTCTCTCTCTCTCTCTGTCACTGTCTCTCACCCAGCTCTGTGACTTGTCTGTCGAAGGGGCAGCGGACTGCTCTGCCATGGAGAGGCAACCTGGTAAGACAGTCGTGACACACTGTGTGGCCACAGAGCAGTAAGCGAGGGACCTTGTCCCCCTGCAGAGAGAAGACGTCCTCACAGACACCGCACTCCAGCACCTGGAAAGTAAACACACACAACATAAAATTGTTCATCTTCAACTAAGTCATGTTATCTAAGTGTCATCTCAACTTTATTAGAAAATACGTTTTTTATTGTCAAGTGCAGGCACATAGTGGTTTTCAAACTACGGTATGCATACCACTGGTTGTCCTCCCTCTAGTGGTACATAAGGAAATCAGCTGTTTATATTAGTACTTGCTTGGTATCATCAGTGTGTGTGGTTTCATAATTAAACTGGAGTGTCAGTTGTGTGGCTACTCACTGTACAGTGTGGTTTTGGATGATAATCGGATTAGAAAATAAATTCTCTCCTTTGTATACTGTACTAGGCTGAAGAATGGAGTGGAGAGTGGAAAACTGATATCAGGATATATATATATATATATATATATATAAAAACAACAACTTAAAACACAACTGTAGCCAGCAATTAAAAATGGACTCAAGAGAAGTGTGTGTACGTCATGGATAATGTACACAAATATACAGGAGTATGCTTTTGGGGAGTTTTCTCAGCAGTTGATGTACTAGAGAAAATGCATCATATTTTAAATACTCTGACATGGAAAGAAGAATATAAAGTCAATATTTAATCTATACATTCTCTAACATACATCTATGTCAGAGAGCACTGATTCTGTGTAGATTTACACAGACAGACGTTTCTATTTACAGTTATGTCGGTTAGCAGTTTTTTAGCGTCTGTGTCAAAATGATGGAGAGTCAGAATTACGGCACAAACAAGTCGTTTTCACAGAAAAAAACGTTTTTCGCTAATTTAGTTCACAGTACTATACATTCTTATCACGTTAAAGTGGTATTCTTCTGAAGTTTTAACCACATCACCCATGTTCAAGTCATATGTCCACATCATAATAAGGTCGAGATCGGATTACATATGCCGGTGACCTAACCTAGGTAACCCGAGAGGAGACATTTCAATGAAAGTAGATGGCGACAAGAGCTGAAATACTTGTAATCTTTGTACAAAATACACGTTACAGGTCCGGACTTGGTATAAACTGATCACGTTGCTAAGATCTGCAGTGAACCACCTTCAAGTACGAACGCCAACTAGCGATGGTAAACCAGCACCACACCACACTCAACACCAACAATGCTGCTGCACTGTAGGAATGCGGACACACATGTATGCAAATGAGTGAGATATATTACATTTTATTCCTATGCCTTTTTATTGTACACACAGACAGCAATAATATGTGTGTGTGTGTGTATGTTTTCTGTCGCCAACGCAGCAGCATTTAGAAGCTGCGGAGGTGGCCACCGTTTGCGGGTGTAAAGCAACAAAACACAGCAAACATAATCTCTATATGGATTTTAAAAACAGAAATGTTACCTTCACGGTGCTCCCGTTAGCTCCTCTGCCGTGTCGAATGCACGGCTCCATCGTCGCTACAGCGCCCTGCTTGTTTATTCCTGATGCGGCAGCGGCCATTCTTGGACGACAGCGCAGAGAACAAGCAGGTGTAAGAGGATGAACCCCCGACAACTTCCGGTTTCGTCTTTTCAGTGAACAGCTGTCTGGGGTAGCCTAAGCTTAATCACTTTGTAAGCACAAAACGTACAAACGTAGCGACAGATGTTTAGGTGCAATGATATTACACAGTATCGTAACTTTAACCCGTAAAATAATTTTACATGCGCGTGTACGGTACTTTATCCCTTTCTTCTTCTTCAGTTTCTTTGTTATTATTATTATTTTTACTACTACTACTACTACTACTAATAATAATATTATTATTATTAGTGTTATGGCTTTAATCTACTATCCCTCGACTTGAATGTAATGGATATTGATTTCATACTCCTTACCGAATGGTGGCAGTAAAGAGACTTAACGTTGTTAGCAAGCCTCCAACGCGCCTTACAACAATGACGTATTTTGTGTGCGCCTCTTCCGGACCAAACAAACAGCAGTACATGCTCTGCATTGGTTCAATGTTTAGTGTATACATTTAAGACATTTATTTTAGTTTATCTGTATTCGTAATACAGTCTGCCTAGATTATTGCGCCATAATCCGTATTGAAAAAACGATTAACCGTTTTAATAAATATAGTTTGTTCGTATTTTATTTGCTAACTTTTTCCCTGTAACTTCTGTCCCCGTTTCTATAATCGATGTCTCAACAAACTCAACAAAACGTACCGTCCGCACCTGACTCGCCTGCTCTGGTGGTCACCTCTAACGTCCAGAAGTACGCTATTAAGAAGAAAAAAATCCTTACTGCTGAGGAAACTGAACTGTTTGAACTAACCCAGGCTGCAGGCATCACTATTGACCAAGAGGTCTTCAAGTAAGTGTGCTAATGCTAACGCTAGTTCTACGCTTGTTCTGTCTGTATGCTAATATAAACATGAAGCTATGTTTACAGCCATCTTTTTGTTTCTTTATTCATCCTGTCAGAATTATCGTGGATCTGTTGAAAATGAACGTGGCTCCTCAGGCAGTCTTCCAGACTCTGAAAGCTATGTGTGCCGGTCAAAGAGTGGCTGACAGCTGTGGAGGCGAATCAGTTTCAGTCAGTGTCACAGCAGCACCGGCAGAAACCAGAGGTCAGTGTCTGACAGCAGCACTTTAATAGAGACCAGCCTTTTTTTTAACCACATTATGTCTGGATATGCAAAGCACTCGTGTTTTATAAACTGTAAAACGTTTGACCAAAATGATTATTATTTCACATTTTATTCTCATTTATCACATTTCATAGGCATAGTATTTTCAATAATCTCCATAACAATAACGATAAAATAACTTGGATTTGTATTGCACCTTTCAGGACACCCAAGGCACTTTACACAAACATGGACAGGGCTAAGGTGGAGTAGAAAGAAATAGATTAAAGCGAAGAGGGAGGAAAACAGTTATAGGCAAAAAAAAAAAAAAACCTAGACTAGAAAAAAATAAAAAATACACTAGGAAAAGGCTGAGAGTTGAGAGTTTTATGACAGATAGGGAAACACCATTGGAAAAAATTGGATCTTTATTAACGTACAATCTCATGAAAGCCCCTGCCTCAGTTCAACTAAAAAAATAAGCAGTCAAATAAGAACGTGTGTGTGCGTGTGCGCGTGTGTATGCATACAGGAGAGTTTCTTTTTTAATTTATACACTTCTTTCCAATGCTTTGTGAATTATGTCTTTTCTGTCTTTCCTCTGGAAGATGAAGAGTCTTTGGTCTCTGGAAAGAGTCCTAAACCCACTGCTGCCCCCCCCACAGCGACTGGGCCCAGGGCCACAAGGGTCAACACTAAGATTATGGTCTACGGCCCTCAGGACTCTAGTGCTCCCCACTCTCAAGGTCCCCTTTTATGCATCAAGTTCCTTTTCCTACATCTGTCACTTGCTTGTCTTATTTTGTGTAAAAGCACAAGAATCTTCCTGCTGTGCCTTGTCCATTTTCCATCTGAAAAAACAAAAACCAGACGTGCATGAATGTGAATGTGCTTGGTTGCATGTTTATAGACTAAAACTGAAAAGATTGATAATAAGATTGTTAACGTTCACATTGTCTTGTCCTTTGACTTTACTGGTGTCCAGAAAGTTTAATGGTTATCCCAGGAGTTGTCTTACTGTAATTCCTAAAACTCTGCATTCAATATCAGATAAAAAAATCTTTTAATTTGAGTGTGTAGTTTTCCCCTTCTGGACTTCAATAAAGTAAGTGGCCTATAACACAGCTAGCCACCAACAAGTAACCATAAACAGGTATGTTTAATTAAATGTGCAATTAAGCCACCAACAAGTAACCATAAACAGGTGATGTTTCACACAGAAATATATACAAAAAAAAGGGGGGGGGGGGAGAAAATGTTTAATTAAATGTGCTAACATCTCAAATACAGTACTTTCTGGTCACTTAGTGGTTTCTGCTTTTTCTTTTTTTTTTAAGTTGAAGTTTATGTGGAATAAAATAGCTAATGCTGCTTGTCTTGGATGTACCGTATATACAGTATCTGTATATATACATCTATATATTTGACTCACCATTATTTTTTCACACCTTTGCAGTTGTCCCATGTTGCATTTAGCATTCGAAAACAACATTTTTATTTTATTGTCTTTACACTTTTTCTTTTAACCTTCAGTGCGCAGTAAAACTGGAGCGAGCCACGGTGAGAAGAGCAGAGAAACTTCCAGCCAGCGAGTGCAGCGGCAGCCCAGTGCCACCAGAGGGCAGAAGACCAAGAGCTCTGGCAGCAGTAGTTCCTCCTCGCACGTCAACTCAACATAAGGCCGTCGTCAATGTGGGGTCGTTTGTAAATATACTCACGTTTGTATGTAAGATATGTTGATATTTAATACTGTTGGTTGTGTTTATTTGGGCTCCTGCAACCGAATAAAAAGTACATGTCGGGGCCAGAATACTGTGTTTTTTGTATATATATATAAACATATATATGTATATATGTATGTGTGTGTATATATATGTATGTGTGTGTATATATATATGTGTGTGTGTATATATATGTATGTATGTATATGTGTGTTACACATATATGTATGTAAATATATGTATGCATATGCATATATGTATATAAGTGTATATTTATATGTTAAGGTGCGAAAATAAGCTGCGTTTATGACAGAATAAGTTTACTCGGGCAAAGCCATCTTTCAAATTCAAACGTTTCCTGTGAAATTTTACACATTTCTGAGTTATTTCCAGACAATATGTTTTTTTTTTTGTGAAGCAAGGATTTCTTTGATTCTACTCCTACCTTTCCCTGCATCCCTGCACTGACAGTGAGTTGCTTAGATCACTGTCAGGTGTTTGTTGCACACAGGTTGCATCATTTTGTTTTTTTCCGCTGCCTGTTGGCAGCTGTTGTCAAAGATAGTGTTTGAATGATTCTCACATCTGTGAGTCAGAATATTCAATTCAGAATATAAAGTAATCAACACAAACTGAAAAAGAAAAGCCTGCTACATGCTGGAAAGTAATATTTAACATTTTATTTGTGTTAAAGCTCTTTTTAAATGCAGTGTGTGAGGTCACTGACTGACTGTCCCTCAGAGGACGTCTCAGTGTTGGTTACAGCAGTGGTCAGCTGATCAAAGTGGAGGAATAGCTTCATGTGGTCAACATTTGCTTTATTACTGATTTTTTTTTTTTTTTTTGTGAAATCATATTCTCTAAATTACTAGGGTTTATTCTTGGTTTTCATCCATATTTGTTCCCTTTTTTTTCTTTAGGGTTGTTGGTGAAGACAGGGTTACACCCTGGACTGTTCACTAGTTTCAGGACATATACAGTATATAAATGACAATCAAAACCACAACCACACTTGTGGTGTTGACTCAACCGACTGAAAGCTTAAGTCTGTGTTGGGAAGTCCTGTTTGAAATTGTCAGAATTTGAAGGTCTAGACATTGATCTCAATAATTAGAATAATGTGTACAGAGCATGGGGACCAGGGAGAGTAGATTGTCTATACACACACCAGTATAGATCTCCTATAGACTTCAACAGCTCCAGACCTTTATTTTATCCACAACAATACAACATCTCAAGGATTGAAATCAACTAATCAATGTAATGTAACGTAATTAATCTTTCATTAAACGTGTTCTGTCTAGTCTGCATAACACTGCGCTGCTCTCTCTCTGAAAGTATGTGCCATGACATCCATAACAACCTTTGTTACCATGACACGTCTTTGAAGTAGGGTTGATATGATAGGATAATGGCTGTTGATTTTGACAGGTCTCACCTTCAGTTCAGTTCCAGATGAAGTTGGACGTACACTTGTTGTGCGCTGTTTGTTGTGAACTTCAAGCTCCAGACGAGCTTAGCGCCACCATGTGTTTCTTGAGTCTTTTGAAGTCATTAAGTTGAAACAGTTGCCCATTCTGCTGCTGCGTGGATAATGGTTCTAGATGTTCCATTTCTACAGCTTGGGTTCAGCGTGGTCCACATTGGTGGTCTCTTCTACACTGACTCTGAATGAGTCCACCTGTTATCGCTCTTTATATTCACTGATCTGTGGAAACACACCAAGAACCTTGAGGGAGGCTGGTGACTCTGATGGAGCCGAGCCGTTGATTTGTAAGTGTCACTTTTAAGAATGCTCTGTGCTATCGACCTGCAGCTCACTGACACGGCCTCATTGATTTTCTTTTCTGCCCCACACACCTGTATGAAGGGACACAGTGTCGTGTGGACGAGGTAACACTAATGAATCTCTACCAACACCGGCCTCCTTTGTTTATTTTCCTTTTTTTATTACCAGAATTAAAGTCAAGTCCAGAAATGCCCTGGATCCTAGCATTAAGGCATGTTAGTGTTACACATGGTTGCCTGAAGGTATTACCGTAACTGCATGTATAAACAGGCAGGGATTTCTACAAATCTGCTACAAAAATGTATTTTTATCATTTAAAACTCCCTTTATGAACAAATATACTTAATGTATGATACAAATTTAGGATTTTGTCTACATATATATAGTTGCTGCATTTATATATATAGTCACTCACTAAATTTACATCTTAGGCTCACTAAATATTTCAGTAAAACAGGAAAATTGCAGAATTGTTGCGTATATACAATGAGAAATTAACATTCTATTCCATTCTATTGTGCAAGGAAATCTACATTTGATTCACGAAGGAGGGAAAAAATTATCATCATTTCCAGAAACGTCCTGAATCCCTTCATAAATGCATATAAATGTTTCACGCGGCAGAGTGAACGTATTACCGTTATTGCATTAATAAGCAGCTGGGGATTTTTTTTTTTTTACAACCGTGCCTTGGATGAATTTATAGTTGAATTCTGTCTGTGTTGTACATGTGTCACATGGAGGCAGCAGCAGTTAACCCTTCCACACGATTTACCCTCACGTCTTCTAACAGCTTTTTGCAGATTTCTGATTGGTCCTGTCACAAAAAAAGTGACTTGTATAAATTTTTGCTTGGTTATTTTTGTGTGTGTGAGCATCTCACAGCAGTGTGACACAGACAGTCACTCTCTCCCTGTGTGTGTGTGTGTGTGTATGTGGGACAGGCTGCGGTGCTTTATGCAGCTGCGGGTCTTTTATGTGGCCGTTTGTCCTGGTTGTTCGTCCCTGCCTCTCTGCTCCTGAGTGCTCTGCCTTGATGGCGGCGTGCCTGTAATTGATGGCACCATATTGCTGTGGTGTAGCAGGTTTAATGGGGCTTGACAGAGCAAGGGAAAGCAGCGTGCACCCAAGGAGGCAACCTTACCCCCCCCCCCACTCCCACCCCTCACACACACATCCTCCTTCATCCATGTCTCCTCCTTCCATCCTCTGTTGCCTCTGCCACCTCTGCTGTGTTAGTGGTCTCAGTGCCCTCCCCTCTGCACATCATTGCCTGCAAACCCCAAAAGAGAATACAAAAAGGCCCGGTGTGATTAGCTTGTTTACGATGCCTACTGTTATCAGTGGTCATGGTGATGGCATGGTGGTTCATGATCAAGGAAGCTCACAGGAACCCCTCCGACTCCACTTCTGGAAATAAATACTCAGCAGCTGTTGCGCCTCTACTCGGGGTTTCGCTCGGAGGAACTTAAATGTGTTTGACAAAGGTAAACGGCTGGGAATTTATTCCTTTGAACCCGCTGCCAGGCTGCACTTCCTCATGTGACCCACAGGGGCCAGTGTGGTTCCAAGCAACCAACGTGGGCCTTCTCCTGCCTCTACTTCCATAGGCATCCGGTCCAGCTCTGTGGATGTGTTTATTTTGTTATGAGGGAATTTCATAGTCACACTCTCCCATTAAATAGGAAATGCTATCTTTCACTCAGACGCATCGTTCGTGCGCTTGCGCGTGTACACAGCACACGCACCATTTATCAATAGAGACGATGAAATGATGCTATTGTGAGCAAGGCAAGGCGAACAGCACATTGAGGAATGAGCCAGTCTGAGCTGTTGGCAATCATTAATGTAAGGTGTTGGTCTAAACCAAGTTCTCACACTCTCTCTGTGCAAGCTGTTCCCAGGTGACAAAAAACCAGGGAGAGACACTATTTTAGGAGCTGATATCACACTTCTCTTTCTATTTTTTTTTTTATACCCCATCACTTATTATATTCCCGCCTGAATTTCTTTCACTGTAAGTGTGCTCTGGAGGGGTGTGGAGGAATATCATACAGTTCCCCCCCCCCCCCCCCCCCCCCCCCCCCCCCTTTCCTCTCTCCCTAATTCTCCCCCCTCCTTCTCTGGGGTATTATCCCTTCCTGTGAACTCCTGGTCCACATTTCTCTTTAAATTTATGTGCCACTTTTCCTCACTTGTTGTCTCTCTACATCCACTCCCTCCCCTAACCCCGTCCCTCTTCATCTCTCTCTCTCTCTCTCTCTCACACACACACACACAGACACACACACACAGCCCACCTCCCCTCCAACGCCCACCCTCGCCCTCCTTGCCAGGCTTGCAGCAGATTGGCTATTTCCTGCACGTGCCCAGTAGAGCCCTTATCAGAAGTAGAGTGCTGATTGTTGGTCTGTCTCTCAGGCTGACTGACAGTTTGGGCTGCGCTGCTGAAATGCCTGATTTGGTCAATGTTTGTCTGTGGGGCCTTATCTCCACACCTTATATTAACTGCCTTGACAGTATGTGCAGGCAGTCTCTCTCCATCTTGTTGCACCACTCCTCCTCCTCCTCCTCTTCGTCCTCTGCCTCCTCCAACACCTTCCTTTCTCTGCCTCTATCTCCATACACTACACACTGCCCATACAAACCACAGTCCTTTCAGCTCCACATTTTCTCGCTGATGTTCCTCCTTCCACCGTTCCTTCCTCTTGTAGCTGGAGTAACGCTCTCTTCCTTTCTTTTATTAATTTTTAAAAATGATTTTTATTTTATATAACACTATTATGTCTAGTTATATATATATATATATATACATATCGTATCAAAGGCTTGAAAGTGTTTCCCAATAATATATAGGTCAGTTCATTTGCTGTGGCCTTAACTGAGTCACAGTAACAATGTTTTAATCTTATGTTGTGGATTATTCCAAAGTAAGAATAAAATAAACATCGAATGATCATTTTCTAATTTAATTTATAATTTATTTTATGGTTCTAGACATATACTATGGAAAATATATCACTTGTTTTAATTTGAGTCTGGAAAAAATAGCTTAATTGAAATACAAATGTTATGATCTTATTATTGTTTTCTCACAATCAACAGAATTAAATACCAAAAATTAAAACTAAATCTTCATCTCAGAAAAGATGAGACCTTGAAGTTCCTAAAGAGAAACTCTTCCACAAATAGACTGAAGGTCACCATAAAACCACAACCTCTGAGTCTGAGTAACAAATAACAGTAACAAAAATCCAGGTTTGTTTCTGTTTTTGTTTCCTCTTTAATAATGCTGTGTGGATTATTCTGCACAGCATTATTCTTCCAACTGCATGTTCCCATGTGACCAAAGAGTTCTTCCTGTCATGTGACCAGTCTGACAGGGGAGGACCCCGACTTCCTGCTGCTCCAGTGTCTGGAAAGATGTTTCAACTTCATCAAACACATCTCAGTTAATTCAGTTTAATTTGGTTTTGTACAATTTTTATTTTTATTTAAAAAATGTCTCAGAAATCAGGTCAGTGAGAGACCATTTGTCTTTCTTCTGCCTCGAGAGAATAAATATTTTCTCATGTCTTATCAGAAGAAAAATATGTTGAACAATAAACTCACCTCTCATATGGCAGTGTGTATGACAAGTAAAGGTTATTAGCAACATAGGGTCCACAACCCCTGGGGGTCCACAGAAATACTAAGGGTGGTCTTCAAAGTCCTGTTCAATGATGCAAAAACCCCTGGGGGTCCACAGAAATACTAAAGGTGGTCTTCAAAACAAACAACCAAAACATTCCAGCAGTTACCGAATTCCTTAAAGAAAATGACCAGACCACACATGAAATATATAAATATATACTGTGGATATATTTACTAATTAAAATGCCAGCTGTTGATTTTAAATTTTTACGAAGGCAATATTTATTTACACACCTTTATTGTGCGGAAAAAGCCAACTTAAAAAAAAACCCACTCCAAACTGTCGTCACATCTTTTATCTTGTGCACCCCCTAGTGGCAGCTCATGCACTTGGACCACCCTTTGGGAATCATGCATGAACGGTTATTTGGACGTAAACTTCATAAAAATAATACTTCATCTTTTCAAAATAATAATAATAACAAAGTACAGCATATGTACATACACTGGATGTAATTTTGGGAGTAAAAAAACATCACATTAAAATGACCACACTCCTTCTGAAAGGGTGTGAAGTAAACACCATTGAAGTTTGTTGTGGAGTCAGTTTCAGTAACAAACAGCACTGAGCTGCTGGGCTCTACTTCACACCTGTGGTTCAGCAAACAAGCTTTCTCCCAAACAACATAACTGTCGTGTCTACAATTACGGCTCCGAACGTATAGACCCTGACAAAGAGATAATCCACACATACAGTGTCAGAAAAGCAAAAGCTTTCGAGCTCTTGGTGGAGTGAGCGCTAATCGACAGAGACCGAGGAGGTAAACACGGCCTCTTAAGCGTTATTTATTTATTCACTTTGTTAGCAAGAGACTGTTCATTCCGTCTGTTAATGGCAGCTGTGGGAACGAATAGAGTTCACACTCACTTGGACCCCTATTGTGCGGCAGGCTGTCAGTTTACACACACACACACGCACGCACACACACAGCTGCATTTGTGTTGTGTCTTGTTTGAATGTTTGGGTGAATCGACTGTAGTTCAGGAGTAGAAAGGCTCCTGTTTTGTCACACGCTCTTCTTCTGCCTTCCTAGCCACGTGTGACATTGCAGTTTATTTGTGCAGCTTAACATCAATAATTTTATTTTTCCTCCCACATGATACGTGTGTTGCATTTCTTTGTGAGATACAGAGTCAAGGTCTTCAGCGATTTCCTCTGATATCTGTGTTTCCTCCAACCGCATGTACAGCATCCGCTGGTCGCTGTCCTCGCTGTCCTCGCTGTTTGGTGTTTTTTTTAACTGCTGGTCATGGGAGTTAAAAGTCTAAGTATGATGTGACTTGAGTTTTGCCGTAAGTCGGAACATATGTACCTGTGTCACTCACCTACGCTAACACAGTGGTGACATCATAAACTAGGACGTAAAAACATCAGAAGAGTCAGAAAAACAAAACAAACGAAAGAACGTTAATGTAGCACAATCCAACGTCTGTTCTCCAACCAGTTATCATGTAATTGACGAGGTTTAACGCTGTATGTCAGAATGATGTTAGTCCGTTCCAGAAAGTTAGTCCAGAACCTCATGGAGATGACGACGTAACTATGAAACGCTGTAAGTCGAGGACGTCATAAACCGAGGACCCTGTGTATGTCTTTGGTTTTTGACCAACGTTGAATTGACACCTGTCAAAACGATTGAAGCCTCAGGGTTCAGTCGAACTCCGTCTGACTTTTTTTATTATCTGTACTCAGAACTGGAACAACATTTAAAAAGGAACTCAGTTTCGCAGGTCGTGACCTGTTGTGAAAGATGTCCTCCAGAAATCCACAAACCACAGTCTACAAGTCGACTGTCATTGGTTTGGATCAGTTCACCGTTGTTTCTCAAGTTCAGACTCCTGTAATTGTTGTCTTTATTTACTGTACTGTTACATCTAGTACTGCTACTGCTTTACTATTGAAGAGAGATTAAAATACATGTAACAAGTACTGTTGTAATCAAATGAACCAGGATGTAGATCTACAGTAGATTAGCTCACTGTAAGTACTGTATCTGCTACAGTAATCAAGTATTCAAGTGAAGTATTTTCATTTCTATGTTCACTGGATATATTCGATATACTTGATTATAATCAATATTTTTTTTTTTATAATTATTTACTTTGGACAAATTCAGGAATATGTTGCTTTTTATTTCAATACAAAAAAATAAAATGATCGATTCAGTCAAATCTAGAAAAGAGTGAGAACTCACTTCAGTTCTTTTTTTTAATGTCAGGGATGTTTCCAAAAATAAAGGGTTTTGCCTGGTTCTGATGTTGGCGCTGGGTCTGACACGTAAATCCCTTCTTGTCTGCGGTCCGTTTAAAAGTACTGTAGAGTTCCTGGAGGAGAACACGTGAGCTGTGCTGCGGTTTAGGCGCTGATAATGATCGACAAAGGAATAAACAAAGAGAGGGGGAAAAAAAACTTTAATCATTTCCCAATTAAGACACATTCAAAGGTGTTTTGTGTGCACGTGTTTCCTTACACTTCTCTAAATTCCTTTTAATTAAGACCCAGACAGAGGTTACTCCTCATCTTTGTCTTGGCTGTAATTTGTGGATTTTTTTTCTCTGTTTCTCCTTATTTCAACTGTGGAGTTTCTAATTGCCTTTAATTGTGCTTGTTTAATTAATAGCGCGCAGGTTTACATTTGACAAACTTTTAAACTTGTTGAGTTGTTTACTGCTCCCCCTCCCCCGTCACCCGCCCCCCCCCCACCTCTTCCACACAATATTGTTTGCTCAGGCGTTTTGATGTAAACAGGGCTGCCTGTGAGAGTACATATAAATACACAGAGTAAACACTGAGCAAATACAGGCAAAGGATAACTTTACTGCGGTAAAGCCACAATCTCTCAGACTGGTGAACAGAAAAAAAAACACTTTTAGAATATATAAATATATCTTAAATATATTTATATATGTGTGTGTTTTTTCTATGTGTTTTGTTTTCAGTTAATGTGCCTTAAAAATGTAGATTTAAAAGAAAACAGAAAGGATCTGTGGTAACGTGTATGAGCAGCTGATCAAAGATATATTTATTGAACCCACCAACCCACTAATGGAACTGCTGCTTCAACACACCACAGCTGGGCAAGGGTGGGTTTTGAACCTGCAATCTTTTGATGACATCTACTTTTGAATATTACTTAAGAAATTAACAAGTGTAATTCAGAAAGTGGAGCTTGTAAACTACTACTTATACTTAGTATAGGGACTAAATAAAAGCCCACAGGCCAGGGGTTTGGCCCCAGTCTTTCATTACTCTTTATGTTTACATGTGAAAAAAATAAAATGAACAAATGTAAGACTTAGATAGGAAGTATTTCTGAGACAGAATCAAGTAGTTACAGTGGATAAATAAGGCAGAGTTCAAACCTCAGAAAACCAGTTATACACATACGTTTCAACCAAACACTTCATACTGTATTTGAGGTGGTCGGCCATGGTTGGCACGTAACGTATTTGAGGTAAGTCATTGTTATTCCGTCCAGTGAGATCGGCACTTGTTCTTCAATGTTTTTCTCGTATTTATTTTTAATTTTTCCGTTTTTGAAAGTTTTCTTCTTCTCATGTCCTCGGGGTTCTTCAGCACAGCCAGTGTGGCTCTATTCATGGATCAGTGTGAGCCTGCACCACTGGAGTGTGAATGCATGTGTGTGCAGGTAGTGGCTCCTCCAGGTGTGTGCATGGCTGCAGATAAAGGAGCCGCCGCCAATGGTCACGCAGGATTTCCCCTGTGGACGCTCACGTGTCGTGTC
>NC_024320.1:17554420-17559827 GCF_000523025.1 Cynoglossus semilaevis
GGGGGGGGTTGATATCCTCAGCAGTGCCCTGTGCGTGTTTTGACCATGTACTCCAGCAGACGGCTGTCTGCGTGGCCATTGTGTTCAAACACACATACACACACACTCTCACACACACACACAGTGGAAATATGCAAGCGACTAACCCCATTGTACTCACTCTCCCTCTCGCAGACACACACAAACACACACTGGTGCAGGCGCACGTTCACTTGTCCATCAAATCACAAGGCAAATGCCATATAATTACCCCATAACACAATGGATATTTACATACACTGCTGATCCCATTAAGGTTAAAGCCACTTCCATGTTTTCTCTGTGCCTCAGTGATTTGAACATGTCCACAGCCGCGCACCTGAATCCCAGAGTTTGACATTAAATCGAGACTTGACAGTTTATTAATGAAGGTTGTGGGGTGTCACTATAGGCTACATGATGTGCAGTGTAGCTGAAGTGTTATGGCGTTTGAATTATGCATAGGAGCCTCAGAGCACGTCTTCCACTCATTTTCCAACCGTTAAAAAAACAATTCTAGGAAAACAGTTCCAAAAAAACACGTATAAAAATTGAAATATTACACAATGCATGACATTTTAGGATCAACATTCAGATCTGTAGCCTCAGATTTTCTGTTATTTTCTTATGGATGTCTACATGAAAACTGATAGTTACCTTGATTAAAAATTACACTTTTTTTAGAATTCAAGGATTTTTCATTCATCACATGCAACGATATCTAAAATAAAACATGAAAATTTAGTTTGGTATTTTGTTTCCGCTCTGGGCAAATGATACATTCAAAGCCCTCAATTGTTAATTAACAATTACAGTTTTTATTTTTTGGGGACAATGGGAGCAAACACTATAATAATAATAATAATAATAATAATAATAATAATACATATTGTTATTATTGTTGTTGTTGTTGTTGTTGTTGTAAACTAAATAACTGAAGTCAATTTTAGGTAAAAACTCCGAAGACGATGACTGTGATGTCCTGGGAGTACCAGGACCAAATCTGTCATTTCTCTTATGTGCTGTAACACTGCGTATAACACACCAGGAAGTGTTATAGTTTGTCACCTCATCACAGCTTTTTAAAAGTTTGAATGTGAAACTGATCCTCGAGGCCAAGTGAAGTAAAGTAAAGGCCGTACTTTTCTGTCTTGTAAAGAAGGATGTGAAAACATGAAGAATACAAACCGTCATCCTGGCTTCAATCATTTGATTTTCCCCCGACTTTTTTTTTTTTTTTTAAAAACTCCATCCGTCCTGTCTCCTCCCTCTACACACCCCCTCTCCCCCACTTCCCCCCATTACACCATCCCACTCCCTCTTTGCCTCTCGCTTTTCCCCTGGCAGGCTGGTGATTGACACTTACAAATTACCCGGCGGCAGTGGCATTGTGTGTGACCCCTCTCTCTCATCTCCAGCCCGCTGCCGTTTTGTCATCTAATTACTGTGAATCCCTGGCCTGCTCCCCACTGCTGCATTTTTAATATGCCCGCCTTCCCCCGTCCCCCCCCCCTCCCTCTGTGCCTCCATCCCTCTCCCACACATACACTTGTTCAGCCCTCCTCTCCGTTCACCTGCAGTCTACTTCACCTGCTTCTCCGTCTAACACTTGGAGCCCGGCCATCGTCTCTATATCCTCCAGTGCTCGCCGTGCGTGGTTTCTCTCCACCTCCTCCATTATCACGCCATCACCCTTCCTGCCTCCTCCCCTTGTTCATCCTCCCCTCGGTGGAGTGTCACTCCATCCCACACATGGACAACTTCATGTCAATCTCTGTATTTGTCATGCAGTTTTCAGCAGTGCCATTAGTGTTTGGTAAACACGCGGCGGTTCGATTGATCGATACGTAATTATGAACGCGCAGAGATTTCCCAGCAGTCTTCACTTCCTCAACATACACGGGCTTCCTGTTGTAAAGTATGAGCAGATGAAGCAGCGGCACACTGTTTAAAAACGTTACGGTAACATACCTGAGCTTAGAGATGTGTGTGTGTGTGTGTGTGTGTGTCACAGTTGTCCACGGCTCAGCTGTCCACAGCCAGACTGAGCCCCCACCCCCCGCTCCCTCCGTCGATCCCCATCTTCCAGCTAGAAATCAGCAGGGCATGGCAGACGACGGCTACAGCATCACTCTGGTGGAAGGCTGGAGGAGAGGCAGAGAGGTGCAGCAGAGTGAAAGACAAATAGAAAAAAAAGAGAAGACACAGGTGGCTGAAGAGCTGTATCTCCCTCTTGTCTTTGCTTGCATAATTCTGTAAATGAGAAATGGTGTCGTCCTAACAGACGTGAAGGCAGCCAGGCCACTCAGAGGCCAAGCTGCTCCTCCACCTCCTGATGTAGCTCCAGGGCGTGGCAGGATTTAGCATGGCCTTATTACCTTGTCATGAGTTTGGAGAAATATGGGCCTCCTGAGAGGGGCTCAGGGACGTGGACTGATGAAAAGAGAAAGGGAAAGGTATAGCTGACAGCAGTTATGTTGGAGAACACAGAAAACACAGGGAGGGAGGGAGGGAGGGAGGAGGGATGAATGGGGGGAAAATGGAGGAAGGAGAAAGCCAGGCAGGAGGAGAAGGGTAATTGAGAGAGAAAGGGAGGAGAGATGTTGGCGGAGCCAGAGAACCAGAGAGAGAGGTGGGGGGAGGGCTGGGCTATGGTGGAGGGTGGTAAAACTAATGGTCCTGCCTGGAGAGATAGTACTCAATCAATCATCTTTAAACAAAAGCAGCAGGCTCGGGGGGATATTTAAGAAGTGCTTATTTAATTAAAAGTCCCTTTGCTCACATTTATGGGCCATCCTTCCTTCAAATATTAACCTTGCAGGTCCAGGGAGGCTTCAGACCACCGAGCCCCGCACCGTGGGCCCCATCGCCTGGACGGGTCAACGGAGTTTATCTCAGCTCTTCACAGTTTCCTCTTCTTAACTCTGGGATATGCTTTACTTTTTTTTGTCACACACACACACACAGATTAGGACCGTAGCCACAATGCTGCGTTCATTCCAAGACCTCGGTCCCTCTGGACCTGCTAGAGCTGCCGGCTCACTGTGAACGTCTCCTAATGAGATGATAAAACAAAGGAGAATATCACGATAGCTTCAAGGTCCAGATGTACAAATTAGAGCCAGTTGTTGTTGTTGGGGACACAACGGATGAGACAAACAAACAACAACAAACGTGATCAAGGGTTAAAATACCTACACGTTTATCAGTCAAGCTAACAGTAACTCCTGTGTTTCTGCAGTTCAGTGACGGGTCAAGTGTAAACGTGTCTTCTAATACAGTGTTTCCCAAACTTTTTTCTGGGGACCCATATTTTTAAAGTCACAAACCTTTGCGACCCAAGTCAATAGACATGATTTGTAAACTCCTGGGAAACATGATGCGAGACGACCCATAATAAATCTCATGTGACCCACCTGAGGGTCTCGATCCAGTCTTCTGGAAACAATGTTCTAATACACTGTAGTAGAAGTGGGCCGCACCAGTACGTAACATAGTTACCTAAAAATAACAATAAGTCCACGCTTTTCTCCCTTTGTTTTCATGCAAAGAAGTACAAGTGTATTAGAAAATATACATATTTATATTTAATTTGAAATATCATTTGAAAAAAACAAAAAACAAAATGACAAATATGAAGTGTTTGTGCATTTCTGAACCCCCTAGTGGGCAGAGTTTGTCCCGCAGGCCGTATGTTTGACACCCCTGCTTTAAATCAAGTCATATAAAAGGTTAACTTTGGACCGGGGCTCAAACTGCTGCGAGCACTAACCACTCTTCCACCGAGTGCCAGGCTCAGATGTACAGTATGTATCAACATCAAATCTCAACGTTTCAATTCCCTCTGTTTTGCGTCAAATCATTTGCCACAATCATTTTAATCTCCATCCACTTTAAAATACTTGTCAGCCAAAACGAAGCGATTATTAAAACAGAGTGGAAATTGTTGAGCCAGGAGAAAGCTTGTAAAGACGCATAATCTCCCGAGTTGTTGTGTACACATGGTGTCACGCAGTGGAAGGCAGTGACTCCTGTCTCCTGTGTGTTCTCACACTCAGTATAATCAGCCGTCCTTGTTCCAGCACATCGTCTCCTCTCATGTTTGGCGCTGGAGTGAGGTGGCAGGAGGAGGCGTTTTTCTTCTCCACAACCTCACATGTTCACACGCGTCGAGGATCCAAACTTCAACAGTGTTCTCAGCTGGTAATGAACATGAGCTCACAGGTAATGATCAATTACACACACAATCAAAAACACTCCACTTTACTTAAAGGTTCTACGAACCTGTGCTCATTTTCTGGAGGCGTGTTTTTAAACACCCGTAAGTGTTTGTTCAGTATGTGTGGCAATGCAACTCCTCCGTTGCTTTGAGTCGTACCGTCATGTCTGACATTTTTCTTCTGCCCACTATCTATTAACTAAAGCATGAGATGGGAAATTCTCTGCATTGATTTCCCCAACACATTTAGTCTTAGAATTTTTTTTGACTCTTCAACAACTTTGTACAACATTTTGAAGATGTTTTAAGTGACTGTAAGTAGTAATTTGTAGTAATACACATAAAGGAAATAAGATATTAAACCACTTGGTGTAGGTCAGAAAATTCTAAGACAAATTAAAAAAACAACCCTCCACCTCTGTCACTGTGACTGTGGTAAACCCTGTGTGTTCAGTGTGACAGTGAGTTAATAACTACACTCCAGGTGTTCTTGTCACAGAGCTGCTGTTGTGTTGTGTTGTGTCATAACAGTGTGAGGGATGTAAACAAGAGCTATTTTCTACAGTGTTTTGATTACAGGATAATGCAGTACTTTTGTACTGCGTATTGATTTGCTCTCATTTACGTGGATATTTCATGGTGTTGGCAAAGACGAGAACCTAATGTAAGCAAAGCCTATATATTTACAACACATATATATTGTAAACACAAATCAGTCGTGTTCCTTTGCCCTTTACCACTGTTTTACTGAATTTGTGAGCAAAATAGTGATATATATATAAATATATATACACATATACATGTATATGTACATATATACAGTATATATATATATATATATACACATATACATGTATATGTACATATATACAGTATATATATAAATATATATACACATATACATGTATATGTACATATATACAGTATATATATATTTATATATACACATATACATGTATATGTACATATATACAGTATATATATATTTATATATATATACATATACATGTATATGTGTATATATATTTATATATATGTATACATATATTTCTGTTTATATGTGAGAATGTCAAAGACTTCTTGGTAAAATAAACCTGTTTTAGTAACTACAATCTTTTGACACGTTTGAAAATTCATCATCTGTCTCAAAACTTTGAGACTTACAGTCGT
>NC_024320.1:17559883-17560135 GCF_000523025.1 Cynoglossus semilaevis
GCTCTGCTCCTAGTTTCTGTGTGTTTTGAGATAGTGGCTGAAAATACCCAGTGCTAGCAACACGACGTAACTTAAAAAAACAAAACAATAGTTATATTTAAACAATAGGAAACTGAAAAGTTTCACTCAATTGTATTTAATCCCAGTACCTGTGGCGTTATGTGTGTGTGTTTTACGTATTCCTTTTATTTTAAAATGTTTTTTTTTTTTTGGAAATCATGGGAATCCGAGCTTCTGTTGCCACGTTAGCGC
>NC_024320.1:17560164-17583146 GCF_000523025.1 Cynoglossus semilaevis
TACATTACTGTGAGAAGCTGTTGAGGAATTCTGTTTTGTTTTTTTTCCTTTACATTATTCAAGGAACAGCAGTGACAGACTCAACAACACAGACTACAGAGTAAACGTATGTTCCTTTTATACAAATAAAAATAGTAACATTAAATCAATGCACATTACACATCGCCTACAACTGAATTAACATATGAATTATCCTCCTTTTTGCTGTGTTTGAAAAACTCCAATTAAGAGAATAACTAATTAGGGGAAGAGAAGCTCCATCATGAAAACGCTGAACTCTCAACCCCCCACTGTTTCACCTGTTTTTTCCTTGGGCTCTGCAATTCTGCCGAAAGGTTATTACAATAGAAAACATCAGACTTACCTGATAATTGGAATTATTATCACACACGTCACAGTCAAAGGACAACTGTGGCTGATTTGTAAAAGTTGAAGAAACCAGAGGATGCCTTTAAACAAAACATGTAACGAGACTAAAACAAACAAGGCTCAGTACCTGCACGTTAAGAAGGTTTTTCTCTCAGTGACTTTTTGTTTTACAAATCACATATATTATATTAATACAAACATCTTAAGTTTTCTCACATTATTATTATTATTATTATTATTATTACTATTATTATTATTATTATTATTATTATATTTCATTACTACTACTAATATATTTTGTTATTTTTTTGTAATAACATATCTCATGTTTTTAAATAAATATTCATTGTAATAAAAAACTAAAACTGAACCTGTGTGAACTCAACATTTTTGTTACTGTTACCTACAAATAATTAGTTTCCACCTGACAAAAAAAAAGTAAAATGTGTATCCGTTTGCTTCAGTGTAGTGTCAGCTGTGGTTTCAGAATAATGATGTGAATGGTGAATGCGTTTAACATTGTGTGTGTGTGTGTGTGTGTATGTGTGTGTGTCGTCATTCAAGCATCAAAAGTAAACCAGGAGAGAAATGACTTGGAGGTGAAAGTATGTATATGTGTGTGTATGTATATTTATATAATCTGAATATGTGCTGTGTGTGTGTGTGTGTGTGTGTGTGTGTGCAGTAATGGAGACAGACCCACAGACCGACGCAAGACTAAAGAACTTTGCGAGGGAAGAACGAGAGAAAGAAAGAGAGAGGCTATTGCTGGAAAGCATGAAGACAATAATGCAAACTGACACTTTAGAAATGAGATGCCAGTTGCCTTGGAAACAGGCCCTGGGCTAGGGGCTACGGTGATAGGGTGAGGATGGGTGAGGGCAGCAATGGAGCGGGTGAGAAGGGCTGCGGTGAGGGTGAGATAGAGAGTAAATTATGTTTGATTAGAAGCACAGTCGTTTAAAAAGAGCAAAGTAAAGCCTGTGGTGACACGTCCAGACTGGAGCGAGACGTTAGCTGTGAAAGGACAACTGCCTTCTCTGCTAACGTTTGCCTTAACCGTGTGTTACAGCTTTTTTCAGGTCACACAAAACAAGTCATCTCTGATTCTGTTCTGGCCTGGTTCAAGGTGTAAGAGCTGTGAGGAAGCGGAACATTCACTTTCCTTATTCACATTAGCGAACAGAGAGCCTGGAACACGACGCAATTCAACCTGAGAGGTTTACATTCACCAACACATCCGTGACACTCACTCCTGGTGTCACTCCTGCTGTTTCCTGTGTTATGACTGAAAAACAACTCACTTCCTTGTTGTAACTATTAGGAAAAAAAAAAGTAAATAAAAGTGAGTAAAACGTTACCCTTGAATAATACCCACAAATGTTGTCGCTTTTTAAACTATTCTTTTACCTCATTTAACCCAGTGGTTCTCAATGATTTTCTGTAATGCCCCCCCGACCCACAACATAACATATATATATCTGTACGTATATTTCTATCTGTACAAACCGCTGTGTGAGTTGCTGCCACCTAGTGACTGGAGGCTTGTTATCATTCAAGCATTACAGCAGTGGTACACTGACTGTATGTCCAGTGTGCCATATTCCATTGGAAGCCCCTCACGCCCCTCCCCCCCCCCCCCCAGGGACTGATCTAACCCAACATTTTGTGGTCAGAGTACATCACTGTGTAATCAAAGGTGAAGTGGACTTCCTGTTCCTGTACACTGAACCACTCTTTCTTTCTCTGATCTGATGTTTTTCATTGGTTGTTCAAATTATTGGTAGATGATCGGTGATTGGTAGAGAAAACACAATATGCGTAATCAGGATGGATGTCCCGTTGGGCCAATGAACACCTGTAGCCTTATTTACAACAGCTATCGTCACGGTCAACACCAGTGAACCAGTGACAGGCCAAACCTCTTGTGACCCACATCTGGTATTCTGTATCTGAACCTTCGACTAACATTCAAATTGTCATAGAACTCACTGCGTGAACCACAGGTTTGATCCATCTGTGTCTGCTACATGTCCTCACCAACTTCTGAGACGTTTGTCCAACTTGACTGTTGACTGTTCACACCGCAGTCCTCAACAACACTCATGAGTTCTACTGCACACAGGACACAGTCTGTATATACTGTATATTTCTCCTCTTTCCAAATGAGTGTACGTTGTTCACCCTCACCTGTTCCCTGAACTGTGTGATTCATTTCATTAAATAGAAGAATGTGTGAAGTGAGCAGAAATTAAATGTGAAATGAAGATATTGCTGTATAAGTTGCTGTTTTAACCACCACGGAATGAATCATCGTCAGTTAACCAGCAACAGCCGGTTGTTACTCCAGAGGTCCACCCTGTAGGACCTTTGTGTTTTCACATTATCCAGCAGACAAATGAGGAGTGTTTGTGTATGTTTGATTTCTGAGAGCTTCTGCTGCAGGTTTGTCGTGTTACCAACAGATGATGTTAAGTTCTGCACAGTGTACTATCAGAGAAGTAAAAGTGGAAATTTAAATAATCCAGTAACACTAAGTTTAACCTGAGTAGTAACAAAATTGTTCAGAAATGTGTTAAAATTGTTCTTGTGTCTGATCCCAGTATTTTTTAATGTTGTTTGCTGAAAACCTGAAGTCTTCAGCAGCTTCATTTTAGTGAAATTAGGTATTTTATTTACAGCTACATTCTAGAAACAGCTAGTTAAAATTTAATAGAAGACTTGTATGAACTTATACTGTAACACGTGGTCGCAAAGAGATTTTTTTTGGGATCTGGCTTTGGATGTCTATTGACTTGGGGCATGAAGGTTTTGACTTTTTGGGAAATACTGCTGTAACACACTCCTTGACTTTTTGGGAAATACTGCTGTAACTTCTAAAGGAACGTCTAAAGGAAAATATGAAGGCAAGGTGAACAGTCATGCAGTGTTATATTTTAGCGACATGTGCAGCAGTGTGACGTATCTTTTCTCTAAATATGTAACGTTTCTCCTGAAATTTCACAGTAACTTTGTCCTGACTTCAGATCTCTAACAGTTAGCCGTGCAGCTGCCATCGGTACCTATTAAATACTCACCCACGGAGAACAGCGGTGTGAAGCACGTCTCCACATGTGACAGGCACGCGGCTCTGGCAAACTGGCAAACGACGTGTGAACATTTTGCAGATTGCGTTGTGAGAAGACTAATTATGCAGCGGTCCGGGAGGCCGTCGTCATTACACACCTGGACTGTTTACAGCACTGATAGCATATTAGCATTCGCTTGTTTTACCCCACAATCAACAATGTAACTACAGCGAGACAAAAGATGGACAAAACAGGGGGTTTAGATAGACATGATGAGCTGAGAGAGGATTTCAATCTGGGCTGTAGGAAGAAAGGACATGTTAATCTGTTAAACTCTCTTCTCTCTTTAAACTCTAAATTTATAATAATTGGAATAAATCTTTACTATTCCTTTCTTAAGAAAAATAACAAAAAAGTAAAAATATATTTTATTAATTTGAAGGGCTGTTCCATAAATATTTCAATGATGCTGTGTTTATTTTCTTGAAATGTTGGGATTTAGAATCCAGAGATAATATCCTAGTTCTAAGTCCAATTAAAGCTTTTATATTTAATGTTTTATAAATTATTTGTCTTTATGGGGTTGGACTGGATGCTAATGTTAGCTCTAGCCTCTGTACCCACAGAAACACACTTCATCTTTGAGGTGAAACATAGGCTTGATCTTCAAAAAGTGACGTGATCTGGTCTTTAACCATTACTAATTCAGACTTCATTTTGAGCTAACGTTACTCAGTACAATCTGTGCATCTGCAGCACTGCGGCAAATTGACCCTTGGTTCATTACTGCCACCTGTTGAGCTGTAGTGTGTGCTTCAGTGAGAAGTTAGGCAACTAAAAGGTTGTTTTGTTAGCAATTAATTAACCAAAATGAATGTGTTAAAGCCTCAGCCCTGATTAGAACACAGGTAGTTTTATGTCATTCACCAGTAACACGTTTGCTAAATTAGAATTTGCCTTTTTTCAAAAAATGGAGGTGTTATTGAGGTAGTTAGACTATCAGGTATAAAAGTTACAATTTAACTAGCTCCTTTGTCCAATTATTATTGTTTTAATTTTCCAATTCCAATTATATTTTTCACAAATGTCACCAAACCAGTCTCCTCTGGTTTCTTATAGCAGGGTTTTAGTTTTAGAAATTTTAATAAAAACTGCGGCTGTCTTTTCATATTGTACGAAGATCTCACCATGGAAGTGTGTCTGGAGCAAACTTTTCATAAACCAGAATCCTGATCTGTTTCAGCAGTAACATCACAATGTGCCCATAGTTAAAAGTAAATACTGTATAATTCTAACCAAGTGTTCAAAGTTTGCATTTTGTTTTGCCTCCACCGGCACATCACTGATTTTCACACATGCGTGCACTCATGAAGTACACATGTGTACACATGCATGAACAATCGCGCGCGCACACACACACACACACACACAGCCAGCAGAATTGAATGCGATAGGGAAGTGAAAAATGATTAACCCAGGGTCAGCTCTCAGCCTCAATCTCGGCAGCGTTCAAAGAACATCCTCGCCTGATTTGCACTCGTCATGTTCCACAGCACACATTAGCATATATTTATTAAATTCACCACGCGTTGGAGAATAAAATATAACAGGGTGGAGGTGTGGGAGTGTGAGAGAAGGGTGGAGGAGGGGAACGAGGGAGGGGGTTATTTAAAGGAGGCGTGTTTTTGGTAGATTTGCCTTTCATTCATATTCATTTTGCGCTCTCTCTCTCTCTCTCTCTCTCTCTCTCTCTCTTTCTCTCTCTGTTTTGTTCATTAACATGGAGGTCAGTGCTGGCGTCAGATGTGACTGCTCAATGCTTTAGGGAAAACATTGCTGTTGGTCAGCCTATTGAATTGACCTTGTTATCGTGGTGACAGGCTGTGTTATTTATCAGTTAGTTAGATAAGCCAGCATGCAGCACGGTGATAGTCTACCACATGAAAATGAGTCTTGATAGTGAATCTGCAGTGACAAACACAGCCCTGGGGTGTTTTCACATCTATGCATGAAACGCACGAAGTGTGCCAACAGGAAAAAAAAAGTGTGTTCCTCCTGACAGTTTGACTTTAGGATGGTGACGCTAGCTAGGACTAAAATATCTTTCTATCAAACTGAGTTCGGACCATAACGGTCCTCTGAGGACAAGTTCAGAAGACTTAAACTCACCATAAACTCCTCAAAAAACTCTTTAATGGTGTAAACAATGAAGGGGAAATGTTTTGATTTCAATTGGAATCCAGCTGGTTCAACTCCTATAGTTTTCGAGGCCCTTCCAAACCTGCTTTACACTAAAAAACTATAGCTAGCACTTTAGCATTAGCTATATGTGTGTGTTTGTAATGCGTGAAAGTGATAGATAGATAGATAGATAGATAGATAGATAGATAGATAGATAGATAGATAGATAGATAGATAGATAGATAGATAGATAGACAGGTTAATGTGCTCATGCTAATTACAAACATGTATTGGTGACTGTGGGAAATGCATGATAACACTGATATTTTTATAATCTGATTGGAAATCTTTGCTTGATGAATAAATGTAGCACATTTACTTTAGCTTAGCATTTTCAAAGCAAACACAGACTTTAACAATGTGTGTCTTGCGAGTTTGCTGAAAAAGTTGACCAACTAGACCTCCTCCTCCCCCCAAATGGTCTCCATCCCATTTGATCCTCCCTAACACGGACGCTGTGAGCAGCCATGGCAGTTAAGATCAATAGGGCTGAAACCTGTCCAGAGCTTTAATCCATCAGTGGTGAGCTGTGAGAAAAGACAGGGCAAGGAAGCAATCACTCATGCTCAGACCCAAGCCCCTCTCTAACTCAGCCAGCTAAATGGGCATCGGTGGGAGAGAATAATGTCAACAAGCAGACTTTCCCTTTTCTTTCTTTCTCTCTGTGTCTGCATTCTGACCACGTAAAGGTTGATTATGTATTTTTGATCATTTTAAAGAGCGAGGGCAAAGGAGCGTGCCGTTTATATATTTAGAATGTCTGCAAATGTCCCAAAACATATATTTTATTACATTGTTATATTTCATATGAATTTTCATTTATTTATCGTCAAATGCTCCTAGGGGGAGCTGGAGCCAGTTCTAGCAGTCCTCAGGGGTCAAGGGTAGGACTGGCCCCGGACACCAGTCCACTGGAGAAACAACCATTCACACACACATGGATCAAAAAAATTCGTTTACAGTGTCCAATTAACTGAGTTCTGGCAGGGTTTGAATGCTGTGGAAAACACACACACATACACACACACAGGAGAACATACAAGAACATTAGTTAGTACTGGGGCTTGAACCACAGACTCAGACTCCCTCCCACCATGTGGTGCATCATGTTGATCCTGATTAGTCATGATTAATTGTGATCATAATCAAACATGATTAAAAACCTGGTTCAACTGTAATAAAAAGACTGGAAGCTCTAAACAACATGAAGTTTATTTTTATTTTGACATACATTTCAGCACACAAACAGTTAGACGTTTGTCTGTGTTTGACACTTGTTTTTATTTTCATTGCCTAATACAAGTGATGGAATTTTTAATATGGAAAAAAGTTTCAAAAATTACACAAAATTATAACTCAACATTTAAGATTCACCCAATACAGTTGGTGAATCTTAGTCTTTAATATTTTTATTTAGCTTGAACACACACACACACACACATATATATATATATATATGAAAACACTGCTCTTCTACATTCAACATATCTTTTTCTGAGCATGTAAATAAACATATGGACTATGTGAACAGACTCATAAATACCAACCAAAAACAACAAACAAAACCGAATGCTGGACAACCTCCACATCTCTGCGGGGTCGACTGCCAGGCAGCCGCCTCCGTGGAGGGCCCCTGTCTGATACGCTGTGAAACAATTGGCAAGTGGGAAGTGAAATGTTCACACACATACACACAGTGAAAGCCAGTGATGGGAGACAGCTAACATATGTGTCTGTGCCAGTGGAGCACTGGGCAGGATGGGACCAGCCTCTGAAGTTCACACTCACTGAACTACAGCTGTAGCTACTCCGGTCACCACCAGAGCAGAGAGTGGTCATGGGACAAAAGCTGCGACAGGCTGCTACAGATACACAGACTGACACATTGTGTCCACCATCTCTCTCTCTCTCTCTCGTTGTCTTGTTGTCTCGCTGTCATCGCTGCTTTCTCTCTCTCTCTCTCTCTCTCTTTCACAGACGCACACAAACACACACACAAGCACAAAGCTTCTGTCTGGTCTCGTGCCATATGTCTCAGCTGTGCCAGAACTGCCACCCCCCCCAGGCCTGGACCTCCCGCATATGCCACCCCTCTTCACTCTCTCATCTCCCTCCTCCTCTCTCTGCTCCTCCCTGCCGGTAGCCTTTGTGGGCTAATTAGCGATGAAATTGGTGAATTGCAGGATCAGACACACTACACACACTCACACACACACATACAGTCAGTGAATTGTAGGCTCAGGCACAGCAGTGCAGATACTTCAGCATAGCCAAGCGCCACTTCAGCCCTGAAAAGCCCCTGAAATGGGGCACCGCGCACAAAGAGGAGAGTTGAGAGGAGAGAAGACGGAAATAAGGGAAGGAGGCAGAGACAGAATGTAAATGGAGATGTAAGAATATATTTACTTCAGGATCCTCCCAGGACTCACCCTGCTACCATGTATACTTCTAATTGAATAATTCAAATGTGTGCATTTCCTTCCTCCTGTACCGTGTAGTTACGGAAAGTCTTTATAGCAGCATGAGGGCTACCTGACACTCACCGGTGTCACCACTGAAGAGTGTCTGAGTGTCTCTTTCTTTGATGGTGTGAGAGTGAAGAAGAGCTTTCACTCTCTAATGATTTGGGTGATGGACGACACTCATTCCATCATCCTTCCCGTCCCACCCACACCCCATAAATTACCTCTCATATTAACAGGCTGTATTAAAACCATGCAACGTGTTAGGGCTATCATTTAAAATTAATAAGTTGTAATTATGGAAGGAGGGAATATGATGAGGAAATAATAGAGGCTGAAACCAGTCCAGCCCAATTGAATTAAGAAAGGGTTCAAAAGAACAAGTAATACAAAGGAACTGAAAGCGGCATAAAGGGTTCAAAAGAACAAGTAATACAAACGAACTGAAAGCGGCATAAGGAATATATATGTGTGTGTGTGTGTGTGTGTGTCATATTTGAAAATAAATTGAGAGGTGAAATTTGTGGCAGAATAGAGTCACTCTACAGTGGTCAGGATCAAATGCCTGTTATTATGACAGAGACAACACGGCTCCACAGCTTAACATAAAATAAGAAATAACAGGTAGATGATGGGAGGTGTTGTATTCCATTATCAGAGAGAGAGAGAGAGACAGAAACAAAGGAGCATCCTTTACCTCCAGTCACCTCATTGAAATGTGTGTAGATAAACCCCCGACTTTCCTTTCTTCCCTCCTTATGTATCTGTCGTGATGACAAACTATCCAGGTGCAGAGAGATTACATAGTTTTCGCTTCTATCAGTGACAATAACAGTGTACGTCCTGAGATTACACTAAAGAAGCGGGGGGCTACAGGTGTAGTCACCAGAGGCAGTCAAACGCTTTGATAGGTGGTAAACAGACCCACAGGTAATGAAGGAAAATTTCAAATAAACACCAAAAACATTTAACTTTAAATGACCTCACAGTTCACAACATTTGACAAGTACTTTTGAAATATGCATTGTTGTTTCAAAGGAAATCATTTAACAGTTAGAAAAAACAAATTTGCCCATACTGGTCCTACTTGAGTCCTTAAGAACAATTGAGCACCACTGTGCGAATAAGCCTGTGGGTGTAGAACTAAATGGTCGTTAGGACAAGAACAGAGCACAAACAAACATGTGGTCATAAAACACACTATCACTGTGACACAGTAGTCTCTGAAGCCATATTTAAACCAAACTGTGCAGTCGTCTTTGTGTGATTAGGTCATTGTGACATCCATTGTCAGCTTCCATTACACTACTACTCTGTCTGTCTAGAAGGTGCAGAGCATTGGCAGTATTGTCTCTTGAACTTTCTGACTTATCCATCTCTGGCCTCACGGCCTCCGGGGACACATTAGTCACTTAATGCTTTGTCATCACCACAGGTTAATGGACCTCACAGCAGTCTGTTACAAACAATCCTGATCAATACACAGTGCATGCAAACAGGGATAAGTTCCAAAAATAGATCGACTTCATTTTTGTTCAGTTCAGTTTTCTTTTTACAGTGTTGAGTTGCCAATATTAGTGATTTCTGTGTACAAGTGTATTAAAACTCACGCTGTCATGTTATATAGCCTAGCCTTTAACCACTTTTATTCACAGCAGACAGGATAAAGGTTTGTTTGAATGTGGAGAAAACCATGTTGGATCTGCATCCCTGCTCCCTGTGCTTAACTTCTTTGATCTTCAAAAAGTAACCAATTTTGCACTTGTGTAGAGCCATCAGACAAGTACAAAAGATCTAGGAATGTCTTGCTAATATTGACAGCTGCTCTCTGAGATCAGCCAAATACATGATCGTGGCAGAGAGAGTGTGCATCTGAGAAAGAGTGACATTCACTGTGTGTTTGCTGTACTCTGCATGTGTTTAGTAATTCATTTTGTAGGTAATTCATGTGAAACACAATATCTTAATAAAGAAAGGCTTCTAGGTCCTGGGGGGAAGCAAGGGGCGCTGCAGTCCTTCAGTTGTTGATAAGCAAGTTGAAAACATACTTCCTACTTAACCTGCAAACATTGGCAAAAAAGTAAGTTTAATTAGATCAAATCACTACTTTAAAAAACTGACATGTAAACATAACGGGATCAGTGTTGAGTCAAATTGTGTTTATCAGACTTTAATGTCTTCTAATGTTTTGACATTTTACTTCAGGTTCACTCTGTTTAATTAGTGGCAGCATGTATGAAGTAATAAGGTGGGTAAGAAGTGATGGGAATAACGCCGTTAAAATAAACGACGTTACTAACGGCGTTATTTTCTTTCAGTAACGGGTTAATATTTTCCAACGTTACAACGCCATTACCGCTACCGAAAATTAAATTGGACGCGTTATAAACCAAAGCTTCTCCTTCTAGCTGTTGTCACTTGACTCTTAGCCACAAGAGCGCTACTTTTCTGTTTTTGTTTTGTTTTTTTTAAGAGGAGTGAGGAACGACACAAAAACACATTTTATGATGATTGGCTAAAGCAGAGTAAGCTTTCGTGGTAAGCCAATTAGAGGCAGCATTTACGCCAAAACATGTACCGGCTGTGAGCGTACAAAGATAAGCGGCCGAAATGGCGAGTCTGAAGAGACAAATGTCGATTGCAAGGCGGAAAAACAGGCAGTACTTCAGTCACTTTGAGGTAAAAGTGTTGAACGTTTGTCCACGACAATTTTAACTAAGTTAAATCGCATAAAGTGTCTTTTAACAACTTATACAAAACTAGTCGGCAAAAACACCATAGTTGACATTGTTGACGATGATAGCGGGCCAGGTGTGGCTAACGTGAGCAACCGCTAACGAAGAACGACATGGAGCCACGCCGTTCAAATAGCTAAAGCTGGATTTTTCTGCTCCAGTTTTTAAGAATATTCAAACTATAAACATATTAAACTGTTAATTTGAATAACAGTAAGCTTGAACCGTACAGTATTACAGAGACATTTAAGTAGCTCATTGTTAAACTGTATTTTTGTTATGAATAAAATACTTGAAGTACAGTATATGTACTATTTGTGGTCTGTTGAGGTTCCGTAAATTCTAAGTACCTGAAAAAAATTCTTAGACATTTAAAATAAAAAAAAGTATTGCAATTTTTACATTTTCCCAGTAACTAGGTACATTATAGTGTAGTAATTCAGTTACATTTCGGGAGAAGAAACTAGTAACTATAACAATTTTTTTTTTAAAGTCACGTGCCCAACGTTGTTAGCACGTCTGCAAAGTCACAGTCATCAAGCAAAGTGAGGTTAGAGAAGGACAATCAACACAGTCCAAAAGCAAGTAAACAAGCAAACACTTGTTTAAGCAGGACACTCTTGATGATCACACACACACACATGCACTCACACCTCCAACCTCACTTACATCATTATTTCTTCCTTCTTTCCATCTCCATTTCCAGCAGAGCGAGCCCCTGGCCTGGCTGTAAGCGTCTGGCACTTTTTGCCCAAGTCTGGCTTCAAGTGGGCGCTGAGCTGAGGGTCTGATGTGAACTTAATAAAGGGAGGAAGGAAAGGAAGGAAGTGAGAGGAGGCAGGAAGACAAAGTGTTAACACCCTTTTCAACACCAGGGACCTGCTCGAGCAAACCAAGGAGAGGAAACCAACTAATTGTGATGTGTGTGTGTGAGTGTGTGTGTGTGTGTGTGTGTACATCAAGGTTTCCTGTGTAACTGCAATATTCTGTACATCCAGAGAGCCGTCCTTTTCATACAGGGTTATACTTTATAAAGGTTGCTGTTAACAATACGGTCTGATCATGGTCAATGATTTTTATTCACTTCCCAATAGAATTTTACCGTCGCGGTGATTTATCATTTTCTTTCATCATTTTCTTCCTAAAATATGTTCCTTCTCATGTTCTCTTCTCCCTTGTGTTCCTTCCCATTTCCCTTTGTTTTATCCTCTTCCCTTTGTGTCTGCTGTTGTACTGCCCTCTCACCTATATCCTACACGCAGTACTCAGACAGTCACTTTATTTCTCATTAGTAAATGTTGACACTTAATGAGTGGACTGGTGTGTGTGTGTGCGTGCATGTGATTGTGTATGTTTTGCTCCAGCACTGTCTCCACAGTTTGTGTGTGTGTGAGAGAGGGGGAGAGAGAGAGAGAGGGTGAAGGAGGAAGACAGATAGATGGAGAGAAAGGGTTTGAGGGGGGGGCAGGGACAGTGAAGGGGGAGTGAAATTCATGTTGATAAATCATGTGGTCAGTAGCACAGGCCTATGTTTATCTCCTGCTGTCAGTGGAGTGTGGTGCTGGAGATACAGCTCACACATTCAAACTCACACTCGGAAATAACACACACACACATACCCAACACACAGTAGCACTGAAGACTATTGTTACCTGACATTTCTTGCTCTTCTTTCCTCTGAACCTCCTCCTCCTTCTTCCCTCCTTCATCAGAGGGGGTGTGGAGGGCAGAGATACAGCCAACCTTCTCTAATGTTTCCCTTTTCCCCCTCTTTGTACACCATCCCCACCTGAAAGTCATCCGTCAGTTATTTGCACTGATTACTGGTTGACTAATAGACTTTTAAACATCCTCTTTTTCCCCGTCTCATTTTCTCTCCTTTAAGGACGTCCTTTGTCCAATCACTTGTCTTTGTCCACAAATAGTTAGAATTGTTTTTAGTACAAGTTGGATTTTCAAAGACCTTTTTACTATATATGAATGTTCTCTTGGGTTTGGTGGAGATTATTGTACTGGCTGTGGCTCCTAGCCATCATAAGTGCTGTGGGTTTGATTCTAATCTTCTGTTTCATCGAACAAGAATAATGCACTTTACTTATCCACTAGATTTTTTAATTTTCTTATCAATATACTGTGCATCTATAGTTTTGTGCGTTTATTATTTCAACCCATTGTGCAGACTGTTTTTCATGCTATGATTGAAAGTATTTTCATGCTAAAAGTTTAGCTGTGTATCATTGATAGTTCTATGCTTTTTGTATCTAACAGTCTATTCTGTTCTATTCTATACGATGCTCTATTCTGTTCTGTTCTATTCTATACTGTTCTATTGTTTTGTTCTGTCCTGTTCTGTCCTGCCTACAGTATTCCATTCTATTCTAATCTATTATACACTGCTCTATCCTGTTGTGCTCTGTTCTATTCTATATTATTTTATTCTATTACATCGTCTGATGTTGTTTTCTCCTCACTTGTGTCCATATACATCTCTGGGCAATAAGAATGTGTGTCATCTTCAAAGTTATTGTGCTTTAACAATGACAAATGTCATATGAGACAACAAACTATATATGAGGTTGTCATAAAGTTCTAAGACATTATCATTTGAATAGGTGTCTAATTTTAATAATTAAAACATGTTAAGACACATCTCTGAGGCGTCTAGAACAACATTAACAGGTTTTATCATTATATCGCTGTCAAATGTGGAGATGTGTTACGTTGTATTCCATCTGAATTTTCAATTCTCAACAATGAAGAATTTCGAAATCTGAGCAAATGTCAAAGTTTCAACAAACCAAAAAAAAAATGTAAGAAAACTCAACTTCAGTCCTAAGACGAGACAAAGAAACAGGTTGTGACCTGGTGTGAAAGAAACTCTCTGATGGAAACAACACTGAAATGGAGGATAAGTAGAGAATGAGCTTCGTTTTTCATTTGTTATTAACAATGTTTTTTTTCAAGAATATTCTTCCCACAATATGCTTCAAAAACTAAATGAACAAAACAGCAAGGAACTTGACTGATGTGTGTTGACCTAAGATGGTTTTGCTTTCATTAGGTTCTTCTCTTTGCCAACAGGATGAAATGTCCACATAAACTAGAGCAAATCAACATACAGTACAAAAGAACTGAACTCTATACTGTCTATACTGTCACAACACGACAGGAAATACTGTAGCACTGGCTTACTACCCACATAAATGGGTTCTTGTTATGACACAACATTAGCTCTGTGACAAGAATACCTGTAGTGTAGTTATAAACTCACTGTTACCCTAAATACACAGGCAATCGTGAGATTCTGACCTGTTCCAAAGTGTTGATTTCATTCGCATACCACTTTTCATTCGCATACCACTTTTCTCAATTCTCAATTTTTTTCCCTCTAGCAATTAAAGACACAATCACCATAAAGTAACAATGTACCATATTGCAGGAGATAAATAGATGTGTTACCACACAATAAATCCTTCAGACATACAAGAAAAAATACAGTGTAACTTGTCAGAGTTTCAGGGGTAGGGTGCAGCGTGGTTGTTAAATCTGCCTGGAGAAAGTGAGAAACTTAATGGCATGAGGGATAGAACTATCAGTCACTGTAGAGAGATGTGCTTATTCAGTCAAATTTAAATAGACTTTAAACCTTTGGAGCAGGATGTTGTTGAGAGCTGCTGGAAAAGCACAAAGTGATGCAAAAGACTGTGCTTTGAAAGGTGAAGCAGAATATTTAAAGTAATAAAACCATACAGAAATTTTAAATGTTATTTAGTCACTCATTATTAGTGATCGTACTTGGCTGTGTTCATCAGCAGTGATTCTGCCCTCTGCCTGTCATTTTCATTTGTCCTTTTGTAAACAAATTTACAATGAGTCACATTTACACTTTTTCTTTCTATAAATACTATAATTAATTTCACCATTTACAGCAGTTCTATACTATTTCACTGCTGTGAATGGCCATGTTTGTGTTGTTGTATTAACACATGATGCCGCAGACACTGGCATGTTTACATTTCTCTCCATTGTTAGTCAGTACAGGCACCTAGATGTGTTTCACCGTTGGCCATTGTTCATTTTATCCTCATTATGTAGCATGTGTGAATATATACACTTGTGTGTGTGTGCGCCTATCATGACAAGTGTGTGCTCACACATCCGTGTTTGACAGTTGGGAGTGTCACCGTGACACTATGGCCTCTGTGAAAAGGCCGTGGTCTATGCATGTGTGCATGTGTGTGCGCAACAGGCCAGTGGGAAGAGAGACAGATTGCATTTTAACAGCCATCGCTGTCATCTCCAACAGCTGTCCTATTCTTATTCTCCATTCAGAGGGCCTGTGTTTGCGTTGTCTCCCCTGTGACCTCCCTTCAAAGACCTACTGAAGAGAGAGAGAGAGAGAGAGAGGAGGGGTGAGCCAGCCAGCCAAAGGTAGAATGAGCGTGAGTGAGGAGATAAAAATAAAAAATAAAAAAAGAGAAAAACCTGAGACAGGCCATTAGACAGTGGATAATAGAATAGAAAATGCAAATAAAAGCCGGTCAGAGAAAGCAACTTCAAGAAGTCTTGTGAATAGAGGTTTGATACCACAGGGAACAGCAGACGCTCTGGCTGCCTCTTGTATTTTTCTCTGGTTCGAATGAACTATTTGTACTATACTGTACAGTGTCTCCACGGCGCCACCTCTCCACTACCAAACACCCTGTACCTCTTCCTCCCTTCTTTTACCTCCCCTCCCAGTCTCTACCTCTACCTCTCCATCACCCAACCTCCCCCGTCCACTGCCGCCACCGTTGTCTCTCCCCCATGTTGTCTCTTATCAGCTCCAGTAGAGATAAGGCTGCTATCTCGCCGTGGCAGGGCTTTGACATGACGCTTTAATGCATAATAACTTCACTCATCTTTAAATCAATGCAGGCGAATGATGAATTTCTGAAGGGTTAACATTCAGTCATTGGAAGGATTCTAGCTAAACACACAAAGATAAGGTCTGCCTACGGATCAGATGAGACCATGTTGGATTTTTGCACAGACAAGTATGCAAATAAATTGTGCGCATGTACAGTCAGGTTTTCACAGCAGACCACCAAAGCATCGTCCCTGTCGCCACAATTTAGTTTTTTTTTTGTGTTAGCACTTTGCCTTGAATCTCAAGTGTAGCTCTTGTTGACAGATGTGAACTTATTGTGAGTTTAATATTTGTTTGAGACAAGGTATTTACTTCTAAAATCACAGATTAATAGAAATATAAATAGAAAAGTGTTTGTTTTTTTCCATTTTGTGTTTTTTCAGCCCATTTGACAATCAGTCATGGAAGAACGTTTTTGATGTGAGGCAGTGTCTCTTTATGAAGGTATTGATAAAGGTCAGCGATAATAATACTTACAAGTTCATTTCATTGGACAAGTTTAATACAAAGTACAGTTTAAATTTACATGAAGACAAGAAAATACACGCTGTTTTAGAATATAAAAAAAGAGGTAATTAATTTTTTGTGCTGACATTTGTGATCTGGTGTGTCTCTGTGGGTGGACTAACTTATTATTACCACTTCACTTCTACGGAGAGCAGAGTTTAGGTGACATGATCTGTTGTTTTGGTTCATCTCTGAATATGGAACTTTAAAACCACATGCAGTACATTTCTTCATAACTTTGACAGGTTCCTGATGTACAGTATAAATTTAGAGTTTTAACTGTCGGTCACATAATGTACCTCTGTTTTCCTTAAGCTTCTCTAGCAATAATAAACAGTTCACACTGTTCTCTAATGAAAGCTGAGTTGAATACATAGAGTTGTGCACATGGCATGGCAACAATAGTAGTAGTAGTAGTAGTTCATATCAGAGGCTCTTAACCACCGGGTCGTGTACCATGCACCCAGCTATGACGTGCACAGCTTTGACAAAAGCATAAGGAGGGGGAAATACTACAGAAACATTTAGCCCCCCCGCAATTAATTTATAACCATTTTGGTCTTAATCTCAGTTACCAATACAGTGGGTGAACTGAAAAAGCCTCTTGGATGAGAGATTAAAAAAAAAAAACTACTTTGTCGATGTAACTATTTTTGGATACGTCGGAGTTCCGTTCCTACGATGCGACTTAACTTGATACTCAACATACTGTACGTAAGTACCTATGTCACTCACCTACGCTAACAAAGTGGTGAAGAGAAAGGAGTTCAGTTGTCATTTTTATACTTCTATGTCTTTGTTCAGACTCACACTGTGCAACGACACCATCACGTCAGGCTCTTGAACAGGTGGAACAACCGAGTGATGTTGAAATAAAGAAATTCAGTTGATTTTTCATGCCCGGTTCCTGTGAACACACACTCCGTGTATTCATGTGACTGAACTGCTGTGAACCTTCGTTTTAGTTCAAGTTACTAAAAAAAAACCCCACTTTGTTTTCTCTTGTGATGACTGTGAAACGTGCTGCCTTTTTTAAAATTACAATTGACTTTTGAAGTACTTTTCTTGTAGAGCTCTCCATGAATGTATTCTAGTTGTTAAGAAAATTGAAAAAAAAACAACTTTATGAGATGAATTACTTAATTAAAAGGTGTGTATTGTCAAGAATCTGGGGATACAATACATACAGTCCCAATACAGTGGCAACAATATGATCTATTGCAATATTATGCAATAGGCACAACGATACATTAAGGTTTTTATATGTAGAAAGATTGTCAACATAGTAAACACACAATGTTGTTATATGCTTAACGTCAGGTTACTAACAGTGGAACAGGATCTACATTTGTAATCGCTAGAGAAGAAATAACAAAATAAAATGAACCAACACTATGAATATTTGCAGGTTAATTCTTAATACAAAAATCAATGCAGTGCTGTAGAATATTGATATGTTTTTGTAAAATGAAATATCACGATATTTCAGCGTATTGATCTTTTCTTACACCCCTGTTATTATGGTGTATTATTAGGCCATTAATACTGTAACACTACTTCAGTAGTAGTTACAGTCATGTCTGCGATGATGTTGGTAAATCAGAAAGATTCCTGGTCACCTTCCAATCCAAACCATCTACATATCAGTCTTGGTGCTCTCCTCCTTCTCCACTTTTACTCCCTCCCTCCCTCCCTCCCTTCCTCTTCGCCTCCTGCTCCCATCACCCATTCAGCCTCCCTCCACCTTCTCCTCCTCCTGCTCTTGATGTTTAGTTCATGGGTCACCGTAGTGACAGGGCCTGAGTTGGGAGATAAGAAGAGACCAGAATGGTATGACTACACGCTGCACTCTAAGAGGTGACGCCGGGCCAGCGGCTGGATGGAAGGATGGGATAAAATGGGGAGGGAGGGTGAGAACTGGAGGTGGGGGTTAATCAGCCATCGTTTGAAGTAATAATACATTCATGATAATCATCGGTACACACAGTGAGAGGAGAGGGACACGTGCTTGCAGATATGAACGCCGCACAAAACAACAGAGGGCAACAGACAGAAGGAACAAACAGAAAACCTGGAGGAGAAGCTAATTCTTATTCTCTCTCCGTCTCCCACTGTAAATCACAGCTCTCTGTACTTTCACCCAGCCGCTGCCCCTCCTTCCAATCCTGTGTGGATATCAGGCTGGTGCAGAAGGGCTCAGCACAGCTGATAGCAGGTCCACTGGGGGTTGGGGGTGCAGTACTGAGGGTTGAGACGTTGGTGTGTGTGTGTGTGTGTGTAAGGTCTTTGGAGCTGGAGCTCAGGGACTATGTGGCTTATTCTGCTCCGTCAGATATGGAGGTCATAGGTCAGGTGCAGCTGAACGTCCAGCATTCTGTGAGAAATACAGCTGCTGTCTGTGTGTGTGTGTGTGTGTGTGTATTTTTTAAGTTTATTTGTATACTGCATAGTACAGTGAGATTTCCCTGTAACTTATAAACAAAATCTCAATATGTATGCAGTAATTGTGACTCTTCAGTAGGTGTGTGGTTACAATTAAGGCAGGCACAGCGGTGGGCCTTGTGGACGAGTGTGTGCACAGGTGTAACAACTCCTAAAGAGAAATTGTCCTCTTTTCATCTTTTTTCCCTGAGTGATTGTAGAAATATAATCAATTCAGGGGCACACTTCATCACGTAGCAAAATGGCAATTTGACCCCTGCAGAGAGCAGGTCTGATGTGACAGTGAGTGGTGCATTGTCACAGGTGCACAAACGCCAGTGAACCACATGCCAGC
Organism: Cynoglossus semilaevis; assembly: GCF_000523025.1. Taxonomy (NCBI): domain Eukaryota; kingdom Metazoa; phylum Chordata; class Actinopteri; order Pleuronectiformes; family Cynoglossidae; genus Cynoglossus; species Cynoglossus semilaevis. Next base: position 17,579,232 of record NC_024320.1, read on the forward strand.
ATTAAAAAGACAGAAAGCAATTTCCTTTGTTTTGTGTCCACTCGCTTTTTCCTCTCGCAGAGATTGATGTTGCGAGGCTAAAGTTTGGCAAAAATTAATGAGGATTTGTCTTCCTTGTGGTGTACAAGTCTTTAAAACTCAAATCTAACTTCTTACCATAATTGCTTCTGTTTCTGAATTAAACAACAAAACAAAACCCTTGCACTCCAGCTTTCATTTACACATGCAGTGTTGGCGTCAATGCACCCATTGGTAGGAAGACGTCCTTGTCAGTGCCTTCCAAAAACCATCACAAATCACACACAGGAGTTATTTTCGGCTCCACTCTGCTGTCACTGATTTTGATGAGGTTTGGATAAAAGAAGAAATTAACTCGACCAGGGAGACCTGTGAGGTTTGAAGGCTGTGGCCAAGAAGCCTGGAGAAAACTTTTACATCTCTGGCGGTAGTTGTTTTTTGAATATTCACTCACGGTCGTGAAGATGAATTACCACAGGTGTGTGTGGCACTGTAATAACAAACCAGAATGTGTGTATTACGGAGCAGGAGATTTTTTTTTTTTCAATTGGCAAAGAACCAACAACAACTCGCCACCTATGGGCCAGAGCTGTTGCTTCACACAAATAGGTAAAAGTCAGGACATCAGGAAAAAGCTGGAAACTTCAAATTACTATTTCTTTTTGTGTTAGCAATTCACACTCAAAACTGACTCAAAAAGTCACAGGAAAACAACCTGAATGTCAGATCTGTGTTTATTCTTTCTTCTTCACCTCAATTGCATGATGGGGGCGCTGTACCCAGATAGTTCACATCTCATTTGTGCGTTCTTTTTTTGATTTGTAATAAAAAAAACTGCAATTTTAATTTTTACTCAGATTACTCACAGGGTGGGTGTGGATTAATCTTGAGTAATCGTGATTAATCAAGATCAACCATCACTCCCAAATGTATATCAACTATGTAATAGTTATTCAACATTAGTTATACAAACTATAGTTAAACAAATACAAGATGTTATTATTATTAGACATAAGGTGTGTGTCATTCTGCCCATACGTTAAAACCTTTAATCAGCTTAATCTTTGCAATTATAACATTAATACAGTATTTGTCAAGCAGACATGTGAAGATCTACAGCTACCTGACTGTGTCACTCAGAAACACATTCTTACTAATCAGAGTAATTGGCCACAGGTTTCACATGAATGTGTTTATTTACAGCATTTCCAGTCTCAGCAGACCTTTGTTATGTTAGTTATTCATGATGATGAACCATTAGCTAAAGAAACTTGTCCATCAGCATGGAAACGTACAGACTTAATCAATTTAACATGAGTTTATATGTCTGTAAAACACAAATGCATAAATGTAACAAACAAAAACAAGACTTTACTAAAAGTTGAATGGCTTTCTATTGTAAAGTTTGAAGACACTCTATTGGAGGGAAGGACAGTGTGATACTTACTTCTAATACTCCTTTATTAACATGAATAATTCCCCTTAAATTTACTATTAGATGCCTGATATAAACTGAAGCCATTATGTTTAAAACCTCTTTTAAAAGCTATATTTTATCCGAAGTCTTACTCAAATTTTCAAATGATTTCTATTGTCAACACACACTTCTGTTTATCACATTCACAGCTGTGTGTAGGTTTGCAGCTGAGCCGTCCATGATTCTCAAAAACTTCTTTATTTATGAAAACAACAAGCTGATTTCTTCATATACACTCAGTTCATGTCCATATTCTCCTGAGAGTGTTTTTCCTCCGAACTATTCCTCCTCAGTGCGTCCGTCTTCTACACCAGGTCACAACCTACTTCTTTGCCTCATCTTTCAAATTATCTCTCAGTATTGGGACATTGTTTGTTTTTGAGCTTTGAAAACTTGGGTCAAATAAATAATGACAGATGTAAGGACAAAACTGATGTTGAGATGTCAGAGACGCCTGAGAGACATGTCTAAACATTTAGCAATTTGAATCTTTTTAAATGATAAAATCTGTCTTGGAACTTTTTGACTTTGACCTCAGCCACCAAATTGAGACGATGGTTGTGGGATATTTGTAAGAATTTCTTTTCTTTTTTTTTATCTTTAGCTCTAATAATCCAGAATATTTATGCTAGGGCGCTCACATTTGGACACAGAGCACTCTTATCCCACTTCTACAAGATACCTTCGATCAGTCTCCTCCAATTGTACTTGACAGTATCTTGGAAAACGTTGGAAAACTGGTCCCATGAGCCATAGTTTGACCAACAGTACCACTGTGCTGGTACAGTCAGTCCTTTACTCTTTCATCTAATACAAGTTACACAAGTCCACCCTCATCAGTATCAGTAGTATTCCATCTGATGTTTTTGATTCTAAATCCTCCTAAATGTTTTGCACCAAGGTCAGGGAGGTCGTGGACACATCATACAACTGTGTTACTTGGCTCTAGTGTTCTATCTTCTATCTTATTGCAGATAGTGAGGCTGTTACAACAATCCCTTTGTTCCCATTAGTAAAGTCGGAACAGTTGGTGTTGGTTATGGCTCTGATTGTGTTCAAAAAAGTTGAAAAAAAAAATAGTGCAAATACAAGATGTCATTGCAAAAAAATCTTTTGTAATTTATACAGTTTAAAAATGTGAATTTTATAAAGTGTGAATTGTATACGAATGTTTTAAATAAAACTAAACATTTTTTAAAAATTTTTATTAACTATGTAATTTTCCATTCTTCCTCTCTTTTTCCCCATCTTCATTTTTCACGCTCACGTCACTTCTCCTTCCTCCACATTTTCTCCCGTCTCTCTCTCACACTACACACACACACACACACACACACACACACACACACACACTGTCCTAAACTATTCTCTTTCATTATTCTATATATTTTTTTTAAATCTGTCCCCTTCTATCTCCCTCCCTCTCCTCCCTTTTCTGTCTCTCCTTCACTCTCTCTCTCACCATTTCAGCTCCTGCATTCTTATCTCCCTGTTGCCGTCCTCAGTAATTATTATTATGTGCTGCAGAGATAATTCGAAAGCTGCGCGGAGAGAGAGTGTGAGAGAGGAGGGGGGAGAGAGGGGATGAAAGAAACACTGGCTGTGGCTTCCTGGGCTGTGCTTCTCTTATCTGACCTTGGGCAGAGCCACCTTTTGTTAGGCAAATCTCATGTGCAGAAAAATGGAGTGAGCGGCTGGTAGAGAGAGAGTGAGGTGGCGGTGTGGTGGTGACAGTGGCAGGGTGGTGGGCGGTGCACGGGGGAGAGTGAGGGAGTGAGTAAGGGGCAGACGGATGGTGGTGGAGGAAGAAATACGGGGAACCCAGTGGGTAGAAGGAATGTAGAATATTTTATGGAGTGAGAGCTGACAGAGCGACAGAGGAGCGGAATAAAAGTGTGAAAAAAGAGGTTTAAACGGAGGTGAAACGAGAAGAGAAAAAACCTGTGTGCTAGGCACCGGAATGAAGAACTGGTTCTGTCTCGGGAACTGTTTCCCAATGGTCTCCTTACTTAACAATTCCACAGGAGAGTTTGCTTGTTGACATACTTGACATCACACGCCTGTTCCCCAGTGTTGTTTCTAAAGAACGTTGCATTTCATAAAAACGTCACGATTTGTTTACGTGCAATTTTGTCAGAATTAAATGCCAAATGTTAATTCATACCTTACCTTAAAGAGTTAATGAAAACTACAGTATTTGTACTTTTTAATTTTTTTGATTTTCCAAACCAATGAGAATAGATATGAGAATCAGATCAATAAAGTGATATTGATAATGGAGTTACGTTTGTAGATTCTTATCAATTCCAAATTCATAATGTGGATCAATGAGTTAGTAAAACAACAGGAGAGAAAATGTGAAGTCAGTAGTTAGTATTTTAATATTTCTAGAAGTGTCTGTAGCTCGAGTAGACACTTTC
>NC_024320.1:17583171-17602150 GCF_000523025.1 Cynoglossus semilaevis
TTTTAAAATCAATTCTCTTCAGAAGAGCACGCTTAAAATTGTCTGTGTGAAATCATACATCTTCACACCAGTTTCCTCCTGACTATATCCCATTGAGTGCGGCCTCACCTCTTTTTAAATTTTTAAATGAAGTGTTCAGCCTAGATAAGAGCATCTCAGATTTTTGAAAGCGTTGCTATTCAACCCACGTGTTCCTTTACATGTTTTGCAGGTAAATGTTACATCCACAGTACAAAATACTGTAACTGGTTTGAAAGTCAACGTGCTTGGTGTAAGGCCATGAATTAGCACATGTGCTTGTTGACTAGGAGGGACCCTGAATGGCCATCAGTGGCGTCCAGGCACCTGAGAGGCTGATGTGTGGCCTTTTCCACTGCTGCAGCTCTGCTTCCTTTAATTACAAACCATTCTGCAGGAACAACAGCCTGTTCTTCCAGCAGATTTTAAATGACCTGCTCTTAGTAATTAATCGGCCTGTACGTCCTTCACAGGGTGCAGTGTGTGTGTGTGTGTGTGTGTGTGCAGGTGCTAGTGAATGTGTCATTCCCTGCTTAAAATCACAAGAAGGAAAAGAGATCTTAACAATGAAATGACATTATTTGTTTTTTGTTTAAAGGACACATTCTTTATATATATATATATATATATATATATTTATCTTTCCTCTGATGACAGATGTGTACAAACACACACACACATCACAGGAATAACAGGGTTGATACTTGAGGAGTGAAATAGTAAAGTGTTGCCAATTTGAATGCTGAAAGAAGCAGTCCGGTGGATGGTGTTAGGTCCTGGAGCCACCTATTTAGAAACCACAGTGGTAATGCTCTCTAGAAGTCAGCTCCAAGTGCAAGTGATTTTAAGTACATTTTCAAGTACAAGTACTCTTTTTCACTTATTCATTGCAACTTAAAAGTCTCAAGTTACTTTTTGTAAGTTACTGTTCGACTCTTCCTAAGCTAAGTTTCCCATCATACTTTACTGTTCTTAAGTTTCCTTTTGTAAGTAACCCTTCTTAAAGTACTCTTCTTGGATTACTGTTCGTAAGTTACTCTTCTTTATAAACGTATAAGACAACAGGATATATTTATCCCAAAATGTTTGTCAAACTCAGTTGCTACTTTAATGTCACCTTCCCTGTAGCGCAAGTCGTCAGATTTCTAAAATAACTTACAACTATTACGTTGTTGTCGTCATCTAGTCCCACAAAACCTCCAGTTTAGTATTCTTCTAGTTTTCTCCTGTGTCAGAACAGCCATCAGGCATAAAAACTCAGCCAAGTGTCTGTACAGACTACTGCTGTAGTGACTCCTGATGGAGTGACCAGCCTAAACTGATTGTCCTCCTCCTGTTTGAAGCAGCAGAGCATGTCCTCTGTCGTAGCCCAGACCAGTCAGTGAAACAAACTAAGATAGGATTTGTCTTCTTTCTGTCATTGCTGCTGCTGCTGCTGCTGCTGCTGCTGATGATGATGATGACGATGATGATGATGGGAGTGAACCTAAATGAAAGACTTCTTGATTCACTCCCATCATCTCTACTGATACCGTCAACAGCACCAACCTCCCACGACCTCTCACACTGCAATCACCAGTCTGTCCTCTTGAGAGCCTTGGGGATCTCCTTGTCCTCTGGTCCACTGTCCTCCATCCTTACACACACCCCCAAAACCTACATCTTCATACCCCCCCCCAGTGGTTCTCCTTACCCTGCAGTCCACCCCTGCTGGCTGCTCAATTCAGCTTCTTTACCCAGGCAACAAACAAACAAAACACCCTGGGGTAATGAGGCCACCTCTGGGAATGGACACAGTGAAAGGAGCCCAGCGTATTGATGTGGGATTGAGTATTATTGAAGGAAGGGAAGAGAAAAGGATGGAAATGAGGAGAAAGAGAGATGGAGTGGATTGGGTTGTCTTCAGTGGTTTAAAAAAAAAAGGTGACAAGACAAAGCCCTGATCAGTGACTCGGGCAATGAGATAACCACCTCCAGGTTATTGTGGTCAAAGAAGTGGCTTAGATTTAACCAAGGCTTTCTCACAATGTGAACAGCAGGATATATCTGTGTGTGTGTGTGTGTGTGTGTGTGTGTAGAATGGTTGGATAAAAAAGGGCAGTGTCACCACAGTGACACCATCGGTGTAGAGAACAGATGTGTGTCTTCAGCTCACATGCTCCATATGTATATTAATATCATCTTGATTTTTATATTCAGTGTCAACATTATACACACATACTGTAGTGTCTGTCTTAACTTTAACATAATCTTGCTGCTGGGATGCTGAATTTGGAATAGATCGAATCCATCCATCCATTTATGTCAAGTTCTGAACTGCATCATGTTTCATTTGAGGTTTTCTTGCCCTAAAAGAACCATTTTTACAAACTTCAAACATTTTAACCTGTTGAAATCACTGACACAGAGGTGGATCTGGCTTCATTTGTTTCTTTGATTGCTTGTTTTTTTTTTGTTTTTTTTCTTCTAAAATTCATGAAAAAAATTTTAAAAAGAAGCTTGATTTCAGGCCTTAGATGAGAGAGAAGCTGGGAAAAAGAAAAAGTTCTCTGATGACAACAAGGTTAAGACTTAAATGCAGGATATGTAGAACAATAGCTTTTTTATTTGCATGTAATAATAATTTAAAAATAAAATAATAATTTATTTTTTTTAATACATTTTTTTCATGTTTTTTTTTTCAACTTTCTGTCTTACTCCGTATACAAGAATCAGGAATTTATTAAAGAAAAATACAATCATGCAATTGTGGTAAACAGGCAATGGTAAAGTATATTTTTAATTTATCTTACTATCAATTAATTAAATAAAAATGTGATAATTAAAAAAAAATCCTTTCTTTGCTGGTGCTTAGAGTAATTTGTATTCTCTCACACTTAATGAGAAAAACACTAGACCTTTTAGAGACGCAGTCTGTGAAGAGGTCAAATACGAAGCAACCCACCCACAGCCGTACCATCTCAAAGTAAAAATAATTCACAACAGTAATGAGCTTTGGAAAAATAGATTATAAAAATACCTCATCAAACTCAACCAATCAAGGAATTGTTTCTGTAGACAAGATAGAAATTATAGTATCGGTATCCCTTAGAGAAAGTCTAATTACTGCCACATCGGGCAGTTGTTTTATACCTTGACTTCAGCTCTCCCAGATCAGATGAAATATAATGTTGTTTTTTGGGGGCATGAAGCTTCTAACAACAGGTACTTTTTTCTTGCTGTTATTTGAAAAAAAAATTAAAAATAAATTTTAGAGGAGAATTGTGGATTGTGCTGTTGACAGTGTCAGCTCCTGGTTAACCCTTTAACATGTGTACATGCTGTGGTGTTCAAATCTGAAGACCTGTATGTAACTGGTCCACACAACAGACACTAAAGACAGTACATGGCTAAACATGCACTACATCAGTAGAACAAACAAAACAACATTTTTTAAATTAAATATTAATTGCGACCTGGAGGTTAATGAAGTAGATAGATAGTTTTTGACTTCAGATGATGGAATATGCAAAACTGTAACAAAATCAGTCTTAGTTTGTTCTTTTTTCCTTTTTGCTTCATTGATTTGGTGGATTTTCCAGCGAGTAACATTCCCTGATTTTCCTTTATGACTGGAATTAAAGGTAATCTTACTCAAAAAAGATTCCTGGTACAAACCAGTGAGACCAGCAAAGCAGTTGATGAATTCAGACATGGGGCAACCAGGACCTAGTCTTTTGACTTATTTACAGATGCTGAAAGTGTTGTCTTTAACTCTAGCCCCAACTCATTGGTGTCTCACACGTAGCCATTTGCACATTGGCAAACTACGAACTAGCTTTGTGGAAAACATTCAGAAAGACTGCAGAAAAGAAACAAATGAATTTTTAAATATATATATATATGTATATATGTGTGTATATATATATATATATATGTACATATATATGTATATATATATGTGTATGTATATATGTGTGTGTGTGTGTGTGTGTGTGTGCATTGGTGTCTGAGTTGTTGTTTTTTTTTTACCAACCTGAAATACAGACACTGATTAAATCAAATGTACCTTCAGCCAGAGTCACATTAACTTTGCAGCCAATGATGCTGGTAATTGTCACAGCCGCGTGTTGAGGAAGGAAATCTCCTAATGAGTTTTTTGTGGTATTATCTGTGCCCATCAGTAATCCTCAAAGTGCTGCACTGTACAGTTGTCAGTGACTGTACAGTCGTCAGTGACTGTACAGTCGTCAGTGCCTGTACAGTCGTCAGTGACTGTACAGTCGTCAGTGACTGTACAGGCGTCAGTGTACTACAGTGTTACATTTCCAGTGATCAGACGGCTCTCCACCTGTTTTCTTACTGATCTCACGTCTCCTTAAGGCAACAGTAATTAGAGCGGCTCAAAGCTGCGAGCGTCTCCTCTCCTCCGTGACTCTGATACATATCTGAAACATATGAATAGGAAATCCTGGCGCAGTTTCATCTGTCGGTGACAACGCAGACAAAAAAAAAAGACTCTTTGTTTTTTGTTTATGTTTTGGGTTTGGCCGGTGAGACGTGTGAACCACTGATGAAGGCCGGGCCTGAGTGAAGGGCAGCTGCCAATGCTGGACCCTGTGTGACAGTTGTAAATGACTGGCCCGATCAGTTCCTTGTAGTAATTATCTAAATGGGCTCATTCAAAACCTCTTCATTGTGGAATCAGTTAATTAATTAGCTGTTTCACTGACAGGATAATGGTAAGAGCATGCTAAATAGATTAGTCTGGAACTTGATTTATCATCGCAAATACCCCCACCCCCCACCTAACTGTTTATCACCAGCTTCCACCCCCTCCTCCCTCTGCGGGCTCTCTCGTCTTTATGGCATCTCTCTAACTGCCACCCACCTCCTCACTGGAAAACCTCACAAACAAATCCTACACACAGACCCTGTGATCAAACTGGGAAATTTGGATCGACTAGGTGCCTTTTGATTCGCTGAGGAGGGAGTGAGCCAAACGAATCAATCAATCTTATTTTTCATTTGAAGCCACTATAGACTTCCGTCCTATTGTTTGTTTATTGAGTATCATTAAATATAAAATGTCCTTTAATGGGAAGCATACGTATTTTTTAGAAATATAATAACATTTTAATTTCAATATTAGTTCAGCAACATGGTGTACGATTAGACATCTGTGTTGACAACTACGAACAACAACAAATGAATATAGATTAAACACAGATGGGACAAAGACAAAGTAGAAATAAATGAAAACGGTGACACTTCTCAATAATGTATTCCTTCATTTATGTTGTCACAGATATCAGAATTTGTGACTGAAATCAAACTGAAGATTGTTCCAGAAGCACATGCTAATTTGTTCATTCTATTCTGGCAGCAGGTATTTCACCTGCAGCTTCGTGTGTCCTACAGGCTCACAACAAAGAGTTTGAACTACCGTTTGTTTAACAACCAAACCTTTGAAACAACACTTTAGGCAGGACATTTTAGAGCCTTAGCGGCAATCGCAGTTCTCAACGGTTGCCGTCCAGTGTGATAGCTGCTTCAGTTGACGGCTGCCACGCAGGAGTGAGAAAAAAATGAAACCCACGCGTATCTGTATGTAATTAATTATTTGACAAACTCAGTGTGAATGTGTGATGTTTTAAACTCCCCGCCCCTCCACACACACACACACACACACACACACACACACACATCAGGCACATTGTTCTTTGTGCATACTGTATACAGTAGGTTTAATAAATATAAGTTCAGTGTTAGATGAAGTTCTGAAAAAGAAAAAGAAGGTGCCCTTTGTGTCCATTACTAAACAAATAATATAATTTTAAGGCATTTATGTAATTACAGTGACACATGCAGGGCTATATACAGTACATATACTGTATGTATGTGTATATATTTATATATGTATATCTAGCTATCTATATAAAACTATTCATATATACATATATATGTACATATATATATAAACATATATATATATATATAAAACACAATGCTCAAATACACAGTTAACACACATGTTGTTATTTGCACACACTGAGAGAAAAAGTTTTCATTTCACTGAAACATTTCAACCTTATGCTACCATCTCATCCCAGCGTGTGTTTGTGGAGACTTTAACTTCAGGTCATACGTTCAGTTTGTAAATCAAGTTTATTCAAATCACATATCTTAGAACTTTTTGACTAACCCTCTTTCATTTAATTAGACCAACTCTAGTGACACAAACCCCCTCCATTTTAGCCCTGATAATGTTTTATGTGTCCATTGCGATAAGGACTTTATTGACGAAGAATAATCTCTACATCAGACGAGGACAAAGTCACATGGGGCAAATTAAAAATGCTCTTCAGTCGGGGGTAAAAAAGGACAGACATGGTGTGCCAGTGTGGGGTGTTGTCCCCCAGGTTGGACAAGATTATTGAGACAGAAAGGCTGTGTTAAAAAGAGAAGGTGTTATTGAGAGCTCGGGAATCACTTGATTAATCAAGAAAGAGAGGCAGAGCTCTCTCCTGCCGATGTCCAATCAAAGCTGGAGCAGCTCTGGGCACGGCACGGCGGCCAAATCCTCTTGTTGCTCCACTAGGAGCATGAAAGCCAGGAGGGGAGTCTTCTTTTGTCTACACAAAGGCAACCCTAACGTGCTTTCACTGCGACAAGAAATGGGAAGGCTGTTTTCAGGGCGGCTGCTGCTGCTGCTGCTGCTGGTGGTAGTGGTGGGTGGTGTGTGTATGTGAGGGGGGGGCAACAAGGGGTGCAAATAAGATGCCCATTCATCTGCTAAGCTTTACACTAATTCCCCTGACCGTCTCCTTTTCTTTCCTTCGTCTGCTCCACCACAAAACAACAAACAGCCAGAGGGAGTGAAAACACTAGGATCTGGGGGGCTTAGAGCAGACGTGTAATCCCTGCCACTTCTGACCCTCCATCGGTGTGTAAGTTCCTGACCTCCCCATTGAGGTGCCGGGATGTGTGACTAAAGGACGAGTGACCCTCCCACACACACATTTGCACTCATGCACACACAGTATTGCCCCCAGTGCAGCCCCTCACTCATGCACCCCACACTCCAAGCCTTTCAAAAGCTCAGCTATGGAATTCAGGCTTTTGGGACACCTCTGTGGCCCAGAGAAGGGCGAGTCTGTGAGGAGTGTATAAGTAGGGCCAGAACTGATCGTGTTCCTTTTCTCCACCATTTAATTCGTCTTTAGAGGCCATCTCGTTAACACGATCTTCCCTCGCTTTTTTTCTTACCTCCGTCCCCTCGACGAAAGACCCCACCATCGCCACCTCCCTCCCTCCGTCTCGCCCAACTTCAAAGGCCCCTGCCAGCCGAGGAAAGAAAGTCATCTCTTTCTTCTATTCAGTCTCATTCATCTCTACCAGCTCCCCTTTTCTCACTCTGGCTTTCTCTCTCACCCGCTCCTCGCTGAAGCGGCCGCCGAGAAATCATCTCACTTTCTACGGATGCTTTGCATTTGAAAAAAGGAATAATTAGCCAGGGGCCAGAAAGAGGAGGAGGCGAGAGAGGGAGAGCGATGTAGGTGTTAAAGGGAAAAGCTGAGATGAGGAGGCCTCGGTCCTCTCTGCTCTCTGCTCTCTGATCACCGCCCACCGTGTCCTGGAGGCCAGGTGGCTTCTTTGCTCTGCCTACACGTCTGTACCTGCACGGCTTCTGCCTGCGGCACTATTTGGGTAACTTTGAAATGGAACAAAGACTCGGGAGCTTGTTTGACTGATGGGAGATGGAAGAGCTGAATAATAACGTAGCACCATACCAGAGCCAGTGGGTCTCATGTCATGAAACTAAATTCCATCTTCCCTCTCAGTCCAACAAACCAGACTTTTTAAAGAAGCAGTGCCAAGTTTTCGTCCTTGATTGAAATCGATTTGTAGTAAAAGGCACAAGTTAGAATATGGTTCAAAACAATGCTGTTTTAATGGAAGAAGAATGTCTGAGCCAGTGCATTCATTCATTCATCCGTTCATATTCTACTGTTACAGTTGTGGAGGAGCAAGAAAACATACTGACCTTTCCTTGTCTTTTGGGATTTAATTCTTGATTTGCTTTTGTGATATTCAAAAGTGAAAATTAATTAAATGGGTACAGAGAGGAAGAAGGAACCAGTGTTTTTGTTTTAAACCTGTGCCAAATTTAATTTCCTCTTTTGTTCCCTTGGAGAATCATGTAATTATCCACTTCTTATATTCTCCCATTCTTTGTGGCTGTCATTTATCTGTCTTGATTTGTGAATTTCTTTGCCACTGTTTTTTTTTTTGTGTTTTATTTTTTGCAAGAACAAAAAAAATAAACCAAAAATTTAATTGCATGGCTCGATTATTTAGCAGTATTTTATCCCACTCAAAAACCTAAACCTCACCACCGTTCCCTCAGAGCAGTGTGTTTCAGGTCTGTTCCCTCCCTGTTGCCTCGATGCTTTCTCTGTGTGACAGACTGTTTCAATAATCTACATTCATATAACCTTCAGGCAGAAAGAGCTTCAGCCCAAGCATATCTAAAGGTGCAGTGTAATCCTGTAATATGCAGAGTAGTGAGGAAAATTCATTCTTCCTTCACGCCCATCGGGGTCTTAAGCCCCTTGATGCTGCTGATAGGAATATGCTGTTATCTCCACAGCACAGAGCGATTTGGCACCCTCACCCTGATACTCCCACACACACACACACACACACACTCAGTGTAAAACACAGACTTTTTTCACTTGACCACCTTTAGCAGTATTCGTTCACACACAAAAACACACATTTTCAGACGTTAATTTGAAACTCAATATTCAAATTTGAAAGTATTTGCAGCCTCCCACCCTAGTGGAACACTGGAATGAGGATGACACTCTGTCATCTGTCATGTCTGTGTTCACAAAAACTGATCTAAAAGTTGTGAATATTTGGGCTGACAGTGTTTTTTAAGGAATTAAAGGATGGAATAGAGTGAAAAAAAAACCACAGGTGGATCAACGAAGGTGACAAAAAAAGAACTTGTGGTAGAAGAGGGGAGGAGGCAAAAGAAAGGGAAAGGGAAAATGGAGAGAAAGAGGTGAGGAACCAAGGACAGTGGAGGAGAGGAGAGGGGAGGTAAGGAAAGGTAAGGAAAGGAAAGGAGAAGAGAGGAGAGGGATGGAGAGGGGGGGGGGGGGAGGGGGGGATGGGGGGGGGGGGGGGGTAAGGGAGATAAGGGGGAAGAAGACCAGACAAGAGGGGAGGAGAGAAGAGGAGACCAGAGCATGAGGGCTTATCCAGGAGATGAGATCCTGGATGTTGGTTTAGTCTGACTCTGTCTGTTTGTACTGTCTGGTTCCAATGCTGTTATTTAAACATGTTTATTTCTCTGCTTTATCTGCTGAAAAAAAAAATCTTCTTTTCGGAATCGAGTTTATTTGTTTTCCTCACTCGTCTTGGGTTTTGAAGGAGGCCACACTGTCTGTCTTCAACTACAGCCCAGATTTTGTGTGAACCCCCCCTCCCAAACTTTTCCTTCTTCTGCCTAAATCAATATTTCCTTGGTTTCCTAGCAGCTGATGTGACTTGGCTCGTGGCGTGGCACCCTTGGTATGGCACGCGTTGGCACGACCGAGGGTGTTACCACTTGGCACCGTGGACCCAGTGCTGTTGATTGTGTCCTGTGTTTACTGTGGAGAGGCGTCGTGTGTTGATTTGGTTGTGTACATCTGCTGTCATGGCCCCCAGTGGTGGTCCGCCTAACAGGGAGAGCCTGTCTGCCAGGGCACGGTTGTTTGTCTGCTTTCAAACATATTGATCTCCGGCAGAAGAGAAAACATTAGCGATAGCGCCTGCACAAGCTGGAGGTGGGTAAATAGCTTTGTCAGGTCTGGTGAGCCGCCTCTGCCTTGTAGGAAAAGAATAACGGGGTATTTGCTGAGCATTTGCAGGAGGGAGTCTCCTGCCAGGCTGACGAGGCAGCAGGAGATGGGATGTCACATCAGCCCTGCCAGCCGCTGTTCCTCCCTGTCGCTAAAGTGAGTGTCACTCAGTTTGTGTTTCTGCTGGAAATGAGTGAATTCATTTATATTCTTTTATCTTCTGCCAGTTGAAGAATGAATTGTAAATATTTTAGGTTAAAAGATCACAAATCTACTCTCTGACTTTATTCTGCTGATCAGTTCAACATATTCACTCCTCTTTTCTTATTTTGCCAGTTTGGAATTTAAATCATATTAGGTTTTTTTAGGCTCCGTTGCTCATAATGAATGCCAAAAATCCCCAAACTCAATTAATTGTCTTTGCACATTATTTGCCTTCAAACACACACACACACACACACACACACACACACACACACACACACACACACACACACACACACACACACACACACAGACACACACATGACACAGACAGACGGCGTGCAGGATATGAATATTTAACAGTAGCCTCTTGCAGCACAGAGACTGCAAGTCATTGTCAAATAGGACTTAATCTTTTCAATTTCGGGACGCAAATATTCACACTGGCCACTGTTTGTTGCTCAGATTAATGAGCCTCTCTGCCCATAATCCTCCGCTGCTAATTCAAGTGGCCGCCAGTGCAGTTAGTCAGGGGAGGACGGGATGCTGAGAGCACATACACAGCAGAGATTATTCAAACACAGCGACCCACCACCCACCCTCCATGACTTCTGCCTCCACACATTTCTAGTTGCCACCCACTTAAATGTGCTTTGCTGATTCTAGCTAAAAAAAAACTCCTCCATAAATACTTACATTATATAAAAAAACAAGTAGATAAATGTATAATTTAATTAGATTGAATGGTAAAGTGACCGTTTACGAAGGTCCTAGTGAGAGAGTCGGGGAAATACATGCAAATACATCTGAACGATTAGTTTTGGATCACAGAGGAAATACAGAGTGGATTAGGATTAGGATTCAGGTTGTTAAAATGATTTTTTTTTAATAATCCTGTAATCTTGTAGATTTTACTCTAGTTGTACAGCACATCCCTCCGTTTACTGCATACTCTACGTTGTACTGGCCATGTCTCTGTTTACTGCTCTAACATTTATATGTGTAGTCCTCTCCCTGTAGGTTTTTTTCTTTTTTCTTTTGCTGTATATGTTATGTATGCTCTGATATAGTCCTTGGTTCTTTTGCCTTATAGTGAAAATGTGACCAGTTTGACGCCTGATATTTCTGTGTGTCTGGGTTCACGCCTCATCTGCTCTCCCTCTTCAGTACAAAGTCAGGTTTTAGGTTAATGGTGGAATCACAGTTCTAGTTATCAAGTCTGGTTTTTGTCTTAACTTACCTTTTTAATAAAGGGTTTAGTGAGAGCAACCCCATGAGAACCTGGTTACTCATCAGACCTCAGCAGGTGCTGACGCAGGCGCGTCTCACACCAGGGCCATTTTCTGTATGCAGTGGACTTTTATTTGTCTTGACAGTTGAGTCTGTGACTTGTTTGACTATGGACTGTGTATAAGAACTCTGTCTTAGTGATGGTAGGCTACATAGGTAGAAAACCCGGCTGCTCTGTTCTGTCTTCTCCTCCCCTCTCCTCTCCTCATGTCTCCTGATTACTAGCCACAGCTCTTTAACTAAAAGCACCTCCTATCCTTGCTTGGTCCATTAGTGCTGCCAGATGGGGGAGGCTGGTTCTTGGCGCTGTGTGTGACCCTTCTCTGATTAATAGAGTAGGTAAGGGCAAAGGTGCACCGCACCGCCCCCATTCATTACCTCATTAAGATGGTCCGCACCGAAAGGTGATTTCGCTCATTATATTCCAATGACAGGGGCTGAACTGGGCACGGTGTGAGCCGCGCAGCCACGTTCTACCCACGTCGCAGGCACCTGGACTTTTTTCACTGTTCCACACAAAGTAACAGCACTCAGCAGTTGACTGCAGGGAGGAATTCCAACCTGAACATCTATTCACATGGACCTGTGTCTGGAAATGCTTCGATTATCTGTCTGTAAAAGCTTTGTGGGAAACAATCAAATCTGTGTGTGTGTGTACATTTGTGCATACAGTCATATGTGAGCTGCCAGGGTCAAAGCTCACTGTTTTTTTCAGGTAGGACTTTATTCAGCGTATCTGAGAAGGCACGAGGATTCCTGCCGTGTTTGTTCCGCCCCCTTGATGGTAGCCTTAACATTCTCTCTGTCCTTCTCACCACAAGCCTTTTCATTCATTCATTCATTCATTCATTCATTCGCTCCTAACAGTGCAGATTCCATACAGAGCACCGGCCACACAAGTTTCTCCTTTTTTCAACGTTATTAATTAATCGCAGAGAAAGGTGAAAAAATGTAGCACTGGGAAGAACAAAATGTATGTGAACTGTAAGAAGAGGTGGCAAACCTTCAAACTGATCAGTGTTGTGTATTGATCATGTTTTTTAATGTTTGATGTAGAAATTGATTTCAACATGTTTCTGTTTTTGTTTTTTTTGATAGTTGTATGCCCCTAAAGGAAATAGTCATATATAGTCCTGCTTCTGTTTAATAACCATCAGAATGACCTGCAGTGACCATTTTTGAAATGATTCTAATTACCATGGAGGCAGAATCATCATCAGCCTGCAGACGTTCTTCTTTACCTGAATCCATGTCCACTGTTTATTAAGTAAAAAATAACCTGATTATGAACTTTTTTATTCTATGTTTAAACTGTTTACTGTTTTTGAGACACTGTCAAAAGACCGTCGTTAATCCTAGTCTGTTTTAATCCTGGTTAACTAAGGGTTGAATTCACAGAATCAGAAACGTATCCACCTGTCTTTATGATGAGAAGAAGTGAGCGATGGCGGAGGGTTAGGACATTTAGATTTGAAGTGATTTAGATTTCAGTGCTCAGAAACAGTCAGATACAGTAGTAGGACACCTGGTCGTGGAGAATATAATAATAATATAAAACAGTATCACTAATAGTCTTATCGATCACTGAAAAACCAACAGCTTTGTTTTTAAAAACATAATTAATTGCAGTGTCTTATCTAATTTTTTTAAAGTAGTTATTTGTCAATAAATATATTGTCTGTCAGTAAAAGTAAAAAATTAAATAATGTTAAATACATTTCTCAGAATCTTGATGTGTGTTTTCTTACGCTGTATGTTTGGCATTAAATAATGTCAAATGTGTAAACGTGTATCTGTGGGACAGTAGAGACCCTACATTTACAAGTCCGTCACTGGGACACGTCAGAAGAGTCTTGTAACCATTCACACCCACATTCACACCTACGGCCAGTTTAGAGTGAACAATCAACCTAATGCTAACAGTTTTTGAGCTAGTGGAAAAAAACAAACACACAAACACGCACAGGCAGAAGATGCAGAGTCCAATACAGAAGGATTATTAGTAGTACCACCAGTGAGCTTCTTGCTGTAAGGCTGGAGAACTAAACACTGTCCCCCTACGTTGCCCTGAGACAGAACAGTTCAGACATGATTGGAATTTTAACAAATATGTTTAGCGTTCGTTGTTAAACTGTAAAACAAAACCCCGATAAACTGCTTTGACCTGATGCAATGACTTTCTCCAAACTCTTTCAACTAAAACTATATATTTATGTCTTATCTTCCAGCAGACGCTGCAGAGGAAGAAGTACAGAAATACGCCAGTGATGCCTGAGAACATTCTACTGTACTGGACATTTGCTTTGGTGGAATAATGGTAAGTGTTAGTCTTACGCTAGATTTGCTTGAATTAAAAAATGCCATCACGTTTTGTAGGCGCTCATACTTTACCTTCAAAGGCTTTTTATCTTGAAATGTAGGAAATGTTGTAACTGAACTGGGAAAAAAGTTTGAATTACACATTTTGCCAACTTGCTTTACGGGTGTTGTGTCAACATTTGTAAAGTGACATTGTTCTCATGTATCCCAGGCAAAGTTATCACCAGGAGCTAAGGAGCAAGGTGGTAACATAGGAAGGCAAACATCCACCAAACAGCAGAGAACATTTAGATATCAGGTTGAAAGTAAAACATCTGGTATGTTTTAACACATGCTGTGTGGTTTTCACTATTGTGGGGACAGTTTTGATGAGTTCACAGTGAGGAGTTGGAATCTGTGAGAAAGAAAAATTCTTCCTAATCATAACTGTTTCTGTGCTGAAACATGTTTTGCAAACACTTTTAGTTCAGAACAGACGTTCATCCAGATCTCTGGGTTGAAGAGAAATAAAAAAATACAACTGTAACCTATGACACTGACGGCTCCGAAGCTTTTTTCAAATAAACAAGACTGATATTTTGCAGAGTTAAAAATGTCTTCCGTCACTATTATATTTACTTTAAAAAACACTATAAATATCTTTACTTATCAAACCGATCCATGTCTGTTTGTGCTTTAGTGCGTACATGCACGAGGGTCTACCTAAGCTTGAATGTAACCAAGGCCTTGAATATTTATATATTTGTGAGCTACGGCTGAGAGGTGTTGGTGGTGCTCAGCAGGAGGAGACGGGGGGGCAGGGGGAAGATAGAGGGGAAAGAGAGAGTCCCTCAGGCGTGTCCGGGCCCTGATGGCTCCCCTGACAACCTCCTCTGTAATGGTCTCCCTCTCTTTCTGAGTGCTGTGAAATTGCAGTCCGGCGCTCTACAGCTGAGGACTCAGAGGAGACAAACGGCCTTTTAATTCAGAGCGCAAAGAGGTGACGGAGAGGAAGGCCCTAGGGGAGGGCTACCAATCAGACATCCATCACACTAACCTCTCCCCTGGGACTGGCCCTGCCAAAGAGGGGCCCTGGAGGTGGTCTTGAGCATACATGTGTGTGAGCGTATATGCCTGTGTGCAAGTCTTCAGTGCTGGGGTGACACCACATGCGTGGAATCGTGGCTGCAGGGGAGGCAGGAGGTGGACCAGGAGGAGGAGGAGGAGGAGGAGGAGCTGGGACTGCTCAGGTGTCCGGGCTGTCACGGCACAGAGTGGGGAAAAAGTGAAAGGGTGACGATGACGTTGAGCCTGGTTCATGGGGGAGTCGTAGATTATTTGTTAGGTATAAATTCAAGCCGTAGTTCATCTGTATCCATCAGCACCGTTTGTGTTTATCATGTATAATTGTACTGACGAATATATATTTCAAATCAATTATAGAACACACTGATGTCACTCTCTGCCTCCTCATGTTGTACAGGAGAAACTGAAACTGAAAGAGTGAATATTTTAGGTGGTGGTTTCGGTAGAAAAAGAGCGAAGGGAGTGAGAGAGGCAGAAAGAGAGAAAGAGACAGAGAAAGACAGTGAGAGAGAGAGAGTGAGAGTGACAGTCCTGTAAACATTAATAAACTCTGCAATGCTTAAACCAGGGTCCTTGATGATTTCAGTATGTTTGCTGTGTTTTGTCTCTATGTAATTGCAGTTTCCCAATGATACAGGTGTCATATATAATGTATATAAAAGTACATATATGTTTGTTTAATTCAGATGAGGATCTGTGTGTGTTCCAAATGAGCGATCCTTTCAAAAGTGTTTCTCTGAAGAGCTTCGCATTCAAACACATGCAAGAACATGTACGTTAAATACATATGTTTGTTTAATTTTGAAAAATGACACATAAATGATGAAGGAAGAAATCGTCATTAGTTCTACCGTTTTGACCAATTCTCTACGCTTTTCATGTCAAATTACAAAATAAAAATGTATTTACTGTCAGTTATATTTTACAGTATTTGTCAGAAAATTTTAAATATACATTTATGTCTTGAATTACATAACCAGTGCTGTGACCCACCGCTGGGCCATGAAGCTAATGATTGTGTTTTAGTAACAGAGACAAATCTTTAAAAAAAAAGGTTTAATTAGGTAAAAACATTTGACTTCTTTTTCTTTTTCCAAATAGTTTTATGAATACTCATTATTTATGATGTAATTACTCAGTATGGTACATGTTACTGTTATACTGCATGGAGTTTTGAAATGTTCTGCCTCATGGGAGCTGGGTTTTTTTTTTTCATTTGTGTTTATTTATTTATTTTTATTCCGTGTTTTGTTTACTTTCTGACCGATTTCACTTCAGTTTTTATCAGCCCAAATGCAGTGTCATTTTATGCAGTAATCCAGTTCATATCACATATTGTTCCAGTCTGTGCAGCACGACACTGTATGAAATATAAAAGAAAGATTTTACAAATTGATTGAAGTTTTTATGTGAGTATTTGCATCCAGTTAACGGTCTTATAATTCACCAGTTGCTACATTTATTTTTGTTTCCGTTCTTTCTGTTTTAGCTTTTTGCTGTCCTTGGTGCTACCTGTCGTTGGTACCACGGACAGCTCCCCCGCGTTTCTCAGCGGGTGAATCCCCCTCCCCCCCCGCCCCCCCTCTCTCTCTCCCTCTCTCTCTCTCTCTCTATTTCAGTCTGGAAGAGCAATGTGTGTGAGGAGCTCAAATAATTGGAGGGGGGGGAGGGGTGAGACTCTGAAGGTAAAACCACCCAGGTACCAGGTCACCCCCTGATACCTGGAGCATCAGAGCTAAATAAGAAAGAAAAAAGAAGGAAAAATGACATTTTAAAAATCTCTTAACTGTAAATGTAATTATCCTTGGACATATCATTAATTTTCGCTTTGTTGTTGATGCGTTTATTCGTAGCTTTAACAGGTTTAACCAGGCCCTAACAGGATTGTCAGTGTTTCAGAACATGTTTTCAAATGTTTATGTTGCTGTGTTGATTGTCAGTGTTCTGTTCCTCCCTGTGGTAAAACTGACAGGCCCGATGTTTGTCTTCTACTCTGTAAATGTTGTCTTTCACTCCTGGAAAATTAGTCAAAATTCCTCCCACAGTCATTCAAATGAATGGCTATTAACTTGCAAAGGAAAAGCTTAAACAAGTCCGGGGCCGCCCACTAACATGCATCAGCCTGCTGCATGTTTGCTTAAGAGCAGTTCACAAAACGAGTCTGTGGGTAAATACTGAGGCTCTCTTCGGTTGGTGGCCACTCTGTTGGAGCTCCTGGTGACCATGCAGGCTCGGCCCATTGACGGGCTGCGGCTAATCCATGGCATTTCCCTGTAAATGGTTTTCTGCATGAGAAAAGGCCGAGCGGCCCCTCCTCTACACGGCGGCTCAGCCTCACCGTTTTGTCACTCGGTCCATGATAAAGGTGCCGTGGCGTTGGCCCGTGTTCGGCTACTCCCCCTCAGTTTGTTCGCATTCACTCGGCAGACGCACAGAGTTTCCCCCCTTCATGCATTTGTTTTCGTTTGGTGCACATGTTAAGTTTACGGTCCAGTTAAAGGAGTGTTGCAGAAGTGACGCTTTCTTGCTTTGACACTTCCTGCAGCCGCTGCGTCCCTGCCTGAAGCCGCCGTCAACCTGCGTGGGAGTCTCCATACGCCGGCCTTTGGACGCACCACTAGAAAAACCCGCCTGCTCCCACCGGCGTCTTATTTGTGCTCGGCGTGAGATTTCAGGTGCGAGGCTAAAGCTATGAAGGTGTAACCATGACTACTGTCCTCTGATTGGCTGAGCTTCACAGGAATTAACGAGGAGAGTCATCCAATCTGGGCGCGGAGTGCGCGCAGTGGCTGGCAAAACCTGGTGATAATCCAGGCACAGTGATGCGAAAGTGGCGGTTTGAGTTGAGCCCGTAGGTGATGAGCGGACCTCCGAACAAAAGCTCCAAACACCCGGGGATGTGGTGTTACAAACAAACACCAGTGATTAATGGTGCTGTAAGTGCGTGCCCGTGAGAGAAGATGCCCGATCTGGCCGTCACGCAGCTCGTCAGCTGGCGCGGGTGAGTTCCCTGCTTCTCCCCTCTCTCTGGATTGTGGATTGTGACAAGTGCCAGGACTGCTACCGTCCAGGAGCCCCGGCCGCACAGCGTCCGCCGCGGACTGTCAGTTCGCCGCCCGTGCACGGAGGCGTCGTCCAGTTTTCGCCTGACTGCCTACTTCCAGGAGTCAAGACGGTGTTCCGCGTAGACCCGGGTTGCCTCAGTCCGAGCAGCGCAGTCGGCGTGGGAAGGTCTGCACTCGGCGTCCTGCAGGCCGGAGACATGATGGTCCAGTGTGCCGGCTGTGAACGGCCCATTCTGGACCGATTCCTCCTGAATGTACTGGACCGAGCCTGGCACGCGAAGTGCGTCCAGTGCTGTGACTGTAACTGCAACCTCACCGAAAAGTGCTTCTCCAGGGATGGGAAGCTGTATTGTAAAATGGACTTTTTCAGGTAACTGGTGCACAGCGTGGAAGCAGCAGCACTTTTCTACTTTGTCTTCATCTGTAAAATCATATTTCTGATAACTGACCGGGATTATTAGATTATAATTTGGACACATAGTGACGAAAGTCAAATAAACAATTATGTAAACAACATCAGACAAAGGAAAATTATGTTAGAAAAAAAATAGAGATTACAATTAAATTATACAGGGAATTTGTCAATTTAATTTACATGCAACTAAAACTGAATTCGCAGGTTTAAAACATGGCTGGTTTTTTTTAGATACATATTTTTAATCGTCACAATAAAATTAATATCTACACTAATTTAATTACTAGGAAAAATATTCTGACAAAATAAAATGAGGGGAGAAAAAAAATACCTCCACTGAGTGCAGCCGTAGTGAACTGTGATCTGCCTTTATTTGGGTCTGTTTTCCAGCTGCAGCTGTAACACTTTCCCAAACAGCCATTTAGGCTCTTAAGCGCTTTCACAGTTCCTCCAAAAGTGTTTCAGGTAATTGAGTGATAAGTGAGGCTCTTGTTTGCGCCGCCGCTCTCTCTCATTGGATCATTTTCATTTATACGTGTCAATTATTTTCTCCCCCTAAATTGTCAAACAACATGTAAGACGCAGCAGCCTTTGTTGTGACGGAGCCATCGTTGGCCTCGGCGCGGCCCAGGTCATCATATAATATAACACAGGTCCCATCAAGCGCGTGGATTTTTTTTTTTTTTTTTAAATAGCCGGCCATTAGCCAGAGGAAACAGTAATCACCCTAATGTGTCCATTTGTTGTGTAAGTAGAGTTGTGGCCTG
>NC_024320.1:17602182-17604561 GCF_000523025.1 Cynoglossus semilaevis
GGTAAAAACAATGCTTAACAAAAAAAAGACAGTTCCACTTCTCGCTGATCACCGAGCTCCACGTCCACGTCCACCAGCAGAACACGGTCCAGTCCCGGCTGGGCCCAGTGTGGGACTGGAGACAACACCAGAGAGTCACACACAAGTGTGTGTCACAGTACACACAACTACCCGTGTGTGGATTTTATTTGAACTAAACTTGATGAAACAGCATGACGGGAGAATTTTTTAAGACAAAGGTAAAAGTTAAAAAAGAAACAGATACCTAAATACCGCTATAAATATAAGTACATCTATGTGAATATATGTATGTATATATATATATATATTTGCCATCATTTCCTGTACTACATAAATACGTATATATATATATAATTATATATGTAGTACAGGTAACGGTGTGATCCTCTGTTCCTCCCACACCAGCCATTATAAGCGGGTAAAATATGGATTAAAGGCAGATTTCCAGACTAAAATTCTCCTCCTCTGTTTAATCCCCTAATATATGACCTGGCTACAATATGTTGAGTGTCACTAATGCGTCGTGCGTTGGAGTTATTGTCAGAGCAACACCATCAAAATTAACACGCTTCATATCAGAAATACTGGAAAAAGAAAGTCGGTATTTTTTAAGTCATTTTTTATTTCCAACAGACTCAGGAAGACGAGCGTCGGTGCTGATTATAGACAAGCTGTAATAGCAGCAAACAACAACAGCAGCTGTATATTATATTATTGTTATTATTATTTTAGATTAATATCGCAATTTGTTTCGTAATAAATAATCGAACCGATAATTGAATATCGATTTAAATCCCGGTATTATTTTTTTGTATTGTTTATTTTTATTAAGTGCGAGTTGTAAAGATTATAGATTAAACATCTGATATGATTAACAAAAATAATTCATACATCTTATATCTAATAGGAGTATTTATTTTTATATTTTTATTGAGATATTTTTCCACTGATACATGTTATGTTGTTTTATATTAATATCATCCGACGTTCTGCATACTATACGACGTCTGCTGTTGTGACTGTGTGTGTGTGTGTGTGAGTGACCGCGTGTAATTTGTATTTTTGCCTTCTCATCCAGGCGCTTTGGCACCAAGTGCGCTGGCTGTCTGCAGGGAATCTTGCCAAACGACCTGGTGCGCAAAGCGCGCAGCAAGGTGTTCCATCTGAACTGCTTCACCTGCATGGTGTGTAACAAGCAGCTGTCCACGGGGGAGGAACTCTACGTGATAGACGAGAACAAGTTCGTGTGCAAAGAAGATTATTTGAGCACCGTGGCAATTAAGGAGGTCAACCTGAACTCAGGTAATCAGCGCTAAATAAGCCGTGATGTGTCTGTGTGTTTGTGTTTTTGTCTTCTTTTATTTTAATCTCTTCGTGTTCGGGTACTAACACACTTACACACACACACACCTATGGATGGACGCTCTCTCGCTCGTACGTCTGATAAACATAAAGGCCTGAAAACCCTCGGCCTTGTTGGGGAGAGCAGAGAGGCGAGTGTGGAAAAGCTCCGGACGCGCTTCCCTGAGAGATTTTGTGTGTTTTTCTCCAAGGTTTTTCCAGTGAAAACCCGTGGAGACCACGTCACAACACTCTCGTCAGATGAATGGGTTCAACATTTACCTCCACAGGACCACGGCTCTCTGTTGTTACTGTGCGCCGGGGTCCAGTGGGGATGAGAGCCGTGCGCGCTGCTCCTTCTTCCCTCTTGTTTTCCCTGCATGTCATTTCAAATCATTCCCAGCGTCACGCAGCTCTGGGTGTGTGTAAAATACCACGCACTCCAGTGACGAATAACGTGTTTATTTCGGATATAGATAAGACAGAAAAAAATGTACATGTACAAAATGTACATACGTTTTGTTTTCTTTAATACATATAAAAAAAAATCTACAGTTCTGTGTGGTGTTTAAACACAATCGAAGGTTCCAGTCGTGACCAGCGTGTTCTCCCGTGTCTCCCTCTCAGTGTCGTCGTGCACGGACAGAAGTTTATCTCCGGATCTGCAGGACCAAGTACCGGACGATATCAAGGAGACAGACAATTCAACGTCCTCCGATAAGGAGACCAACAACATCGAGAACGAGGAGCAGAACTCGGGCACCAAGAGGCGGGGGCCCCGCACCACCATCAAGGCCAAGCAGCTGGAAACGTTAAAGGCCGCGTTTGTGGCCACGCCGAAGCCGACACGGCACATCCGAGAGCAACTGGCCCAGGAGACGGGGCTGAACATGAGGGTGATACAGGTAGGAGCAGCCGGTGGTACTGATGGGTGACGAGGAGGGAGAGAGAGGGAGAGAGAGAGAGAGAAATGACGGATCATGCATCTGTGCAATTACACGTTAATTCTACAGGAAC
>NC_024320.1:17604597-17616365 GCF_000523025.1 Cynoglossus semilaevis
TGTCAAGAGATGATGAGGTTTTGGAGAGAAGCGAATAGATAAATGTTTAAAAGGCTTTAATGTGTGCGCTCGACAGGACGCGTCGTTTATTGGATGATATTTAATAACAATAGACGCACAATATAAATGAGTACAAATGATATATACGGGGAGTCTCTGTCTATATGTGTATATATATATATGTGTGTGTGTACTGAACTGTATACAAATATATGGTTCAGAGAAATAAATACCCCCAAAAGAAGCGAAAATCCCTTTTACCTTTACTTTAAATTCAGTAATTATAAAAATATACAGGTTGTGTTTTAGATTTTTCTACGCTCCAAATCTGACTTTTCTACATTAATATTATTCCACGTGCCTAAAATCCCACATTCACACAGACTCTAATCTGTTATCCGCTAATCCAATTTACGGATAATAAAAATACAAAAAAATAAAATAATAAAAAATACATTTTTTCTTTATCATTGTTTGGTTCTGACAATATGTTTTAATTCTTGTTTCACAGCCATGAAATTAGTCAAAGGTTAGTCGTGTGTTTGCCAGAGGCTGGAACAATACTTATAACAAACATGTTTGGCAGAATAATACACGCGTGCGTCTCTCTCTCTCTCTCTCTCTCTCTCTCTCTCTCTCTCTCTCTATCACACACACACACACACACTTGGTGTCTGGGTGCAGACTGTGTCAGGATGATTAGCACCGTCTCTGCCAACTGTGATGTGGCTTTTTGTGCACTCACTGTAATTATCGCTGATTTCACAGATTTACGTCCCTCCCTCCCCCGTTCTCACCTCTCTGCTCTTACTCACTTACAGCCGAAAGGCTGCCAGTTTACCTCATCTTCTTCAGCTGGATCATCATCATCATCATCACGCTATATTGGATTCGGTGTGTGTGTGGGCGTGTGTGTGCATGAAGGGTGTCCAATCAATCAATCAATCAATCAAGCGATCAATAAGTCAGTCGGTTAATTGATCAGGGATTCAGGCAGTGGTTTAGTCAGGCTCCCAGCCATCCCCGTGTCTGTGATCCTCAACCCCTTGACTGTTGCTGTGTTGCTTGGAGCCAAAATGGAGGCTGTATTTCGTCATCCTCCTCCTCCTCCTCCTCGTTCAGTGTGTGTTAAATACCATTGCTCTCATCGCGGGGAGCCCTGTGAGCCACGCTGCTTCTGCAGCATGTGGATGTAATCCCTAAGCAACGCTCTGTCGAGGGAAGCCAGAGAATTTCCATAAAAAACGTAGCCTACAGTTAGATGATTGTTCTCCATAAGCAGGTGTCGCCTATGCTGCTGGAGCTCAGAGAGCACAGCCTAAGTGGTTTTAGGTGTGTGTGTGTGTGTGTGTGTGCACCATTCTGTGTGTTTTTGTTAATCTGCAGCACAGTGGGACTCTGCCTCTGGTGTAGCCTCGTCACTGTGAAACATACATCATTATGCAGCAGTGATGCACGGGGCCAAACAGGATCTGGTTGTGTGTTTCTAATGCACACATTCTTCCATATGGCGGGTGAAATGTTGCACTTTTTCAAACGCTGCCTGTTGTTCTCCTGCAAAGACTCAGGCTCATTGAATGAAGTTTAGAAGCGTTTTAAACTTTGACTTAGGATTGTGACTATTTTAACATGTGCTGTGATGTACCACCCCCCCCCCCCCCCCCCCCCCCCCCCCTACTGTATATACTGCAAATACTGTATATATGCTCTGCAGATACTGCCAGACGGATTCAGTTTTATTAGAGAAAAGATCAGGTCGAAAGGCATTTTTCTTATTCTTTTTTTTTTTATCTGAAAAAGAAAAATGGTAAAAAAAAAATGGAGCCTTTCAGCGTTTTACCTTTTAAAGGAGTCTGTGTTAATTTGATATCTATTGTAAGCATGTCCCCTTTGAATACACACACAAAAAAATAATTTTTCCACCAGAGTGAATCACAGCCAGATAAAGTCCCCAGTGTTATCATGTACACTCTGCCAGTGCTAAACTGATCTCTTCTGTGTATTCCTGACAATGTGTTGGCAATTTTCCACTAGTTTCACCCTGGGAAGTTCCTCTTGGTTCAATGTGACCACAGATGGAATTTTTGTTCTCCCCATTTTAGCATCAGAATCCAGGGAACGGTGTAGCAGATATGAGCCAGAGGTTGTTAAAATCGCTGAAAATGTTGATTTATGATTTACTTTCTGCCAAACGTTGTCATTAAATTGTGTTGTTAGTTTTAGTCTTTAATTTTAGTAAGTTGAGCATGAAATTTGTGGGTTTTGAAAATGTTCTGTTCAACAGTCAATATTGTGTCGCAGTGTTTGGGTCCAGCACTGTCTGACTGACTGTCTTTGTTTACGTTTGTGTGTCCTGTTCAGGTCTGGTTCCAGAACAGAAGATCCAAAGAGCGACGAATGAAGCAGCTGAGTGCTCTGAGCGCCCGGCGACACACGTTCTTCAGGGGGCCACGCAGGATGAGGTCCCTGGGAGGTCGGCTGGACGACGCAGACATTCTGGGACCTGCGGCCTACGGATACTATGGAGGTAAAATGGAGCTTAAAGTTGATCCAAATGTGTGGATGAGGTTAAAGAACCACAGAGAATACAATTATACTGTTACAAGAACAGGCACTAACTCAAAGACAATAGTTTTTTCAGAATTATTTGTAGTTATTGTCAACATCATTATACAAAGAAAACTTGAAACTTGAGTGAAAAATCCTAGAAATAATCCACCATCAGGAGATTAGGAATCCCATAATAGCAGTTTAGGGGGATTATAATGGTAAAATAAATACATTAATAAAAAAACTAAATACAAATAAATCTGCTCCTGTTAGTTAATGAAAGGATAGTTCTCAAAATAAAACATTAATTAACATTAATATCATTTGGACTTGAAGCTTTTAATTCCTAATAAAAAAGCTGTTTGGCCGTTTCTTTACGAACGGGACTTTTCCTGGTCATAAAGTTCACAGTCATAAACAATTGTTGAGTGTAAACAAAAAAAAACAACAATCCAGTATTTTTATTAGAAGTATACTGTATCCATGTAACCTTATAAATATTCAGCCTAGAGAACAAATCTTAAACAAACAAAACCATACAGACTGTTACAAAAACCACCTTAAAAACAGTAGCTCCATAATTATTTATTTTAGTGTTTAGTGAGAAAGAGAAAAAACACAGCAACACATGTTGGTTTAAGGAAAAACCACTTCAATCACTTCAAGCAAATAATTCAAATGTAACCACTTTGTGAAAAAAATTTTTTTTTTCACATTGAACTGTGGAAATGTGACAGTAGCCAGTGGCAGATGATAACATAATACTGAGGCCCATGTTGAGTGGAGGCTGAAAAGCAGGTGCAGCTATCGTCTACATGGACAGCCTGTTTCTGAGGAGCTGTGTTTTTCACACAGCCTCAGCCCATCTACCTGAAGGCTCTCTGTGTTGAGGATACAATAAACTCCAGCCATCAAGGCTCNGGGGGGGGGGACAAAACCGCACCCTCATTCTCATCTATCTTGCTTTCTTTGCACATTGCTTTTCACACCCTTTTGTGATGGAGCAGCAGCAGCAGCAGCAGCAGCACAGGGCAGTCTGCTCCTTTATGTGAGGCTGCTGCTTCCTTATGTTCAATAAACGGCGGCGGCTGCGGCTGCTGCTGCTGCTGCTGCTGCTGCTGCTGCTGCTGCTGCTGCTGAGGCTGAGAGGGAGGGATGCTTCTGTGTGGTGTGGTGCTTCTGCATGTGTGAGTGTAATTATAGCTTGACAGGCACACACACACACACTCACACACACCCGCAGCCGTCAGTCCACGCTTGTTGGTAATTCTCAAGGTCGGCAAAAACTAGCAGGGGCCTGTTTGTGAGATGAAATAATTAGGTTGTTTGCTAAAGTCATGTCACCTCCTATTGTTTCTTCTGCTAATATCCGATAGCAATGTGCTACATAAATAAATACAGTCGCTATAATTGGGCTACACACACACACACACACACTATTTCTCATCTTCTAACCCGTGAGGTCCCAATTTCTCCTGCGAAATAAGGGTGAGAAGAGCATATGGTGGGGGAGGAGAGAGGCGACAGCAACATCTGGGCCACCAGGATAAAGTCAGCCATCGATCTGAGCCGAAGGTGGTTTCCAAACAGAGCAGATTGAGTGTGATTGGGGAAGAGTGACGCAGCGTGAGATGTAAATTTAGTGAGGAGCATATGGAAGTAGCGGGTTGCAGGAAGAAGGTGGAGACTTGATGTAAACAGTGTGAGAACTAGCTGGCTGCATGTGGAGGAAATCAACCCCGTGTAGCCTGTAGTGGGTGGAGGTTTACTGTTAAACAAATAGTTGTTGGAAGCCTTTGTTGCTTATGTTTACTGCTATGTTCAATCTTTGCAGTTTACAAAAATAATTTGGAATTCTTAAAATATGGCTGTGCTGCTCCAGGTCATTATCTTAATTCGTTGGAATAAAATTTAATTGTGATTTCGTTCAGTGGATTAGCCGCACCGTGAGATTATGTTCAAATGATGTTTTACGACTTAAATTAAATGCCTCATTGAAAAATGACCAACTCACGTGAAACGTAAGGACACGTTGGAACAGCAGGTAGAGAAAAAAACAAAATAAATATTAGTGTAAAATACAATTTATAGTTCAACCATTTGGAACTGTTGGTGGGAAAATGAAATTTGAAGTTTTATAAATTTGCCAAAATCTTCATATGTAATCATGAAAATAAGAACTTCTCCAAACTTAGCTGAGAAGATTTTTTTATAGACCAGTATAGAGAACACGTTGTGGCTTGTGATGTGATGATGATGTTAAAGCAGTGATTTTACATTCTGCTGTGTTTATGTATCTTTAAACATTTAACTTTTGCTTCCAGTGTCAATTTACCAAAGACACGTTATGATTTACCAGAACAAACCTGTGATCTTCCTCACACACGGGTGAGGAAATACGGGGAGAAAGTTAGAGAGCTGACACATTTTCAGTTTTATTTTCTAAAGAGGCTATACAGATTCCTGGGCACTTTGCTTCAACCCTGTAACATGAATGACCTGCATTTAGGTCTTCAGCGTTCATGGGAGAAACATTGAAAAGGACACGTGTAGATGAACAGCAGAAGGTTTTTAAAGCATTAAACCCAATAACAAATGAGCAGAGATAAGGTTTACAGATGGTGGATCAGGATAACAGTGGGGTTTTTTTCACTACATGTGACACTAATCTTTTTCTTAAGAATTGTATGCAGCAAGGTTCGGGGAGACGGTATTAAACTCATCACTTATCGACTTCTTGTACAGAAGTTCGAATCCCTTTTTATTTCCTTATCACGCTTTCTTTCTTTTTCAACATAATTACGCCATGACAGCGCTTTAGTCAGGATTCCTGTAAGAATATAATTAAATAATTAAAAAAATCGTAAGGTAAAAAAAAAGTTATGCGTGAAATCATCCCTGCTATGCTGTGAAACTCCGGAGAAATTATTTAAAGAATGATATTTTTTTTCTTCTTCATGGATGATGGTGTAGTTTTGGCAAAAAGGTCTTTGGCTGTAGAGTGGAGCTGTCTTTTCTCCTGATGGAGTCCAACATAGGGCTCGTTTACTGAGGACAGTACGAGGACAGACGGACTGGACGTCTTTGTGTCTTCTGCAAACACTTGTTTTCATACGAACAGTTGTGGTTTTGGAATACTGTCTCCACAAATAGACTCTGGTCAGTCCATCTGTCCTGCTTCTTGATGTAGGTACTTCTGACAGTGAGATGTGTTTTAGAAACACGGTGAGAAGTTAAAGGCTCAGACCAGGCA
Source organism: Cynoglossus semilaevis (assembly GCF_000523025.1). Taxonomy (NCBI): domain Eukaryota; kingdom Metazoa; phylum Chordata; class Actinopteri; order Pleuronectiformes; family Cynoglossidae; genus Cynoglossus; species Cynoglossus semilaevis. Next base: position 17,610,401 of record NC_024320.1, read on the forward strand.
GGGTTTTCTCAGATTCATTTCTGATCCCTTTCAGTTTTATCCATTCATGTGACTTCCTTTAAAAAGTTTCTATCAATAAAAGCTGTGAAATAGAAGACACTGCAGATCACAGGCGTACAGTAGAACAGAATTTTTGTTTTGTTTGGTTTTACAGTAGAGAAAAATATTTGGTGGACGGAGTCTGACTCTGGTCTGCGGATCATTTTGGTTTTGGCTGAAACTGTGGGAACAGTATTTTATGACTGCACCGTGTAGAAGCCACAACTCTGCAGTGATGTTAAAACTGTAATATAATATAATATAATACAGTACAATATAATGTTATATATTGTACTGTATAATTATTGAACACATATTCTATATTTGCACAGTAGTACACTGAGGAGAAATACACCCGTTTCATTTCTGTGAAGTATTTAGTTGTACTTTGTGTTGCCCTGCGTTTCTCTGAATATTGCGTTCTCCTGCACTTTCCTTTGTTTGTGTTTTCCTCGTGTGAAATCGTAAAACGTCACGTAACTAACACTAATTTACAAACTGACTCTTTTGGTCGGTGTGTGTGGATGTTTACGGCCGTTGCCGTAGACCCTATGGATCTGCTGACTGTGCTGTCACAGCAGAGCTCGACTGGTATGAAAAGCTGCAGATGATTCCACACAGTCGGTGTAAATAAGACGCAGCAGCAGCAGCAGCGGCGCAGCCACAAGCTGAGAGCGTGAATCAGAGGTGCTGCTGTCACCGTGCCGAAGTGCACGAACACTGGAGCCAAGTTTAATTAAAAGAGGAAAAAACATTGGTTGAAAAGCATCAAAAGTGAAAACTTATGCGACTGACTGATCAAAAATAAAACACAATTTGTATTTGATTTTTTTTATGTTTATATTCTTCTACTTTTACTTTAACTTCTGCTAATTAAACTGAAATGGAATAGTTATGATTTAATTCAATCAGATTTTCCACAGGGTACCTTAGAATACTTTTTTAATTTATCAATTAATCTTGATAAATTAGGATAAATTCAAATATATATATGTATTTTACATATATATATCAATATATATATGTATTCTACATATATAAAAATATACATGAAACGTGTATAATGCTGGAAGAGGAGGACACAGTGAAGCAGGTAGATGTCTGTGTTTCACACCTGTTGTTATTTGTTATTTGAGACTAATACAAATGATGGGATTATTCATATGGAAACTTCCAGAAAACTATAGAAATAAAAATCATCATCTAGACGATGATGATGTAGATCGTGTCAGGAGTGAAGCCGTCGTCCTCATCTATAATAATCAGTCGGCAGTTTTTTCACCATCCATCACATAGTTGGGTCAGTCAGTTTGTCAGTCAGAGAGTTATTTTCTGCCCTGCTCCAAATGAGGCTGCTCTGAAACCAGCTGGACCTCTGAACCGGACCTGAAGTCTCCGCAGACACACGTCGGGTGTTGAGAGGGTGTTTAAAGCTTGAGGTTCTTTATGAAACTGGATTTTCTGACTGTGTGTTAAAAAGTGTTTACATTTTTAATCTCCAGTGATTAATCAGACTAATATGTTAATTTTGAGAGCCAAAGACAAAACGCTTTTGTTTTTATGCTATTATGCTAGCTGATGCTAGTTAATACTAAGTGATATTTTAAATCAGGACGGAGCCCAGGCCCAGGGGAGACTAAAAAATAATGCTGGGAGCTGCATCAGCTGTGACCTGAGGTAGAACTGACATGACCTGGTGCTGAGGCTGAAATCTCATTCTGGAGTTCCTCATCCAAATCCACAAGTTCCAGCCAGGGAATCTATTGAGGCGCATGCATGGCTGCGGTCGGAATGACTGAGACGGAGATGAATGTAGTGTGTAAAAGGCGAGTGAACTGAGGTGGAGAGGTGTGGAGTTGTTTATACACTCAAATGAGGCTGGAGGAGTCTGGTTGGTTGAAAATTGGACATGATCAATTTCACCACTTAGGCAGGTGTGGTGCTGTGGTGTAGAAGTACACACCGCTCTGGGGAAATGTGGATGTGTGTGTGTGTGTTTGATAGACAGTCTCATCTCATTCATGCTTCTGTTTTTAACAGAATACCAGGGGGACTATTATGGACCAGGGAGTAATTATGACTTCTTCCCACATGGTCCTCCATCTTCACAGGCTCAGTCCCCGGCTGAGTCTCCCTACATCCTGGGCTCCGGACCTGGAGCCATGGAAGGATCAGGCCATCACCCCTCAGACGACCAAAGGTTTACGGACATGATATCTCACCCTGAAACCCCGAGTCCAGAGCCGGGTTTACCGAGCTCCCTGCAGCCCGTCCCTGGGGAGGCGTACAGCGGCGGGCCCAGCCCTCCGTTCTCCATGGCCAGTAATTCCAGCTACAGCGCTCCGATGTCCCATCAGGGCCAAGAGATGGGAGAAAGTACAGCCTGGTAAAGGGACAAACCACAGGGACTACTCCTGGCTGGACGTCAGCCTAGTTAATTCAGGAGATGAGATGGGGGAAGCCTACATTCGCAGAGCGGGAGGCACAGCTGGTGTTTGTACTGGAGGAGAGAGACGACGGACTGACGGACGGACACAGAGACGGGACGTAGAGTAGGATAGCCACTGGGTCTTTGTAGACGCTCCGAAGCATATCTCTCCAAGGATTACTGGACAACGATAAACCAACCCAGCAAAATGCTTCTCACCGTCCCCTTAATGTTAACAAAGGTGTCTTCTACTGCTCCAGGAATACATTAGGGAGAAATGCCAAAGGAGACATCTGAGGCTCACTTTCTGTTCTCACCACATTCTGTTCTTTTTTTTTTTCCTGTTCTCTCCAAACCTGCCTTTATTGCTAAGCAACCGACATACCCTCAATACTTGGTGAAACCAATGACCAGGTTTTTAATATACATGCTTTAATCCTCATTTGTGGCAATCAAGACAGGTTTGGTAAAAAAATAAATAAATAAATAAATTCATCTTTTGCTCTTTTTTTCCCCTTGTAAAACAGCATCACATCAAAAACTGCTGCTTGATGGAATATGTATTTTTTACCCCCCCCCGCACACACACACACACAGACACACACACACACGTCTAGTGTTATTCTCTTCTGCACAACTCAGCCTTTAATACTCAAAAAGTATTCTTGATCATAGCTTAAAGGAGGATGTCTAGAACATTATTCAAAACACGGACACAATTATGCACACACACACACACAGACACACACACACACACTATTCTCACACCCCTCTCACGCCCATCCAGGCGGCCCTGATAGTTCTGCTCCTCGCACTGCTTCACCTGACCTTCCTTTTGTTACTATCCCTTTTAAAAAACATGTTTTAATGGAAATGATTTTCAAAAGAACATTGAACCCATAATGGAGAATCTCCTTCAACAGCTGAGGTCTCCTTCCTCTAAAGAAGGAAAACAAAAGAGGGGGCAGACTACATCTGTGACATTACCAGTCTGCTCCGAAGCTCTCGTTGCCACCTAGTGGGCACATTTGAAAGACACTAAATCAACAATCCCCTTCTGCAGTCAGAGGGCCTCGGAGAATCTTATCAGTCCAAATCCAAAGCCTTCGCGTTTTTCTTTTCTACCACTTTCAAATGCTGCCAGTTCTACCCGTGCCAGAGTACCGGGAGAGTTTAGATGTGCGATAATACCGCGGTATTTTCCCTCCCCTGCTGTGACGACGCTGACGGATGGTCGGTATTATCTAAGACAAAGCTCATATACACAGTATGGTCACCTCTGTCCCACCCCGTTCATCCTGCAGTAGAAACAAACACATACACTCATACACACCCGCTGACCGAGCTCTGCTATACATTTGTTTTAAATTCATTTGAATTTTCTCCAGTCATCGTTAGAGCTCCAGAAAGAATGTTTCTTATTTCCGGTGTCGACACATTCTTGGGCCGTGCTAGAGTGTGTGTGTTTGTGTGTGTGAGTGAGTGAGTGTGTGACTGTACATAGGAGCGTGCTTGAACATTTACAGTGTGTGTGAGCGGGTATGCGTGTGCGTGTGTGTGTGCGCGCACATTAGTGCACACTGAAGGGATTGGGAGCAAGGCTGTATAATTTCTATGTAAATAGCACTGGTAATAAAACCTTCTCTTACAACCTAAAGACACGTGATCACTGCGTATTTATTCATGCCTGTTCGTAAATACGTACGAAAGTGCGTTATAAACGTGCACGTATTTAAAGTATGTACTGTTGATTTACTGAAGTCACCGATTATTCGGTGAATACTACTATTGAAAGATTAGTTACTCTTTTAAAAATATACTACTTTTTTACTACTATATACTTATCCATATTGTGGGTTCAAGTCCACCTAGTCATATATATATATATATATACTGTATATATACATATATTTATATATATATATACAGTATATAGGCAAAGCTATATATATATAGTTAGTTTTCAATAATGCAACTATATACCGTGGTCCCAAATACACAGGTATATGAAGTGTGAACGTGCTGTGAATTAAAATAAATAATAAGTCAATTGATACCTTTTATAATAATGCATTTCCAGGATAATGGGAAAAAATACATAAATTGTATTTCACCTAAGTGCCTTGAAAATCCATCTTAGCTTCACCCACACAGTTTGTCTAATTAATAACACAGTAACGATAAATGGTGTCCACGGCATTTCAGAAACGTTGGACAAATTATGAAAATAGTTGGAGTAAATGTATTCCCCCTATTAGGGAGGGTATATAATATCATAATCTTTAAATAAATCAAGTGTGAATTAAATGTAAAAGAATTAAACACTAGACAATGTTATGTCATATTTTGCTAAAGGGTCACAGCCGTTTATTGTATTGTTTTTTACAATGTGTTTGTGTTTAAGAAACATGTCGCATTAAATTACAGCATTGTTTGGAGTGAAATACTAGTCATTCAGATGCACAACAATCCTAATGGTAGATTTCCATCTGTCCATCAGTCCCTGCTGCTCTTCATCCTGCAGTCACTTTTGAAAATGATTTTGAAAACCACAGTTTTTAATGTAACTTAATAGAAATACATATATTTATATGTACATCAGTGTTTCCCAAACTGTTTTTTTGGCGACCCATATTTTAGAAGTCACAAACCTCCGCGATCCAAGTCAATAGTCATTATTCATAAACTCCTGGGAAACATGATGCAAGACGACCCAGAAAAAAACCCACGTGAGGGTCGCGACCCAGTCTTTGGGAAACAATGGTGTACATTGCCCAAAGGCCTGTGCACAGACGTAACAAACATCAAAAAAGTCGTGTACAGTATTAATGGAAATAGACCATGTTCAAGCTGCACCCACCGTTAAGGTCAGTGAATGATCAAATGGATCAGAAAACCAATATGGTGAACGGTGGAGTCGTAGGAAGCAATTAACAGAGCAACTGGCTCTCAAAAGGCAAGTGCTCTTTTATTAGGAAAAATACGCCTCGACTTTGTCTCTTGACATTTATACTGCCCGCTCAATCCACGTGTTCACGACAATGACACTCTTTTATTTTCGGTTTGTCAAATCCAAATAAAAGTCCCAGGTTTATTTCAAATTCAAGGAAGAAGTCATGAGATTAGCTCATCAGAACATCACTGTCATCAAACCTGCAGTAATTAATACACCAACACTGTCCCTTTAGTCCTCAACCTGTTTCCATGATTTTTACATACACATCAGGAGAAATCCCCATCTTGTGCCTTTGGGCAACCCTGGCCCTTGTCAGGTCCACCTGACCCCCAAACCCCCACATCCCCTTTTACCTCTTTTTTTACCCCCTCCTCCTCCTCCTCCCCCTCCTCCTCCTCCTCCTGTTGTGGGGCCAGGTGGGCAGAAGGTGGCTGGGGTCTGAGGTAATTTTCCCCCTGAATGGTTTTAATGTAAAGGATAATGTGAGCAGAGACAGGCAGAGACTACGAGTGTTAATATATATATATATATATATATATATA
>NC_024320.1:17616423-17620569 GCF_000523025.1 Cynoglossus semilaevis
ATATATATATATAATATGTATGTATGTATGTATGTATATACACATATATCTACCAGTACATATATATGAATATATATACATATACGCAGTATATATGTATATATACTGCATATATAGATAAAAAAATTAAAAATCAGTTTGAATTAATATAGACATATATACATACATGTATTTATTATATATGTGTATATATATATACATATATTCATTATATATATATATATATAGCATATATGAATTCACACACATAAACACAGTATCCCACAGAAGTGGACGTGGTCCTCAGTGAAAGTGAGTCCATTACCAGAAACCTCTACATCCTCTTTATTTATTTCTTCTCAGCTTCCTCGGTTTACTCTCCAGAGTATTTCTCCTCAATTCTGCTGTTTATCACTGTATTTCTTTAACAGTTTGTCAGAGAGAGAAGGGCTGAGGTGAAGTGAGCCAACACTTTTCTGTTAGAACCCAAAACAAATCAGCTGTTCACTCATATAAACATGCCCCTACACTTGGCCACAAACATATAATTATCATATATCTTACACACCTCCCCGCAAGCACACACACACACACACACACATCTGCCGAGCTGCTCTTGTAACGGCGGTGAGATATGCTGTGATGTGTATCAGTAAAAACTAAATACCAACCCAGTGTAACCCCTTAGTTGGTTCCCATGACGACCCCTGGACACTTGTCTGTGTTAGCCAACTAGGTCTTAAAGAATGAATGAAATACACACATGTGAACACGTGTGTGCGTGGACAAACGCGTGGCCCACACACCAACACTAGCCTCTGGAATTTAAGCACTAGTAAACCTCCACGAAGCAGCCTCAGTAACCTTCACCTTCCTCTCACCCAGTCGCATCTGGTTATCGCTCTCTCTCCACACAACGCACGCGCACACACACACACACACACACACAGATCTCCACATGTGCATGTTGGGACCATGCACGCACACGCGCACTCAGATCTCCACATGTGCATGTTGGGACCGTGCACTCGCACACGCACACGCACACACTTGAACATCAGTACTTTTGTAATGGATGTGTTTGCAGTGCTGCTGTGGGAGAGAGGAGAGACCTGCAGTAGATGTTATAAATCACTTGCTTGTTCCCCTTTCCCCCCAATAATGCACACACACACACACACACACACACACACAGAGTCCAACGTGATGCCACGTTCTCCCCCTACTTCCCTCTTTACCGCCTGAGGTGGGGAAATCCTATTACCCTATGGAGAGGAAGAACACATCATTGATTACACCCACATTCTCTGTTACACACAAACAGCTTCAATTGCAACACACACACTCCCTCACTGACTGTACTCACTCACAGTGATCACAGCCGGCCACCGTCCAGAGTCCAGAGTGATGAAATGTTCTATTTTGTACATGTCAGATGCATCCTGATGATGAGCTGGTAGCTCTCTCTCTCTCTGTCTCTTTCTCTCTCTCTCTCTCTCACACACACACACACACAAGCACACCAAACACAGAAATATGTGTGAATGCGTAAGAGAGTAAAAGTTACCATCGATCGCCCGACAGAGATTCCTGGGAACACGGACAGGCAGATCTGGGATTGTCACCCTCAGATTTATCACCGCTTCGACAGCCTTTTCAAGGTTTACCAGATAGATGGATGCCATAAAGTGACACATGTGCTCTTTAAAATGAATAGAGGAGAAGTAAGCCATGCATAGCCGAGCTGTCGGCGGGAGTGTTTATTCACCAAGGTGGGCACCTTTAGGACACATTAAGTCATGGCTGTCAGAGCAAAAATAGAGCAAATGACCTCACTCCAGTGAGGTCACACATGTCGTCTGACATCGTCTGAACAGAACTGGCCCGCATCATTGATTGTATATAGGGTGTATTAACAAAAAAAAAAGAAAGAAAGAAAAAAGAAAAGGGACTTGAGCACTGACCTTGCTGCTCTCCTGCTCACTGGGCCTCTGCTCACTGTATCTATTGTCCTATTCATTTATTCCTGTGGAGAACACAAAGAACAGAACGCTGCGGAGAAGGCACCTATATCAATGCATGTGGGATTTTTATATACAAATACACTCACGTGGAACCTTAACTATTGTAATAGGAGTTAAAGCAGTCTATAGCACACGTATCAAACTCAGGCCCGGGGGCCCAAATCTGGCCCGCAACGTAATTCTATTTGGCCCGTGAGATCATATCAAACCTGTATTGGATTTGTAGTATTAGAGGTGTCTCCGCACTTACAAAAGGTAATAACACATACATTTGGTTAGCCTGTGTTTTATTTCAAATTTGATTTCTCAGGTGTTTATGATATTAAGCTTTCATTGTTCCAAATTCAATGTTTATGCAAAAGATAAGTTTGTTTCCATATGAAAAAAAAACATATCTGGAGAGAAGGAAAAACATACACATTTACAGTATTTTTTTCAATAAACAGTCTGGCCTGAGACTTCATCCCAGTTTTTAATTTTGGCCCACTGTGAATTCTAGTTTGACCCCCCTGCCATTTTTTTTTTGTACCTTAAATATTGTATATTTGTGATACCACGCTTTCCAATTCTGACACCTGGAAACATTTTTGTACAACTGTCTCCCACCTGGTGAGTTTTGCCAGTTCTTTGTCTCTTCTACGTTCTAAGTTCTTTTGTTCTTGCTGTCAACCTTTCACCAGTGTCAGCTTGAGCATCACTTCATAAGTTGTTTTTTAATTCTAACTTCACATGAACAGTTTAACACAATACTTTGTCAACAAAATTCACTGTAATAAGCCGGGGTAATTAGAAATTAGTTTGAATTGTTTTATTTACTATTTGATGTTTATCGTTTCCTCACTGTATTAGATCAGTGGTTCTCAAACCATGGAACAGGTACAACCTGTGATACTTGGGCTCCCTCTAGTGGTACGCCGGAGTATCCAAATCCCATTAGGACTGTGTGAGTCATTAAGCAGGTAAATACAGCTGTTTTATATTCTCACCTGATCTCCATGTTTATGTGCGTGTGTGTGGGATTTTAAGAATCGAATGTGAGCCATCGTCAGTGGATTTAGCTGATGAATCGTGTAATAATCGTCAATTCCTTCTTCGTACATTGTGCTTTCCTGAACAGCTGTATTTTAATGATGGTCATACTGGTGGTTCTGGGAGAACCAGTTATTCTGTATCGCGGTACGTGGTGTAAAAAGTTGAGAACCAGTTTCACACTGATCAGTTCCTCTTTACGGTGTAAACGGTGGGGTCTGTCAGAATGAAATGGTTTTTAGTATCACAGCTCCCCGGCTGCGTCACCTTCTCGTCATCACTCACCATTTCCCCAATATTCAGGCTCCAAATATCTTAATTTCCCACTGTTATTCGGACAGGACAAAAAATAGAGAAGTATTTTTTTAGAGTAATCTCGGTTCAACATATTCACTTATAAACGACCACAGCGCCATCAGGTGGATAATAGCCGTAACTGCACAACTAAACGATGACGGTCTTCGCAACATGAATGATTACAGGAGAGTCACAACTAAAATAACGAAGGAATGACAATATTTAATTTACATTAAATCCCCTGCAAGAATCCCATGTGTTGCTCTCTGTTTTATATAGCCTAATATAATAAATAATAATATAATACAACAGCAACAATAATAATTATCCTTTGTGAATGTAGAGAGGACATAATTATATATATATATATATATTATAATGTCTGTGTTTTTGTGTTTTAAACCCGTTTTGAAGCACTTCCTTTTCTTTCAAAGGATTTAATTTCCTCTTTGTTTGGTTCCCTTGGCAGCGATAAGCTGTTCCCCTTTGATTTGCATATTGTGTCCTCAGTGTCTACCACAAGCACATTATTTGAATCGCTGTGCCTAATCTCAATTTTGTCAATTTAGTCAACAGTTCTCTGTCCTGTATCATTCAACGGTTCAACATTACAGAAGTTGAAAATCCTTACAAACTCTGACAGAGACATACTGAGGTCATTGTAATCTCACTCATATCATATCACATCATATTGGTATTGCAATTAACTATCTATCTATCTATCTATCTATCTATCTATCTATCTATCTATCTATCTGTCTGTCTGTCTATCTGTCTGTCTGTCTGTCTATCTATCTGTCTGTCTATCTATCTATCT
>NC_024320.1:17620845-17675717 GCF_000523025.1 Cynoglossus semilaevis
TCTATCTATCTTTCTATCTATCAATGCTGGTACAATGTATGTTATACAGTTCAAATGGGGCAACATGTGGTGTAGAAAGAGGAACCTAAAATTCTTGAAGGCTAATGAAGTTGTATAATTGAATTTCTCTTCTACAGCCACATTGATTATTCTTTGACCTGTGTGTGAGACTGTGGACACTTTGATCAAAACAGCAAATGATTTAGTCTTTTGGGCATTCAATTTTTTCTCTGGAAGTCTGAATGAGATACCAACATGAAAACACAACTTTCATTTCAAAATTATGCACACATATTTGTTTTGACCCTGGTAATCAGAAAGAATTTAAAAAAAATTTTTTTGTCTTATTTCTTTACTTTTGACTAAAGATGACATAAATCAGCAAATTTATGAACGTCCGTGTATTAACCCTAATATCTGCCTACTACCTTTTACCTCTATCAATATAATATTTATTTTTTTCTCAGTGTTTCCAGATCTAGTCATAACTGGAGATGTGGTTGTAGCTGGAGTTATTGCTCGATTTAATTTTGTTGTTTTCTCTTATTTTCTCATAGTTAAATCTTAAGTTTTATCGGCTTATATATTTCAACTAGTGAAAGCTAATTGGTATTTAAATGTTTATTACTCCATCTGTTTTTCAACTTAAAATTTTAGAATGTAAAACATTTATCACTAAGAAGGTTGAAAGAAAATTTGTATTCATCTTTGTCAGTCATATTAAAAGGATAAAATTATATAATAGAAAAAAAATATTTTGTTAAGAAGGAAATAACCATTGTTTTTGATTAACTTAGTTGCCTGCAACAACTGGCTATAATAATTTGTTTATTTTACTCAAATGGAAATTCTATTTAGTTGAAAAATAATTTTAATGCTACAAACTGTAAAAATAAATAAATAAAAACAGGTCAACCATTTTTGATTTATTTGTTAGTTCCTTTCTTCTGGTGTTTTAAGATTATAATTTGTCATTATAATTCTGGCAGCCAGAAAGGTTTTAAAACATGATAAGGTTTTTATAAAATAAATAAATAAATAAAAAGTTCCAGAACCGTTTTTCTGGGTTCCATCAATAGAAAGCACCTGCTCGAACAAACGGGTTGCTAAGCTAAAAGCTACTAGCTAACAACGGTTTTGTTTATCACTTAATAACTTCAAACAGAGTAGGTTAAGATAACAACACACACTTCAATGGTTTACATACATATACTACCAGAAGGGAAGCGTGTAAGTGTGTTTTTGTCACATGATACCAAAATAAACTTAGCAGCCTAACTGTAGCCGTTTGACCTTGTGTGCTAAGTGGCTAATGTGCTATGTGTGCTTCACTTCATTATCTAAAATACATTACTGTTGTTTCAATAAGAAGCTACTTTGTTATTTAAAGAATAATATTGCGAAACACACACCTTTAATAAATTTAACTTTAGCTTTTAAGCTTCTGTTAGAAAAATAATAAACTGAAGATTTAGCATTCATCTCAGAGACAGGCTAGTTTTTTGCTAATGCTGGATTTGAGTTGTTCACATAGAAAAAACTATTGAGTAACACAGCTTAAATAGTGTGTAGAGTAATATTGCATCGCTTACACAACGCACCACATCCTTTTACAATTGGGGGTGGGGGGGACCAACTAGAGGAAATAAACAACAGAGACAAGATAACATCACAGTAAGTTTTTCACTTTCAAGTGCAATGACTAAAGTTGAAGACGGGATATTACAGACAAGCCACTCTGTGTAAAACTTTTATTAGAAACATATCCACATTAACAAAAAAAAAGAAAAAATAAACCATGTTATCCCATATAAATCATTTTATAACTGTATACAGTTAAATCACTAAGTTTGAAATCTTAAAAGGAAAAATAAGAACTAGGTGATTTTTAAAATATCTCATTACAAGCTATAGGTATAAATTAAGACATTCATCGAAATGTAACAAAATATTAAATGTTTTATTACCCTTATATGAATGAATGTGATTTTTTAGACTGAATATCAGTGATAGGTTTGGAACCAATTCACAGTATATACATAATGTTTGACATTCATTTATTTCATTCAATTTCTACTATTTTTCTTGTTTAGGTCTAACAATATGGCAAAAGACCAAGTAAAATCCCGGACTGGTCACCAGACCAATGAAAGATCATTTTGGTTAATCCAATTGACTCAATCCCTAATTTAAATACTGTCATTGGTACAATTTTCACTACAGTATGAATGCTTTGTTTGGTCATTAAATTAAAAGAAACTCCCTGAATGGTTCAAAATTCATCCAGGCTTTAATGATTTTAACAGAGTGTAACAGAGAAAAACTAATCCCCAACAACTAAACTGATTTTGTCATTGTATTTCAAAGGTACATGAATGGTAGGAGATGGGTTAATTCTTGGAGCAGGAGAGTTGTGACACCGACTGAAACAACTGCCTTTTCTCCTCCAGTTTCTCCTCAAGGCACTGGATGATAATGGGGTCCACCTTAGTATCAAACTTGTTAGCGAACCAGTGACCATAGTTGAGCAGCCAGTTCAGTTCTGCTGCTCCAAAAATGCAAACACCTCGCATGTGTGACCCCGTGCAGGGTGGGTAGAAGTGTTTTTCCAGGTATTTCCACTTTACCAACCTGGTCTTACTCATCAGGTCAGTGATATCAGGGTGGGACCTTGGCACCTCTCCAGGAACACCTGGCAGCCGCACAAGTGTGGCCCAAAAGTGCTCATCTGGGGAGTAGGTGTCCTCAGACCAGGCTAAAAAATCTTTCACCACAGGTGATGAGTTTAAGTGCTCAATGAATTCCCTCGACAAGACAAAATATGCATTTCCAGAGTACATCTTGATATCATGAGGCGGTGGATCCTTTTTCTGTTCTGTTTTTATTGGCAGTTTTTTATATTCATAGTTGACATCCTTCAGCTCGTAGTGAAACGTGAACCTCCCTGACTTATACTTCGTAGGTTGGCTCGTCTCCAGCATATTCTCACCCTTCAAATTCTTTAGTTCGGCCACCAGCTCGATATTGGACTTGAGGGGAAAATCTTGGCCACAAAGATTGATGACATATCTCCACTTGACGTCTGCCTCCAAAAGGTCAGACAAACAGTTGAGGTCAGCTTTTAAACGAGAGATGCTCGCATAGTATACAGACTCCTGTTTGGATGCGATGAAGACATTGGGCAAGCAGTTTACAAGGCCTTCAATAGCTGAAATGAACGGCACTGAAGATTTCTGATCATAGTGAATGCAATAGATGTTATTTGGTGAGTACAGTGCTTTGATGAGTCTCTCTACCATCCATGCAGATTTATGCACAACTAAAGAATAAGCAATTGGAAAGTCCCTCTCCTCCTCTGAGACACACACTTTGTCATATCCTCTGGACTTGAGGAACGAAGGACAGTTGGAGGTAAGATTAATAAGACTTTCATCCACGTCCTCTACAATGTGCTTTCGGCGAATTATCAAAGTTTTCCCCAACTCTACTGGGTCCGTGTCATACACAGCAGAGCAGCTGATGTTGTACTTGTAAATTGTCTGAACTGGAGTATGATCTTTTACAGGAGTAGGAAGAGGCTCAGGGATGGGTTGGTACCTCAATGTGACCAATACGAGGATCCAGAGGGTCAGCACTAGCAGGCTTGAAGATATGAACTTCCTTCCTGTGAATCTCAAACATCTTCGCTTCTTTCTGTAAGTATTAAAACATGGCAAATTAATAAAAGAACGTATTAAAACATGGCAAATTAATAAAAGTTGTACACAGATAAAACTTGTACACAGATAGCTTTTCAACTAAAGGGGAATGACAAAATTAATTTTCTTGGCATTGATTCACACAAGATTAGTCAGATTTAAAAAGAAAATAAAGAAGACAGTTGTATCTTAGAGAGACACAGATATTAATGATCTTACAGTAACTCTGTAGTAAACCCACACAATGAGGAGACTGGGGTGAAATCTACTATAATAAAACCATGGGAGGAAACTTGTTCATAGTTTTGACTGGTCCAGTTTACCAGCTTCCATGTTTGTAGAAAATCATTACTTTATACCTTTACACTGCATTTCAACACCCCAACAAGTTACCAGTTAACCTCCTAATAAGGACACTCCCCGAACCTCATTAGTCACAGCGACACAATTTAATATTGCTAAATGTTTTTCTTTAAAAAGTACACTTACGTTTGACAGTGAAAACAAATGTAATCTCAGTATTGCCTCTTTGAAATTGTTTTTAAAAAAATCACATTTGAACTTGGTTTTGCATTTTGAGAGGAATCTACTAAGTTTTATATGGCAAAATTGTTGGTTTTGTTCTTTATTCTAAGGTGACTGTTGACAAAATTGCCAAAACAACCAACGCAGAGGGGAAGAAATCAAATTAAAATGTTCAGGACTGGGGTTGCATTGTGCCATTATTTTCTATGTAAATTCACAAATGTTCCACAGTGCTTGGAATTTATTCTTTATTAAAAAATGATTATGTTTCTATTATCTTTTCCTGTTTAGGGCAATTTACACGGGCAGTTGTGGTTTAGTGGTTAAAGAAGCAGACTTGTGTCCGGAACGTTTCAGGTTTGAGTCCACAAGCTGCCACATTGAACTTAAACTGGCAAATGTTGGTTAGCTTAAGAAATAGAGCTAAATGTCAAAAATAAGCAAAATTCTCCTTTAACAATGATTTTGTAACACAGTAGTCATAATTGAACTTTAATGTGTTTTTAGTATAAGACACTACATACAGATTAGTGCTTATGCTTTACTAACACTTAGTACAAAACGGTTTACACTGTACAGTGTGAAAATGAACACTTGGGCTGTTCGGTTGTTAGACTAACACTACAATGTGGATAAAATATTAACACTTTGCAAAGTGTTAATTTATCTCAGAACCAGTGAGCTTTAGATGAACACTGGAATAGTGTTGTTGAAAATCAAACATCTTTAAACAGACTTACCCTCGATCCATTAGCTGGCGCTGATTTCCAACTTTTTCATCAAGTCCAACTGTGATGGTAAAGAAATAACTTAACGCAGCGTGTACATGATGTAAAACAACCCCCTGAGAGAACGAGCAACTTACCAAATGGCGTTAGAAACAAACAGTGGACATATATTTTCCGTGGCATTTAACTTTCAGACATTTAAAATGCGACGCGCGTCGCCAAAATCCCAGCTTCAAATCACATTTCTGTTTAGATTCCCAAAGTTTCGCAGGTGACATGTGAAAACCATGACCTGGATCTCAAGAAGTGACTTCTGTCAGAGAGCAGTCAAAGAATGAACCTGGAAAGAAGGGGAGGGGCACATGACACAATCCATCTACCCTGATGTGACACTCACAGTTGTTTAAAACGAAGTGACTGGTTTTACAAGGCATTCCGAAACGGGTTCGGTCGAGTCACCTTAAAACAAGTTTATAACAATATTGTGAATGTGTGAAAAAATGTTCGAATAACTTTGCTGATCTGCGCTCAAGTAAACAAGAGTGAAACCGAACAGATGTTGGTGGATGAATCAAACGTACAGGTACAGTGCTGTCGAACGGGAGGGGCAGTTAACAAAGACTTGTTGGTTTCCTCCACCAGTAGAGCAACATTCTTCATAAGACAAACCAGATCTGCCAGGCTGAGGAATCGAGTCATACATACAGCCGTAAATGTGTGTATGGAAATGGTCCGAAATATAGAAAAAAAACAAACAACAACTTTGATTTAGCATGAACAGCCTTACTCCGTGACTTCACTGTAGTGTGTGCTGTCAGTGGACAGAAATGACAATGCATTCACTTTAGAACACAAAATGAGTCCACGATTATTTCTTTAAGTAAAGAGCTAAAATTCTATTATAGTTATTACGAACTTCACCAAGTTTGACACCAAGAAGAAACTTACAAATCTGAATTCAAATTTGTGATGTCAATCACCCTAAAAGAAACAAAACCACCACAACAAAAATCATAAAATCTTATTCTTATTCTCTTCTTAAAGTATACATTTTAATGCCCGCATAGAATACAATTGTTGTCCTATTGTATTGTACTGGTTTTCGGGATCAGCGGCAGAACGCAAACATCTGATCAGAAATTTTGTAAATTAATAACTTCAAAGGTAACCCTTACGTTAAAACGGGTGTTAAAATGTGCTTTTTGGTCTAACGTCCTAATTTAATATTTTCATGAGCTTTACTTGAAAGTCCGCAATAAAAATCCTTTAAATAACACAATCATTAGCTTTAAGAGTAAAAGAGCATATTTGGGGGCTTTTATTGTCAATGTCCCTTCAACGCTTCCGCCACGCCACTGTAAATTACGTAAGACGTAAATGGTGACGTCATCACGTCGACGTTAGGGTTTCTGTTTCGCCATGTTGGTTTCATAATTTACAGGGAGGATTAGCTAGTCAGCTAAGAAATAGTGAAGAAGGGCAATAAAATGATAAAGGAAATGGTTTGAAATCAGCGACGGTTATCATTGTAGGTGGGTAAAACTAATATGTTGTGTTTTTATAAGTTTTGTTTTTGCTGGGAGCCGAACTGACCTTGGCAAAGACCGGTGTAGGTTAGTCCGGGTGTGCCGCTTTAACTTGCTGTCAACGATAAGACGCTAAGGCTAAACCAGTTATAACGTTAATAAAGATAACTTATGCATTCGCGTCCCTTTTTACCTCAAAACAAATACATGTTTAACACTAAACGAATGGCGCCTCAACTATCAGCGGTTTTAGTTTTTTTATTTAGCAAGTTTTCAACAAAAGACCGTCAACAGTCCAATGACAAAAAAAGATGACGATGTTTATCTCTCCCTCTCCTCTGGTAAGGTTGACCGTTTTGGGGACACGAAGCGAACATGTTGGCACGTCTATTCAGGCTCCATGGGCTGCTGGTGGCCTCCCACCCATGGGAGGTGATAGTGGGCACCCTTGCTCTCACTGTCTGTCTCATGTCCATGAGCAACCTGGCAACTAGCAGCCAGATGTGCACCTGGAATGAGTGTCCCAAAGTCGAGGAGGTGAGTCTGGTTCATCTAAGGCCGGCTTGTGTGTGGCAGGTAGTTGTCTCACAAAATTAGGTTAATATTACTGTCAGTACCAAACTGACTCTTTTCTTTACTGGTGTTCTTGCAGAAAACACAGAACAGTGACATAATCATCTTAACCATCACTCGCTGTATGGCCATTGTTTACATCTATTTCCAGTTCAAGAATCTCAGACAGCTGGGATCCAAATATATTCTGGGTCAGTATACTAGGATTGTGCACAGTGACGATTCACATTGTTGTTACTTTCTTTTTAATCACTTGTTACTTTAAAATTGCAGAAATAAATTATTAAAAATGTCTAATATATTTTTCCCCATTATTCTCCATAGGTATTACAGGTTTATTTACAGTATTTTCCAGCTTTGTTTTCAGTACAGTTGTCATCCACTTTTTTGGGAAGGAACTGACCGGCCTTAAGTGAGTGTTGTTCTGACATGTAAATGTGCTGCTTTATAACTGAACTGTTTCAGTCCTAATGTCTAATGATTATTTTTATGTGTTTGTAGTTGGTGTTGGTGGTATTTGGAGATGATATATGTTTATTTCTTAATATAATTAAGCTTCACCTTTAGCACATATTCAGAAATCAGTTCCTAGACTATATTCAGACAAGATGTTTCTCAGTGGTAGATTATGACAAAAAACAATTGTCATTGCCACTAATTCTACACTGTGTTATTCACTTGTCAATTATCCCTGTCCATTCTAATGTCATGGTAAATTATTTTATCTGGCAGATATTATGAGTTATATTTCCAGTGCAACAGTAGAACCTGATCCAAGTCACATTGGTACACTGGAAAAAATGCATTTAGGTGAATATATTAAAAAAAAGGTGTAGACAATGAGTATCTGACAATTGTATCTGCAGTATTCCATGGCATACACTTGTAGTAACATATTTGAGCGGATGTTATTAGACCACCTAAAAAATGTTGTTTGCGTGATCAGACCAGGTTGTACCCTGAGCACATTTCTACCTTACTCTAAAGCTGATTGTCTCTGATTGCAATATCTTTTTGGATTTTAATATTAAGTCTATGCGTATGTCATTTCATTATATATCATTAAATAAAATAGAAATCCTATTTTTGACTTCCTATTCTGAAATGACTACTCTGTATGTGCTTTTTTTGTATTATCATTGTATGGACTACAGTGAAGCGCTGCCGTTCTTCCTTCTGCTCATCGATCTGTCCAAAGCATGTGCGTTAGCCAAGTTTGCCCTAAGTTCGAACTCACAGGTAATGAAGTGTACCTTTCATTTGAATATGCATTAATGAGGAACTGTCCAAGTGTCACTAACTAGTGATTCTTGTGTCTTGAATATAGGAGGAAGTGCGAGAGAATATTTCCAAGGGCATGTCTATCCTGGGGCCTACCTTCACCCTTGATGCTCTGGTGGAATGTCTGGTCATTGGGATTGGCACAATGTCAGGTAAGGAATGCTAGTATTTATTTTTCTCTTACACAGTGAAAAATCTCACAGTGGTGATCGTCTGGTCAGTGGAGTGTATATTAACCACAGTGGGGTTTTTTTCAGGTGTGCCACAATTAGAGATCATGTGTTGCTTTGGCTGTATGTCTGTTCTGGCCAACTACGTTGTCTTCATGACCTTCTTCCCAGCATGTGTCTCTTTGGTACTTGAGGTAAGATATTTGACAATAAAGTTGACTTTGACTTTGAAGAATAATACATAAAATACTACATGCTTCTTGGAAAATAATGATCAGTATTTGTTTTATTAATATATATTATATATAAATATAATATATATAAGCTCAAACAATTACAACACAATCAGACACAGGTTTAATTTGACTCAATTCAACCCCCCACATGAACAACAGAAAGTGAATGCTGTCACCAAAACACACTCATTTTTTTTTCTTTAAGTTATCAAATTTGACAGTTACTACAACCCTATTTCTATCTTTGTAGCTGTCCAGGGAAAGTCGCGAGGGTCGTCCAGTCTGGCAGCTGAGCCATTTTGCTCGTGTGCTGGCTGAAGAAGAGGACAACAAACCAAACCCTGTGACCCAGAGGGTAAAAATCATCATGGTGAGTGGCTATCCAGAGAAAACCTTGTAATTTTGTATACTTCATACTCAGGCTAACGAAAAAAATATAAAGGATAAAAACCTGCTATTTATAAACGACCTGCCATGTGTCTTTATTTCTTCAGTCTCTGGGTCTAGCCCTGGTTCATGCTCACACTCGACTTGCAGCGGAAAATCCAGGTCATAATCGAACAATTGAGGGGCCAATTGCAAAGAGGCTGGAATCTGAGGGGAACACATGGCCTCTGAAACTTAGCAGGTAAAACATAAACAAAGGAAAGCATATACATGTTGTTTTTAGCTTGATGCCGATGTGTACTTTTTGTGTACTTTGTGTACCACCTCCTGTATGTCACGTCCATCTGGCCGTAAAGAAACACGCTCATTTTTCCTGCTTCTGACTACCCCCAGAACCACTCAACCTACTGTCTCTTCTTCTTTTGCTAGTGTGGAGCAGGTGATAACCCTCAGCCTCGCCCTGCTCCTGGCCGTCAAGTATGTCTTCTTTGAGCAAACAGAGACGGAGTCTTCCCTGTCTCTCAAGAGTCCCATAATCACCTCCCCTCCAAATCAGAAACCCTGGGGAGTTGAAGACTGCTGCAGGAGGGACCACCCTGCACAGAAACCCCAGAAGACCACGAGTGTTAGCTCAGCAAACAACATGACAACTTCATCTGCCTCAGATTCCAAAGCTTCGCCTGAGTCCAAGACATTGACCAAAGACAAAGGTAAGACCCATAATTGTCCTCAATTGCTCTGACTATTAACGACTTGTTACGCGTGTGTGTTTTATAATTTGCTGGTTTCACATCAATAGATGTGTCAACGTTTGTCCTACTAATTACACATAAACGTACGTTTAGCACATTACGTAACATAAACCTGTGTTCTAGAACTCTTTTTCAGTTGACCTCATTTTGAGGGAGTGTCTGTGAAGGTGTGTTATATGAACACAATTAAATAATTTGAAAGGATCAACATTAAATTCAACTGAAAACGTTTCCACCCACTATAAGTGGGTGTGGAAGGTAATGTTGAGTGGGAGAGTCATCTTTTGTGTTTAACCTATATTTTGGATTGGACCGTCACTTTACTGGGTGTGTCCCTCCATTAAAAAAATTCGCCTGGTGTTTTTTTTTTTTTTTTACTTTTCACTATTCAACTGTACTGATTCATTATCACATGACTGACATCATCCAAGACCAGTGCAGCAGGGTGTCATTTTTAAAAGCGTTTCCACTCCTGTTCAACACAATAAAAATAATATTTACTTCCTCTTCTGGTCTGAAACCCAATCAGTGATGACTTAGGTCCTGAGGGGTGTTATGTAGATCTTTCCTTCACTGATGTAAATCCTCTGTTGCTCAGCTCGACCTTTGTCTCTTGTCTCTGATTTACAGAAGTAACTGCAACTCCAGAAGTCACCACTGAAAACAGGTCATTCTATGTCGGAGACTCTGTGTCTCCGACGCCTTCTGTCCCTGTGAGCGACTCCAGTTCAGAGTGTCGGACGATAGAGGAGTGTATGTCCATCCTCTTGGATCCACAGGCAAGTTCCCACGCACTTAAAACTCCTCCATAAATTAAATCAAAATAATTTTCTTTTCTTTATATCTTAAAATAATCATAGCCTCTTTTTTAATGCTTTCCAGAGAGGCGCCCGCTTTCTCAGCAATGCAGAGGTGGTAAAACTGGTGACCTTAGGCACTATTCCCTCCTATAAACTGGAGACGGTTCTTGACAATCCAGAGAAGGGAGTGTCTATCAGGAGGGAGATGTTGTCACACAAACTGCCTGAGTCCTCGGCTCTGGTTCATCTGCCGTACAAGGACTACGACTATTCTAAGGTTTTGAAAAGAGCAGTTTTTTTTGTGTGTCCAGTTTCTTTGTGTGTGTGGCAGGTTTATTCAGTCTGTGTTTATGTTCTTGGCCTGTAGGTGCTGGGTACTTGCTGTGAGAATGTCATCGGGTACATGCCAGTGCCAGTAGGAGTGGCTGGTCCTCTACTGTTGGATGGGAAGCAGTTTCACGTTCCCATGGCGACCACAGAGGGCTGCCTGGTCGCCAGCACAAACAGAGGATGCAGGGCCATTTTTGTAAGTGCAGAAGATTTTAGCATCAGCTGTGGCTCAAAGTGTGTGCTTGTTTTATGCTGACTCTTGTCCCAATCCCCGTTCAGCTGAGTGGGGGTTGCAGCAGCAGAATTTTGGCTGACGGTATGTCCCGCGGTCCCGTGGTGAGGCTGCCGTCAGCGTGCCGGGCTGCAGAGGTCAAAATCTGGCTGGAGACCCCGGAGGGATTTGGTGTGATCAAAGGTGTCTTTGACAACACCAGCAGGTCAGAGGGAAACACTGGAGCTGAGTGAAAACAATATCCAAATGGAATGATTCTTGCAGTAAATGTACATGCAGTATTTCTTATACTTTTTCTCATGTTAGGTTCGCACGTCTGGAGAAGCTGCTGACCAGTATAGCTGGGAGGAATCTGTACATTCGCTTGCAGGCTCAGACTGGTGATGCCATGGGCATGAACATGATCTCAAAGGTATGAACCAGAAGACCAACCAACAGATAAAAAGCAGTTACATTCTGTCTTAGTTTATAATATATGAAATGTATAATATATGATGATGTTTAAATGCAGTGTTGAGTTTGTCTTTTCTTTGCTAGTTTGTTCCTATTTTTTATTAAGATGATTGCCTGCTGCTGTTGTCTTCTCCCAGGGCACTGAACAAGCTCTGCACCGACTCCAGCAACTGTTTCCAGACATGGAGCTGCTGTCGGTCAGTGGAAACTTCTGCACTGACAAAAAATCTGCTGCCATTAACTGGATCCTGGGCCGTGGTAAGACCGCAGTCTGTGAAGCTACCATCTCTGGCAAAGTAGTCAACGAGGTAAGTGCAGAAATAAATCAGAATTAGTTTACATTTTCCCATTACACTCGATGAGAACAGTAGTTTTGGCAACAACAGTTTATATTATTTGCATGTTTTTGCAGCTGCTGAAGAGCACTACGGCAGCTCTGGTGGAGCTGAACATCAATAAGAACCTGGTGGGCTCGGCCATGGCCGGCAGTATAGGAGGCTTTAATGCTCAGGCGGCCAACATCGTAGCAGCCGTATACATCGCCTGTGGGCAGGTAGTTACTACACACTTTTTAAAAAATATTTTCAAATACAATCAGTGAGCAGCTCCACAGAAGAAAAAAGAATTAAGAATGCAACAGAGTATTTTGTGTGTGTGTTATTTCAGGATCCCGCTCAGACGGTGGGGAGCTCCAACTGCATCACTCAGATGGAGCACACTGGCCCTGATGGGAAGGACCTCTACATCAGCTGCACCATGCCGTCCATAGAACTGGGTACAGTTGGGGGAGGAACCAACCTGCCACCACAGCAGGCCTGTCTGCAGGTAAGGTTTAGTGGACACACGTCAAAATGTTATAGTGCTTTTTTTTTTTAAGATTTACATTAGAAACAAACTTAAAATCACATTATCAGTTGAACTTCAGGAATGTTTTAAGGAAAATAAATTGCACTCATTATTCCTACAGCATTATGCTAAACATGATCAGAGACTCTGGAGTGGGTGTACAGCACACGTGTTGTCACAGTAGTTTGTGGCTGTGGGAGTTCAGTGTGATCTGTAGATGGTCCTGTTGACTTTAGAATAGTCTTTCTGATCTCTAACCTTCTCACACCTCCGTTCACCAACTACTACAACCTTTTCTGTTTCCATCTCCAGATGCTCGGTGTCCAAGGCAGCAGTCCAGAGCAGCCGGGCGAGAACGCCCGTCAGCTGGCCCGGGTCGTTTGTGCCACCGTCCTGGCAGGAGAGCTCTCCCTGTTGGCCGCTCTAGCCTCTGGACATCTAGTCAAGAGTCACATGACCCACAACAGGTCTGATATTTATCTGTAACTTTCTGTTTTTAAAGCCCACAGATTTTTATCTGGTGTTGATTCTAAACTGATTCTATGTTTTTTCCTCATGGTTTTAGATCTAAAACAAATGTGTGTGAATCAACACCGTGACCGTCGGAAACGGCAGTGAGCGGTGTCTTGGATCTGCGTGGTACAGGACACCAGCACAGGACATTACTGTGAGCATCAGCTGGTTCCCCTGATGATGTGCTGCAGATGGAGGTGCTCCAGGTGTTAACCTGTGGAGGAGGAGCGACCAGACAGGATGTATCAACTACATTGTTTGCAAATGACTTTTTTTTATTTATTTTGTGCCACTGCGTCTTCATCTTGAGGTTGCACTAGGGTAGAAGGAAGTATTTAGACTGCAGTAAACCACGTCAGCTGGGGCAGTGGGCTCTACCAGACCCTCACTGCTGCAGCCCTGGTTGAAATGTAGAAACTATGAAATGTCTCTCAGTCCGTGTAAGAGGAACAGAAAACTAAAATTCAAACTGTCTTCCTGACTGAGTGCTATTAGCACTTAGAGTTCAGGACTCTGGTGAGTCGGCAAGTTCTTTTGAAGTTATAACATCAGTCTTAGAACTTCTGACCTTTTGACCTCCTACAAGTCTGGACAGTTTCTTGGCTCTACACCTCAGTTCTCCATTATTGGAGGTCTAACCAACCCTCCACTTTCTCATTAGTAAGTTATTAATTAAAAACCTAAGGTATTGAGGACTCATTAACAAAAAAGCTTGATGTATTTGCCGAAATACATCAATTTTTTAGCCAATTTTTTTTAATTGGCTAAAATCATGTGTCAGACGACAATCGTCTGAATGTTACTGTGTCAGTGATCTGTTTTAACCACTGTTACGTTCTACACCTGGTAGTTGCACTTTCCTCTGATCACTGCTTCAGCCTCTCAGTAAATACACATGATGATACAAAAAACAGCAGTTTGATACAGCTCCAAAGCTGATTATATATTTATTGTGTTTTAAGTGTTAAATCATGTTAATACAAGTGAACATGAACAAAGGACCTTGGTGAATTTTAGAGATGACGTGACAGCACAAAAATATTGAGCTGGTGCTGCCACCATCTGGCTGGGACGACAGAAACGGAGGTTAAATCAGGAAGCAATTAGTGTGTATATCCTTCTCTGCCCTGTTGGTGGTGCTAAAGCGATTTCCATGCCTCAGATTATGAGTTGAACAGTTGGTACAGCAATGTTTTATTAGGATCTGATCCTGTAGAGGCCACACAATGAAACAGCGGTTGGTGATCTTGTCTTACAGCAAGAAGGGTCACCAACTGATGGTGTTGTTTTTCTCCAGTTTAATCTGAGCTGAAGTGGAGCTACAGTAATACAAGTTTGACCATGTTACAGCAAAATGTGACAACCCCATTCTGGTGTCGTCATTTTTAACATTTGGTTATGGCTATAGCTGCAGTGGTGACCACAGGTTTTTAATATTTAATTTTGCACTAAAGCTGCAATGTTAAGGTGCTGCTGTTTACTGATGAAGTGGAGACCTTGTGGTTCTCCTGCCAGCAGAGGGCGTCCTGGGGAAACTCAGACTGTTTTGTCTGTGTTTGTTCTCTAAAAGCAAGAGAACTAAAGCCATATTACTTAATTTATTCAACGCTGAGATAAACTGGTAAGGTAATGTGTGCAATTTTAGATTTTATTTATGTGGTGTGAAATGGAGCCAGGTTTAAAGCAAAGCAGCTCAGAAGTGGCCTTACAGTGAAGCCGACGTTAGCGTGTCATAGTTAGAATAATCAATTCTGTAAATGATGAACTTGTTTCGTTCAAAGCCTGTAAATTGTTTAAATTAAGACATAAAGAAGTATTTGTTTCTGTTAATGATATCTTGCTGGTGTGTGTGTGCGTGATTGTAACAAAAGCAAACACGGATGAGAAACATTTGGAGGATAAACATCTTTAATTCCATTATAAAACACGGCACATGTCTGAGTGTCATGTGACCTCTGCGTGTCTCAGCCACACCTGCAGGCTGTCGGCTGTTTAATTTGAAGACATGACAAAAGTGATTTTTGAGAAAAGGGGAAAACATTTTTATTCGCACTTTTGAACAGAATGTATCAAGATGAGCCAATTATTGGCTAACATTCAAGTTTATTGACGGTAAAAAAAGGGAATGGATGTGGCCATGCAAGTGAACTCTCTTGGAGTTTTCTCCTGATTTCAGAGTAACCTTTAATGCATGGGCAGCATGATGTACAGTGTGTATCAAATAATCCTACCATCCATCCACTCATTGTTGCTCTAATACACAGTCAATACACGTTGTCATTTTCACACCATGCAATAAAAACGTTCGTTTAACTGAAGCACCAGAATCTTAAAATAGTCTTAACTCCCAGCGATTGAACATGTTTGTTCATGATTAATCATTATTAATTACCATTATCATGATTAGAATTAGGATTGATCAGCTACCGGTAATTAATCAATCAATTTTAGATCATTTATCAGTCATAAAATGACTGTGCACCTAATTCAGTCAGTTCTCGATACGAAAATTCTATAGAAATGAATAGAACAAGAGCAACTGAATAACGTGTGGAGGATACGTGTCAACAGCTCAACCAATCAGGTGAAGCAATTCTGCCCTTCTGCAACATATGATTTGTTACTTCTGAAACCAGGAGTCTATGTCCATTTCTTACCGTCTTTGCTCTCATTTTAATGTAACAATTATTTTACAAACATTTTGACTTGAAATATGAAATAAAAATATTTTTCCCCTTTTGGCAGAATCTACTATATTAGAAAATAACCATTATGGGCAAAAGGAAGAAAAAACCCATCATGTCTGAAGCTACATTTTCACAAAACACAGAAAGTTCACAGACAGAGAAATGTTACTGACACCAGGTGAAGTCATATGACACTGAAAACAGCTGAAGTAACTATCATACACAGATGTGTGTGTGTGTGAATGTGAAATGTTTTTGGACGTGTCCCTCCATCAGCACCAACAGAAGGTTGTTTTCATTAGAGGGACGTGGTCACAGAGGTCAAGTCGTTCCTGGGGGTCACAAAAAAGTGAGGCCCGTTGGACTTAAAAATGCGTCAGTCGATCACCTTACATTAACTGCTCACGTCACAGCTCACACACAAAATGCTGTGAAATGACTAAGAAAATAAAGATAAATAAGCTTTAATAATTTTACTTCTCTGTTTTTACAAAGCTCTTACATACACTGACATATTCTATCATACACAGAATCGTCGTCGTCATCGTCATCATCATCATCATCATCATCATCATCTTAGGTCACTTCTAGTTTTGACTCTGACGGATCACCTGTGCTGCACCAGGGACTTGTGGGTAACAAATGGAACCTGCTCACTGTCTGAGCAGGTTCCATTTGTTATAATGAATCAGAATTGAATTCAGTTTGCCGTCAATTAAAGCAGAATAAAAGGATAGTGCAAATTAGTTTTGAAATGAGGAATTTCTTAAATTAGCCCTTAGAGGGAGCCATTACCACACATCCCCGACTTCTGAACATGTCATGATTACACATGCCCAGTGTTCCTGCAGCAGAGCAGGTGATGGAGGTGACAGGACAGGAGGTCATCAGAGGTCATCAGAGCTTCACAGTGAGTCACCTCCAAGTCCACACTTGAAGTGGAAAGAAAAAAACAATAAAATAGGAATGTTGTACATTGTCTTAGCCATGCACAAGAGACAAACTGTCAGTGCTGTTACCTGGGGTCCTCAGAATAAGATGGGTTTGACAGCAGTTTTCTCCTGCACATAGGAAGTGAAGCGTTTGAGGAACTTGGGATATTCTCTCTTGGCCACGGCCCTGAGCACAGAGGCGGGAGCCCAGCCTCCTGGATTAACTGCATACACGCACACGCGCACAAAGATGTGAAAACAGAAGTAACAGGAATCAAAAATAACTTTTGACATCAACAGTCCAGTGAATAAGTGAAAAATATATACAGCATTTATACACGTCATCTCCAACAACCATCTGCTGTTGTTTGACTTGATTAAAAGTACAACAGTGTAGTAGTAGTGTGGTGTAAATGTGTAGGATAGTCACCAACATGGTTTTACAGAAGACAACGATTTAAGGCTAAAATGTGTATTAAAGAATGGCTGGAAGTAGCAACAAGAATGGCTTTGTAAAAAAAAGAAAAAAAAAACATATGACATAGATTCCAATAATTAATAACGATAAAAAATACAAGGAAAAAGTCCAAACTTTGCTACTTTAAAATTAAAACCCTCAGCTAGAACAACATTGTATTTAAACGCCGTATCTTATTTGGTTTATTTCCTCACCGTTGGCCACGTAGGTTATTTTACACAGTATGTTGTCCCTGGTGATCTCTTTGTCTCCCTCTGGTGGACTGACCAGGGTTTGACAGATCATGGCGATGTTAATTTTGGCACGGACACATCTGCTGCTCAGCTGTGGAGCATGAAACAGAATTATAAATGATAGAATATCAATATAAATACATATAAATATAAATTATAAATAGAAATCACAGGTTTGAGTGATAGTATTGACTTGAAGTCTCACCGGTGCATCGTCATGATCGACAGAGAAGTTGCAGACCATCCAGGTGTCGGGGTCGTTCTCGTTGTTGGTTACAATCTTTCTCATGGCGGACAGATACAGCACGTCCCTCTGAGACGCGGGCCACACCCTCTGAGGCAGAGCAGATTTAGCAGAGGTTTAGAAGAGAGTGTACACTGTGTTCTCCACACACCTGTGTTCATCTGTACGGTTCTACCTTGTGTGTTTGATAGATGATGGCTGCGTTTTCTGACAACGTCTCCACGACATTGAAGTTTTCTATAGTTGCTAAAAGAATAGTAGAAAGAACGAGGATTAAATAATGACTTCGACCGCTGACTGAGAGACAGTAAACAGGTGAAAGACTTACTCTCCCAGTCACTACGATAACTGGTGTCCCAAAAGTAATGGCAGACCTCACGACCGGTCACTCCCTTCACAGAGTGTGTGGCCTTCAGGGGGTCCAGAACAATTCCATTCTCCTCCACCTCTCTCCTGTACACCTGCACACGTGTGACAAGTAAAATGGATTATAAAAGCAGAGTCAACGTGCCTATACTATCGCAGTATATCGCAGTATATTGTGTCGTTGCCCATGTATTCTTGCCAACACACACCCCTAATTTTGACTAAGCCAGAACATAAAACCATCCCAAATTTTCCAGCTCCTGAACAAATCCAGAACAGTTTGACGTGTTCTGACAGTCAAACCAGAAGAACAAACACAACACACACACAGCACCGACTCATCTCTGTGTTTACCTTCATTTCTCCCTCTTCTACAACCAACTGCCAGTTGGCATCTCCACCCACATCCTGCAGGGAGTAGGTCCTGTGACTCTGCACCATCTCCTCCACCTGAAACACAGAATCAAGAACCAAAGAGAAGAAGGGAATTGTTATATGGTAAATGTCCAAAAGTAAATATGACACATTCGCAATGTATGAAAAGAAGTAAAAGACGACTACAGACTACGACCTGAAGAAACAGCTTTGCATTTAAAATGGCTTCTAATGATGCAACAAATTCCAATGTAAAGAGTTTACAACATTAAATATAAGACAATAGGGATGTAATGATGGAAAGTGAACCGATTAAAAATGGATACAAATGTGTGACAATTCGTATTGGTTGTTTAATCTAACAGACAAAATCCTCCCTCCCCACTCTGGACATTTTCAGCTTCAGCTTTGACAGTGTAGATGAAGCAGTGAGGATAAATACTTTTGGAGGATAACTTGTTTCCAGAACTTTTTACATGTTTATCTAGTCCTACTAGTGTCAGTGACTCATGTTTCAATAATTTTATCGTGAATATTTCTAAAAAGAAAAATAATTCTATAAATTCTCTCTTCGTCATTCCTTTTCTCTTTGTTTCGCTCCAACCAGTTGTACATATCGATGTACATACGACTTTTTTATCCTATCAAATTTCAGCCATAATGTGTTGCCAGGGGTAAAGAAAATCTGCCTTCAGATTAAATAGTGTGTCGCAGGCGTACAATTAGTTTTGGAGTGATTTGATTGGTTGGTCAAAACGCACATTCTCGAATCTAGCAAACAACTTCTAGAGCTGCTGTGACACGTGAGAACTGTTTGGCGGTAACTGTCACAGTGTCCGCTGCTAATGTCGAGCGGACATTTTTAGCCTAAAGCGAATTAAAAGGTGCCAGAAACTCAACAGAACGGATTCGACTATGAGCAATAGCGTGGATGGAGCTGGAACGGGAACGCATAGATCATCGGTACAACAGCGTCATTCTAAACGGAGGAGAGGAGGGTGGATTTTGCGAAGTTTTGGTGAGTTTTGTCTGACTCGATAATGTAATTGTATTGATATTGTTCATGCTTTTTGGTGTGCAGTATTTCGCAGCTGAGTTGTGCTTCGTTTGTTTATTGCTTTGTGGTTACACGAGTTATCAAGGACGTGTTTTAACTGAATAAAAATAAACGTGAATAAAATCCACCATAGTCCAGCAGGTGCAGCGTGGCAAACACAAAACTACCTTTCCTCATTGTTGTGTAAAGATAAAGTGACTCGACACGCTGGTTGAGCTGACACAGCATGCTGCGTTCAAGGAACCATGGTAAAATTAGGTGCACAGATAAGGGACACTCTTTTCTTAGGTGTTCTGCGGGCAACAGTTTTTACATCGTTCAGGTTTAACAAATACGTTTGTCAGTAAAAATATAGTCATTTGTCTTTTGTGTCTAACTTATTTACACTGTCTTCAGGCAATTCTGTCTTCAATTAAAATTTGAATTTACAATAGAGATCATTTACTGTTTTACCTTTACTTTACTTACACACACTAAAAGGGGGCAAGGGGAGGGAGGGTTGGTTAGAGCTGTGACAGTGAGGTTACCTGTGTGCCATATCTGTGGTCATCATGAGGAAGAGCCCTGACTACGACAGCAGGGGGGGGCTGACTATAAAGAGGCTACAGGGAGGAGCCAGGGGACAAATGAGAACAGGGTGGAAAGAAACAAAAAGTAATGAAAGGTAAATTAAAAAAAATAATAACTTGAACATAAATTGGAAAAATAAATCTGGAAGTGGAATAAATGCAGGAGATGGAGACAGTGTGTGTTGGAAAGATTTTAAACCACCTTGTCGGAGAATCTGTGGGAGTCAGTGTGGGAGTGGACGTCTACCGTAGGAACTGGGCTGGACCTCTGTATCCTTGACTTTTCAGTTTGGCACTAAAAATACATCAAAACAGTTAGTGATGACAGAGGAAATCTTTGACATCAGCCTTTCTCTGATCTATTTGGCCTCAGTCGCTAACATCCTATTACTCTACGGTGTTTGATAGTCTGAAATCTACAGTAAGATCTACCTGTTCCTCCATTTTGTCTTGTCTGTCAAGAGCAGCCTCAACTGCATCGAAGAATTCATCCTCGTTGATGAGGCTGTTAGGACCCTCCTGTAAAGTAACAAAACTTTAACATCAGGGCAGAAGACAGGAGCAGGACTCACTTTCAAATGTCTTCTGTTATGATTTGATTAAATAAAACATCTGACCACACACCTGAGAATGGACTAAAGTCTTTTCTTAATTTAAAACACTGTATGTGTTAAAAGAATGTCAGATATCTTCACCTCATAATCTGGTCCTCCAAAGTGGGACTTCTTCTTCAGTTCGTTCAGGGCTGATTTGTAGCCCTCCTCTATTCTCCGCCTTTTCTCCATTTCCTACAACACCACCAAACACACAAACGTCCAACATCATCACACAACAACAGCTGTAGGAAGAGAGTTGACCATGAACACAGTCAGAGGCCAAACTCTTTTCTTAAAAGTATTTCCAGGACTTTGCGTCACACTATACTTTTATTGCAAATGAATGGAAAAAATACTAATTCAACTTCCTGCTTTTAAAGACTTCTCAATGTGTGATATCTGACAGTAAAACGTGTCTTCCATTTTGAACTTTTCTCTCTGAACATCAATAAACATTGGTTTTAACAGTTTAAGGTAATGTTTGGCACAGACCTTATCCAGTCTCTTCTGCCAGCTGTCTTCTCTCTTCACCATCAGGTCAATACAGTGGGTTAGCGTGGCCAGGATACCAGCTGTGGTGGCTTTGAATGTGATGGCTTCACCCTTAAAGTCTATGCCATTTATTCCCTTGGGAGTCAAAGACTGGAACACTGCACAGAGACAGAGGTGCATTATTGTTGTAGCATCCATTGTTTCCAGTTAGCTGTGAATGTGGGGGATCAAAAAAATGCATTTAGCCCTACTCACATTTTTCTTTGCTGCCATTATGCAGGAATTCTCCATCCGTGCGGGTGTTGGGAAAGTCATCTTCATCATCCTCAATAACTGGAAAAAAGGTGAGTGAAAAGTGAGTGCAGATTATGAAAAGAAATAGAAGCAGCGCTCAACTCATTTAAGGCTCCAGGACAAGTCACTGCCTTGTGTCCCGCACTCCATCTACAACACACACACACACACACACACACACATCAACAGAATAGCAGAACTCTGCTGTTGCACAATAACATGACAATGGTGTGGTTTCATCGACAGAATGGGGAGAGAGAGAGGGAGAGAGTGTGAAAGAGGAAGAGGGAGGTGAGGAGAACAAAAGCACAGCTTCATTCACTCTGCTCCACCAGAGATGCCCAGTGGAAGCTGCTGGGAGTGACTACGACTGGGTTGGATGGCGGCTGTGAGAAGGTGGGCAGGAGAAAGGCTGTATCTCACTCTCTCTCACTCAATATTTCTTACACAGCTTTTCTACAGGTTTCTTATTAAACACATGCAGTTCACATAAAGACTTAAAATCTCGTGTTTATTATGACAAGAATTGGAATTACTGATTTCTTTACCACAAGGGTAGGTCAAAAAGTTGCAAGACAAAGAGGAAAAACAATGATTCATATATTACACATGTGTACAACATTTCCAGCTCCAGCGTTGACCGGGATGTAATGAAAAAAGTTGTCAAAGCTATTACAGTCAGCTGAGAGTTGAAGAGTGTTTTTTTTTAATCAGACACCTTTAAATGATAACATCAGTCTGAGAACTTTTTGTTGTTTTTCTTTCTCCACTAGTTTGATTCCCCTGATGACAAAGGAGCAGCTGTCGAGTGCTTCAGGTTCAATAACTGACAAAAGACAATAACAATCAGAATGATTTTATTTTCTGTTCTTTCATTTGTCAATTGTGAATCCTGTAAGTCGTCCCTGGTTGGTATCATAGACTCACTACACCCTCATCCTTAACCTCAGCCTCGCTCTAACACCACCACTAAAATCACATTATATAGTTGTGGCTGTAGATGGAACTCAAACCAACTAAGCACTTTGTGAAGAGCACTTTGACACTGACTTCCTGTTCTCTCTGTTTACATGTTGATAATTGTGAACTTAGCTAACTTTATTTTAAGGTACTGCGAGTTAAAAATCTGTTTATATAAAACCAAAAACATCTAAAAATATTGCTCACAGCTAACACCACCATCACAACCACCATCCAGGAAACAAGGTAACCTAAAACTGAAATTTTTTATGTTAATTCAGCTTTTTTCGGTTTGTCATAGAACTGTTTGACCACCTATTGATCAGAAACATGCAGCTGAAAAGCGAGTGTTTCCTACTTTTGTCTCTTTGCAGCTCGTCTTTGAACACGGCATCTGAACAGCTGTCAAAGTACTTCTGCAGTGTGTCCACCTGTCGACACAGAATGTCCCTGAAGGTCTCCATCTCTGCCAGCTTCTCCTTCAGCCTGTGTCCCTTCTGTGGAAACAGACAACATGGCCCTCAGGTCTGTGACATTTTTTGAATATTTCTGGGCCTCATTTAAACTGGACTCTGTCAACACCGCAGTAAATACAAAGCAGAATATTCACCTTGAAGGAGGAGGTGGAGGTGGCAGAGTAGCCACTGGTGGCTGATGTAAGAGACAGCATGGAGCCATGTCTCCGCAGACTAGACTCTGAGCCGTATCCGGAATCAGCCTATCAAAAACATACACACACACGTAGACACAAGTAGTGTTACTAAAAACACTACAATTAAAAGTGATTAAGCAAAAAATACAAAAAAAACTCTAGAAGCAAATGCCCTAAGAACTAGGGCCAAATAAATTGTCAAGTTTGTACTGTCTCAGACTGTTCAAAATGCTTAAATAATAATAAAATGTGTTGGGAAAATGTTCCTTGTCAAGATCCAAACTGAGTCAGATGAAAAATAGTCAAATGAAAGTAAAAAAGTTTTATTAAGATCACGTTTGTTGGCATTTGAAAAGTGTGAGACCATGTTGTCTTCTTTTGGCTGATCGTCTGCCTCCATCTGATCGTACCCACTGCTACCACTGCTTTTACTCCAACTATCTCCATGTCCTCTTTTGAAACATCTACTAATCTCCTCTGAGGTCTTTCTCTTATCTGTTTCCCTGGTAACGCTACCTCTAACACCATTTGTCAATTTAGAGACTAGGCAATGACACACGTCCCTTGGAAAAAAAAAACTCGTAAAAAAAGGTTCCCCTTTCCTAGTCTTACCCTCTGAAAAAATGCATAACGACACGACACATGGCATTGTGAAATACATTAAGAAAAAGGGAAGATACGTTTGTTCCTTTGGACGATAATTCGCACTTCAGCCACAAGAGGGCAGCACATGCAATCGCACGTGACTGTTATATCAAACAGCTCGGGGTTACTATCGGTCAAAGACCAGGAGTAACTCCTGCAGTGTTCACATGGACTGTGGATCATTACTGACTGCCCTTCAGCCAACATATTGGTCCCACAGTGACTTCATCAGCACAGACAGTCTTACTGGGTCATTTAATCTGTTTTATGTTGCAACTGGAAAGGCAGACTGGAGCTTAGGTGTTGTTGTAGGATTAGATAAAAAATGTCATAAAAATGTTACATTTACCACTTGCTCGGCCTCCTGTCAGCACCCTCAGCTGCTGGGTGTGGAGGCCAGACACATGAACATGTTTAAGGTGTGTGAAGAGGAGCAACACTTTGTTACTGTTGTGTAAGGTATGTGTGAGTTAGTTAGCACTTAGACAGTCATAAAGCCTTCTTTAGCCTTACCACCGCCCTAATCCGACCTCAACTCTAACCCTTACTTATTAGCAGTTTTTGACCCAGTATATTTCGCTCAGTTTAGCTTTATTTATATATTTACACCATTATTGTTAATCTGGGTTTTTTGTTTTGTTTTACCACCCTTTAATTTTTGGCCTGCTCATAACAGTGTCAATTCATGGAGAAATGCATTTTAACCTGCAATAGGTTTTCTAACACGACTGTTTGATAGAATACGCGGCTGTGGTTCAGTCCGTGTAGTGACGGTCTCCCAGAGACAGATGTTGTTTTGATGTTGTGGTTATTTTGGTGTTTCGTTTTCTCTAACCATAGCAGGACGTGTGTGTTGGTTGCAGTCTGTGTTGTGTCTCCTTGGCAACGCTGGGCTGTTTGACTGCTGTGAGTAATGTAAGATGGAACAGGAAGGGGATCCTTCGAGAACCAGTGGGGCAGAGGGGGGGTTCTCAGCTGTGACTCATTGTGGAAGGATAACAGTTGTATGGGTGTGGGATACGCGTGCCTTCCCCCATTCTGACTGAGTCATAGTGGCTTACTGGTACTCAGATGAGACAGTGTGGAGGAGGGAAGAGAGAGTGAGGGAGGAAGAGGGGGGATTACTCGAAAATAAAAAGCAGGAGAGAGCGGCGTGTGTTTGTAGATCAACTAAGAGTGTGTTGACTGTTGTTTTTCTTTAATCCATATCAAATAAGCAGTGGCAGCGTTTCAATTGTTCCACCTGTTTGTTCCACCTGTTTGTTGTGTGCTTGCTTTTGTTTACTAAATAAACATGGGTGCACAGTGCATGCAGACAGACAAACAGACTCAGGCCACCACAGCATTCAGTGCCTTAGGGCAGCTGATGGTAATCAATACATCCTGAAGTCGTACAGACTTGCCAAGAAACGCACCAGTGGTGTAGGAACCAATACTGTTCCAAGGACTCCTCCCCTCACTTTGCTCCCCTCTCTGACACACTAACAGAAACACACACATGAATAGAATGATGACACATGAAAAACATATATTGGTCTGTCGATATTTGGCTGCTCTGTTGCGTCTGTGTTGGTGTATGTGTGCCTTACCCTGTGCAGCTCAATGGAGTCAATCCACTGGTTTCTGTGCTCTGGGTCTTGTGCTCTGAGGTACCACACGCTGTCGTTCACACTAATGTCCAGTCGGCACTCATCAAACTCATGAGGCTAAAACAAAGAACACATAATCCCAATACATTAACTGATGCAGTGGAAATGTAATAGAATTTCAAAGACAGCATGGTTTGTAGATCATTTATCTATGAGCCTTAATATGACTATGATGTAACTGGGTTAGAGTTAGGGAGAAAAAAACAATAGACACTTTTTCCTTTTTGTACTATTTGTATTTATTACAGTATCTAAATCTGTTCTGTGACAAATCCAGGGTTTTTTGACCAGCCAAACAGCTACTGGGGGTTGGGCAGGAGTACAGTATGTTCTTCTTTTAGCTGTTCCACCACCATTACTGTGCATTGATGTCTCTCAAACTGCTTATGTTTTCCCAGGTCACTTAAAAAAAAAGTCTGTATGGCCACATTCTGCAGCAGCAGTCGTAAGTCATATTATTTGTTCTAATTATTCTATTAAAAATTAAAAAAAAGATTGATTCCCCGCAATAGAATGTCAGTGAATGACACTGTATTGAAACTGACCTTAAAATGTCAGAGTAAAAAACTTTTAATTATTAATAATCAGTATTATTAATAGCATTACTATTACTGTAGTATTTTGGATGAACACTACCATTAACTGTAACATGCTACAATATAATATGGATAATATGCAAATATCATCTTATAGTGTTGCATCAGCAGTACCATGTTTTTTGACACCTGGTCTACACCAAAGCCAAGAACAGATGCTCAGTGATGTGCATCATGAAAGCAGACACCTAAAGGTGTAACAAAAAATCTTCAACCAACATCAAACCTAGTTAGTTTGTCTTTGGACTGAAACAGAGGGTTACAAGAAAGATTCTCCTTTAAAAGATTCTGCAAAACTTGCATAAATACGGACGTGATGCTGTGACAGAGATGGACAAGATGAGGAAGCTAAGTAAAGGAAGGAAACGCGCACAATGCCTCAGTTGATGGCAGGTCAAAAGATCATGAGACAATTTTAGTCAAGTTACACTGCAATCATTTCAAAATCAACATCTTTGAACGGAAAATAATTATTAACCCCCTCTCCCCCCAAAACATTACATTACACTCCAAAGATGAAAAATCACTTTCACCTTCTGCCTCTGTTGGGGGTTGCCCCAGAGGTAATCCAAACACAGTAAGCAATTCTTAATGTAGCCGTCAGCATTTCAATGGGCCTGGGACCAGCACTAGGTGGCACAGAATTAATGAGCAACCTGGGGTTAAGTGCATTCTTCAGGGACATACAGGCATGCAGCTGATGTACAATCAAACTCCCTATGTACTGAAATACAGCTGTTGCAATTACCAAATTATTATTAACAGAATTATTCCCACAGGTAAGTTGCTGGGATGGAGACAAAAAAAATGGTTCACTTACAGTATGTACAACAGGATCATGAGTTTATTAAAGTCAAGGAATAATTTTCTGTTGGTTGTAGAAGGCGAAATAGATCCAATGCAAGGGTCAACAATAAACTAACCATGAGGCCATCTTGGCAACCACACACCATCTATGTGCAGGTATGGCTTTAGTTTGCGTGTCCTCTTGTAACATCATTAACTAATATACCAGTTGAAGGAACACAGACTATGATATTTAAGAGAAAAGCAGTGAAAGTCTTTTAAAAGAGAACATATTTATCCTAAACAGGTAAGAACAAGTAGGAGTAAATGATTCATGTTTATTTAATAGTGTGAATCTTACTTTAAAATGAGGAACTCTAATGAGATGATACAGTTTCACCCCCTCTCTGTTCTTCTCAAACATAAACTTCCTATTCAGCTTCAAAAAGACTTCTGTTGTCTCCTCTCGTCGCCCCAACCCCTCTCTGAGCTGGTGTACGTGTCTACAGTCACAAACTTCCAAATTCAGACAAAAACTTTGGAAGTTCCTGAGTACTGAAACTATCCCAGATTTCTTGCCACATTTGTGCAAATGTTAACGTCATAATTACCCCCTCCACCCTCTTGTGAAGCTCAGGATCGAGGAACATCTTTGTCTGTATCACATTCTGTAGAATGTCTGTATCAATTATCTAGAATACAGGAAATGGGGCAAAAACAGTCAAAAAAAGGGGAAAGGGAAGTTTAAGTCAATATGACACGACAGTTATGAGAACACTTCCTCAATGAAATGCATGAACACACAGACACACACTCTCTCTCTCACTCACACACTTAGGACCTCCACCGTCAGGGAAGTTGCATTGTGTGCAGGGTTCCTTTTCCTGTCAAGAGACTTTCCACAGATCCTGATGTTGACCTCTGTATTTTGTTTAAGCTCCTCTATGAATCACTCCCTTCCATTTTGGCCAATACATTTCAAGGCTTCAATAGAAGAAATTGTTTTTAGAAAAGACAGCCCCAAGCCAGAGTTTTGAAGCACACATCTTATTTCTTGCATGACACTGTCCCTCCCAACTGGTCCATGTACCAGGGCTGTGGCAATAAATAATAAGGTATGTAATATTATTGTTTGTACATGCAGAATATTTATAGTTAGTTTATAGTTTATAAATTCAACTAGTGTGTTGTTTTTACTGATTAATTTTCTCTGCCATGTAAGTTGCTGTATATGATGTACTGTATATATGCATACGTATGTATGTATATGTATATATATTAGGGGTGCAACAACACGTACCTGTATTGAGCCGTTCAATACAGTGGTCTAGGTTGTGACAACAAAGTAAATTTATTCTGTTTGTGGACAAAACGAGACGATTTCTGCTGATAATCATCACAAACTGTAGCTCTGTATTATATACGACCCGTATGTCCATTTCAGACATATTTCCTTTGGGATGAGAAATGACCGCAGTGGAGTAACCCGTGGAGGAGGTAAATATTTACATATGCTGGGAATGGATAAAGCTGAACAAATACATTCTATGGCAAACCATGGCTCATGTTGACTGAGAACAGCCTCAAATTAATTTCCCTTGGTGGTGTTTGGAAAGAGGCGACGGGTGGGATTAATGCCCAGGGAGGGGTCTCTGTGGCTAATGTTAGTTTTGACTGAAACACCCACCATTAACCACTGTTAATTTGAAATCATTTGGTCTCTTTTGTCTGTGCCAACCTTTATTAACTTCTGCATCAGGATATTAATACACCTCAAAACCTGTTTTCACCACAGTCACTTACATGTCACTACTTGACTGTCTACAGCTAAAATGGCAAAGAACTAACTTTGTTATCAATAGGAGACAGATCTGGACTGCAGGCAAAAATGTTGACTCAGCTGACCTCCATGTCAGGATCCCAGTAAATATTTAAGGTGGTCTAATTGGTGGTAATAGTGGAGCCCTCTTTTAAGGGAGCATTTTAAATGTTTGTCTTTGTCTTTATCAGAAGAGATTCCCCCAGATGTCCTGAATGCTCTGACAAAATAGTAAAGTGCAGATTCTGTCAGCTCTCAGCCAGACATTCGTATTTCTAACAGTTAGACAATCAGTGTTTCCACTTGGACGTTTTTTTTAAACAGTGTTGTCAGGTTACACCCCCCCCCCCACACACACACACTTGCTGTTCCATTACCTCTGACGTTCCTGCTATTTATGTCACCTGTTTTGAGTTAATAAGATATTTTCCAGAATCCACACACACACCAACAGGGAGAGAAAGAGAGCAATAAGGGCAACAACAAACTGTTCGACAGTATTTAACCTCAGATATATATACTATAATAAGTTTTGCAACCTTTATCGTTACCTTAAAAACTCCCCTTTGTTTGTGAGTGTAGAGCTACATGGTTTGATATTTTGATATTTGATATTTTAAGACCAGGACCAATGTTAAATTTACAATTATATGTATGTAAATCTAGACTCATTTAACTTAAAATGTAAACTGTCTTCTGTTCAAGATGGTTTAGTTTTGGAAATGGAACAATGCTGCTGCTGAGACCTAGTCCTTATATGAACATGACATCATGACTGTCCATAATCCTTTCAAATCCTGTCACAGTTCATTCATTCGGTTACTGTACATTGACAGGGGAATGCTGAGAGTCACTGACAGTACAATTATCAAAATGAAGCTAACTTCAGCAGAGATAGCCAATGACTTAAGGTCCTGAACCTCATTGGGTGTTCAACCTATGCTCTATAACAACTTTAGTTGTTGTTTATAGCTAAACATAGAACTGCCCAACATGTTGAGACACTTTGGGATGTTTATATTTAGGGTACAGTAACTGGTAGACTATTATTGTACTACTGCCCCTATCCTAAAGCAGTGGCACAATAATTATAAGTGGTGGGCAGCGACTGTTTTAAGTACATGATAGAAACCCTAGACAACTATCTGTGGTTGATGTTCCTTTCAAACCAAATCTTCGAACCAGTTCAAATGCATTTGAGGAGCATTCTAGAACATAACCTCTATTCTACTTTCAGTCTTACTTTTGCAGTACAAGAGAATTACCCCACTACACAGTTTAGTTTCAGTTCCCCTTTTAGTTAATGTACCAACATTTTGGAAAATGTGGTTTGTAACAAATACTGTACCATCTACTAAGAACACAAGGAAAACGTCACATGCCTGTGTCATTCAGTGCTAGCATTCTATTAACCTTTGGTAAAGATGTGTCAGCTGACCATCCCAATGACCTTTGACCAACTGGCACCGTCGAGTTATCAGTGAAAACTAAGTAAGAAAAAAAAAGTGAAGTTGTTGATGACCAATGTCAACAGTGAGTGAAGCTTCAGTCCTAAGTATAGGTCCAGGTCAGGAAAGAACTTAACCTTTTCCTGGGAAGATCTCAAAGCTAAGCAAAGCTTGTACTGTTGGTCTTTAGATTGCTTTGGCAACAAACATTTGATCTTTTCATGATTGTTTTAACAGTACACAGGAGTGTTAAAAAAGACATGTTTTCATATCCAGGCAGTGAAAAATCATTGGAGAGACTGAACACTTGGCACATGCAATTTGAACCAACTAATAGAAGAAACTAGTTTACCCAAAGGTTACTTTCAAGACTCCTTTACAGACGAGTTTTATTTATATAACAACACAGAAGAACCATCCCTACAGTGGTGGCTCAGTGGTTAGGAAGGAAGCAGACTTATGTGTGGAAGGCTTCAGGTTCGAGTCACCAGCTGTCAAGTTACTACTGAGGTGCTCTGAGCATGGCACCGTCCCCACACACTGCTCCCCTGGTCCTTAAAGCTGTCCACTGTTCACTTTGGTGATGGGTTAAAGCAGAGGTCACATTTGGTTGTGTGCAGTGGTGAGCTGTGTCACAATGACAAGGAGTTCACTTTCTCTTTTCTTTTTCTATTCAGGCACATTTTACTGGCAACTTACAGAACTGCATATCAGCAGATTTAATTCATATTCTACAGTATACCATCATCTATCATATTGACCACATTGGGTCCAGTAATTCACCTATACAGTAACACTGGTCCAAACCCAATATAATCTTATCACATTTGAATGTTGCCAGTTTGTTTGCTATATGTGACTTTTTGCAGGTGGCTTTTTCTAGGCAACTGCAAAAAAAATCTTTGGTAAACTGCACACTAAAATACCAAAACACTAAACTGCACATCTGTTTGGCTTTGGATTATTGTAGAATACAGCACTGTGAGGCTTAAGCTGCAGAGGAAAATCATTTGTTATCTTTGCATTTTATTTGAATTTTTGCAAGTTATAAGAGTTTGTTCAGCTATAACAGTAGTTTATCTGTTTGCACTATGGTAGACTATGTTGACATACACAGTAAGACAATACTGTGATTTCTACTCTCTTGCAAAGGTGTAATTCTTATACTTGCACGAGGCTGTTCATTCTTGTAAGACACTTGGAAAGAGCCAGTGTTGAGCAAATGTGACAAGAACAAAAGAGTGCGGCCACAATATTGGGAAAGACCCAAAGAGTTACTTACAGTAATAACAGCTTTGCTAAGGCACAGGGATCCACGGCAGCCGTACTCCGTCTCATCCTGGGACTTGTAGTAGCTCAGAGTGTTATTTTTCAGTACAACCCAACGGTCCTGCCAGCCGTGGATGTAGTTTGTCCACTAAAAATAAAACAAAATCATAATGAGTAAAACTACTACTTAATGTGTATATTTATAAGGATAAAGTTTGTACAAAATGACTGTACAGCACATGTTTTATTACATTTGTTTACAACGTGTGACATATCCATTTCCCAGTGGAAAAATGAATTAGGGCGACTGTGGGAGTTAGTGTCATGTTGTGTATAGAGATTATCATGATGGCACAGGTAAGCTATTCAGGATGTAGATTTCCATAATCTCACAATATGCATGGATAGCAGTTTGGGTTTTTATCAGTTTAGGTGTATGCAGTGGTACAGTAGAATCAATTACCCATAGTTTTTTTAGCAGCACGGCTAATTAAAATAACAATGGCTATCCAAAATACAGTGTTGCAAGGGGCTTATGGGAAATCAGGTCACCTAGAAACTGTCGACTACTAATGTGTGTAGCAGGTGATTCTGTGTAGACACAGTCTACAGTGAGATTACTGTCATGGCAGGAGCTTAACTAATTAAAGCTGCGGTCAGATTGCCCAAAACAATGTGTTGCACAAAGCATATGGTAGAACTGAGTAACAAGAGTTAGTCTAGCAGTTAACTGTGTGTTTACCCAAGAAAGAGACCACAGAGCTATGTTAACATCTGCTAGTTATTTACAATGTAATCTACTGTTTACTCTCTGCAGTTCTAACAAGTAATTACATATTTAATTAGTTAAACATGTAATTACTTCTTGTTTTCTTCGATTTGAATGTTGTTTTTTTATTTATTTTTTTGCCTCATGATGAAACAACACTTAACACACGAGAGCACAACCACTAAGTCAGTTCGACTAAAGAATGTGGGGGATGCAGGATTTTATGAAAACACACAGTTACACAAAAGTCATGTCCCCATTCATCTTTAATGGGCAGAAAATGATGGTGATGTACATATTAAATTTGCAGAGATGCTGCCCTCTGAGTTTTCTCTTGTTCTTTTCAATGAAGCAACTCAGGAAAGGGAGTTACACTCAATAAGCAGCTGTGTGTTATTTAGATCTAAACAACTCAAAGCACACTATTGTACATAATACGTTTAGTCAGGATGCAATTTTGAGATCAAAAGTGAATGTTTTTTTCTTAGGTTTTACGTTTACAGTTTGCCTTTTTAAATATTGCCTTGTGACATTTTAGGTGTTGGTCAACGGCATGTTAGCATCATTGTAGACAACCTAATATTTGTATTTGACTCAAAGACTCAAATGTTATATGCTGTGTTGTCATGGAATATATGATTACATTATAATCATTTATATCATTTAAACTGCAGTTGTAGGTAGTGATACTGTGAACGGAGGGTCTGTTCTGCCATTCACCTCCACTCCAACTGACAGTTAAAATGTTGACCGTAAGTCAGTGAAACAGTTGATAAACTACTCTCAAACAATTAGATTCCCTTGTTTCGTTGTACCGAGGCTGAGCCAAGTAAAAAAAACCGACTTACTTTACTGAGGATGCCGCTGAACTCGCCCACACCGACAGGATGTCCAGGCTCATCTCTGGGCTCCAAATCTTCCTCGGACCCGGAAGAGTTCCAGCTCTGGTTATCGGACATTTCCTCCGGCATATGACGCTGGGGTGGTTAAATATACGCCGGTAGTGTTAGCTAAGCTGAGAGGATGTATCTCTGTGCGGAGCAACAGTTTATGGAACCATGTCCTGTTATTATTGACTGGCTAATGGCTCTTAGTGCACGAGGAGTTCACCCAGATAGCCCAGGCTCGAGCCGAATCGATATCAGGCTGGTCCCACCGCGCAAGTTAAAGCTAGTTAGCCCAACGTTTGGCACACATTCTGTGGTCAAGCCTTTCAGGTGAACCTGTTAACTAACGTCTGTCGCCCTGTTTTCCTACGGCGTTTAACGGCGTCCTTACAACGATCACAAAACGTCTGAAATGCGTACCAACGCTGTTAGGCAAACGTCGGCGGTTACATATAATCCTTAGCAGGCGTGTCGGGAAACGCTGGATCCGTGGCAGCCGTTGTTTACGTTCGCGAACCGGTGACAGCTCTTCTTCTCACAACACCACCTCCGACTGACGTGTAGAACTGCCGCTCGCTGTAGGAGAGCGTGTTCCAACTTGTGTGGCGAGAGGCCTGGGCGCTGGCTGGGCGTGACGTCACACAAACACAATCCTAATATGGAACGAAGACCCGCCCCCTCTATAACGACTCAGAATAAACCCCGGAGTACTAGCAGACCACCATAGGACACCTAATGTGTTAACATACAAACAATATAAAAGCGGAGGAATATGTCAACATACATTCAGGAACATACACCTTAATCCCGAAAAATTGTAATTAATAAAAAAAATTAGTTTATTATAATTTATTATTATTATTATCATTATTATTATTATTAAACCCAGTACTCTTTATTTAGAGTAAAGACACTAATGGCTTCATTACCATTTGGCTTACACTATTTTACTGCACTGAAAAAATAAATAAGAAGGGCATTAAGAATAACAGTGATAAGAATAATAAGTATTGTG
Organism: Cynoglossus semilaevis; assembly: GCF_000523025.1. Taxonomy (NCBI): domain Eukaryota; kingdom Metazoa; phylum Chordata; class Actinopteri; order Pleuronectiformes; family Cynoglossidae; genus Cynoglossus; species Cynoglossus semilaevis. The sequence goes on from NC_024320.1 coordinate 17,654,714, forward strand.
TAATACTATGACAATATGAATATTTAAGAAGAGTAGTCACTTACCACTTTAATGGAATAAACAAGGTTTTCCAAATACAATATTAACAGTTATTATTATTATTATCCATCCATTTTTATCCACTTATCCGTTACCGGGTCACGGGGGCAGCAGTCGCCACCCAAATCACACTGCACCGTACCAACCCCCTTGAACCTTCCTGCAGGTGGTGAGTCCACTGGAAGGTACCAACCGCCCTGACTGGGATTCGATCTTGCCCAGCAGGTGAACCCTGGGGTTTCACACCACTGACGGAAACATTGCCTCTGGGCCAAAGCGCCACTATTATTATTGTTGTTACTATTATTAGTGCTGTTGTTGTTGTCAAGCTAAGTAATAGTACAAATGGACTTCTGGCATTAAGAACAGAGGAGTAGTATTTCATAGGCTATGGAAGCAGACCAAGATTTGCAGTGATTGAGTACTGTACAAGTACGTCTACAAAAGACAGAAATATACATGTATTATTTTGTCAAAATTCTAAAACATTTGCAGTTTAATTGAGACTCATTAGAGTATTAGTGAATTTAATCTCAGTGATAATGGATACTAATGGAGCCTGACTCACATGTCTGAGTGACTCAATGTCAAGATTGACTTTTTAGAGGCCTACGCAGAAGACCATTAGCATATAGAGTACACTGAAGTCGTGTTGTTATTAGATGGTTTTATTCGCTTGGCAAAGACAGCCATTATCCAGTTGCATATATACAATCATACATCAATGCACTCATTTGTGTTATTGATGCACTACGACTTGAGCTTTTATATGCCTGAACAGTTTGTGTGTCCATTATTTCTGAAGGTAGGAAATCATACCAGATGTACAAGCAAAATACTTAAGATCTCAGCAGAATAAATAAATCATAATAAATGCCTATTGTCTTAAAGGTTTGACAATAAAATATGTCAAAGCCCCAATACAATGACAAATTACCTCAAAGAAACATAATATATAGAAACAAATTAAAGAAAATCAATTAAATACAATTCTTGTGTATGTAAATGACAAAAGTATTTTTCACATTTCCTATAAATACATTACCTTATTCCTATAAATAAGCTGTTGTGGGGGGGGGGGCATATTGTGACAGCATCGGAAATCTGTCTTAGTACTTTTTGACTTACTATAACCACAAACAACACACAGGAATTGTACTACTCTGTCTCCACCCCTAACGTTGGTCTGTTCTAGGCCTGCGTTCCTGTTAACCACAAGTCAAGTGATTATCCTTTTGCAATTTACTGCACACAAAGACCCACACAGCTGAGCACATACACATTCTGACAACACTAAGGAGTGGGGAGGGTGAGAGGGGAAGTGAGGAGTTCTTCTGGTCGGGTCATGGGTTTTGTGCCAGTTCCATGGAATCATAAGACCTGGAAAGAGACCACAAGACTTGCATTAGCTGCACGACGTAACACTTGAATTCCACAGACTGGAAAACTCTGTGAAATGGGAAGATAAAGTTGAACTTAGTTAACTAGCTTCGATGCCTTTTATGTGTGAGAGTGAACTCAGAGAGAAGTTGAAGTGGAATTGGCTTCACTTTTCCTCAAGATAATGCAGCCAAATGTTGGTGAAACAACAACAACAAAACTGTTTTATCGCCTTGTAATATTTAGGTTTTTTTTAAAAAAGCATTTGAAATGCAGATTTATGAGGAAAATATTGGAGCACTTTTCTCCCAGATTTGTTTAAGTGAAGTCAGCCCTGGTTACCAGTAATTTCCTAAAAACAGACGCCTCGGTGGTAATGCCTTGGGGATAAGTTGTTGTTTGACCAGATAGGGTTCAACCAGCTGATTAAATCACAGTGACACACAAATTGCCCCTGACTTAGAGCCAGTGTGATTCATTAGGTGGCCAGCAGTCAAGGACCATGACTCAGTCGGGCCTGATCATGCAGTAATGTGATTAAATCACATCCTTTTTGTGCTGCAGATTCCTCATGGATCAGCAGCTCCAAGTAGGTAAAAGGGTATGAAGCAGCTGGTCCGTTCAGATGGATTTGTAGTTCTACTGTATTTGACTTTTCCATTTCTTCATTAGACTGGAACACAAACAGTTTAAATGTGTGAATTCTAGCCTACATTTCTGTTTCAGCCTCAAATCTTTATAAAGTCCTCTGGCAAATTAACTTTTAAAAAACCCTCTGTTAAACCAGTTGAAACAAAACCCGGAAAAACGGGTTTTACTTAAAATGTTTTAGCTTGTTATCAGCAGCTACGTGTGGACGTGACTAAACAGCACCAGTACCTTTGAGGACTATTACGTAAGACTTTTCACATAAGACGTTAGTGTGACTGGAACCTTGACCTGAGCTATAAATGTCTCTAGGCCTGCTGTGCCCCCTACTGGCTCTTAGGAGAAAGGTCATACCATGGTACCATGGAGTGTGAGTGGACTGTCACACGGAAAATTATAAAATAGAATAATACTGTAGAATAATGTACTGGAGATATATTTTGTGTAACGTTTCATATGTAGCATATTAAGTACACAAAAATATGCTAAAATGTCAACTCTATATGTTAAAACTATGATCTTCTTGCTCATTTGTCCTTTTGGGTATTTTACACTGAAGTTTGTCTGTAACGTGCACATAATAAAAATGTTCAAATATAAGAGCAGTATCATAAACAGTTAAAAAACACATTATTATATATATATTACATATTTGAGCACATACATATATTGTCGACTAAAAATATATCAGATTCATAAATCTGATATATTTTTCAAGCCGGAAGAAGAAGAAGAAGAAGAAGAGTGAGGCAAGTGTATTTCTAGTTCACCGTTCTTTGATTTAACAAGTGGAAGGAAAAAAATACACATAGGAACAGCGAGTACTGTATGGGTGATATTTCAGTCCACTAGGAGGCAGTGTAGTATTTTGGATGACTTCACAAGGGCTTTAACGGCCAGATTTAAAACACAAAACAAAACACATTTATTTAAAAAAAAGTAACTTGTGGCAGGAAGAAAACTATCTATGAAACAATGGACTTGGACAAAGGACTGCATGTATAGACCTGGGTATTATTCTGTTCAGTTTTTATTTTGAACTATTGTATGTCTTGTACGGACTTTGTCAAATATACTGTACATGGTTATGCTGCTCTACATTATATATTTCCAAATATATCTTTAATTCCCTTCCTTCCTTTTTACACAGTCAAATCTCCTGAAACTGGATCTCCATTTTTTTTAAAAGAACCTGTTCTTCTTCAGGTGGAAAAACCCGTCGTCTTCCTACAGCACAACAAATCCTGCAGTGGTTTTTACACAGCGCCCTAAAGCAGTTTCACACATAAAGCATGATGACTCAGTTTGAGAGGAAGACTATTACTTACCCCCTGTCCTCCCCCTCCTCCACCGCCTCCACCACCACAATAGACTGCCTGTTGATTTAGTGTCTCTTCACTTCAGGGATGTCACAGCACTGGGAGTGAGGAGGTTACTATTTCATTCATCCATTTCCTACTGCGGAATCCTTTCAGGGATGCAGGGAGCTGTAGCCACTCACAGCAGCCATTGAGTGAAGGCTGGGTTCACCCTGAACATTTCACTAGTCTGTCACATGGGCCACATATGGACAAGCAACCATTTACACTCACATTCCCTGGTGGACCCTGGGGCCCCCAAAGTTTTTTCAAACGGTCCTGAGTGCACCATATTTTTGGTACCATCACAACAGACACCGATACTGCTTCTGAATACGGATGCAGGGAATAAACTTGTTTTTTAAATCTTCACCTGCCTACTGTTATGTTTATCTGTCAAATAATTAATGAATAAATACCATATTGGTGAATTTGACTTTTCTCTCTCCTCTGCTGTCTCCCCCATCCCTCCCCCTCCCACTCTCCAACTCTCCTGAAACAGCAGGTTGTAGAGTAGAGTTCTGAGCCTGTGTCCATCCTCTCCTCCTCCTCCTGTTTCTGAGCCTGTGTCCATCCTCTCCTCCCTGCGTCCCTGTTTTAAAGACAACAGAGCGGAACGCCGCCATCGGCAGCCTGAAATACAGCTCATTTGTCAGTGACACTGGAATGCTCTGACCTTCCCAAGACAGGCAGGCTTTGCCAACTCAGCGGTTTCTCCTTCCAGTGGAATTACGGTCGACACGTGCTTGAGTGAGAATGGCTGTACAAATATATTTGTGTGTGTTATTTAGTCTATAGGAGTCTATAAAATATACCTGTGAAAGACTATTTTACATTATATAGAATTAATGACTTTTTGAAGGCATTTTACAGGTTATCACTAACATTAACTTCCAGACAGATTTTTTAAATAAAGATCAGCATTTAGCTTGAACAATGGTTGAAAGCATAGTTTTATGCTTCCAACCATTGTTCAAGCTAAATGCTTCAGGTTTTCTGTCGCAATCTTTTTATATTTCTAAGTGAAGCTAGAGAGTTCAGTAAAAATGAAAACAGACATACCTTAATATTTAATTTCTTATGGTGAAAATACACAAGTATACTTCTTTAAAAGTCTTCAATTTAGGTCTGACTATGTCTGGGAAAGTGTGGTTTCTATCAGAGAATTTCTGCTGCTTCGCCTCGTCTAAAGGCTGAAATCAATTTCCCTTCAAATGTTCTTTCAGTTCTGTGAAAAGAAAAAGAAACCCAGATGGAGCCGATTAAAACCTGCAACAGTTTTATTAGGTTTGGTTAAATATTTGATGCTTTTTCAAGTGTTGAAAACCCTAAATAAATAAAATGTATCAAAGACCAAGACTTAACAAAGATATAATAATAACAATTGTTAGTTATTAAACTTAAGTAATCTGTCTTAAAACCTCTTGACTTAGCCTGTAATTTATATATATATATATTTATATATATAAATATATAATGTATTGATGAAGCAGTGACAGAGTGGTTAGTGCACAGTCCTTTCTTTCAGCTTCTGTGGTAACTAACAGTCATCTGTCACAATGCACTGACTCCAATATTGTGCACCCCAGTGGGAATGGTTGTTTTTGCCCTATATGTGGCGCTGTGACATCGTGGAATTACATCTACTAACATCAGAGTTTAAGCATTATCAAGTTATCTTTGAGCAGTAGATCTCCAGTGTCTGCTGTAGCTCAGTGTTACCAAGCCCATAACTCAGAGTTAGTCAGACAGTGTAATTTGATGTGTCTGGAAATGGAACAATATGTTCTCCGGTAAAGCGGAGGAGTCGGTCATCACTAATGAGACGATGTGATTAAAACCTAACTCAGTGATGAACGTTGGATTGGAAGGTACAAGGAAAGAGGAGTTGGAAATGTTCTTTCTTTTTTCTTTATCTATTTCTTCTTCTCTGTCTTTTCTTCCCTAAAACTCGTATTTATTTAGTTGCTTTGTGTATTTTTGTTTTTCTACTTTCTTTCTTTCTTTCTTTCTTTCTTTCTTTCTTTCTTTGCCCTCTGGATGACAACGAGAGAGCAGCAATTAAAATCACTGTCACTCATTCATCTATTCAGGTAATTCAGATTGGCCTGTGCCAGAGAGGGAGAGAGGGAGATTTTATTTACACATTTGTAAAAACCTTACAAACATGGTGTCACCCTAACAAAGAAAGCATCAAATCTGCAGTGATCTCAGTCTGATCTTGATCTGAACAGATGCAGTTTCACTTCTCTCTCATCTCTTAATGCTTTAATGATTTCCAGGACCATGGGAGTGCTGGGTCCAAATCCCAGCAGCCATTGTGGGAGACCACTGCTCATTCTAATTTCACCAAATGTCAATACAATGCATGTGTAAATAGTCGTAAGTAGCGGGGCCTGTTGTGGACCAGTGAACTGTCCAGGGTCCTGTCCTTGAAGACAGCTGTGATCCTCAACAGAATTAAGCAGTGAGTGAATGAATAAATGAATGACTGTCATTGTATCAACACAGGAGTCTCTGCAGTCACCTTCTGTATATTTTCTACCTCCACTACTACCTGAGGGATAAACCGAATGTCTTTCATAATGGAACACCATTTCTTTACCTCAGGCACCCTGGAGTTCTTGATGCAGAAAAAACCCATCCACCTCTAGGCCTCCTGCAGTCCCTCAGTTTCACCTGAAATCTCTCTTCTCTTCATCTTATTCATCATATCTTACATTCGCTATGATTGTGGCAAACGTAAACAGAGCTCTGTTCAATCATTATCATTCCCTGTGGTCCAGTGGTATGAGGATCGGGCTGCAGAACCTAAGCACCACTACCCTTTCTCCCCGCACGCTACTGTAGAGCAATCAGACCCCCAGGTGTGGGTTGATGGGTTAAAAACAAAGGACATATTTGGTTGTGTGTGTGTATGTGTGTGTGTTTATGTACAAAGATACTAAAGGTGAGTCTTTGTCCTCCACTTCATCAAAACACCCACGTGTCCATATGACATGATTACATGTTGCATCCACTGATGATGCCCACACTTACCTCCTCACATCAAGCCATACATGTCACATACTGTACTCTCCCAGCATGAACACACCCACGTACACTCAGTAATGAATGCAGCAGCAGTTCAGTAGGAAACACCAAAGGTTGTCTTTCTGTTTGAAGATATCATGTGCTTCTGCCGAGTGAGAAGGAAGAGGACTAGCTGCACATACGGACACTTTAACTTTGGACACAGTTTCTGCTGGAATCCATTAGTGTCTGACTAACTGCCCCTCAGTGACACTAAATGTTGCAGTGCTCTCTGAACCCATCCCTGTCCTCCTGCAGCCCCTCCCTCCTCATCCCACTAAAATCCCTCACCTCTGTGTGTTCAGAAATGTAATTAACCTTGCTTTAACCTGACAGTCTTTTCCATTTGTCTTGTTACCTAAAACAGCACAAAACAGTTTCTCAACACACACAGAAGCTCATCAATGTGGTTGAGGAAACAGGAGAGTCCAGCACATCCCAAATGATCAGCCCTATTTACAGCACTCTTATATAAAACTGTGGTTTTCAAGCTAGGAGGTCAGAGCACCTGGATTGGCCAGGAGCCATAGGAAGGCTCTAGAAGTTATTGAATAGATTAATGACTTTTATTATTGAGTAGAACACTATCTGACCTCTGTATTTTACCATCACCAGTGAGCAACCCATCACCAGTGAGCAGGGGGCAGCTGAAGCACCTGGGGAGTAGAGTGTGGGGACGGTCCCATGCTCAGAGCACCTCATTGGCAACTGGTGGACGACCTACAGCAGTACTTCTCAAATAGTGGGGCGGGTCCCTGGGGGGGGTGAGGTCCAATGGAATATGGCACGGTGGACACAAGTGTACCACTGCTGTAATGCTTGAATGATAACAAGCCTCCAGTCACTAGGTGGCAGCAACTCATACAGTGGTTTGTACGTATAGAAATATACATGTTATCAGGTTCTCAATAGTGTTTCAATTTGAAATGATGCGTGGACTGGTGAACTGGACCCTGTCCAGCTGATGACTGCCGGGGTCAGTTCCAGCTTCAGTGGACTACGTGGTAGAACATAAGAAGCTTTGCACAAAAGTTAATGCACAAAACAGAAGTCAGGAGCAGCAGCCAGAATCAGGTGATGTCATGTCTGCTCCGCCCTTCTCCTGTAATTAGCCTCTTCTATTACACCTGGGTTTTACCTTCACACTGATTACCTGATGTGCTCCACCTGTGCTGCCATCTTGTGCAAACCCACACACTCTCAGTCTGTCGTGGTCGTGCTGGACTGTTGAGACTCTTTCTAATGTCTGCTCCTAAATCCTGTTGCCTGTGTTTCCTGTTGTCTGCTCACGGTGGAGTCTCCATGTTCTCCACATCCTATCACCAACACCTGCTGCATACAGACTCAATCTCTTGTGTCTTTCTAGTTTGGTGAGTGAACCACAATATCCATTGTTTGTTTTTGTTTTTTATCTTAATGGACATTTAAAAAAAACAAACAACTATCTTAATGGACATTTAAAAAAAACAACATTTTTGTGTCCTCTCTCACCCATTAAACGAGCATTTCTGTGTCCTCTCTCACCCATTAAACGAATGAAGTGTGTGTTTTTCTTTGGTCTTTTTTGTGATTTTGCTTCATTTGAGTCCAAACTCTTGGGTTGAAGTGGGGCACTGTGACCGTGACAATGAGCTGACTGCTGTGGCATAAACACTACACAACAGTTTAAGCACACATTTGACTTTAAGTATGGTTTTCTGCAAATATGCTTCTTGGTTAGCCTAGCATGTGCTACCCTGGAAGCATCAATTACCATCACCACTTCTCCAAGTGTAACTATATGTTTCAATAAGTCATTAGGTGTCTGACAAAAAAAAAAATCACATCTACATCCAACCAAAATCGTATTTCTAAATGTTTGTCTGTAGTGTACAAAAATACCTCTTAATGTATGACAAAAACAAGTAGTTAGATGATCATATTGTGGAGTACTACGTGTACTCCACAATACAATCTGTTATGTTCTACCTGTGTGTAGGTACTGAAAGATGTGAGTACAATGTGTAATTACAGGCAAAAATAAAGTAATTAATTCTGATCCATTCAACAGCCGACCTTGCTAACAATCCCCTTTGTTTCAAAGACATGGAATTATGGGCCAGCTAGCCCACATAATTAAAAAAAAAGAAATTAAACTTTGGATTACTCTTCAGGACCTCAAAGATGGCTGAATGCACAGAGTGTGAATGTGCGCGGGTGTATACATCGTGTCGGTATACACATCTGTATCACTTTGAAATTGAATTTCCATGCTTTTGTCATCTTTCGTCAAGTAACGCTGCAAACTAACGCATGTCATGCTGGCCTCGGCTACGGTTGATTCTAAAATGCTGCCGCTCGCCTTTGAACTAGCGCTGAAAACCAAGAGCACATCGACCCGATCTTGAATTTGTTTTTAGATGTCTTCAGTGTCTTTCCCCATACTATCTGTCCATGCCAAAGACGAGGAGGAAGTTGGAGGGACCAAGATTCTTCAGTCTCAGCCCCCTAACCTGGATTGTTTCCTCACTGGCTGTTGGCTCTGTTTGAGATTTGAGATCTGTTTCATATACATTTGACTTCTTTTTGTGATGATTCAGCTATATTATTTTCTAATTATTTCATTCTATTGTTCTGTCCGTGATGTTCAGCACTCTGACCAAAGTGCTTTATCAATAAAGTTGAGTTGAGTAACAACAAACCGATTCCCTGTCTTCTTGCTTCGTCTTGTATATTATTGGCTCACAGTGACGCCTACCGGTATATGACTTTTTTTTTTTTTTTTTCTCAAAATGGTTTGAGGTCTGCTAATGAGCAGTAACTGACCAATAATGAATTAACCCAATAGGTGGCAGTGATGTAACTGAGAAGAATACAGACCCTCACTAAGAGTCGTACTAAATACATAATACATCTTCAAATAGATGTAGTGTAACTCAATTGTCAGTGGGTTGTTTTTTTTTTGTCAGTATAGAAGTTTATCCATCTGTGGCAGGTGGTCTCCTGTTCTGTATCATTGTCGATTTGTGTGTATGTCTACTGTATGTACGTTTCATCTTCAGGAGAGATGCCCCGGGCTGGGGTCAGACCAACTCCACTCAGTGCAGGGCGTAATAAACTCTATGAAGCTAAATATCTGTGTGTGTATATATGTATGTATATATTTATATGTGTATATATTTACGTGTGTATATATGATATATGTGTATGTTTATGTATGTATGTGAATATACATACATTATTACATATAAACTTATGTCTATATGTACAGTATATGCACGTCTAATTGCAACCAATATGTTTGTCATGCAGCGTTCACTCTAGTCTTTGTTTTTCTGAAACACAGGACTTGACTGTCTAAACGTCGCCCACGCTACATTATGAATCCCTGTGTCCACCAACTCATGGGTTTATTTACATCCTGTGTTCAAACAGATCGTGAGTGAGGGTTCAGGAGAAGGAACAAAGGAGATGGTAATGACGTTCCTGTTCTCACATCTAGAACAGACGTGGTGCAGAAATAGATTAGTGCCGACTCGGTACTTGTTTGTGCTGTGCATAAATGTGTTGAGTTATAATGAATCTCAACCCTGAGTTTCCTAACAGCGTAAGAGTTCCCCCTAAACACTTATATTAGATAGCTGCACACAGGAGGGCGATCCAGTGAAGGCTGTGGCCTCTTCCTCTCTAATCATGCAGAATCAGATGGGCTTTTAGAGACCGCTTATACCCACGTGTCTCATTCAAAATTTGATGTGCTAAAATTCTTGTTCTTTTTCCAACCATTTTCTTCCTAGGCTTACAGCAAGAGCAGTGACAGGCTTCAGTTGACCCCCATTTGACCCCTGAAGTGTACCAGTCCTGTTTTTGATGAAGGTAAAATTGATGATTTTACATTTTGAAGAAAAGGGTTTGTCGTCAGTTAATTATTAAGTGTGATTTGGCCATTGAAGCAACTTGTGTTGGCCAGAATTGTTACCTATGTTTACTATGTTTTAAATACCCAGACAGCAGAAGATAAAGTAATCTCCAACTCTGTCTGCAATCTCAAAAAATATATATATATATATCCATGCTAAAGTGTTGACTTCTCAATATTACAGTAACTACATTTTTTCGTCACTCTGTCACTGCTTTACATACTGTGGTGTAATGGATCTCATTAATGTACGATGTGATTGGTTTTCTTGTCAGTCTGTAATTTTTTTAATGTGAACGTTGTTTTTATCAGGTCATCACTTGAATTAGATTGAATGTAAGATGATGTAATCTGTTGGACAAATGAGCACGACCATGTCGTTCGTCCTCCTTGTATGGTCGGTCACAAGTCATTTCATAACAGATCAACTACAGATGGGATGGTTCGTGTGTTGTCACATCTCTGCCTTTTGCTCTTTGCTCACTGTATTAATTACTTATTCAACAGGCATTAAAGGGATAGTGCAGTGTGTGTGTGTGTGTGTGTATATATATATATATATATATATACACGTATATTGCAATGCTGGTGCTGGTGGCAGACATCTGGATGTCCTGCAGTTGAAGCAGAAAGTGAACACATTTTAAATGCAAATAGAACTGACAGGAAAGTGTTTTCAAAAATGCATTTTATAAAAAGTGGTTCTGCCTCAAAGTCCAATCAGCTAGCAGAGGCCCAGCTCTCGCTGCCACCTACTGCTCCATTGATTCCCCATGAATCCCAGCTGTCATGGCAGTGACAGTTTCCTGATCAGCAACTATGGAAACAAACCTTCCCAGTGCTGTGTCCCATCATCAGGTCAGACTGAAACTGAGGGCTTTAACACAGAACCAATTAAAAGACATTCAGCTGATCTCTGATATCTTCTTATAGAAAATAAATATCCAAATGCACCTTCGTACCGAGCCCTGTTTCTTCTTCTTCTCCTTTTAAACTCAGGATCCAGTGAACTCCCATCTAAACCCTCCATCACTCCACGCAGCCACAGGAATTCCCACTGCTGTTCTACTACTCCAGCACTTCAGTGCAGTCAGGGCCCAAGAGTGTTTGATTCCAGTCGGTACTACTCCAGCAGCATCCCTCCTCCGCTCCTCCCCCTCCTCCTCCTCCTTTTCCTCACACTCACGCTTCCCGCCCTCCCCCTCAGCCTCTCCGCCTCCCCTCGTCTTCCCCGGACTGCAGTGGAGGAAGGAAACCGCTGCACCGAAGAAGACGAGAAACAAGAAGAAAAAAAGAGAAAAGATCTAGTCGCGATGCCGTCAACCTCTGCTGCTGTGGAGGGAGGAGGGAACCAGCAAACCGGCAGCACACACACTCACTCCAACTCGGCATGAACACCCGGCTCCTCTGTGCCAGATTGTGAGTATTTCTTTCTTTCTTCCTTTTTTTTTCTTTTCCACATTTCTTTTTCCCCCCACATTACCATGTGCCAAACTGTAACTTCATCCTCCCTGTGAGCACAGATGGCATCACTGTCTCCCCGCATCATTTAAAATTCACAATGGAGACAGGAGATGCTGCGTGCACCTGCACGAGGCTCATTTTCCAGAGGAAGATGAAACATGAATTGACTCGTGTGCGCGCATAATTGCGGGAAAAGTTGTGGGAACTTAAACTTAAAAAAAATAGAATTTAAGTTAACATGAGGACGACTTCGTGTGTTGATAATTCACACCACACTGTGTGTATCTGATCACGTCAGTGTTTGCTACAAAATAAGTCGTTTCATTTCTTATCGTTTCATTTTAATTTTTTGTTAAAGTTTGCGTGGCGTGAAGGATCGTGTGCACGGTTCATTCAGCCGTGCACTGACTTCTGTGAGACTGAGTGATGCTGCTGCTGCTGCCGGTGACGGTGCTGGTGCTGAGGCTGAGCTCGGCGTGCATCTCTGTGGGTCGTTCGGTGTCGGCGGTTCGATGAGTCGGTGCGCACCGGCTGTGCTGCGTGCTCCACGCCGAGCGCACACATGTCGCGCACGTCGTCCATCACTCAGGAGCCCCTTTCCCAGGGCGGTGTGTGCAGTGGGGCCAGTCTTTCCTCTCACCGCATACATGGCGCACTGAGCCGCCGCTCCGCAGGGCACGATTGATTCCCAGTCTGCGGGACAGCCCCCGATATCTAATTATGGGACGCGAATTGCGTCGACGCGCACCGTAGTGATTGATGTTCCTCCCTGGACGTAGTCTGTGAGCCGTGTTCAGCCTGTGGAGCTGCGGTTGAGGCTGTGGTAGTAAACAGTGCAGCGGTGGAGCAGTGGAGCAGTGGACAGGGGAGGGACTCAGTTACCTGAGTTTGAACACAGTGTGATTTGCACATGTGGCTGAATAATAAAAAAAAAAAAGACAATTAAAATTTGTAGTTTACAGTAAGATTTTACGTTTATGCAGATTTGTTCAGACAAAGATAAATAAGGCTAGGGAAGAGTGGCTAGAGATCTTGCCGTACAACAAGAAGATCCCAGGTTTGATCCCAGGTGGTAACCTGAGGGTCTGGTCTTTCTGTATGATGTTGGCTTCTGAGGTTTTTATCCCACACTTGAGAATAATTAAAAATGTCTTAACTGAATTAACTCGCTCTTAAAGCTACATGGACATTGGACAAATGAATTCTTTATCTACATTCATTTCTGTGAATGCAGCAATTATTTAAGGTATATTTAACCCAAATTAACAAGATCTACAGCTGATGTTGGATCGTTGCTGGTTGGATGTAACACAATGTTGGCTTCAGGAAAGAGAGACAGTCCTTATTTACATTCAACCCACTACAAATTAAAAAGATTGATGAAAACTGTATTGATTTTCCTTCACGTTTGACTATATTTGGTTCATGTTCCGCTCTGGTTTTGCAGAGTCTGTTTTACTCCTGAACTGACTGTGTGGCATCAGCAGGTTTGTGGCATGTCGTTTTATATACACAATGTGCAAATGCTCACTGCAGCCATCTGTGGCCACTGCAGAATAGCCTGTAGGGCTGTACTCCAACGCCACTTTTATTCACATGTCAACCAATATGAAGCGTGCAGATACAGGATCCCAGACATGCTTATTCACAGATTCCATTATTAAATTTAACGTATTATTATTTTACTAATGTCTAAAATTTCGTTTGAGCTCAGTGATGTTCACAAAAGTGTGTTGGGTTGACATCCATCTGCTGCAGGTCAAGTCAGGTCATGTCAATGCTATTAGTTCTGTTCACTTCACAAACAACATTCAGCATTGACTTTACCGAAGTGCCAGTTGTGTCAGATGGTAGGACATTGGCCGCGTCTGTGTCTTCTGCTGAGTTAGGAACAAAAGGCTACAGGCAATTCAGGTCTTTGTACAGCTGTGTATTGTGTAGTTCAGTGGTTCTCAAACGTCTTATACTCTGTTACCACCTGAAAAAACATTGATCTCTCTCTGAGTACCACCATGATGACCAACATTAGAATATAGCGCCAGTGACCTTCCCTGTTAGCTTCCACCACAGGAGAGAGGTTTATAAATGATTAGAAAGAAGTTTGTTTAAACCTTGTATTAATTGTGCATGGTATGTGTCAGATTTATTCAACTGAAAATGTAAATGTGAAAATATGAATTTTCCCCACGTACCACTAGAGAGCGCTCGCGTACCACTGGTGGTACGCGTACCACAGTTTGAGAACCACTGGTGTAGTTTATTTTGAAATGAGTGGTACGCGTACCACAGTTTGAGAAGCACTGGTGTAGTTTATTTTGATATTTCTTTTGTTTCCACAGAAGGATGTATACATATAGAAAATGAAAAAGGACCAACCAGTGGACCTTGAGGTTCACCTTTGTTTACTTCAGAAGATATTGCATAACTACAACATTAACCCTGTGTGTAGTAGCTTTAGTCCCACATGTCGGCCTCATAAGACACAGCTGTTTCTATGACAATATACTGTGAATGCTAGAGACTAAACGGGATTAACTCTATACTGTAGGTTTTTAATTTGATATTAATGTGTGTGTGTGTGTGTGTGGGGGGGGGGGTATAGTTTTTTTCAGTAGGTGTTTAATTACAGAGGTGGGCAATGAGCAGAGCCAGTAAGAAAAGAGTGATTAACTTGTTTTATGTGATGGGTTTTTTTTAATCAGAGGTGAGGTTTCCTTAAATAGCTTTGGTCGGATTTAGATTTGTCTGTTTGGAGGTTAACACTAATGACATCTGAGAGTGCCGTATAATGTGTGTGTGTGTGTGTGTTTTAGTGTGTGTTTATCTGAGTGATTAATGAACGTGGCTGGATGGCGTCAGCCGGCCATGACAGCACGACTGCAAGGAAATCACTTCTCCCCTCTCCTTGGACTGCTGATTCAGAGCTTGCAGGAATTTTGCTGATTGCTAAGACCCCCATCATGCGGAGGGGTGGAGGAGAGGTACTATATAATATATAATATATAATAAAGGTGAGTGGAGCTGCCATTAAAATGGAAATAGAAATGGCCATAAATGATGGCCTACTGGGGGATCAAAGGTTGTGTTATTTTTAGCGAATGTGAATAAAATAAGAAAATAAGAAAAGACTGGACACCAGAATCAGGCTTTCCAGAATTAGCTCTGTGGCTCAGTGCTCTGAAAGACATGAAAATGTCAGTATTAATGTCCATTTGCATAAGGAAAGGAGTGGTCAGCTGATCAAGAATAAGGAAATGTCAACAGATGGGGGAGAGGGTGAGGGGGCGGGGGGGGGTTGATTGATGTTCTTGGGGATTCTCTAGCACTTTCTGAGAGCGATGTGTCGTTGGAGTAGAGAAACGTGTATGAAGACAAACAGACTGATTGGACTGAGACGTCAGATTACAGAGGGACACACTGCCAGGCTGCCAGCCTTTAGTCAGTTGCCCTCTATTACCCAAAGTCTTGCAGGGCAATTCATCGGTCCGTTTATTTTAAGGCCATTTGCTGCAGGATTTCTCAGAGCGCCTCGTGACGTCGATCACAGAGTTCGACCTTTAGACTCAGATGTCAGGTGCTCCACTGGGGGAGCTGCGTGGCTAAAAAGTAGTTTTAGGGAAGTTTAAAAAAAAGTTTTTTTTTTAAATATGCTTTGAGCCACAACTTTAAGCAGAAGGAAAAGTCAAACCTGTCTTTCAAAAAACATGTTCTTGTGCAACTTAACTGTATTTCTGTAGCCCTCACCTATATACACCTGGGACTAGTATACATACATCAGCAATGTATAAATGTAGTCAAGTTTAATAAGCAGTTAATAATATAATAAAACTCATGTTTTCTTGTGTTTTTACAAATTTACATTTTTGTAATGAATATAAAGCTTTTACTTTACTTCTTTAAGTTAAGTCACTTCTTCCAGCAGTGTTTACATCACAGAATTTCTTCTTTGTAAAATCCTGAGTTT
Organism: Cynoglossus semilaevis; assembly: GCF_000523025.1. Taxonomy (NCBI): domain Eukaryota; kingdom Metazoa; phylum Chordata; class Actinopteri; order Pleuronectiformes; family Cynoglossidae; genus Cynoglossus; species Cynoglossus semilaevis. The sequence continues at coordinate 17,670,537 of NC_024320.1, forward strand.
AATAAATATTATCAAGTTCTTTTTAAATGTTCAAATGTTTCAGTTTTGGGAATATAGGGGAAAAAAAGACCTGGAAAACCTTTATTTTGTGTTACTACTGTGCTCCATATCTAGGGGAAAAAAAGACCTGGAAAACCTTCTATATTTTGTGTTGCTACTGTGCTCCATATTCATCTATTTTTTTGCACGGCACACAGAAAAAAGAAAGGAAAAAAAAAGTGACTCTCTGGTCATTCCCTAAACCTGAGGGATTCTCCACATCTCCATTAATGTAACTGTTAATAGTACACTATATAATAATGTAATATTAATTAACCTAAAAACCAAGGGCACAGGATGCTTGGCGCTCTTACACCCCAGTGTCCATTTACTTTTTAATATCATTCTCCAAAGTCCACTTCCTCACGTGGTCTACAGGAAACTGTGGTGTTTTGGAAAATCCAACCTTTTCAGCCAATGGTCTGATGTTTTCAACATAACACAAGATGTTTGTGTTAAAAAATAAAGTTAGGATCATAAAGATATTTTTCTGAAATACTGACACAAAGACCAAATCTGAGATGAAAGACTGTGTTCAGTACAGCAGGAGACTTTGTTGATGATTATGTTGGTTTGGAAAAAGAGAACAAGTTTTAGTGATTTGACGGCATCTGAACCAGAGGCAGGTGCCGTCCTAATAGATTCACATTCACTAGTCAAAAAATGTAGTTCCTGTTTCTTCCCTCTGGTTAAACCGACTGTTTCGTCCAGGATTACAATTTCAATCATTGCTGCATTGCACCAAAATCTCTGGGGCTGTTTCATCCTTTCTGTGGAAGTGCCACGTTGAAATGACAGCACCCAGCTCAAGTGTTATCTTAACCCGCAGAGCAAAGGTGAGCAGAAACACCATACATCAACCTGCCACAGTCCTGCAGCACCAACTCAGTCCCAACTTTCTGCCTCCACAGACTGCAGATGCTAACACAAATACAGATGTTGAAGTTGAAGGGTTTGTTGCAGCTTCTCTCACACATTGTTTATTATATACAGTGATGGTAATTCCTAATTTTTAACACATGAAACCATTCAGCCCCAGCAGCCCTGCACACATGGTTCAGATGTGTGATGTTGTGCAGTTTGACTTGTGTAATTGCTTTGTCAAAAACAGTGTTGCTAAAGGGCTTCGGAGTGTAATGTCAAGGCCCACAGCTCACTGTGGTTGTTGTTTTGTCCTGGAGCAGACATTGACATGTTTTTTTGTCCTGGAGCAGACATTGACTGTGGTCGGTGGTGGCTGCAGTGTTGTAGACAGACAGATGAAGCCTGATGTGTTGACAGACTCTGCTGGGACACCACAGTAGTGTCAGGGTCCGGAGGAGCCGCAAGGAGACCCAGTCAGACAACCTGACGTCCGGTCCCAGGGCTAGACACCAGACCACACAGTTACAGAGGCCCAGACTGAACACATGGTTGTCCAATTCCTAAATTTCTAATTGAAAATGCATTGGCGCGCCTTGATTAGGGGTCTTAAACCTGTGGCTCCCAAGCCATATCTGGCTCTTTAGTGTCTTTGCAATGGTATTTGTAATTGTATTGAATGCTGTTTGTCTAAGAACCGAACATGGTCTACGTGTAGAAATTAGAATCTTGTATTTTTTTTCACTGGTATATAAGATGGAGACAATGTTGCCAACAGGTTTCTTTATATATTTATATTCTTTATATTTATTTATAAAGCTGTAGTATTACTATAGTACTGAAAATAATGGTCATACTCTGCAGTAGTGCCTGTCAGAATATTTATGCAGTTCTCAGTAAGTTTTATTTGCTGCTGAAATGATAAAAATGTCTCCTGAGTCCAAGGTTGCAGATCCCAGTCCTTGGTCCAAGATGGAATGTCTTATTGTCAAATTAGTCTTGTTGGGTTCCTTGGTTACTCTGGTTTATGCAGTTACAGCACAGCCTCCTTTCAAAGTATCCACAATCAGCCAGTGAATTTGCTTTGTGCCAGTCTTAACTTTGATGCCTCACACTTCATCAGTAGACTTCCGTTTGTGTCACCTCCTGTGGGCAGTGTTTCTCTTCTGGTGTTAAAATGTTCTTTTTTCTCTCGGTGTGCCAGGAATTCTCACTGTTAAATATTTCTGACGTGGAGCCTTGACGGAGTTTAATGTGTTCTTCTCTCTCTGTGCCCACAGGCTGATGGTCTGCTCTTCTAGGCTCTGACGGATCAACTGTTTAGAATTGCAGCAGTCCGGCGACTCCCGTCCAATGGAATCAGACATCATTACTTAATCATTAGTGTCGCAGCAGCTGAGTGGATTTTCAGCTCCTATAAACTGCTCTGAGTCTGAGGGGAACGGTTAACTCCAGCTTTTACCTGTCATCCTGACTGGAGTCAAACCTCAGTAGGGTTGAATTTAACAAAAAAAAAGAGTTTTTATTGCCAAACATCTCTGTGCCAAGATGGATGAAACTCACAACAGGACAACTTTGGTCAAAGGTGCCAAGGACATCGCTAAAGAAGCCAAGAGGCACGCCGCCAAAAACTTCAACAAAGCCGTGGATCGTGCCTCAGATGAATATTCCACTCAACGCAGCTACAACCGTTTCCAGAACGAGGGCGAAGAAGAGAACTACGATCATTACAACCAACAAGACGGCTTGTACGCTGACAACGCAGCCAGCGATGAAGAGGGGGCCTCCAGTGATGCAACAGAAGGCCACGATGACGAAGATGAGATCTACGAGGGGGAGTACCAAGGCGTCCCGGCCTACAGTGACGGGAAGCCCCAGGACGGACAGGTGGCTCTGGGCCAGCCGGTTTCTGACAGTCTCAAGGGCCGCAAAGAGCTGGAAAATGAGCGTCAGGCCGATGAAGAGGAGCTGGCCCAGCAGTATGAGCTGATCATGCAGGAGTGCGGTCACGGGAGATTCCAGTGGCAGCTGTTCTTCGTCCTCGGCCTGGCGCTCATGTCGGACGGTGTGGAAGTGTTCGTCGTGGGCTTCGTCCTGCCCAGTGCTGAGACGGACATGTGCGTCCCCAACTCTGGTGCAGGTTGGCTGGGTAAGGAGCAGCAGTTCAGTTCATTTACTAAAGTAGTCACTAGTGAACACCTTTACTGTGCAGGGACACGTGCTGTACCTGTTGTTGTTAGAACTCTGTGTTCACTGTTCTGATGGGAAATGTTCCCTCAAATTACCAGGAACATGATTTAGACACAGAGCAGTGGGGACGGTTCTGGCCTCCATTCTTCCTGTCTTGTGATGATCTGAGTGCAGCATTGATATTCACGCAGAATACTGTTGGTTGGAACCTGTGAATGGTGTTTCAGTATGAGAAGTATGTGATCAGACGTAGAAGAAAGTCGACAGATCTTCATCACCTCTGATGGCTGTGAATCTGGGAAAGATCAATATGTCATATTCATGTCTGATACAGATACTGCAAAACTGCAGTATTTGCAGACACCAATACAATATATTGTTTTCCTCCTCTCCTCTTGTTGATTTGTATCTACTCTCTGTAGTTTAACATAGACGTTAACAGCAGTTATTTCGCTCTTATAAAGGAAGAAAAAAATAAAATCATGACGCAGCTTTTAATTATGCAACACTGCTGCTGCTTTATATTTATAGTGTAGAGTTTTTAGAGCATTTGATTGGGCCAAACAGGGCTGAGCTGAACAATTAAAAAAAAAATCAAAATAAACTTAAAAGAAAAACTTTGCGCAAATAGTTTTATCTGAGTAGAATACCATATGAATAAAAAATGAAACCTCACACTGAATGGAGCCTGGAGTCAATGTAGACTCTAAGCAGAATAGTAAATATTACCTAAAATACATATACTGTAGTGTATACTGTATGTACTGTACAGTATACCTGCAGTAGAATACAGTACAACAACAGTACTTTGCAGTATTGAAGCCTTCAGCCTCTGCTGCTCCACTTCACTCAGCTAACATGATGCCTCAGCTAACAAGGCTAATCCATCATCAACACCAACTGCATTCAGTGCAAAGATTGCGACGTTGTAGTGACGAGTCTGAACATTTTACCCAGCATGCAGCTGATAGTCACCCTGAGGATCGGAACCGAACTTCTGCTGTGTGATTTAATTTGAGGTTCTGATTAATCGTCAAGTACAGTGGTATAATGCAGCGTCTGTACCAGTGTATCTAGTATCTACCTGTACTGTACAGCCTACAGCCTACAGGGCTGTGCATGGAGACCAGTGATGCAGGCGCGAGGAGCTCTTCTGGCTACAGTGTGTGTGTGTGTGTGTGTGTGTGTGTGTGTGTGTGTGTGTGTGTGCACCCTGGCTTCATTGTTTTGCTCGCTCTGTCTAAAATAAGTGCACGGTTCCTCCGCTGCACGCACAGTTAAACACCGCGCTCATGTTCACTTTAGCCGTCGATACGTTGAAAGATGAAATGATTTCTCTCTATTTCACTACCATATGGTTTAAACGCTAACTGTAGGAACAGGGTGGTAAATTATTCATGTCAATTTTACCAGTTTGTGAGTCATCACCTGGTGGGAGACGGCGGAAGAGAAAATAGAAGAATGAGTCATTTCACCAACTTTATCTCACACACACACTAACACACACACTAACACACACACTAACACACACACTAACACACACGTTCCCTGTAAAGTGAGGACACTCACAATCACATACAATTTGTTTCTCGGCTCCTTAAACTCCCGTGGTTCTTTAAGAATGGACACAGTCAGTGAAGAGACTCCTGTCAATCTGTGGTTACACTGAGGAGTGTTAACACTGATGGGCGTTTACTACTGCCAGATTAGACAGGAGTCCTTCAGTCTCTGACCCCGAGGTGATCAGCGTTAACACCTGAGTCATTCACATCATTTCTTCATTTAATCGTTCTTATTTTAATGATGATTCTATTCTATGGTTGTAGGGGACGCTGTCAGAGGCACAGGTCCAGAGGGTGAGGTCCAGAGGTCCAGAGTGTCCAGGGACACCTGGACCAGTTTGTGAGTCCATGTCAGGGCCACAACAACCATTCACACTTACATTCAGACCTGTGGTTCAGTGGAGGGCAGGGTGGGGGCGCTGGTCGTCGTCCCAGTTTTCCAGGCTGTAGCTGGTGTGGGTGTGGCATCAGTGCATCCTTAGAGGAAAGAGGGGAAATGTCTGCAAAACTGAATACATGAAATACTTAT
>NC_024320.1:17675724-17734906 GCF_000523025.1 Cynoglossus semilaevis
GAGTGGAAATGTCTGCAAAACTGAATAAATGAAATCATTATGGTTTAACTTAAGTTCGCAGTACAGTTCAGGGTATAAGAGTGAAGTATAGCGTAGTACTATAGAAATATACTGTAAATATCAACTTGCTGTTTGTTAACATTTCTCATCTATCCTGTACATTATACTGTCTGGTCTTATTAGTGGAGACGATAAATGAATTGACTGGTGCAGATAATAATAATAACACACAAAAAACAAAGACATTTCCAGAGGAACACAACACAGTATTAACTTCATTTACATTATATATACAACAACTATTAGGAAATGAGATATTCTACAGACAGACATGAAGTGAAACCAAGGTTCAGGTTCTAGTCTGGCTGTCTACACACAGTAAAACTGTTTTTGTTTTTGTTTTTTGTTTTTTTAACCAGTGTTTCTCTGGCACTAACACCTCCTCCGTGCAGCTCTGTTGAGAATTACTATCAAAGCCAAGTCCATTATCACAGGACCACGGCCAGATAAACTAAGGCTGTAAAGGAATATTAAAGCAGGCGTCCTGACTGTACTGTAGTACCAGAGTGTGTGAAGTACCAGAGTGGTGGATGAGGTTTGAGGGGCTGACTCATGCTGCGTGTTACAGCTGCAGCTGAAACAGAAATAGATATCGATCTGGTAAAACAAAAAACAAAAAAAAAAACTTTTTTTTTAGTTTGTCATAGTTTGTAGTATGTCCTGTATTAAGATTAGAGGTTGACTCATAGTCTTTATTTAAAAACCAAAAATCTACAAATAATTAATAATGGAGTTGATGGAAAATGTCCAGCCAATACTGATTTCTGGGTTTTAAAGCTGCAGGTGAGTCATGGTTTATAAGACAATTTGATATAATTTTTATTAAAATACTCCTAATTGTTTTTGATAAATTTAAATCTATGAAATCAACACGGTGTATTTAGTTTACTCCATCGTCAGAGCAAGTGTTGATGTTGTCATTAGTCGTCAGGCGATGAGTTGTTACACCCTGAGCCTTCAGGTTAAGTGACAACATCAACATACAGACCTGTGTGTGGTTCTTGGTGTTCTGTTGTTTAAAATAACAAGTTCAGTTTATGAGGTAACACATGTCCATATCAGTTCTTATGAATAAAAAAAATCGTATCGTGGGTTGAGTGTTTCGTTTCCCTAAGACACACACACACACACACAGAGGGTATATGTGTATATATATTTATATATATACATATATACCCTCCTGCCTTTGCCTGTCCTCCCTGTTCCCTTGGCTGACGTAACCCCCCCCCCGTCTCTCTGTCTCTCTGTCTCTGTGTTTGTGTCTCACAGTCATGCAGGAGATCTAAAGATATGGGCTGGAGTTAATCTCTGCAGTATTGTGCTTCTCTGCAGTTTAGCCATGGTAGACTGGCTCACGTACCTCCCTACAGCAGAAAAGGGAGAGTGCTTGCTTTTATGTACACTTTGCCTCCACTGCCCTCCCCACCTCACCCCCTCTCCCCCATCCACCACATGGCCCTAATATACAATGAAATATACAAAGAGACTCTGGTTAACTCCATACGTGTTCTCGGGTTCATCTGGTGCCGGTTCAACACCCACGTCAGGGACTTTGGTGCATCCTAATGGTTTTTTTTTTCCCTCTCCCCTCAGTGCTTGGTGGTTTCATTGCTTCATTTGTGTGATCACACACAGCATCAATAGCAACAGTAAATCAACCCGGTGCACTGATGACTGGGCTCTGCTGCAGCCTGAGGCCAGTTAATTAAAACGCCAGCGACGACGGCGTTTGTAGCTATCTGTGCACTTTCTTTTCTTCTTGCGCTCCTGTTTTCAACAAAGCGCCGGCACATGAGCCGTTTACCTCATCATCAGACTGGAGAAGGGGCCACTGTTTGATGTGTGCTGTGTTTGCTGAGTGGGCAAACAGAACACAAACGATCATCTGTTTAGGAAAATAAGGAGTCATAAAAAAAAAACTAGTGTAGAGAACACACTGGGAAAACTTAGGCGATACAGAGTAATATATAGGGATTATACACATATCTAAATCATCATTACAAATAATTATGTTTTATTCTAATTCATAGACTGTATTAGACCAGTGGTTCTTAAACTTTTTATACTCTGTACTACCTGAGAAAACATTGATCTCTCTCTGAGTACCACCATGATGACCAACATTAGAATACAGCAGCAGTGACCTTCCCTGTTAGCTTCCACCACAGGAGAGATGTTTATAAATGATTAGAAAGATGTTTATGTTTAAATGTTGTATTATTTGTGCATGGTATGTTTCAGATTTATTCAACTGAAAATGCAAATGTGAAAATACTAATTTTCCCCACGTACCACTAGAGGACAGTCCCGTACCACCGGTGGTACGTACACCACCGTTTGAGAACCGCTGTATTTTTATTTTCTAACATAGATTGTTAAAGTAGGTTTCTTTAAGGCACCAAGCCTTGACATTAACATTAACATTTGGTGTTAACAATAAGACAGCTTTTGAAATGATAACACCTGTCCTGGAACTTTTTGACTAACACTGACCACAACTAAATTAGAGAAGTCTTTTTCTTTCTTTTTCTTTCCATTTCTTTTCAAAAACACACTTGGAGACACTGAAATAAGCATCTTCAATAGTAGAAAAAAAATCCAATTCTAAAATCCATTTGCCTTCACAGACAGTAGAACACTGTGGTCTGGACGCGTTGTTCGCTGCAGCTTCTGCTCCAATAGTTGTTGACCAAACCACATCACGGCTGAAAACAACACCTGAGGTGAAAATAAAACCAGAGCCAACGGCCGGTGGTTTGGATGGAAATCTTTTTCCCTCATTTTTATTCCGTCTGAAGCCAAACTCCACGTGATCACGGGTGTGTTTGTCATGAAATACCAGAGAGTAATGCACCCCAGAGGATGAGTACTACTGCTAAGCAAGTACGGTACCCTGTGATCAATCTTAGCAGGTAGCTAATGCATACCAAACACAAATGTAGGGCTGGTGTTAGCGCTGCCGTTCTGCTGCGTTCACTGCACAAACTGCAGACAGGTTGTTCCAAATGCTAACAATTTCAGGACAGATTTGCACCATCATCTTGTAGTTTCACGCTAATGCTACTGCAGAATCATAAAGTACAACAACAGGCCTCATATCAATCCACCTTTAACAAAGCATCTGCTGAAACAACGGGTCAAAAGTAGCTGTTTAGCCATTAGCGTTGCCAACATTTATGACCCCTGTGCCGCATTGCTTTTAGCGTTAGGCTTTGCTAGCGCCCAATAAAAGAGCAGGTGTAGGACATCACATCATGACCTGAGTTTGAACCCTGCACAAAGACCTGACCCCGGTCTCATAAAGATTCATACTGTGCCATCATCACCCCCACCTTCCCCCTCCCCCTTTATTACAGATACAAACCCCGGTGCGAGTGGAGCCATAAAACAAATGAGCCGATTTTTCCAGATAGCATCTCGTCCAGAGCAGGCGTCCACACCCTTGTTGCTTGTGTGTTGCTACACTGATCAAAAGGTGTCACCGGTTTGTGCACAATGCAGCAGTTTTGATATTCACGTTGATATTTTCCGAGCAGCGGCCTAGCCTGTCGGGTTTTCTCTGCAGTGGCAGTGGTTGTCACCTGTAATGAATCACTAGCCCACAGTATTATGTCTGTGTAGCTCGATAAGAGCTGCTTCTTTGGTGTATCTGTCCCATCACCTCACAGTAAAAGAGGAAAAAAAACACCTTTTTTATTACGTATATAGCTCTGCTGGAGTTTCTTTGCAAGAATTGAAGCCGGCCTTCATCTTAAATCAGAATTTTTATGAGCACATACGAAGAACGGTGCATCATTCATCACACTTTCCTACCGTGGCTACATTCACAAATTCCCTTCATGCCGTGTGTTTCTTGGGGGAGAAAGATAAACGACCCTTCCTCCCTGCAGACGAGCAGCAGTGAGAGACAGATGTCCAGACTTTAAGAGCTAGGCTCCGAGGTCAACTGCTTCTCTGTTGCTGCCCCCCGGAGGCGTACTCTGAAACATCAGTCAAATTTTACTGACATTAGCTCGACCAGTCACTTGACCAGTATCTTAAGTGTTGGTCAAAAAGTTCTAGGATAATTTAAAAAAAAATGGAAAAAATACAATACTTTTATTTACTATAGAAGTACCTTTGGTGTAAATTACTAGCATTAGTTTCAACATTATTCTTCCTTTAATTATTCAAGCTGCTGCATGAGGAAAAAGTGCAGATCCAGTAACTCGATACTACTGCGTTGGGTGGTGAGTTAGCGTGGTGTTAGTTCAGTTCTACCTCATGAGCTGATCATTTAAGTTGGTCAACAATTTGGAGATACAGTATCTCAACATCAGTAATGAACGGCGTAACATCTCTGGAAACCTCAGCTAACTGCACTTACCAGACTTATTATTATTTACCATTGTTTTTATTCTATCCATAATCATATGGATATATCTTCTAATACAGTGTTTCCCAAACTGTTTTTCTTGGGACCCATATTTTAAAAGTCACAAACTTTCACGATCCAAGTCACTAGATATTATTCATAAACTCCAGGGAAACATGATGCGATACGACCTAAAATAAATCTCTTGCGACCCACCTTGTTTTGCACGGTTAGGTTTTTTGCAATGTGTTTATTGCACAACGGTATTGGTACTCGATATCAGAGAGTACACAAGTAAAAGTACTTCAGCTGGTTTGGAATGCAAGAATATATTGATATGCTTAAATATTGTGATATTCCGTTTCCTAACACGTATTGATATGCTGAAATATTGTGATATTCCATTTCCTAACACTATAAGCAGGTAACGGTATTGTATTTATGCTATGTTGACAGTTTTCGTACAATCTTTGTTTAAAAACACTCAATATTTCCTCGTGCCTACAGTATCACAGTACATCCCAATGTAACTTATCGTCGCCTATGTAGCCTGATATCGTATCGCAGATTCTTACCAATACACACCCCTAATACTGATAATGGGACAACCCGGTACCATCAGTGTGCTGTGCATACAACTGAAAGTAATTGCAGATTAAACTAAATGCAGTCTAATATTTCATTATTTATCTTTCCTTTTTGTAGAATTCTGCCAGCTGAACTACATTTGCAGATCCATCTACTCAGACAAAAAAGTATTTCACAATTTTCACTTTAATTTCTAAATGGTTCAGTTCAAGAGAGCAGTCTCCACTTCAATTTACAATGGTAAGATTTACAATCCAAGGCCAAGTCGAAAAGTTTCAAGACTATTGAAAAAACTTTTTGAGAACCTTTCTCTACAAATCATCCATTTAACCATTACATTAGAATTGAATATAGTTTTTTCTTCTTTGTACAGTGTGTACTGACCATTTACCATTACTCTTGTACAAACAAAGAACAAGAACAAAGATTCAACAGCAGCGGCAGTAAATGACCCCTCTGACAGTGGTATCATGAAATAACAGCACCAAAATGTTTGTTATCAGCTATCGATCCAGTCTGCCTCAGACATATTGACTTACGTCATTAGAGGAAGGAAATGGAAAACCCCGATCGCTCACAGCAATCAAAACACAGTTGACTTGATTTACAGTGTTGTTGTCTTATAGTCCGACCTCATCTGTGAACTACTCGCAGTCAATCCCAACCTAGCTATTTATAGAGACGTTCACTTTCTGTCACTCCTCAGTGGTCTGTCAACAGCTTGGACACAACACAGCCGATCTCAGTGTGAGCTCTGGGACGCTGTTGGAAAGAGGCACTTAAGGTTTCAGCTGATGTTTCAGCCAGGAACAGGGTCAGTGATGCACCTGTTATCTGCAGGGTCAGAGCATGCTAACACAACAGCAAAACAGCTTATGCATAATATGGTGTGATAATGTTTGACATCGACCACAGCTGTGATACGCCGGCTCCTCTGTGGTTTATTTCAGCTGCGTGAAAACAAAGTTAAAGCCAGCTGTGAACACAGACAACATGAAAACAAGTTTATCCTGAACTCGACTCTGTTCACAGGATGTTTTTGTGTGTGTTTGTAATTATTTTAAAGCAGGGCTGTCAAACTCATTTAGACTAACTGTCAATAACGATAAATCCATGTTTTTCCCCTTTGTTTTGTGTATTTTTATTTTATTTTCAGTGGAAATTGAACTGCCTTGTGGGCCGGTTTTGGCCCCCGGGCTGTATGTTTGACACCCCTGTTTTATAGTATCAATTATCTCTCAAGTAGCCAGGCATACAAAAAGATAAAATTGAAGTGTTGTGGTGCCGTTTGTTGAGCTGTGAGGATAAATTCTCCACAGTGATTTATGACAAAAACAACAGCTTCCAGCGTGTGATGGTCTCTTACTTCTCTGTCTGTCGTTAACTCCCTCTACAGGTAGTATTGTCTACCTGGGGATGATGTTCGGAGCCTTCTTCTGGGGCGGCCTATCAGACAAGGTGGGCCGTAAACAGTGCCTGCTGATCTCCATGTCGGTTAACGGCTTCTTCGCCTTCCTTTCGTCCTTCGTTCAAGGCTACAGCACGTTCCTCTTCTGCCGCATGGTCTCCGGCTTCGGGTGAGTGGATCCAATACGCCATTACTTTTTTTATTCGCTTGTCTTTACTGCAGTAGTTTTTTTTTAATTTAACTCTACGCCAACCCTCTCCCCAAAGGCTTTCCTTGTGAAACCAGAATTTTCTCACCAAACCTCCCTTTGAATTCCTCTTTTCTGCTGCATTCACTCAGATGGAGAGCAGGAAGCTTTTGTCAAAATGAGTGTAGCAAATAGGAAGCTTTTGTCAAAATGAGTGTAGCACAGTAAATGAACAGCTGACCACATCAGCAATACAGTTCCCCTTGAAGGGCCGGTTGTAAATAGAAGACTGTATAGATCAGGGGTCCCCTAACCCCGGTCCGTGGACCAGTACCAGTCCATAGGTCACTTGGAACCGGGCTGCAGGACACAAAACGGCATTTGGTCCCCTGGGCCTTGAGTTTGACACGTATGGTGTAGGTACAACCGAATATCATTTGGAACACTGGCATAAACAGCACCACCAACACCTTGGGCCTACTGTGTGGCATGAAACCAACACAGACGTTAAGATAAATATATGCTGTACAAATAAATAATAAATAAAAATAAATTAATAATCGAAATAAAAAATAAACCCCAGATTATTGGTCTCAATGTATGAAACACTACACTGACCAACTTACCTCCACAGACTCCTCAACTACAGGCAGCCGTCCAAGACAACAATAATAATGAGGCAGAGCTTGGGAATAATAATGAGCGCCCTCTGTCCTGACAGATGGAAAAAGAGACAAAGTATGACTTTGCAGTGAGACGAGCACAGACAGGCGTCATAAAAATGGCCGCTGCTGCTGACTGTTGTTACCCTCTGTTTGAAAGAAATAAAAATAAGCTCTACATTTTTAGTTATTCCCAACAAACCCTTTGGCAGTTAGCTAAAAGTGCTAACTCAGCTGTAGCGATGTAGCTGTTAGTTCAAGTGAGTTCTCCTATGAATTAGAACAGTGGTTCCTGACCTTTTTTGGCCTGTGACCCCATTTCCGTGGACATTTTTAGTAGCTGTGGTTTGTGCAGTCACACGATCACAGCCATCAATCAAATGTTGCAATTTATTTGAACTTGAATTATATTCATGAACAGGAAAGAATGCGGTCGTTTAAGATTGTGTGTGGTGTTTGTGATTAATAAATAAATGATTTGAAAAAGAATAAGAATTAGTTGAAGAAATATTTTTATCAGTCTTTTTTTTGCTCAATTACTAAGACATCTCAGACGACCCCTTTTGGGGTTGCGACCCCAAGGTTGAGAGACTTCAGTCATTATTTTTTAGATCTTTTTGTGTCAGTCAGAAGTTCCTGGTCTTCCATTGAATTTATAAACTATTTACATAATCACATAAATAATATAACATAATCATTTTGAGACTGTAAAAAGACTGTGGTCGTCATAAACTCAGGCTAACGTACGTAGTGTTACACCATCCTTCTTTAAGTGGGAGACTCCAAACTCCTGACGCTCAGACTGAGCTAGAAATACATAACACGCTGTAATCTACTGTATATTTAAATGGATTTCCTGTCTGTGTAAATGGTGTGTGTATAAATGTACACATATCACTGCGTACTGTTTCCAGTTCACTCACCTCACTCGTCTTATTTTGGCACTAACGTCTCTGGACTCACCAGCTTTGAGCTCATTAGTTTTTTAATTACAGTTGCGTTGTTTTTAAATTTTTAATCAGCAGATTCAGCGTTTATGTCATCACTTAATCCTCCATCTGTATCCACATGCAGGCTGATGTGTGGAGGTAGGAGATTTAACAGGCTGAACAAACACTGTCTGGAGCGGCTGTGGTTGTTTTTGCCGGAGTCTCAATCTGAGAGAAATGCGATTCAGCATTAAGTGCTGCTGCCGGACGGACTCGGGTGGTGTTGGTTCCAATGTTCCATTAACATTGTCTGCACCTCATTAGCTCAGCCACCATGAGCTGTCTCTACAGAGTCCTGCTGCAGAGGCATTCCTAATGGGAAGATCAAGGAATGAGTTTTAGTTAAGGGCTTCATATCATAAATCAATAACACCTATGCACACACGCAAATACACACACATACACACACACACACACTGGAGTTTGTGTTTTGTGAGAACTTCACATAAACATGAATCATTCCCTGACCTCGTTCTCTGAGATTAAATTACAAGTATATATGTCTAATCTTCTAAATCCTTATCCCAACTTTTTTTTTTACCGCTCTTTGCTCTATGCTTTAAAAAAAGGTACAAATGGATGATCTCTAAATAATAAATCTGATCTAAGCAGTATGGACCTCCAGTGTTGACACATCACAATAATCCCAGCATCACTCCTCTGTTTGCTGCTGATTTTCCGGCTGAGGTGACGTGAGGTTTGATCCATCTTTGGATAATGAGTGGACTTTTCCACTTTTTAACCCCAAACTGATACTTTTGGGGGGGGGGGCTACTTTTGAAATGATCAGGGTAAAATGATACACCTTATAATGTAGTATTAAATCTATATTTACTTATATAACCTAAATATACTTTCAATATACATGGTATATTATTGTACTTTTATTTGATTAGATGCATCTAACTGTATGGCATAAATAATCAAAACTTACAGTATATGGTTACTATGGTTACTAATTTAGTCCTAAGAAATTTAATGTAAAATAGACATCTATACTTTGAAGGTTTAATTTTTATTTCAGTAGCTCACGGTCCAGCAGCACTCCCTTATTACTACTGCTACTACTGTTGGATTGATCTACCCATTGGGCAGCCCTGGTGTACGGTCTATGAGTGAGTCCAAACACTAAGACTCCTGCCGCGTTATTGTCCATAAAATCCCACTGTGTTCTCAGTTTCACCACAGTCCACAGCAGTTGTATTCTTTTCTTAACACACTGCTGACTTCACTCATTTCAAACACAGACTTTTTTTTTTTTTGTCTTTTTTACTCGGCGTCAGCAGAGCGGTGACGTTGACAGCTCACTGAGAGTCTGGTTATAATTGAAATGACTTACACCGAATAAGAATGTCATTGCAATTTCCACAATTTCTCCTGGTGCAAAATGTATCCCTGCAGCAGCGTTTCAAAGAATGTCGTATATTTGGACACAGTTTATATGAAACCAACTGCTGTTTATACAGTCCTCTATAAGAAATGACAGTTTTTCATGTAAGAAATAAAGACGTATACATATGAACTGGTGTTTTTGTTGATCTAAGGATAAAAAATACTGCGATGTAGGTCTGACCAGACAGAGCTTGAACATTGTGTAAGGTAGTTTTTTTATATGTTTAAAAAAAGAAATTGAATTGCAAATTTAAATTATTATTGACGTCTAGTCTCGGCCAGATGTGGACCCTGGGTCAGGAGTTTGAAACCCCCTTTAATACACACTCTTTATACTACAACATTTTTCCTAAAACAATTTCTAAAACAATTCTCTTTTCCCAGGATCGGTGGAGCAGTTCCAATAGTCTTCTCATATTTTGCGGAGGTCTTGGCTCGGGAGAAGAGGGGAGAGCATCTGAGCTGGCTCTGCATGTTCTGGATGATCGGAGGAATTTATGCCTCAGCCATGGCCTGGGCCATCATCCCACATTATGGTAAGTGACAACTCTGTCCAGTGAAGTAGATTGTTACAGTGCCAGACTGAGAAAAGAGCCCTTACACTGAGGACGGCTTGTACGGAATAATAAAATGGAAGCAACAGAGGAAGAATGATAGCAGCCACGGCGAAGTGGAGTTCCACCGCCGCCGTTTAGAAGACCAGGCTGGTGAAGGTTTTAAAGGGTGAAAGTCAGAGATGACGGTGGACATCAAGCACGTCCCTTCAACCCCATCTGAACATCTCTTCAGAGAAAATTATTTTTATAAATATATATATATATATATATATATATAGTATATATATGGTGGAACCTTGAGATACGAGCATAATCCGCTCCAGGACCGAGCTCGTATCTCGAATCATTTTTTCCAATAAGAAATAACAGGAAAATCAATTTTCCAATAAGAAATAACAGGAAAAAAAAATCAATAATTTCATACTTTATTTTCATGGTCATCCTGCGTTTTTTATTATTTTCCATGTTCAAGGTTGAGTAATATCAAATGTTGATAAGTTAAAATCTGTGGGAAAAATACTTGCAGTACTGCATTAATTCTTTGTTCAGAGTTTTAAGTACACTACCATCAAACCACATTTTTCCACATTGACCGTGGGACTGTTGCTGGGGAGACGCCGCATTGGTCCCAAAGTGAAGAGAAAAGCACCGACTGGTATTTTAATTGTCTTTGTGAAATGAGAGGAATGGATTTAAAGGAATTTAATCAAAGTTCACTGGAGTTTTGAAGCAAAAGCTGTGAAATTAAACAAGGCATCAATTAAATGAAGAAAATACAGGAATCACATCCAGGAGAGAGCCACGTTAATTCATAACTTTGTTGTTTATCCTGTATCAAAGCTAAGATTTGATTATAAACCAGGCAAAGATTCTCAGAATAATTTTTTTTTTCTTTAGTTTTCCACTCAGGACTAAAGCTCAACTTTCTCTTCTTCTTTGCTTCTGTCATGAACTCCCATTGAGCAGGACAGCACAGTGTTAGCTGAAGTTTCATCACATGACGTGTCGCTACAGCCTATGAATATTTGAGCGGATCGGAATGTCGGGCTTCTTCTTCTTCTTCTTCTTCTGTGGGTTGTTCCCTCCAGGGGGCACCACAGCAGATCATCTGCTTCCAACTTTTCTTTTTTTTTATAACATCCACCAGGCTCCTCTGAGGTCTTCCTCCTCTTCCTCTCTGCTCTGTCAACTCCATCTCCAACATCCTTCGTCTCCATCAGTACATGCCCATCTGCATGTTTATCCTCACACTGACCTGTGTCTTCTTTGTGGGACAGCGTGACCTCAGTCAAATTTGACATGAAATAAGTAATTTCCTGTGTGCGTCTCAGCGGTGTTGCTGGGCGACGGGCAGAGGTATTAGAGCTGAAATCATTGTCCAACCACTGGTGATGCTCTGATAAAGCAAAAAAAAAAAAAAGTGTGATATATTAAAATCATGGTTCTACAACCTGAGTTAATAATCCAGTGAGGTTATGGCAGAGAGACGATGAGAAAGTAAAAATGGCCGACTCGTACAACAAGTCTGATCAACTGTAGTCAGAGCAGCTGAAGGATAAGAGACGGGGGTGTTGCAGGATAAGAAGAAAATAAACTAAATAAAATCAGTCTGGAGGAGAGGGGTGGAGGAAGAGGAGCAGCAGAGAAAGAGAACAGGGAGGTGGGGGAGAGGGTTTGATTTATGTGGCTTGTGTCAGGGATAATGGAAAGGTGAAGGGATACAGCAGAGAGCTGAAGGGAAGCTGCACAGGAGAGAAAACAAAGGAAACTCTGTCAACTACAAGGAACGGAGCAGAACACCGACTGAGTCGTGTCGATTTAGTTGCTCTCTGACGCCTCACTCTGGACAAGTTCCTGAAGAGTCAGACTGGTCGTTTGGTCATGATTGTCAACCTGTGCCGTTATTCTTTCAAATACAATATCTGACGCCATGAAGAAATCTCAAAGTACCAAAAAAACTCTTTGCTGCTGTAATTCTTACTGTTTTCTAATAACAGTCAGTTATTATTGGGGCAGTGGTGCCTTAGTGGTTAAGGAAGCAGACTTGGGTCTGGGAGGTTTCAGGTTTGAGTCCACCAGCTGCCAAGTTACCACTGAGGTCACCGTGCCCACACACTGCTCCCTGGGCACTTAAAGCTGCCCCCTGCTGGTGATGGGTTAAAAGCAGAGGTCACATTTGGTTGCGTGTGCAGTGGTGTCACAATGACAAGTAGTTCACTTTCATAAATTGAATGTTATAGTCTATTTGAATCATTCTGACAATTTCAGAGGTCAAAAGGTCACATAACAGAGACTTTATTTATTGTCATTGCACAGAAACACAAGACACAAATGTGTAAAATTGATAAAATAATTAGTTTCATCCATTTGTCCATTTTTGTAAAACTTGTTTCCAGCATCTTTTGTGATGTATCTTTGATTTGGAAAAACTTTTTTAGGAGTTTTCTTGTACTTGTGTAGTACAGCGTGTGTATTACATAGTAGCCCTAGTGTTTACAAGTCACATTCTGTATGTGTTGAACTCATGAACTCAGATATATACAGTACATATTCTGTGTATTTCCTTCATATAGTTGTCACATTACTGAGTGAAGGTTAAAAAGCTGTTTTCTCTCAGCGCCAACGCTACGGAGCAGAGAATCACGTTGGATTTTTTTTTTTTCAAACAAAAATAATTTCCATCTTCAGGCGTTTTGTGTGATTCATAAACTTTACTGCTGTGCGTGTGAGTGTGGCTGCGTCGGCAGAGGCTCATAATTGAGGTCAATTGATTAAATGCCACTTTTTTTAACACGTTTTGTCTCCAAGATGCAGTGGTGTGTGGATAATGGGTTCCGCCGCAGTGCTCTTCACATTGACTGGCGGACAAAGGCCAGATAACTGTGTGTGTGTGTGTGTGTGTGTGTGTTTCAGGTTTTTAAAATGATTTTTAAAAGCATTTATATGAGAAAAATGTTCGGAAAACTGGTGTGATCCATTTTTGCCCAATGTTTGAAAAACGAACCTCTGCATTGGCTGAGGACAGTGTCCTTGGGGATGGTAAAAAAATGTGTGTGTGTGTGTGTGTGTCACTGTTGCTCAGTGGTTACAGAAGATAAATCCTGCTGAGTATCTCTGTCAGTCCCTACCATCCAGACTAACACCCTCACTGTGTGTATATATATATATATATATATATATATATATATACTTATACAGTATGTGTTATATGATATATTATATTTATATTGCATTTTATCTTATAATATATAATAGTTATATGATATATTATATTTATATTGCATAATATGCATATATTGCATAATAATAGTTCAACTTTATATTTTATCATGTGGAATACTTACATATAATAGAATATTTTTTTGCCCATATGTCATGTTTCAGTATTTTAAAACTTCTCACATTCAATATTTTTAATTTTACCATGTGCAGTATTTTATTATTTAATGTGCAATATCTGCTTTTTTAAACTTCTTCAAGTGCAATTTCTTTTTACCAAAATGATCTGTATTGAAATATTTAAAAATGTTATGTGAACCCCATCCTCACACCTCCATTCTCCCTTTGAAATATTTTATTTCTTTTTGCTCCGTTATTTTAGCATTTCAAACATTGCTCAGTGAAATATAATAATAATATTTTTCTCATGTGAAACATTGTTCTTCATCTGCTCCTCTAACATTTGAATCTCTCACTTCTCTTATATGAAACTTTTTCCCTGTATTTCTGGTTCGTTGTTCTTTTATGTTCTGTTATTTTTCTGTGCTTTAATTATTTTCTCTCCCCCTCAGTGTGTCTGCCCTCTCTGTGGTCCCGGGGACATAATTAAGTTTTCTGGATCTAAAACAGAGTCTGAATTACACTGTACACCTACGTCTTTGGAGCTGTTCAGACAGAAATAATAGAAACCCAATAAGCTGCTGTGGCTTTTCAAAACAACTGAGCAAAAAAAAAAAAAACTGTACGTTTGAATAGAATTCCAGAAAAATGATTTCACTCCTTCGTTACAGGCTGGAGTTTCAGCATGGGCTCGGCCTACCAGTTCCACAGCTGGAGAGTGTTTGTGGTGGTGTGTGCGCTGCCCTGCGTCTCCGCCGTGGTTGCTCTGACGTTCATGCCTGAGAGTCCGCGCTTCTACCTGGAGGTGAGGCAGTGCAGGACGTACAGTGGAACACGTCTGTGAACTTGATGAAAATATCAATTTAGTGAATGCAGCAAAAACTGTTTTGAGTACGCTATTATGGTAACTATAAAAAAAAGGTTTTAGCTGAACATACTGTTTCACACAAAAAAATTATATCAGCCAGTCTGAGCTGTCTTTTATTAATGAATATATTATCAGAAATATTATTTCTATAGTCAAACATTTATTTAACTACATGTTGTAAATGTCTGATCAACCAACAATGTCACAGCCCCTCCTCTATGGCCTGTAGGGGGACAATCATTATTATTATTATTTATTAAATTGAGATTTGTGATTAAAATGTCAAACACTTTTCTCCAATTGCTCTTTTTGTTCCATTTAAACAGTTTTAGTTTTTTGCTGATTTAATGCAGGGGTGTCAAACTCAAATTTAAAGTGGGCCAAAATTAATATTTATGGAAAAATTGTCAACAATTGTACATGTTTTCCCTTCTCTCCAGATCTGTAGTGTAGATTTTTTTCATATGGAAATGAACATTAGTTTTGCGTAAACATTGAATCTGGAACAACCAAAGGTTAATATTATAAACACATGAGAAATTAAATTTGAAATAAAACACAGGCCAAAAAATAAAATGAATGTGCTATAACATTTTGTATGTGCACATACACCGCTAATACTACAAATCCTGCCAGTATATAGAGGCTATATACTGGTGGACCAACTATAGTACACATTTGATATGACCTCGTGGGCCAAATATTACGGGCCAGATTTGGCCCCCAGGCCAGAGTTTGACACGTGATTTAATGATCAGAATATGTAGAGACATTTTAAGACATTTTTTGTCTGTAATATTCACCAAGTCATGATATATTAATTAAGCTGGTGTTTGTTCTGGACTCTCTCTCAGAATGGGAAACACGACGAGGCCTGGATGGTGCTCAAACAAATCCACGACACCAACATGCGCGCCCGTGGGGAACCAGAGAGAGTTTTCACGGTGAGTGCGCACTAGTGTCAACAACACTTGGCAACTCTCCCTCTACTGCAGTGCCGTCAGCAGGTGACAAGTCGGTGTCTCCCCCTGCAGGTGAACAGGATTAAAGTCCCCAAGCAGTTGGATGAGCTGGTGGAGATGCAGAATGAGTCAGCCAACCCTGTGCTCAAGGTCCTCTACAAAATCAAGGCTGAGCTCACAGGAGTATGACGCACTTTTTTTTATTTTTGCCTTTGTCCAAATACGCACACAGAACACCAGACAGAAGGTGTAAAAAAAACAATTCCCTGTTCCACAGATCTGGTCGACTTTCATGAAATGCTTCAACTACCCAGTGAAGGAGAACACGATGAAACTGGCTGCTGTCTGGTTCACTCTGTCTTTTGGGTAAGAGAGGATTTCACAGCCACTCCTGTCTGATGTCACTGTCACTTCACTGAGGTTCTGACAGCAGCTGTGATTCACAGATGGTGAAGGAGAATGTGATTCCATGAGACTTTGTTTTTTTTTATTTCTTTGCTCATGAATCACAGCATTGATTCCCAAGGTGACACGACATTGTTCGTCTTTTCTTTGTTAAAAACAACTACTTTTAGGTTATATCTATTCTGTGGTTTTGCTCTTTGTCTCCCCTAGTGTTGATAAATATTGTTGGTAAAAGAAAACAAAGGAAATGCATAATAAATACATATTTAAATTAGTCCAACAACATGTTCACTAAGTGTACAGTTATATTTAATTCTGATTTTTTTTAAGGTTTAAATAAACCTATAACTGCCCTTTTACTTCCTAAACAGATCAGTGTTGTTAATTCAAGGATCACTTCCTGTTCCCAGAACTCTATATAGATCTAAGATATTAGTGCACACAACGGCTTATCTGGTCCACAGCAGGTGTGGAGGTGTTCCTGAACTGACGTAACATTAAAATTGAAGCCATTCTCAAAGCAGGTTAACAGGACAAAAGTGGATTGGCTTCTTGGAGAACATGTCCACACTGGCCCCGTGCCACGTAAACTAGTTTAGGAATGGGTCCAAACATGTTCACTCAAACATGTCCTTTGGAAGAATCTGTTCAGATATTCTGTATTAATTCGGCCTCAACCATTCCACATCTGAGCCCTTTTCATAGAACTATCCGTACGTTGTTATTTCACATTTTAATCGAGAATCCCGTCGCCATGCTTGTGTCCAGGTACTATGGGCTGTCTGTGTGGTTTCCTGATGTCATCAAACACCTTCAGGCCGATGAGTACGCGTCCAGGGTGAAGATTCACAACAACGAGCACATCGAGGACTTTACCTTCAACTTCACGCTGGAAAACCAGATCCACAAAAACTCTGTCTTCCTAAACGACAGGTAAATCAAAGTTTTTTGGTTTTGTATCGAAAGTCACGATCTTGTCCCGTTCAGGGACGTCCTTTCTGTGGTCATGTTCACAGACGCGGCACTGGTGCTAATATTAAATCCTGCCTCCTTTATCGCCCTCACCAGCAGGAAATTAAAGACCTGATCTCTCTCTGGTTGCTGTTCAGTCCCGTCCTGTCTTTCCTCCACTAAACACACATATACACACACATATATATTTATATATTTACACAGAATATAGACACAGTTTTTCTTCCTCCTCTTGGTTGTTGTTAAATAAGAGAGAAGATGCACTGATGTGTTGTTTCTGTTCATTTTTGTCCTCACTGGAGACCAGAGTAAACCTTTATTAACAGATTAAATCACGGCCGAGCCTTCATATTGGACACACTGAAGTAGGAATATATAGAGAAATACTGCAAGAAATACTTGGTACAAGCACTTTTGTACCTGCTGCAACCCACTGATACAAACAAAAGATTTGGCCTCAGGAACTTTGGGGCCAAACCTCTGCACGTTAGTGTATACACATAATTCAGTATATGTTTGTACTTTGACGGCACCAAAACTGTAGTTTCCTAAGATGATGTTGTGTGCTGCTTTGCTGTCATTAAATTATTTTAATCTCTCGTCTCTCAGTTACGTCTTCGTCTGCCTCCATCTCCCCCCAGGTTTATCGGCATGAAGTTCAAGGCAGTCACGTTCGTCAACACCTCCTTCATAAACTGTTATTTTGAAGACGTTTCCTCTGTGGGATCCTTCTTTAGGAACTGCATTTTTGTAGATTCGTTTTTTTACAACACAGGTAAGTGTGTGTTTCTTAGATTCTCTACGTTCCTCCCACTACTGCACGCTGGTCCCATATCTGAGGTGTTTCCAGGTGTACCTGGATCACTGATCAGCATTCTTTTTTTTATTTTTTATTTTTTAGGATATTTCAATTTAGATCTAATGTCCAAGCTCCTGAATGATTGGTGTTAATGTCATTGTCTTGTGTCACTAAATCACCTATTAAACTTTTCTGCCTCTACACACGCACACACACACAGAGAGAGAGAGAGAGAGAGAGAGAGAGAGAGAATGCCTCTTTGAACTTAGGATTCTGTATCATTTCATTTATCATGCACTGCTAGGTCCTATTCTAGACAGTGGAGGGACTGGAGCCAATCAGCTGTGGCTTCACATACAGAGGGTGTGTTTCCACAGGTTGAGATACGACTACGGAGTTTTCCAGTATTTTCTTGTCCATGACGTGCAATGACACATTTATTAAAAAACATTTCATTGCTGAGAAAGGGACATGTCGATGTAAAGTGAACTACACTTCTAGTCACACAGGTGGATAGTGTGTTACTAGGTTATAAAGAGTGTTGCATTCATGGCCTGCTCTACTTTAGACGTGCTGGATTAATTGGGACTTGTATTTTTTTCTGTTGTTTCTCAAAAAAAAAAAAAATCACAGAATTGTCCTCTTGTGGAGGTTGTGTCTGTGTTCTAATGCTGTGTGGCTCATGTCTGTGTGCACTCATTCAACTCACTCAGCACCTTATATGACAGAAATAAAGCCTGTGTGTGAAAATGGCAGCTGCAAAATCAGATTAATTTTGTTTTGAAATGTCACCTATAGGCTGCATCGAACTGTAGGCTATAAGTCAGTGTTCCTCTTCCAGAACAGAAGGACCCCCCCCCCCCACCCACCCCGGTCCGGTCCCTGGGGTGCTGTTCTGACCCACACTAGGTGCATTTCCAGCAGGGCAGTGTGTGAGAGCAGCTGTGTGTTAGACAGGAAACGCTGATGTGATTGTATCGTCTTTATAGCACCTTCGAGGCGTCCTAGGGTCCTAGGCCTCCTTAGCACAGTGGCGTGCATGCAGCCCACTGAAGACACAGCCATGGCCTCATTCTACCGCTGTACAACTGCCTGATATATAAAATTGTATAATTAGATTAGAAGCGGATGTGGATTACAGAGCATGTTTACTTCCCAGAGGCAGCCTTTTAGCTCACTTCCTAAAAATGAAGCCCAGTCTAATATACTGATTTGCAGACACGGAAGGTGAGAAGGAAAATGTACGACCAGCATTTTAGACGATCTGAGGGAACTGAAGCTGAGTCAGACCATGTGGGAGCGCTGGCTGGAAAACAGTTACCTCTGGCACTGAGGAAAGAGCTGAACACAGGAACAGTGAGGGGCAGGTTAGGTTTCTGTTAATGCCCCGTGGGAAATGAAGTCACTTTGCCCCCAGTAACGTGTCTCTAGAGAGCGGAGATAAAACGAAAAGAAGAGGCACACAGAGCAGTGTGTTCTGTGAGCAGAAGGCTTTTGTTTCTCCCTGCTGCAGATGTTTATGAATAGAATGGTTCTGTGGTAACAAAGCACTCATGGGAAACTGTCCATCCATCCATCCATCCATCCATCCATCCATCCATCCATCCATCTACTCATCTACCCTATCCACCTATTAATCCATTTTTGCATTCATCCATCTATGAATCCATCTATCTACCCCTTCATTGATCTAGTAATCTGTTTGTCTACCCTATCCATCCATCCATGCACCCATCTATCATCCATCCATCCATCTATCATCCATCCATCCATCTATCCATCTTTCTCTCCTAATCTATCCTTTCATCTTCCCACTTGCCTATATTAAATATCAATCACTGTATATTTTGTTGTTGTTTCAAGATTACCTCGACAATCACACAAAACTGACTGACTAACTGAGGAGGTAGTTTCACAACCCAAAATAATGTTTCTACACCATTCCTACCTCTTGGTGTCAAAGGTGTGTCAGACCAGGGTCATCGAGGGGTCACTCCTCTCTGCTCTCGTGTCTCTTACATCCGCAGATATTGACGATGCCAAACTGACAAACTCACGGGTGAACAACAGCTCCTTCCACCACAACAAGACAGGCTGTCAGATGACGTACGAAGACGATTACAGCGCCTACTGGGTTTACTTTGTCAACTTCCTGGGAACACTGGCCGTGCTGCCTGGAAACATTGTCTCTGCGCTTCTAATGGACAAGATAGGACGCCTCAGCATGTTAGGTCAGATGGAATATTCTCCTAGCAGTTTGGAGCCCTGCTTCTTTTTAAACACTTCAATGCCTTTTGGTTCGGCCTCTGTGCTGTGCCTGGAGTGACCTCTAGTGACGTGAATAAGGTATGTGAGATGTGTGATGTGTTTCCTCCTGCAGGAGGCTCCATGGTGCTGTCAGGCATCAGCTGCTTCTTCCTGTGGTTTGGCACCAGTGAGTCCATGATGATCTTCATGCTCTGTCTCTACAACGGCCTCAGTATTTCAGCCTGGAACTCCCTGGATGTGGTCACCACTGAGCTGTACCCCACAGATAGAAGGTGTTTCCCATTTATTTTAATTTTCTCATTTCACATTTGGATATTTAATGGTTTTCATATAGTGCACCTTAGTTACCTGGCAAATTCCACTAGTGATAGTAATAAAGCTATAAAGAATATACTGCCGAATATATAACCGATGTCCTCCACAATAGTAAACATGACATAAATATTTATGACTTCAAGAAAAACATAAAAAACACATTTTGAAGGTATTGTCCACAACAGGCTTGGGCAAACGTTTTGGCTGGCGGGCCACAATTGTCCTAAAATTGAACAGGGGGCGCGGTCAGGAGCAAATCTAATATAAATAACATGTAAAAGTCATGCATAAAGGCTAAAATGCTTTTTAGCCTTCTCTATGCCATCTATAGGGAAAATGTGGAAATTGTAGCGAAAAGGCAGAAATATAATCACAATACAAGCTTTTATCTATATTATATAAATAATATAAAATTTAAAATTTAAATTATATAACTTGGACACTCGGATTACAAAGCTAAACGGGCCGCATCCGGCCCCCGGGCCTTAGTTTGCCCATGCCTGCTCTACAATACTAAAGCAGAGACATTTATAATAATGTGATCATTATTGTGAGATGCTCATTAACATTGGCTGATAGCAGTAGATCATAAAGGTACATTGTATTGATCACTGCCCTCCTCTTGTTTGCAGGGGCACGGGCTTCGGCTTCTGTAATGCCATCTGTAAGCTGGCAGCCGTGTTGGGAAACCTGATCTTTGGCTCTCTGGTCGGCATCACGAAGGCTATTCCCATCCTGCTGGCGTCGTCCGTGCTGGTCTGCGGTGGCCTGGTGGGGCTGCGGCTGCCGGACACGCGGGCCAACGTGCTCATGTGAACGTCTACCAAAAGCAGTATTGTTGTTTACCAGGTGTCCACTCGTTTTGCTGAATAATGTGTTGTATAAACTAGAGTAATTCAAATTTTAAGGGCATTATCACAGGCACAGGCTGAGATCTTGCCTTGAACATTTAGTGTTCAATCAGGTGGGCTCTGTCCACAGTTTTACACAGACTGTTATTCTGTCTTTTCTGAGTGAATCACCTGGTAAATTGGGGAAAAGTGCAGTCTATTTTAATTGAGAGCTGCGGATATAAAGAACTTGAGGGCGGTGTCAGTGGTCAGTCGATGTGGATTCTGTCATGAATCCAATAAAAGAAGGTCAATACTTGGTTACAGAACTCTGTATATCAGCAGCTCTGCATATCTATTCACCACAGGCTGTTTCACGCAGGCAAAAAAACAAACTGCATTGCGATGCTGCAAAAGGCATGAACAAGTTGACATTAATATCCTTAGTTCAGTTCCACATTTCAGGAGACATGCTTATTGAAAGGCAATGAGCACTTAGAGCCTAGTAGATGATGTTTTGAATCAGCTGCTTAGTTTTATAGACATAGCCTAGTAGATGATGTTTTGAATCAGCCGCTTAGTTTTATAGACACCAGAGGCCACACATTTATGAATTATTATAAGATTGGTGTTTAATTTGAAATCTTGGATGTCCTAGATGTTTTTCTGCAGGTTCCTTTTGTTAAATTGTGGGTTAATATCAAGTGAATTTGTGTTCGATCAAAATAGACAGTCTAACCGATCTCTTAAATTAAGTAAAAACATAAAAACACATTAAAAAACTAAATGCTAATCGTTTAAACACTTCCTGATGTTTCTGTCTGAAATTAACCTTTTTTAAGGCTCTCTGGTAGATTGGGTTTTCCTCTTTTAATGTTTAAGCTAAATGCTAGACAGGCTATGCTAAGCTAAGTCAAGGGGCTCCTGGCTGTAACACTTTGTTTACAATAAAAGGGTAAAACAATCAATTTTCACTCACCAAAAAAGTGAATAAGTAATATTTTATTATCTTAACACTTCCTGAAGTTTATAAATCCACTCCTATGACTTTTCTTTTTTTTACAATCTGCTCTGGTGAACTAGGTTTTCTATTTTCATCTTTAAGCTATGCTAAAATAAGCTAAGCTACACCAAGCTAACGTGCTTCTGGCTGTTACTCTGTTTACAACCAAACGGTAAAATAAAAAACAGTCCCTTTAATTATTGATCACTCTGTAGCAGCTTAGACTTTATTTATTCATCCATTTAATCTCTAGTCATTTATTTAAATATTTAGTTGGTTAGTTAATTAGTTCAGGTAGTTATTTGGTCAGTGTTAAATTGTGGTCACTATTTCTCTCTCATCTGATGTTCAAGCCTTTTGCAGCAACATGTAAGAATAAAAAGGCCATAGACTTAAAAACAAACAAACAAACAAACAAAAAAACACCATAATGAAGTAGTAACTTAGTTCAAACTCAACTCCAGCAGCTACATTTCTAACGAGCAAAGAAGTTTACATTTTCTGCTTTTTAAAGTAAGACGATTTTTGAGATTGAGAACTGTTTTTCGTCCGACGCTTCCTCCCTCCTCCCTGGTGTCTGTGATGTTTTGATGTTTTGTCTCGTGGCACTGAGCTCTCACCATAAGGGCTTCGCCTGCCGTTGTTGTCAGATCCTGTCAAAAAGAGTTTGAACTAGAGAAACCTCTCAGATCCTCTCTTTGTATTTTTGCCGCTCTTTCTGTCTTTCTGTCCTTCCGCCAGTCTTGTCCCCTTGTCCTCAGTTTAACCCCTTCCTGCCTGGCTGCTGCTCCCTATTGAACTCAAAGGCCTTTCTCAAATGTGGTGCCTACCTCTCTCTGCTCGCTCTCTCTCTCTCTTTCTTAGCCTTTATCTATGTCTCTCTGCCTGACTGTCTTATTTCTTCCTCTCTATCTTTTCGTCTGTCTGTCCCTCCCAATCTTGCTGGAAGCTTTGCTGCTCTGCACTGCATTTTGTGGTGTCTCAGATCTTGATACTGCAGTTTGTGTTAGTGTGTGTGTGTGTGTGCCTGCCCAGTGTGTGTGTGTTACGTTCTTTTCTACACTGAGGTGTTAAAAATCTGAATCACACAATAAAATGAATCTCAAAGCCATGCACAAAGGGTCAGTTCACCCAAATCAAAAATAAGACCTCCCCCCGCCCCACATACTGTACACACACTACCTAGTCGCTGTATACTGTAGCTGAGTACAGTTTGAACTGGAGGTTCAAAATCTGCAACATTTACCATTAAAAAAATATTCAAATTATAAACAAACTGCAATGCATTTAAGCATTCAGGTTGAAGAAGAACCCAGTGTAATATCTTGGGGGATGGGGTGGAGGGATGGGGGGGTTTCTGAGTTACCTCTGTGCTATATTTTTCGAGTGTGTGATTTGAGTGAACTAACCCTTTAAAATCTCTCTGGTCAATAGTACTCTTGCTGCAATGATGTAAAAAAGCATACACTTATTTCCATTTATCAGTTGATACAAAATGCTGACTTCTAACTTTATCATAGGAGAAAAAAAACCCACAAGTTTTGTTCAAACAGGTCAACAATTATAATAATCACTGATGACGATCACCACAATTGTTGTTCTCTTGCTAAAACATTGCGCAATTTTGTTTCAAGTTGCATTTTTTTTAAATGACTGAACTGCAACTCCCTGAAGATGAGTGTCCTGATGAGTACATCTGAAGCTTTATCTGTCTGCTCGTCTGCACTGTGCCCTGTTCCAAACACCACCAGCTGTGCTTTACAGACTTACTGTTTCCACAAAAAAGAAAAAAAAACAAACAAACAAACAAAAAAAAACAACCCTGCATGGTCGTTACTGAACCTCCTCTGTACCGTGTGTTTTTGCTCATTCTGTTTTGGTGTCGTCTCTGTTCCTCTGAATGAGGAAAACCGGTGTTTGATTCCAAGGTGAATGTTTCATTCGTGTGTGTCGTCAGATTTGTTGTGGACAGGTGTTTGTTATACCGAGGTGACTTCCAGGTCGTTGTAAAAGGGCATGCCGACGTCTGGTGAGACGTGTGTTCTGCAGCTGGAATGTTCAAATCTGCTTCTCTGGACGTTTCCATTTTCTTTTCACTTGTTGGCTGAAGTGGAAATTCTATTGGTTTGACCCAGATTTGAAACACTCTGCTCTCATGAATAATAAATGGAGGTGTGTGTTAAAAAATTATAATCAATTGCAATCGACATGATTTATTTTAATAAGAAAAGGTGGCAGTGAGTGCAATGCGAAGGTGGATCTACATGTTGAATAAAGAGTTTCATTTGATCAACTGTTTAAACGTTATTCAGTGTGTTCAGTGACCAAATGTAGCAGCCCCAACTTTGACCAGAAGATGGCACTGTGCATTTGTAAAAATGATACTGCACAAACTCATTTGACAGGTTTTTGTTTCATACAGCACTTTTATTTTGAGTACTAGTTTTCTGAAGTATATATATGTGTGTATGTGGTTAATTGAATGAATATATTGATTGTTCCATATTTCACATAATCTTAATCAAGTACTACTCTGTGATTACTCAGTGTTGAGTATTTGTCACTGACACATCGTGTCACATGACGGGCAGGAAATACCAACTCAGTGACAAATAAGTGAAAATTCTGAAACCTGAAAATCTGAAATAAGATTCCTTTGAATATATTGTCAATTCATATTGTCAGTTTTTTGAAAACCAACTAAAAGTTTATTAATTAATATGTACAAAATATTTTTATATTACAAAGGAAATACAGTACAAGGGCAAAAGTTGACATACAGACGACAGGAAGAGAACACAATAGGTTTGTTATGTGACATAGGCCTTGTTGAAATGCTTTGGTCCTGCAAAGCCCTCAAAAGTCCGAGAAAGATTATGGTTGAGAGTATATTCCAGTTCTATTGTTTTGATCTATGTACAGTCAATTTATAGCTATTTATTTTTATGATGGGGAACGTCACATCAACTGGATTAGAAGGCTTTTATTTCAGCCCAGACCGTGTTTGCATTTACATAAGCTCCAAAACAATTTAATAAAAACACAAACAAACAAACAAAACCCAAAGCCTTCAAACCAACTGGCTGTTAGACTGATATGCTAAGGGTTTTGCCTTTGAATGCTCTGAAATATCGTGTGGAGCCTGTAGATTTGGACATAAGGACAAAGAGAAAAGGGTCCAGACAGGCATGGAGGCAGCACAGACACACCGCCAAATTAAAGTACAAATACAAGTTCTCTGTTCTGTCTACAAACAGTTGCACGTAATGCAGGAAGTGCAGAACTCCAGCGGGGGTGAAGCACACCAGAAAGATGACAAACACCAGCGAGCTGCTCATGATGTATAACCGCCAGTCGTGGTGCGACTGGTTGAGCTCACGGATGATTTTGATGAAGCAGAAGACGCTGGTCACCAGAGGAGCCAGGAGGCCAAAGATGGTCAGGACCAGGTTGTAGTAAAGCAGGAACACGTGGGAGTTTTGTCCCAGAGGGAGGACGTCGTGGCAGGTGATGCGATGCAGCTCAGGAAGCCAGTAGCTCTGCTGGACCAGGAGTTCTGGGACGACAGCGGCTCCAAACACAGTCCAAACAGCCACGGCAACCCAGAAGGTACATAACCTCTTTGGTAGGGTTTTGTACTTGAAAGGGTGCACTACAGCCAGGTAGCGCTTAATGCTAATGCAGGCCAGCGTCTGGGCAGAGCAGTAGAGGTTGCCATAGAAACAGGCCGTGACCACCCGACAGGCAGTGTCCCCCAGAGTCCAGTGGTTTCCATAGAGATGATAGTGGGCTTTGAAGAGGAGGGAGAGGAGCAGGAAGAGGTCGGAGACGGCCAGGCTGCAGTAGAGGATGGCAGAAGACACTTTCCTGATTTTAGAGCCCACTGTGTACAAGATGGCAACATTGGCTGGAACCCCAATAGCAACCAATAACATGTAAACAATGGGAATGAGCCTTGTGGTTAAAGGGCTGCTGAGGTAACGCACTGTGTTGTTGCTGAGAGACGTCAGTGCTGGAACAGAATGAGGTAACATTGGAGCCAGAGTCCCATTTTGGACAATTTTGTAAGGCTTCCCAATGAATGACCTGGGCAAAGGAACATCAGAGTCTGAGGCTTTGGGTCTTGATTTTCCTGCAAGAATAAAACAAACAAAAAAAAAAGTCACGAATAAATCTTGTGGTTTCAATATCAGTTATAATCACCAACTCTTTCCTAAAAATTATTTAATAGACAAAACAATGTTTTAGTTGTCATGAAAGTCAAGGTTGATGATTTTAAAAATATACTCAAATGGAAATAAACTACCCTCAAATTTTAAATACTTTTTTTAAGCAATATGTAAAAAGAAAAGGTGAATTTCTCCATGATAGCATTTCCTATCCATTCTTTTTGAGGCAATTTGAATAAAAAGTGTGTAGTTTTGTTGACCAATGCCATAATATTTCAATTAAAAGAAAAAGTGTAGAAAGCTGGACCACATTGTTAAGTTAAATTGGTGTTTAAGTGAATGTATAAATTAATTATATAAATATAAAATACATAAATATACAGTATAACACACAGTATATATATTTATGCATACACATACTATGTATATGTATACATAAAGTATACATTTAAGTGATGAAAAACATTACAGAGTTTTAAAAATTTACACTGAATTTAATATTCAAAAAAGTAATGAACATAGAAAAATTTAAAAAAATATAGAAACTGTATTGAATAAGTAATAAGTATATTACTAAGTATATATATACTCAGTATTAAGTAATTGACCCATGTGAAAAAATGTTGGAGGAGTGACTATCTGTCACTACTTTTCAATCTTTCTCATGTTCTCCATTATGTCTGAATTTAAATTTTACAAATATTACAACATTTATGTATTACATTATACATAAAGTTTACATAATTGATCATGTCATCATTGGGCTTCACTTGATCAGATTCATCTCATGTTAATCTGATTAAACTCACTGAGCTCTGAAACTGATTTAAAAAGTGAGTCGCTGAGGTTATTGAAAAACCTGACAAGTACTAACTTGCATGCGATTTCTGGCCCCTCCACAGTAACACACTCAACTCAAAGCACGTCACTCCAGACATGTATTCTATAAGAACCATTTTAAATATATATATGTTTTTGTCCCACATACCTTTGTCGTTTTGAAGGGAGCCACTAATGCACAGAACAAAGAAGAGAAAAAGTACGAGTTTCCCCATGATTTCCACTTTGTTTCCACTGACTGAAGACCTGAAGATTCAGTATGTCACACCCCGGTTCTGTTCTGCTCTCCGATCTTGTTGTTTCATCTGCTCCTCATTACACAGTGCTGTGTCTGTTTGTCGCCCCCTATGTGGGCGTATACATGTTAAAAAAAAACACCTCCCCCTATTGACGAGGACTGAGGGGTGAACAGAAAACATCTTCAGCTGTGCTTGGGTTCCAGGCAGTCTCAGTTTGAACGTGTGAGCCTGAGATGTGACGCCCACACAGTGGCAGACTATGTTCCCTTATCGTGTTTTATGGGGTTCAAAGTCTATGGAAATAAGACACACCAATTTTTTATGTCCATCCGCCACCAGCCACCCTCTTTATGTGACAACAAATAGTGTGGAAAAAAAAGTGTAAAATCCTCCACACCATACATTTGACATTTGCTCTAATTTGTCCCGTAACCTAATGAACCCTGGAGGAAACTGTGGGATGAGGTAATAATCAGAAACAGCTCGCTGGGTAAGAGAGGAAATGTGTTTGAGAGCATGATAAGCCTGTCCAGACAAGAGCAGCTCAGTTTCATCTTCATTCCACAGAAACTCAAAGAGACTGTCGAGAGTTTAGTTATTTTTTTATTTTTATATTTTCAAACACAAGTAATGGTCTTAGGGGTCGTTTTTTTTTTTTTTTTCCATTTTAGGACAGAACACGTTGAAACTAGCTAGGTTTTACCATGATTAAGATTTTATGTATTACGCTTTTTTTTGTTTAAATTTACCATAGTGGTCAAACCACTTCACCCCTCAGTTTGTTTGACCCTTATTTGAAAATTGATGACAAATTAGACAAATGAGATCACAACCGACCACAGGGTGAGGACGAAAACAAGAGTCGATAAACACAGGAAGTAGTAAAAATGTCTTGGATAAATTAAAATGTTTGAGTGTTAGATAAAAAAAAAGTCTGGGGGGAGAACAAATGTGTAAATAATTATATGTAATAATAACCAGAAATCAGAAAGAGACACGAGAGAAGAAGAGGAAACACACGATAAAGGGTGTTAAAGTGACCAAAGACAAAATGACATCTGATGTAGGAAGGAAACTGTTACCTCTAAGCGGGGGGCACAGGAAGTAACATGATGTGGGTAAAACATGTGTGGGTGTAATGACGGGATATACAGGGGGTTCAGAAAGAGGGTTGTACAAAATAATAGCAATATGTCTACGAAGAAAAAAACAGTAAAAATTAAAAGACATTGCGTAACACATACGTACAGGGCATTGTAAGAAACAACGGGTAAACGAGATTAGTAATACGTTTTTTGCCATATTTCACACCCTACGATGTCTCCTAAAGGGTTCGTAAAAGGTTCATATACTCGTAAATAACATAATAACTATCGCGTCTCTACTTCGTGGTTTTTGGCCTATTGCGGACGGTTTTGGAACGTAACCCCCGGGATAGACGGTGGACCTCTGAATATGGGATGAATTTGATTAATGTATTTTGCACTACCTGCCACCCCCTCACCACCACCACCACCAATGTATGACTCTAATTCTGTCTCCCTCTGTGACCAGTTTCTCAGTTTAATGAGTCTCCATAATATTTTCATTTCGTTTTAGATCTGTAGCTCCCAGCTGTTCACAGATGTGACCTCGTTCTTGTTTTCTTTTAAACTTGTTTTTTCCCATGGCTGCGAAACACGTTCCGCTGGGGCATCTGTTTGATCTCAGACCCCCCCCCCGCCCCCAGATCCTGCCCAGTGACGTCACCACTGATGCGTCACCTTGAAGGTAGAAAAGAAATGTTGACTTTAACGTCATCAAACATACAAACAAGTTGTTTACAGCAGAAAGAAAAGTCAGAGAGCTGGGGTTTAGTGTCGGATACAAACATATAGTCAGAGACGACAGTGTGTCCAACACCAACACAGGTCTGTGTCGATGATACTGAATCATTTCTTGTCACGTTGTTCCACGAAGCTGCACAAGAAGGAAGCAACATTTTTGAAGTGTGAACAAAAGTGTGTGACAATCGGTCGCAGGGCGTTAAGGTCCTCTTCCTCTCTGCTGTACTTTTAGCGACAGGGGTGCATCTGACTCAAACAGCTGTTTCCTTTTTGACAGTCATCTAACGTCAAGGTGGTGGCTTTCAGTTTTTACTGTGTAGACTAATATTAGATTTCAAGTAAATGAAAGTGTTTCTTCATCGCAAAAACCTGCAGTGAAATCTGAATAAAGTCAGAGGACTGTAATAATAATAATGACGATGATGATGATGATGATGATGATGGATTGGCCTTAAAGTCTATTTGTAAACATAAAGCTTGTACATAAAGTGTTTTACAAAGAGACTCAGCCGTTCTACCCAAGAGTAAAAGTCGTGTTTGTTTGTTTGTTTGTTTTTAACTCTGACTATGTAGAAAATGAAGCAGTCATTTATTTGTCCAACAATGGGGAAATTCACAAATGACGTTGTTAATGTTATCGTTGTGTCTCATCGTTCTGTTCTAAATGATCAATGAAAAAGAAGTGTGACCCCTACAGATAGAAACTGGAAAAACAGCTGCAGTGCAACATCATAGAATTCTTGATATACATGACTGCCTCTGCAAAATGTGACTTTTTGTAAGTATTTTGATAAATTGTATTTTTTTTAAATTCACTTGTATTTAAAAATCTTGTATTATTTAAACTTACCAAAGCAACATTGTTGTGAAATACTAAGGCACAAAAAATCCATTATATAATACGTAATTTATATAGTATAAATATAATATTATATTATATAATAAGCATATTTTAAATATTCTTACAAAATGTTCTAACATACTGTATGTAGTAATATTTTACTAAAAGAAAAATGTCTGGCGTTTGTGTCAAAAAAAAGTTTCAAAAATGTCACTCCAGAGACAAGGAAAGTTGAGAAAAGTCCTAAATAAGCATTGTCTGAAAAAAAAAAAAAAAAAGTGTACATGAGTATACACTTTTTTTTTTGGGGTGGGGGGGCTACATCTCAGTGAAGTCGGGGTAGACTGATGTGTCTCACATTCACTAGTAGGTTCTTTGACCTCCAGTAGCATTTCTTCCCATTTTTTTTAGTCAGCGTTCTAAAATTTCTCCTTAATTCCCAGTTTTATGGAACGCACGATTTGCCACCGGGTCAATCAATCCCTCTAACCCCGCCCATTTGTCCACCTTTCATCACCTTCTCTGTCCCTGTCTGTCTCAGAGAATATTCCAGGGTCTCCAACTGGGCTTCGGACTTGTACGTTTGCATAATGTTCTATCATTATCATGTACGTTTGCATAATGTTCTATCATTACCGCTACGCTTTGCCAACTATATTTTATGTTTATTGCTTGAATTTATTTAACTTACTAAGTCCCAGTCAAGTCTGTTTTACACTTTAATACCTGTAAAAACCCAGGTTTATGTTTGGACAATTATTTATTTGAATTATTGGAACTGTTTCATCAAACTCATACGTTACATAGTTAGTGTGAGTATGATACCTTTAACTGGCTAATCCAAACCAATTGCGCTGTGGCTTTGTTGAGCTGTTGAAGCCACTCACTGAGAACAAAGGCTAATGTCCTTTAGGGAATGGTCTTTCTTTAGCTCTTTGTTCTTGTCGTATTTGTTGTTAAACCCAAACCTGAGTTAGTTAGAGAGCAACAAAATGTTCTAAAAACAAAAAGTGTTTGGACTCGTGCCAGCAACTGCATTCTGGTCCTTATCTCCCACAGTCTACATCCTGCCTTGATGTGTGTGTGGAGGAATGAACTGCTGTTTGTTTCAGAAACGCCCCAGAAAGGCACAGTACAAGACCTTGACCGTTTACAGCTGCAATGTGTGTGAAGTTGTGTCAGGGGAGAACTCTGGTTCTGTCGTTGGTAAACTTTGAACACGGTCACATCTAAATTTCCAAAAAGTTGTATTCTTACAAAATACATTTCTTTCCATAGTACCCCTTCCCTGTGGATTTCTGGGTTATTATTTATTATTTACAAATATGGACAGAAGAAAGACATCCCTGTTTGGACCAACACCAGCCAGTTGTACGTATAACAGAAAGAAAAATTGGCCTTTTACAGTACTTTTACAGAGGAGGTGTGACATTTATGGTCGATTCAACAATTTATTAATATTAATATTTTGCACATTTAGACACATCTGTATAGAATCTCCCCAAAGCAAACAACCCTGTTATTTTGTCTTTCATTGTCAATATACAATAGAAATTTTCTTTGTTATATTTGAGACTGATAAAACATGGTCCATGATAAATATAATAATATAATCACGATTAATCATGATTAACCCACAGCTAGCCTGTGATCAGACAAACACAGGGATGAGAACGTCAAGAACAGGAAATCAGGACCAGGACTGAAATGAACTGTTGAGAGGTAATGTAGGTTGTATTAACCACGGCCTGATGACCTGTAGCTGCTCAGCTGGGAGAAATAAATAAAGCTGAGGGTCAGAGACTTGGCTGGTGGGTGACAGAGAGCAACAGACAAACAAGGAGAGAGAAGGTTAGTTTGGATGAACAGCAGTGCACTGCAGTACACATACCAAGATGCCAGATAACTGATAGAGGAAATGCATTTCCTGGTGTCTGTCTGTAATTCACATTTCAGACCCAAGGGATCTGTAGTTGCGGAGTGAGTGAGTCACACAACTCCCACCTCATTCTGCCTTCTGTCCATTATCTGCTTTAGTCAAACTGATGATCATCCCCATGTTCCTTGTTCCATGCAGATTTTTGATAAAGTACGTCCCTGACGTACTTGACTTTAATCGCTGACAGGCAGAAATATCTGGCTTTAACGTAAATCAACATCTAATGTCCCCAAAGTAAACAACATTAAACACTGACCAGTGTGTTTACAGAAAACAAAGTAAACAGACATCGACCATGTGTTCTATTATGAGACTTTCAGGACCTAAGTCTGTCTCACAGATTTAACTGTTCCCAACTGAGGAAACATCAAGCCTCTCGGGATGAGGCTCCATGTGAACCTTACCAGGATGGTGGTAAACATGTGGATTTTTCCAAATATCAATTTAGATGTGTACTTTCCCATTTTATTTAGAACGTCACACCTCCAATATGATGATTGAAATAAACAAATTTCCTTACTGTAATAATGAAAATGAAAATAATATCATAAGGAGAGTGTACACCATTGTAATTAACAGAAGTACATTAAAATCATCTGAATTCTACACAGCTGACCTTTACACTGATACAGTATCTATCTGTCTATCTATCTATCTATCTATCTATCTATCTATATATGTGTGTGTGTTAGTCATTTTAGTCATTTACTTGTTATACACACTGTAGGTGGGTTGTATATATATATATATACAGTATACTGTATATATATAAAGGCTCCGTTCTGATGTCCGTCAACACCGTGTTGGGTTAGGTGATAAAATGAAATGTCGGGAAAAAACAAACAGGTTACAGGTTATAATTGCATTACTGCTTCACATAATAAATAACAACCATTATTTTATTGTTCATCACCATTTTTATTAGTTATTATTGTGAAAGTCAGTTTACTGGCTCTGAATACAGTTAGAAACGACTAACGTGTGGGTGTCTCAACCAACTGAGGCAGACGTGGGCCACAATTGTCCTAAAATTGAACAGCGGGGCCGGGTCAGGAGCAGATAGATGGAGTGTTCGTGTAAACTAAGATAAATGACATGTAAAAGTCAGGCATAAAGCCTAAAATGATTTCATCATTTTCTACACCATCTATTGGGGAAACGTGGGTATTTTAGGAAAAAGACGTATAATGATAATATAAATAAATTATATAATTTGGAAAAGTTTGGCGGGCTGGATTAAAAAGCTGAACGGGCCGTATCCGGCCCCCGGGCCTTAGTTTGCCCATGCCTGAACTAAAGCCGATTTTACAGCAGAGTTATTACATCTAAATGTGTTTGTAAACACTGGTTACATTTTCTGTCACCATAAACCATTAAGTCTGAAGTATTAATGAAATGCCATACACAGAACACCTGTTGCTCTGAAGAAGCCTGTGAGAATGTTATCAGGTTGTGAGGTTTATTACATGTTTGGTTTTTTTTAGAAACAAAAACCAAATCATTTTTACAGAGTTAAATATTGTGGTTAATATAGCTAATATCGCATAAACTACCATCATTCTAAAAACGAGAGTTACATTTACAGGGGATATACTGTGAAAGAGCAATTTCTTACCATTTATGCAATTCATAATAAAGTCAGAAATCTTAAAAAAAAAAAAAAAAAAAAAACCGACACTGATTTTTTTTTACATCTCTTTATAACTACAATGTGACCCATGTGCTTGTCCGACTCCTGCAGAGTGACGGGAAACGTTACCTCAGAGGACTGGAATGTCTGCTGTCCACTGCTGCTGCTGATTGGCCACGCACCGTTTTTAAGAAGGGGACGCTGACCAAACGGGCTTTGGGCGGAGAGAGGACCTTAACCGGCCGTGAACAGGATATAGCAGCAGAACACTTCAGCGACAGGAGGCGTGAGCAGGACTTCTGCGAGGAATAAATCCACTGAATAACTTTCACGATCCGGTTATTTCTTTCGTTTCCAATTCATTTCAGCACAATGTTTTCGGTGTGCTCCAAGACTTTGCTGATGGTTGCCGTGTGCGCATGTGCGGCTGCAGCTGCGGGACCAAACAGTAAGTAAATTAAAAATATAATATAAATAAATATATTAATCATATTACACGAAAATATATGATCCTGTTTTTTTATAAACATTTTCCTGCAGTGAGTTCACATCAAAAACCTTTGTTTATATGACTATAGCGACAATAACGAATAATTATGAATCAACTGTGAATAACTGTGGTGCCGCACAGCTGCCCAGGACAGAACAATCCGACTGTGAGCATCCAGTTGATGAACTACAACAACAGTCAAGAAGTTCCAAGACAAATCGAAACGTTCTTAATTTATGTACATGGCTGCCATTTAAGCCATGGAGTTGTAGAAGAATTTCCCTTTTTGAGTTGTCTTCGATATTAGTTCATGTTGGCTCAGGTTTCTGTATTTGTCAATAAATAAAAGCAGAAAAAATATCAATAGTTTACTTAATAAATAGCAGACTATTTAGAAAGTTATAGGTTTTCAGTATAAATCATCATAACCACACTTTTAGACCTTGAACAATGTTTGGTTTTTTAGTAGGCGTGTTACTATGCAATTTATGTAATGAAGAGTCGTCTTTAGATCTGGACTAAAGTCAAAATATCTGCACTACTCTCATTACTTTTCACTTTGGTCGACAGAACCAGATCAAACAGAGTTATTTGTTTCGGGTTATTTTGGGGTTGTTGCTGTCTTTGTGGGCGGAATACAAGAGGAAGTCAAAAAGTTCAAAAGACAAACCTTAGAAAGAAAAATCTCAATTTATCTAATTAAGAAAACATTTCTCCACATATTCTTTGTTTATGTCTAAACATTATCACAAGCCGTTTTTTTTTCATCAAGAATTCTTTCTTCATAGAATTCTCTAGGAAGTTGTTGCATTCGGTCACATCCTGCTTTTGTGCCTCATCTAAGAACTAGAACCAAGATCCTTTCAAATGTTCTTTTAGTTTTGAGAAAAAAACAAAAAAAAAGTTGTTTTAATTATGCCTACCTACAAAAAACACAAAAAAAGGATGTTTACCTACATTATAAAACTGTTTATTTCCAAGTAACAATTTTTTTGACTTACCCTGACTAATATAAAGGACAACAACTGAAAAGATGACAGATACATGGAAGTAGAAAGACATGACCTCACTTGAATTGTAATTTTTTCTATTCCAAACTACATTATGCAAAGCAACTTTTCAATTTCAATTTCTAATGAAATTAGCAAATCCATTTTCAGTGAAGGAAATTGGCTTTTTTCTTATAAGACTAAAATCTGTCTATATATATTTATATAAATGATGTCCGTTTTCTGGATTTGCTGACATCTTTGTTTCTTTTTCTTTCAAAGGAACAGCACAAGGACGAACCTTTGGTTTAAGGGACAGGTCCTTTGTCCCGACTGATGAACCAATACCGGATAATCATCTTGATCTTGATGATAACTTGAACAGATCTCATCGGTTTCCCCCAAGAAACATAACCAGAACCAAAGTGCAGGAAGTCTCAGAAGAAGCACTGCAGTTTCTCACAGGCCCTTTGTCCACCATCCTCATACCATCCTTCTATACGCTGGTCTGCCTTATAAGTGTGCCCATCAACATCTGTGCAGTGGTGGCCTTTGCAGTCAAAATCCAGCCCAAGAAACCAGCAGCAATTTATATGATGAACCTGGCCTGTGCCGACCTTCTCTTCGGTGTGCTGCTCCCCTTCAAGATCGCCTATCATTTCAGCAGCAACAACTGGGTCTTTGGTGAATTAATGTGCCGCGTGGTCACAGCAGCCTTCTACTGGAACATGTATTGCTCTGTTCTAATCATAGCCTGCATCAGTGTGGACCGTCTCCTGGCTGTGGTTTACCCTATCGACTCCCTGTCTTGGAGAAGGCCACGCAACGCTATCATTGCTTGCGTAGCCATGTGGGTCTTGTCGTTTGTTGGCTCTGTGCCTCTTGTCCTCTCCAATCAGACTGTTTACCTCAGCCAGCTGAACGTTACGACATGCCATGACGTCCAACAAACCCATAAACTCATCGGGCACTACAGGATCTACTTTGTCATCTTTTTCTGCACCTTTTTCCTACTTCCTTTTCTCACCACCGCGGTGTCGTACACTCGTGTCATCTGGTCTCTGAACAGGGTCCCACAAGGTGCTCTGGGACGTTCACGCAGACGAACCAGAGCACTGGTGATGGCCACAACTGTGCTGGTGATATTTGTTCTATGTTTCCTACCCACAAACATCCTGCTCATCACACACTATCTGCAGTTCAGTGAGGGTGTGGAGAAGATCCAGGACTTGCCCGATGGCTCCTACGCTGCTTATCTAGTCTTTCTGTGCTTAGGAAGTCTAAACTGCCTCCTGGATCCTCTGGTCTACTACTTTGGATCCTCCCAGTGTCAGAGACAACTCTCCAGCACTGTGAGGTGTCAGAAGAATTCAGGGAACCATAGTTCCTCATCCAGTTCCCAGCATTCTAGCAGCAGAGCAATTCTGAAATCCAGACAGCCAAACAACACTCAAATAACCAGCTTGGACTCATTCCAAGACAGCCAGTACAAGAAACTGCTGGTCTAAGAGCTCAGCAGTGAGCAGTTGGTCTTCAAGATCATGTGACCGCCACAAACCACAGTTCAATTAGAGTTCACATTAAATAAGTGATTCCATGTTAAAAATAACTGTGTCTACAGTTTGCATGTCATACCAAGACAGTGTCTCAACTGCTGAGGGCTTTTCGTTGTGAATGTGGTGAGATAGGAATGCGGTTCAGGCACAAACCACACCTGGTTATGATTATTGCTATCATATGTTAAAAAATGTGTTTTTTTCCAAGGAGGAATTAAAACATTTGGTGCTGTTTCTAGAAAGTGCATAAACTAGTTAATTTTTAGTAACTATGAACAGCCCTTGTTTATTTACATTAGTTTTGTTTCCAACTTGTTGGATCATCAGATCAGTGAACAATGACAAATAAACACCCTTTGTGTTCTAGTGATAACAAAAGGTCACATAAGTACTGAAAGGTCGGGATGTGTTCATCTGAAGTATAAAATCTCTTTAGACGTTAGTGAACATATAGAGTGCCCTAATGGAGTCTTGACATAATGCACTCTCCCCAAAACTCCCTGTTGAAACTTTGGGGATTTTTTTTCCTGCAAAGAGTGTGTCAGAACTCGCTGTAAAATAACTGACTCTGAAATGTCAAGTTTTTTTTTCTTTTATTATGAGAAGGAACTTTAAATTTAAATAATATGTATAACGGCTGAGCTGATACTATGAAATGCTTTTATTTTGCACTCTTTCTAAGCTAATAAGTATTACATACATTGAAGGCAATAACATTATATTTTATATATTGAACTATCTAAGATACATTTTTTTTAATCAAGCACTTAGTTTCTATACGTTATTTTTATGTACATGGGTCTGTTATTGTGCTTTAGATTAGTGCTCGGGGTGAAGTCGCTCCCATTATTGCGTAGTCAGCTCAATGCTACCATCTGCTGGTGTAAAATGTGGACTGTTGAATATGTATAAATAAACTTTTTTTTTACACCAATGAGACTTTTTTCTTCTTGCAGATTGCTCAAAGGAGGAAGATTAATGAATGAATAATTTTACCAAAATTAAATTGAGTTGAGTGCTTTAAATATTTAAAACCGAGTAGAAACGATTCTACAGTTTAAACATGTCTTTTGTAAGATTCTATATCTGCCACCGAGATACGTAATCAGGCTTTACGATGTGTAAGTGTCCGGCGGCAAATGTAGGGAGGTGGAAAATATCTTGCCGCTTCAGCTGCCA
This sequence comes from Cynoglossus semilaevis, assembly GCF_000523025.1. Classification (NCBI taxonomy): domain Eukaryota; kingdom Metazoa; phylum Chordata; class Actinopteri; order Pleuronectiformes; family Cynoglossidae; genus Cynoglossus; species Cynoglossus semilaevis. The sequence goes on from NC_024320.1 coordinate 17,713,381, forward strand.
CCCAATATGTAGGGTAGTTAAAATATTTAGTACTTTAAAGCCCTTCATTAATGACAGTGACAGAAATTCAATCTCCCATTCTATTGCTTGTAGAGGTTTGTAAATACTGTGGTAGCCATTGCTCTTATGTAGATTACGGATATTCACGTTTAAATATAATATATTGCGAACAAAATAAGTCGCGTACAACTGATATTCTTCTGTCATATCTCCTTCGCGCCAGTACATCTACTTTTACTCACTACGTCTAGTGACTTTTCCACAGGCAAACCATCCATGCAGAAACGTTTAGTGCAGGTTTTTAATACAAACATAAAGGTATGAGCGGAAGCACGAAAAAAGGAAGATGCACTTTCGGATCACCTGACTCGGTGACGTCACAGAGGTGACATAAAGCACCTATTTGGACGCCTGAGCGAAAGAGTTAAAGAGAAGCAAGACCGCACCCACGGTCTTGCTCACACACGAACAAATACAGCATTCGTTTATTTTTTCTCTTCACTTGGTGCAGTCATGGTTTCTGGAATACTTTGGCTGGTCCTGCTCGCATGCTGCGCGCCGACCTGTCTTTCAACAGAAGGTAATGTTACTTCTCTTTGACTACGCTATTGGTCAACTGAGACAATTCCACGAGTGTTGTTTTTGTTATTTATTTTTATTTTTATTTTTACCATAACAAACGAATACATGTCTAAAGGCGCCAAAAGAAATCACACTGGCTGACGTTTTCTTTCCTCCTAAATTCTTTATTTAGGTTGAAATAAAACAAAGCAACAATATCAAACCTTCTTTTTGTCATACTTACCTATACTGTATTATTTAATTAATTATTTAAATATTTAATAATATATATATTAGTGTATTCCTCCATTGTGTTAACACAAATAATGAAAATGGGGAATGTAATGTTTAATCTTTTTTAGATTACAGAGTGAAGTTTTATTTGCCCCCCCCCCCCCCCCCCTCGTATTCTCCATTTGTAGGAAATATGTTGTGTTGACATGGACTAACTTTTATGTGACACATTAGAGCAAACAGTAGTTATAGAAATACACATACAATACAAAGACATTTTTTCAGGATGGGCAGTAAAATTAGAACGTAAATGCTGAAACTGTGCTGTTTAATCTATGCCTTGTGTTTTTTTTATTTGTTTTTTGTTCATTATTTAACATTTGAATGTTTAGCTTCCTACCTGTTTTAGCTTCGTCATAACTAGCTGTCATTAGTCACTTAACAGTCATTGTATTTATTCATTTTTCATTCTAATTTATCCAAAAGTATTTTCAACCACAGTTCTCATCAGTAGTTCCTAAGGTTACATTTCATGTATTCTAATCTTTGGCCATCACTGTCCAAGAGGTCAGGCTACTGCCTGTCTGCTCAGGCATGACTGTTTTAACCTTTGGTAAACAATGACAGTCTGTGTTTGGCAACTGATTTTGTATGGGCATTTTTATGTCATGTAGCACCCACTGTCTTTCATATAAACCACTTTAAATTGCGTTATTCTTGTGCAACACCAAAGCATTTGTCATAGTTCAGGAAGAGCAGAAACAGTTTAATCTCTTGTAGAATCTGTGAGGAGATGATTGGGAAACAACAGTTATGGCATCTTTTAAGAGACACTTTATTTTTGAAATTGTGTAGTGTTGTGTTTTTTGTGTGTTAAAATCTGAGAACCTCATATCAAACCTCAGATGTTTAAACCTCTTTTTTTGACTGAACCACTAACTGGCACCAGTGTTTGTTCTAAAACAACTGGTGCTACCAAAATATCAACACTCATCAGTGACATTCAACTCAACTCTTGACATTCTTCTGTATCTGTGGTGGGCAGAATGTGATGCCTTGCCTACAATTCAGTTTGTTCTGAAGAAGGAGACTACAGGATTGTCAGGGAAATGTGGGCTGATGAGTTTAGGAAAAAGTAAACCTCATCCTACATAAACATTTACAAACTGAAGGACTTGTTGTCTTTCTTCAAGTCTTGACCTGGAACTCTGTCTGCAGCAAATACTGAAAAATACTGACCTTTAGTTAAAAGAACATGAGTCAGGAGACCTTAAAACGGCTACTTGGAATAATCATCCATTGACCTAAATTCCTATGACAACTACTGCTGTAGTTATGCAGACATACAATGTTTTCTCATGTGGCCGCACTGATAATCATGGATGGCTGGATTAATTTAATTACATCGTGTTGATGGTAATAATGACAAAAATTACTTTAAATAACATTAGTTACCAAAACATACAAACACATCTTTATATATTAGCTGTTTAACATTCCATTCAGGTCTATCTCCATCATCTAATATAAACTTGAATGCTAAATTTACACTTTGGATAAACTGTGTAAAAACAACTTGGAACCAGTACCATAGCAACAGATTTTGTTGCCTCACATCAAAGACACATTCTCAGTTCAGTACAGTTCACACTGCTACAGATCATGAAAGATTTCAGCTGTGTGCACAATGACAAACAAGAGTAATGTGCTCTTTTTTAGGTATTTGAACCTGTTAAGTTTGACTTTCAGAGGCTGTGTTTTTCTTCCTGCCCATAAACCTGCTGCTCCTCTATTTTAATGTTGTTTGTGCATTTCCAGATCTGAGAGGCTTCACTGGTACGGAGACTGAAAACAAAGCAGTGTGGGTCACCGCCCAGGCCGAACACGTCCTAAGCAGTCGCCTTACGACCCTCTTCCTACCAATTATCTACATCATTGTGTTTGCTGTTGGTCTGCCCACGAATGCCTTGGCTATTTGGGTTTTCCTCTTTCGCACCAAGGAGAAACATCCGTCCTCAATCTACATGGCCAACCTGGCTCTGGCCGACCTGCTCTTTGTCATCTGGGTCCCACTGAAAATATCCTACCACTTTAATGGCAACAACTGGATCTATGGGGATGGTATGTGCAAAGTGCTAGTGGCGTTTTTCTATGGTAACATGTACTGCTCAATCTGCTTCATCACCTGCATTAGTGTTCAGCGGTACTGGGCCATAGTTAGCCCCTTGTCACGAAAGCATAGGAGCAACCGTCTCGCTGTTGGCGTCTCTGTGGCAGTGTGGCTAACCATCTGGCTGATCACGGTTCCTCTCTACCTGTATGATCAAGCAGTATATGTAGAAAACCTCAGCATCTGGACCTGCCATGATGTCACCAGGCCCAGTCAAAGGAAAATAGCAGCGGGGTACTTCCTCACGATGGGATTGCTGGGCTTTATCGTTCCCACAGTGGTGTGCATCATATCTTATGTCTTCATGCTTAAGGCTCTCAGGAACAGCATGGCCGATTCTACCATTGCCAAGAAGAGACGGAAGGCTGTGGTGTTAATCATCACAGTGCTGGTCATGTTCTTGGTCTGCTTCACTCCTAGTAACATCATGCTGCTGGTACACTATAGCCTCCTCTTGCGTGAAGCTACAAACAACTTGTACGGCTTCTACATCACCACGCTGTGCCTCGCAAGTCTCAATAGCTGCCTGGACCCCTTTGTGTACTACTTTATTTCTGAGGATTTCAGAGAGCATGTGAAAAACACATTCCTCTGCAGAAGTGAGAGGACAGTAGAGAGGATGAGAGTCTCTTTCAGTGCTCTGAAGTTCTCAAAGAAGAGCAACACATACACATCTGAGTCTCGTAACACACAGAGCTCAGAGTGCTAGAGATGTTTATAATGACTTAAATAAATGCGTTTTTAATATTATTCAGCTGTGACGTCAATGTTACCTCTGGGATGCTTTGAATTGTTTTAGGTGCTTTTTCACCCATTTCATGAATGACATTTGTTTTTATTTTTATCTTGTAGTTATTTTTAGTGTTGTTGTTGTTTTTGAGTTTGATGTTTTTTGTTGTTTTATTTTTATCAGGTGCTGCTAATTTTTGAAATGACCCTTTATGTTCATTGTCAGTATAAAACTGTCAATGATGGTCATATTCTTTAAGCCAGATGTACATGTAAATATGTAACATCTGATGGCAATTGAGAACGAAGCAGCTGTAGTTAACAACTACTTACCAAATTCTCATGCGAATCAACTATACCACACAGGGCTATAAGGAGTCCAAGTACCACTAGTGGTACTGGTACCAAAGTTTGAAAACCACTTTTCCATACAGGTCACAGCTTACAGTAACTATCTGTTATGAGCTTCAACCTAAATTTGAGTGTATTCAGAATGGTCAAACCAGCTCTTCCTTATTTTCTAAACAGTGCCAGCATTTAGCATTCGTTGTGGGTTCATGTTTCTGCTCGTCCTTCAGTCAAATGTTGTCATTTATATTCAAGGCCTTTGGTTGAATTGAATTGTCTGTGTCACTGGTTACCGTGCACAATAAGTGAAATGTATACATTTTTTTTAATTAAAAAAAATCTAAACATTTGACATGCCTGTTTCTTTAAATTGTTTGTTTGTATTTTACTAGGCAAGTTACAATAATGCATGCCTTTTCCTATAGAAAAACATTTAGAATCACTTCCATATTATGATGAACTAAGCAAAGGTTAAAGATGTCCTATTTTTTTTCTTTTACCAACTTTTATCCACATTGTAATAAGCTTTGTTGTTTTAATCCATGGGCAGAATATCCATTAATTCAACTGCCCGACCACTTATCTTCACACTAAGACAATTGATACACATGACAATTGTCTTGGTTCAATTTGTTTTAAGTAAACTTTCATATTAATTTAACATGTTGGTATTCATTGTTAACACAGCAATTTATATCAATAAAATACATTATATTAAAAAAATATAATTGTTTTATACAAAAACACTAATGAAACAAACAGCAAAGTATTAAACACTTTTTTACTACTGTTTGTATATAAGTAAATCTTTGTATATGTGATGGCGTTGACGTGAAAACTGGTCCAAACCAGAACAGGTAAGCTGTGACGTAGTTGCAGGCAAAGGTAGTCTCGGGGCGTGTTCTTCCGCCCTCTACGCTGTCGGGGCAGAGACGAAGTTGTTCGACTTATAAGGCAGAGGTTCATGTGGAAGTACAGCACTGCTCAGGAACGGAATAAATATGGATTTTACTCGGTTGTCGTGGCTTCTTCTGCCGCTTTTCGTCTGCTGTTTTTCTGTTTCTTCAGGTAAAGTAGTCCTTCTCTGGCTTAGAAATTATTATCTCACCGACGGTCTTTTCTTTTATCTTATCTAAGCGAGTTCCTAGACCCTAACGATAGTAGCTTCAGTATTTTAACTCAACAGTTTTCTGTTTAACTTGGAAATCTTTGGTTTTTATTCAGTTTTGTTGGTGTTTCATTTATTCTGATTATCTACCAGTACTTACTAGTGTGGAGAATGGAGAGAAGAGAACGATTAACTTCTACAAAAGGCTAGCTTGGAACAGCTCGCTGATCAGCAATAGCAATTTTATATTTTACAAAACAGTATTTTATTTTACAAAACAGTATTTTGCCTGTTGCTGGTTCAGAACGTTTAATTATCATAATAATAACAATGTGCAACATTATACTTTATATGTTAACAGTAATATTACTATTTGTCCAGTAATGCCTTTGGCTTTACTGTAAGGTCTTCCCGTATATTCTTTTCTTTAAAATACCTTCTCATTCTCGTTTCCAGTTGTATACATTTATTCCTACAAAATTACATTCCAAACTTTATGTTTAACTGTGATATAGTGTTCTTTTTGAGGCAGTGGTGGCTTGGGTCTGGAGGGTTGCAGGTTCGAGTCCACCAGCTCCCAAGTTATCACTGAGGTGCTCTGAGCATGACATCGTCCCCACATACTGCTCCCCGGGCGCTTAAGCGCCCCCTTATTATTATTATTAATAATAATAATAAGGGGGCGCTTAAGCGCCCCCTTATTATTATTATTAATAATAATAATAAGGGGGCGCTTAAGCGCCCCCTTATTATTATTATTAATAATAATAATATGTGACCAGAACAAAGTGTAGTGCTTCACTCTTAAAACACAATTTTTTTTGTATTTCTGTTGAATATTACAGTAATGTAAAGTTATTACTTATTTTGTATAACAAAAAATATCCAAGATCTTGTACAATTCAATAAGAAAGGCACAAGATTTGGATTTGATTGCCCACTAAGCACAAACCTTTGATTAAAATACCATTTTCACTTGACTATTTCCAGGTATCCCTAAGGGAAGGGGATTCATTGGGATTATAGACCCAGAAAATTCTGACCAAGTTGTTGTGGACCATAAGACAGCCGCCACACTCAAGAGCAACGTTACCACTGTCTTTTTCCCAATCATTTACATTATCATCTTTGTGATCGGTCTTCCCGCCAATGGCATGGCCATCTGGGTGTTTCTCTTCAGGACTAAGAAGAAACACCCATCATCCATCTACATGGCCAACCTGGCTCTGGCTGACCTGCTTTTTGTCATCTGGATACCACTAAAAATTGACTATCATATTAAGGGCAATGATTGGGTTTACGGCGAGCCTCTGTGTAAGGTTCTTGTGAGCTTCTTCTATGGAAACATGTACTGCTCGGTTCTCTTCATTACCTGCCTCAGTGTGCAGCGGTACTGGGTGGTTGCTTATCCACTTTCCCACCGGAGCAAGAACAACAAATTGGCTATCTGCGTCTGTGTGGCCATTTGGGCTTTCATCTGGCTGACCTCTACCCCTCTTTACCTGTATAACCATACTGCCAAGCTCAAAGACCCTAACATTACCACCTGTCATGATGTCAACATCATACACGACCCAGAAAATCCCTTCCCCTCCATCCAGCTCCCGTACTACTATTTCATCTTCATGGGAATGGTTGTGTTCCTGGTGCCGTGCATTATCATCATTGTTGCCTATGTTCTATTGCTCAAGGCCCTTGGAAACAGCATGGAGGAAAGTTCAGCATCAAAGAACCGACACAGGGCTGTGGTGTTGATCGTGACTGTCCTGGTGACATTTCTGGTTTGTTTCGTCCCCAGTAACATCATGCTGATTGCACATTATTCACTGCTTAAGGATGGAGAGATAAATAATGGCTACGGCTTCTACATCTCCACGTTATGCATTGCTGGACTCAATAGCTGCCTGGACCCTTTCATTTACTATTTTGTCTCTGAGGACTTCAGAAACCACGTGAAGAACACTTTGTTGTGCCGGAGCAGCAGGACAGTGGAGAGGATGAGAGTGTCCTTCAGCTCCATGCAATACTCCCGAAAGAGCAAGGCATACGTATCTGAGAGTGGTAACACACAAAGCAGCTCATGCTAGCTCCCTGAAGGAGAGCCATCACCCGTCCGCCCTGTACTCTCATGGAAAGACAGCACACAGGCTGTGTGAGAGATTGAGACTCAGATAGACACATAGACCTGTGTCCAGCGCAACTACTTGAAGCATTGCCAAAGATGAACTTAAAATGCAGATGTTAGTGTAAATACAAGAGCTTTTTTGCACCCCGTTCGCCACCATTGAACTCCACTGAGAAATGTTTTACTGAAGAGTGTCGTTTTTCTGCTACTTGCTTTTTATTTTCCTAGATATCACTAACTTATCCAAGCATAGCTTTAACAGACCATGTGAGCTCATTTCCATTATTTACCCAAAGTGATTTTGCCATTGTTGCCACTACGTCAAAATAAGGTTCTTAAATAGAACAATTAAGTGCAAAACACACATGCGAGATATTGCACGCTTGTACTTGATTGAACTAGATTTTATTTGAGATTGACTCGTTCTAGCAGAGTGTATCTATGATTAGGCAGCAAAAGAATCTTAAAGTGTGCAGAAGATTAGTGTCTGAATTTACAGCAAAGTTACAACTGTTCTGTCACCATGACTTAAGTTTAATCAACAACAGCAAAATGTTTTTCATTATCCTGTGTTTTTTTCCGTCTTCTTCCTAACATAAGTTTTATGTACCTGTAATGATATATTTCTGCTTAAATATTTGATTATTAATGATGACGATGACGGGATTGTTACAGCTAGTTTCTTAAATAAACAGTAAAACCAAACAGTTTCTGCGAAACTTCTTGATGGAATTGTGCAACTGATTAACCCTGATCATAACCGTGTTAAATGAGTCACGTTTACTTCCAGCCTGCAGCTGAACACAAATGTAGGTGAGAGGATCAACCCTAATATCCTTTAAAGATTTAAGGAACTGTTGGAATGTGCTGCAATGACTCATCTGGAAATAACCATACTCACCTTGCTAATGTTGCCAGTGATCATGCTGTCAGGTTAAGAGAGCAGTCGGACAGGAACAAGTGCTAGAGTGAGAAGGGAAAGAATGTTTGAGGAACGTGATGAAACATGCAAAGTGGATGACGTTAACATTTGGTCCTACATGTGTCACCGATTCAACATTAGAGTGAAACCTAAATTTTCTAATTTTAATTCACATCTATAAATAGCTGTCCAAAGCAGTCTCACCAAGGGCAACCGGACTGGTAGGTTTTTTTCTACTGTTGCCTAGTTGTTGATTTTAGTAAAACGTATAGTTCATATTGATATCTGTTACTGAATGAAATTATAATTGAATGACTTTCAAAGAGATTGTTTTTTTTTATATGAAAGACAGCAGTGTGTCATCAGGTTTTGTGAACAAAGTCGAAGGGACGAGTGAACCAGTGTGTTTCCCCCAACAGCCTCACCTGCTCAGTCGCTACCTTCCCCCAGGTACTCACACACACACACGTTTTCAGTGACAAAACTGGTTGAGGCAGGTTGTTTATAGTGGTGAATGTTTGCTACGAGTGTCAGGTTACCTTTTGTCAGCACTCTTGGACCGGAGTACATTCTTTTGAGGTGTTGTTAGGTACAGGGCCACTCCCTGGGCACATTACATTTACATGTTGCTTTTCAGTTATTCCTGACACTGTGGGACTATGACAAACAAAGGTTAATAAACAACTTATTGAAACATTGTAAAAAAAATCTAGGTTGTAAATTAAATGGAGTAAAAAGACTGACAAGGTTTCTGTCACAGTCAGAAGTTAACTCGGTCTCAGGGCAAAATGCATTTGAAATATTTGAAGTTGCACTTGAAGTTTCAGTCTGCCATAGGTTAATAATCAGTTTTGCAAAGTCTAAGAACATTGAGAATTTCCCTCTGGGTTCATGGAACACGCACAAGACTAAAAGTCATTTCCTGCAGTCTGTTTTGAAGATAAATGTTTGCGTTATGATGATAAATGTTTGGTATGAGAGCCATGCAAAGCAGCTCTGGTATTATAACTACCCTTCAAACTGTTGTATACAAAGCAAACATTTTTTCAACACACCATTACCCAACATTCTAGTTGAGCCAAACAATTACTTCCTTTCAAACCAGAGCTATTTACTGAGGCATATGACTGACAATAACAAGCCTTATTAAACGTTTTACCATAGGTTACAGTTGATAAGTCATCATTGACATCAATTAAATATTTGATAAATATGTCAAGTCTCTGTAAATTTGATGGTCTTTTAGCAGGAACCCCCGGTGTCTGCAGATACTCTGTTGACATTATCAGGGTTTTGAATTGGGGTCACCTGCTGTTAAAAGAGGAAATGATGACCAGTTCGAGCAATAATTCCTTTAACCCCATCAACATTTACAATTCTGAACATGCCCAAAACAAATAAATATATATATTTTTTTTACGTTTTAGACCATGTACTATTAGATCTTGTTGTGCCATACGTCAACATGCATTTGATAAATATCCAAACATATAATGTATGTATTCAGTATGTTCAGTCTAAATTAGTTATAGAATATTAAATATATAGTTACTCATATGAACCTAATATATTTATACATTCATTATATGTATGACACATTGTGATTCAACACTCTTATTGTTGCTAATTTAGTCATAGAGATTTAATCTAAAAAAAATTTAAATTTTTGATTTTTATTTGAATTGCTCATGATCTACCTGCACTCTCTTCATGATCTACTGGCAGATCTCGATCTATTGGACACCTCTGTCTTAGAGAGATAAGATAAGGCCTTATACAGTGTATGTAAAACTATTGAGTACATAGTAAAGAACTTTGGAATATGTATAAAACTTAACACTATAGTATAAAACTATTCAGAATGTATTCAACTTTATAGTATGTATTGACTATTGTATCATTTGTTGCAGGTGTCCTATCAGAGGGGTCAGGCGTTTGTGACTGAGCTTGGTAAGACCATCATCTTTGTCATTATTCTACAGTAAACATCTGTTTTTATAAACATCCCTTATCTGCTTATATACTTTGTTTTGTTAATATTCTTCGTGGTTCTCTTTGAACTTTATAACGCTTCCAACTTTAGCTCTTAGCATTTGAAAACAAATGGATTATTCTGTGTCTTACTGATTTTGAAGTACTCAGAGGTATTTACCTTGTCTTTACTGCATTGTCTGGTTTTTGCCACGAGTCTTTTGAAAGCCAAGACTAAAGCCCTAAAGTGGTGGTTCACATTTTGATTTATATTTTCATGTTTTATAAAACTCCATTCTGTGTAGAAACACTCAGAAAAATCACACAATTATTGTCATTACCATGAATGATATCAGAAACTGAATATTCTGATTATTGTGTAAAATGTACAATGGCACATCAGGCTGTTTTCTTTTTTAGTGAATATTTGCACTTCTTGTACAATCTGTGGTTTGCATTTCACATTCTACTCGTGTAACATTTACGGAATGTTCTTTAGGAAACCTCAGGTGTCATAATGTGGGCTCAAATCTGGCATGTGGTCAGTTGTCGGAACAAGAGGAAGTAGTGCAGATGGTGTGTGTTAATGTGACTTTAGGTTTGTTAACACCTTCAACTGTGAAAATAATCATTTATGGAGGTAAGAAACAGAATCAACAACAACCTTCATTTGTTATGAGGTGATTTAAACTCACTATGACTGTGACTATGATTCATACTGTAGTTACTGAATGCAGTTTTAAGAGCCTAATAATACAAATTATTATGGTTAATAATTGGATTAATTCATTATTATTATTATTTCCAATGTAAACATTGATTTATTGTTCTACAACAATCAACCTGTTCAAATATGAATGTCTTAAAACCAATGAAGGTGTGTCACGATTATGTGGAAGGAGTGCAACTCTACCTCAGTGATTCACTAAGTACACTGAAAGTGTGTCTGTTGTGTTTGTTTTTCTAACCAAATCCTTGGAACAACTATCAACCCTCTAGGATCTCAGACAAGCAGTCGTACCTCTGAGGGAAAACAGTTCAGCATAATAGGACAAAACAGTCTATGATATATAAAGTCAATATAATTTGATTTTTTATATATCTGTTCATTCTATTTTCTATGTTTTACAGTGGAAGACGTTCCACAAAAAATATGTTTTGGTGACAGTTTTATAAAGAATTTTTTATTCAGTAGGAGCATTTTGTCTAGGAAAAGTGTGTGATTGATTAGTATTGCACCCACGCATTACACTGGGATGCAGCTAAAAGACCGCTATTCATGTGTGTGAGTGTCGGTGCTAAGGAGAGAGAGAGAGAGTGTACGTGCTAATGTGTGTGTGTAATCACTCTGACAGATCGCACCATCAGCCGTCAGCAAATTCTCAACTGTAGGGAGAAACTCATCAGAAGAAACAGAGGAAATATCAAAACCTGTGTTTCAGAACGTTACACTTTATTTTTAGGTCATATGTACAAAAAGATGTAACAGATGCAGAGGAACAGACCTGAGAAGTCCATGCAGACAAAACAACAATTTTGTTTGTTTTTTTCAAATACAAATTAATTATAATATTCTTCACACAATTTAACACAACAATGTTAGTCATGATCATTTCCTACTTATTTTCTTCTTCTTTTTAAATTAATGAATAAAATATAAACAAAGACAGGATGAGAGGAAATGAAGAGAAGGTAGGAAAACAAGTGTGTCAGAGCAGGAGAAGTAAAGAGTTAAAGAGGAAGAGAGTCAGTTAGAGACTAATTCCAGCCCTTTAGTCGTTTCTCTTCTCCAGCTCGTCTGGCTCTGCAGTGACAGCGTGACCAGAGGGAGTTGGCACCGTGTGGGTGCCAGCCAGCCAGTCCCAGTGGGAAAAGAATGGGGCAAAGTTAGTTGCGGGCCTTTTGTGGTGAGCATCATGCTTGGGTGCACCGCCCCAGAGTCCGAAGGGCACCAGGTTGTGCAGGGCCCAAGGGAAGTCGTAGCCGCAGTGGTCTTCAGTGGAAACGTAGACGTTAAAGACCATAAATCCCCACGTTGTGAGACAGTGACATTGGAGTAGGATGGGGTCCACTGTAGCCCAAAAGCCAACGCAGAACAGCTCCCAGCCCGATAGGTACTGGGTAACCAGGCTGAAAGGCTGCGTGTACTGGTGGTGGATGGCATGGAAGGTGCGGTACAGCCATGGGATGCGGTGGTGCAGTAGGTGCCACAGGTAGTACTGAAAGTCAAAGACTACCATGCAGCCCAGGATACCCAAGAAAAAGCTCCAGAGAGTGGGTGCTCCAGGAGGCAGCGGGGTGGGCGGCCTCCACAGCCACTGAGCCACAGCAGCTGGAAAGATGTAGAGCAGGTGGTTGTAGATGGTGACAACCAAGGTGGTCCAAATTTGGGGCCAGGTGACTGGTCTGTCAGGATGGAGCTTATATCTGTTGATGCAGGGCCAGGTGGGAGCCAGCAGGTCCAACACGGTGTAAAGACCAACCAGGAGGAAGTAGGTGGAGACAGACAGGACCACTGGGAAGAGAGGGCTCCTCAGGAGGTCGTGGTGGTTCTGGTGGAGGTAGTCCCAAATAGGTTGCAGGACTAAGTCCTGGGACTGGTCCCCTGTCAAGTTGTCTGCATTCGACATCCAGAACAAAACCTCAGTTCTGAGTAGGCTGCCTGTGCTCATCACTAATGCAGTACCGATCTTCCCAAAGAGGGGTCGATCCAAAAGGATTATTTCCTAACAAGAGCTAGTATAGGACAAAAAGAGACTTAAAAAGAATTGAGAGATCCAATCAGCTTTCTTGTACAGGTTGAGCAAAAGCAAATTGTCTGATGTGGTTGTGCCAAATTGGACTGCAGGGCTGTCTTAGCTCCTTATGTATATTCAAGCCCCACCTCCACCCCATCCATCCCCTGAATTTCAAAAGAAGGCACTTTGTAAAGGCTCTTTTTCATGGCACAAGGACCACAGCCAGGACTCAGGAGCCAGACCACAGCAGCTCTCATTTTTGACCCTGTTCTTGGAGCTCACACTTGAATTATCATATAAATATGACTTTGTCCAGACAACATAATGCAGATATAGAGACTCTCCCATTTATTGATAAGATACACGTCACAAATCATCTGTAACAATAAACAGTCCTTAGTCCTACACGATGATTGCCATGCTCTGTCACGCTTAGATATTCAAGCGCACACATGGCACTGACAGAGACACACACCCACACACATTCAGTACAGTGTAATTAATCAAACACCAGTTGTCAAATTTGACAGATGAATTCAAAAACACTTCCTCTCATATGCTGGGTGGCTGATTGTTTGGTACCCAGTTTGACGTCCTTTTTTCCCCCCAAAGAAAATAAATTCTTTAAAAAATAAGATTGAGTTTCCGAAATGTGACCCTGATATTCAGTGGTGAATTTCAATGTTGCACCATGTGATCTTATATGTAGGATCCAACCGTTTTCATCAGCGTTTTCAACAGTTCTAACATTTTTTATCAAGATAGATAGATGTTTATTTAGACAAATAATAATAACTAAGATTTGTAGAAAAAAAATGTTATTTGTTGCTTCTGTTGAAAATAATTTAATTGGGACTCAAACAGACCTTTGCTGATGCATTACATTTGATCAATCATCAAGGTGCACTGTATACAGATCAGTTACATTTACAGCTAAATCATTTAAAATGATTTTATACTGCTTATTGCAGTGAGGGCCTCTTAAGGCAAAATAATATTTTCTTTATTTATCTTAATTAAATGCGTAATTCGTAAGGTTAAAATTGAAATCATTTACAAAGAATTGCTAGAGGCAGCATAATACATTTGAGACATCTCTGATGGGGCAGGTTAGAACACCCTGTCATGCCACTAAGATGCCAGTAGAGTGCAGCAAATGTCAAGCATTTAAGACTAAGATTTTTTTTATTTTCAATCAAAAGAAGAGAACGTCAACATTGGACGAACATCGAACTCGATTTACGTTAATAAATTGTTTAAACACTAAGATTTCTGGTTAGGCTAAAAATCGATCGATCGAATATTGACAACCTCAAGTAAGTTGATGACGTTTCGCCTCTGATCCACGAGGCTTCATTAGCGCTACTGTTCTGGTGGGGAGTTTCCAGGTATTTATCCAACCCAAAGGGGTGGGGGGCCCATGACCACTTCGAGTAACGTGGTCATGGGCCCGAACAACATGACCGGTAAGTGGTCGTGTAAGTCGTGTAAGGTGGATCGTTCCTCCTCCCTGTCCTCTGGGTGGGGGTGGTTGGTATTACCTGAATAGAGGTGTGAATGGCTGCACTTTCATTCATTTCAGGTGCAATTCTAGTCCAGCAACACCCTGAGGCAGAAACTTGTCCACCCTAAGGACAAGATTCCTAGAGACAAACAGAGTAATGTGGTGTATGCAGTCCTATGCAACGAGGAATGCTCCGACCTGTACATTGGGGAAACAAAGCAGCATCAGACAACATCAGGTCAGGCAGTTCACCTCCACCTGAAGGAGAAGGGCCACTGGTTTGAGAGAGGGGTGAATGAAGCCATCCATGTCAGTCGGGATAGACCATCTTTGATGCTCTGCCCAGAAAGTGCAACATTCAAAAATGATTAATATTTTTGCCTTGCAAGTAAAAGGTGTTGTGGTAAAAATGTTTAGCTGCAGGGAACGTACCGTACAGTAGATGGCAGTGATGCAACTAAAAAAATGCAGGGCTGCTGTTAAAAATCAAAGAGGAGGGGGGTTTAGCAGGATGTTCAGTCAAGCACCATCAGTGTAAGAATCTGAATAAATGTGAATTGAAATTTTTGAAAATAAATAAATAAATACATTTTCTATGTGCCGTATTTAGGTCCTACATCTCTACAAATGGTTTTCCCAACTGAGAATCCATTCTTCATACGATTCAGGGAGATCTGGGAGAACATGTAAACCCCATAGAGAAGGATCTACCAGGGAATGGACCAGTGAACAAGTGCTCTCCTGGCTGTGAAGGTAAGCATTCTAATAAGATTATCTGCTTCGTGGCCCCCATGGCTTGACACGTTTTTCTTGTTTAAATCATACTCCTTCCAGAATAACAACATCTGTCTTAGAACGTTTTGACTGTATCCTTGTATACCCTAGAGCTGGAAAGACAAAGTCTGTTTGAGCATAAGTTACAGCATGGTTTCCCAAAGACTGGGTCGCGATCCTCATGTGGGTCGCAAAAGGTTTTATTTGGGTTGTCTCGCATCACATGACGTTTACGGATAATATCTATTGAATTGTTGTGAAGGTTTGTGACTTTTAAAATATGGGTCCCCAGAAAAACAGTTTGGGAAACACTGAGTTACAGTATACTGCAACCCTACTGGGTTAGTGCACTGGGCTGCAAGAAAAAGACAGCAGAGACAGAACTTCTTGATTTGGACAAATCGGAGGCCATCTGCTTGTGGCCAAACTCTTAAATTTAAAAAGCTCTGGTAAATTTGGGAGTTCCCTGACCAAAACCAGTGACAAAGTGAGAACCATGTCAGCAGCTCTTGATAATGAGTCATACCCATGGGGGAGGAAGAAGAGTTTCCAGACCAAATAACCGCTTGTGTTGAAAGTGAGAAGTGGAGCTCAGCACATGGCAGAGGTGTCTGAGAAAATGACAAGGTGTAAGACTCTCCCATTCAACTACAACAGAATAGTGCAAAATAGTATAGTGAACATGACGCCCATGTCTCTTATATGAGTGAGAGGAAAAATGTTTTTGTGGCTTTAACAAATGGAAAGTTCACTCTGGCGAATGAAGGAAAAATTGCAGACACACCTGACAACTGACCTCCCCCAGGTGTCTGTGGGGGCTCTAGGCTGGGGGGAGGAGGGAGGGAGTATATCAAAGGAAAGATAATGACGAATGCTGCTGACGGAACCAAAGTCTAAGACGTCTAAGGTAACAATAAGTAATAAGTTCTGTATTAACTGAAATTTAAAGATTTCCCAATGGTAAAGAGAGAAACGTATATTATTCAGAATTGAAAGTTTATTATAAGTATGATAACAGTAAACAGTATTTTTAACAAAAACAACAAAATATTTTTTTTCTATATAGTAGAAATAAAAAAAAAAACTAATAAAATCGGGTAGATGCATGTTTTTATTTGCGACTAATACATATGATGCAGTTGTTAATATCAATATATATATAACTTAATCTTCATAAAGTTTGTGTAATCTTAAATCTTTATGTATCTTGTGTAGTTTATCAATTTGGACAAGTCCAAATAAATATTCTTTAGTAAAATTAAATGTCCCAACTCTATCTGTTAGGTCAACCTTCAGTATTTCAGAAGTTAGTGTTTACCCAGTAACATATCGTATCATAGATTCTTGTTATTGTTTTTAAACAGTTGAACTCCTGTAACTGTATTCATCGATGTGATGAGAAACTGATGCAGCTAAAACTACCATTCCTCTAGAAATCACAGTACAGCTCTTTATTTTGAGAATCTTTTTTAAAATAATTTTTAAGTTTAAAGTTCAAACAGAACTCTCTCCCTGTAACAACCACAGACAGTGAACGTCTCACTGTCGTTAACCAGCCTGACACTGTTGCTACAAATTCCTCCCTAAAAATTGCATTGAGTCAGGGGCCACGCTGCAGCCATGGGAACAGTGTCGCTTGATGAATACCTGTGGGGCCTCAAGGGGGGGTTACACAGGTACACGTCTTGTTTTTCTCTTAGCTTCATTGATTAGATCTAGGAAAGAACGACAGTTGCCATGGGTGTCTCACCTGTGGAATTAATTATTGCATCTAAAATAGAGTGTGGCTCACTTAACCTCTGCTCATTTCCCAATAAACAAGCTGAGCCACAGCATCTCTCCTCACATCAGTACGGGACTCTAACCAGGTGAGAGCATCTCCTCTGTGGCCGAACCACGGAGCAGAATTACTATTTGTCCATTTGATTTTATTTGTCTATCGTGTAACACGTGAAACCTTTGCTCCTTCTCCCCAGGAAGTTGCGAAAGCTCTTTGCTCCTGCTCTCCGGAGAAAAATGCCGAGCCAACTTGAAGGTGCGATGGATGCGCTGATCTCAGTTTTCTACAATTACTCTGGAAACGATGGCGATAAGTACAAGCTCAACAAGGGCGAGTTGAAGCAGCTATTGAACAGCGAGCTCAACGACTTTCTCACGGTAAGATGCTTCCCAGCCTGATGTGGTTTTCTATGACGTGGTGGAAGATCTATACGGGTCATTTCATGTTTGTAGTGACGTTGTTCATGATGGAACGTCACCCTCTGAATGACTGGAACTGTGTTAGTGCACCCAAGTGTGACCTCTACATGTACCTGTATTGACCCAGGTCGTGTGTAAAGACCAAAAGTTATTGTGGTCGTTACAAGACTATTGTGTAAAATGCTTCACTGATACAGACTCAAATG
Source organism: Cynoglossus semilaevis (assembly GCF_000523025.1). Taxonomy (NCBI): domain Eukaryota; kingdom Metazoa; phylum Chordata; class Actinopteri; order Pleuronectiformes; family Cynoglossidae; genus Cynoglossus; species Cynoglossus semilaevis. Next base: position 17,730,970 of record NC_024320.1, read on the forward strand.
CTTACTTAAAAAAAAAAAAAAATGAAGAGCACAGTTCAATGACCTTGTTAAAGGAAATCAGTTTTCTTATCGACTGCCGTCCTGCTGTCGAGTGCGAGTGACGGTGGGTCTCGCACTGTAGCACCATGGGAAATAAAGGAGGAAGACAGATAAGGACGTTTGCAATATAAGCCCCTGACACTGAGTCTGCGTGATAGGGACATGTTCCATCCTGCAGCTCACATGATTGCATCAACAACACGTCACAGGCCTGAAATCTGTCATGCTTTTAGATTTATCTTTTTTCACTTCTTGCCCTTTGCCATGAGAATGGGAAGCCTCAGGTGCTCACACCTCATCAACATCAGTGGCCCGTATCATCTCCAAATATAGACACCTCAGTGATGTCATCACATGCCCCTGGGCCACCATCACCTCTGAGAATAGACAGAGCTCCACAGAGATGAACTTTTTGTTCCCCCTCAATTTCCTTCAGCTGAAAACTTCGACTCCTGGAAAGCCAGGACTTGATGGATGACTCCACATTCATGCTCCGAGTGTCAATAGTGTATTTTAAGATGTAGGTATAAAAATGCATGGAGAACACAGGTGTAAATGACAGCCGTGTGTGAGATGTCAAACCTTTTTTCGGTGTGTCAGAAGGGTTTATTTTTCCACGTAGTAGTGTGACGAGCTCCTCTTGTTACAAAATAATAATATTTTTATCTGTTTATGGTATTTGTTTATCTTTCTTCAGGTGTAACTAAGAAGTAAAAGCATCAGAAAGGGTTTGTTTGGAGTGGAATTGAGGTTAAAAATGTTGAACTAAAACCACTCGTTGATAAAATCTCCTCTCCTCTCCTCTCCTTTCCTCTCCTCTCCTCTCCTCTCCTCTCTTCTCCTCTCCTCTTTTCTCCTCTCCTCTCCTCTCCTTTCCTCTCCTCTCCTCTCCTCTTTTCTCCTCTCCTCTCTTCTCCTCTCCTCTCCTCTCCTTTCCTCTCCTCTCCTCTCCTCTTTTCTCCTCTCCTCTCCTCTCCTTTCCTCTCCTCTCCTCTCCTCTCCTTTCCTCTCCTCTCCTCTCCTCTGCTCTCCTCTCTTCTCCTCTCCTCTCCTCTCCTTTCCTCTCCTCTCCTCTCCTCTCCTTTCCTCTCTTCTCCTCTCCTCTTTTCTCCTCTCCTCTCCTCTCTTCTGCTCTCCTCTCCTCCTCTCTCCTTTCCTCTCCTCTCCTCTCCTCTCCTTTCCTCTCTTCTCCTCTCCTCTCCTCTCCTTTCCTCTCCTCTCCTCTTGTCTCCTCTGAGCTGTGTTCTCCTAATAATTTCATCTCTAATCTTCATGTCTCTTATCAAATCTCTCATCTCAGTTTCACCCCCTCTAATTCGATCATGCTGTAATCTTTCTTCCCACTTTATCTCATGTACCTTATAAGATACATGAGGTACATGAGTCATATAATAATAATTCATCATACTTCTCTGACCTGGTCTTGTCTTGCTTTATCTTGTGTTTTTCATATTTCATTTTATTGTTATATTTTGTTTCACTTATCGAATTCAGGCCTATCATATCTCAGTCACCTGGTCTCGTCTCATCTTATCTCATTTAATCTCATCTCTTATGTCTAACAACATATTTTCTTAATAATCTCATATCTAGTTTTACACATTTATTCTTTCCACTTCATCATTCTATTTTCTATTTTTCTGTCCAATTTTATCTTATAAAATTTAATTTTATCTCCGTTTATCTCACTTCATTCTGCCTCATCTTATCTGATCTGCATGGGTTTGTCTTGTGCATGGATGATCATATTTACATTCTGTCCTTGACTTCAATAAGTTCCACAACATAATGACTATATCTACAGCCATAATGTGTGTATTTGCTCTATCGGTTCAGCCAAACCAATAAGTGATCAGCTGCAACTCAAGGGTCATTTAACACTGACACCCGTGCTCCTGGGTGGACCTGGAATGAAGCATTTGCCTCAAGTCAAACCAATAACGAGTGAACAGACGCGTGTTTGTTCATTCTAATAGGGAGAGCATTGAAGGGAAGGGACTTTTTAATTGATCCAAGTTGAAAAGGGCAGTTGTGAGTTAAATTAAAAGAAACTTGTATCGCTGGTTTTCTGCATTCATTTTCTTCTCTGGTTCTCTTGTAGTCCCAGAAGGATCCGATGCTGGTGGAGAAAATCATGAATGACCTGGACTCGAACAAAGACAACGAGGTGGATTTCAATGAGTTTGTGGTGTTGGTGGCTGCACTCACTGTTGCATGCAATGACTTCTTTCAGGAGCAGAAAAAGAAAAATAAGTAGTAAAAAAAAAGAGCTTGGGAAAAAATGTAATTTAAATCTACTGTAAATCTCCACCATCATATAGGATTAATGTAATTCAAACATAAAAGCAAATCAGATATACATAAAGCTAACATGAGAAATGAGTATTGAGTAGTTCCCTGCATTCAGATTAATGACAGGATCATTTAATTACCCCCAACACTCAATTACACAGTGCTTTGAGATCTTAAGCATATATACAGTATATATGTATATATATACTGTATATATATCTGTATATATATATGTATTTATATATAAATATATATATATATATATATATATTAACAAAACCTTTTCTTTTTGCACATCAAGCTCATTTAGTGCAAATTCTAATAATGGTTTTATGACAACTTATAGATTATGTCATGTCTTTTTTCATAAATCGACCACTTTTGTCATTGTCGTCTTTGTCTTAAGTTCCCCACGGTCTCTTGTCCTCTTCTGTTTTTTGCTTTACTCGTGTTTGCCATATAAAAACTGTGGTGTACAGTACACATATATCTTTCCAGTCATGTTGTTGTTATTACATTATTTTTTTTTTTTCAGCAGATGTTCCGTCTCGGCTCTGCTTTTGCACAAATATCACTGGTGAATGGTAAATACGATATATACGATATATATATATTTAATCCTAGGCACTGACTGATGACACACTCTCTCACTGTCATGTCTGTTAGTATCAGTTAAACTATGGCATGTCTGTTCTCTTGTGTTGGTACAACCATAAAACATGAAACAATGCAAGGGTGTGGTGCTGGTTTTGTTGGACTCCATTGATACAGGTTATAAAGTGCATGATCTTAAACATGTCCTTCATCAATAATGTTCTTAACATTATATAACAATTTATCAATTTCCCATTAAACCATCTCACATCTAAACTTTATGCTGTCTAAGAGAAGACGTTAAGACTATTTCTATTATGGTGGTAGATTTCAATATAAGGTTTTGATGTTTGAAAAACCTGATCAAATGTTTATTTCAGTTATTAAAATCTGATACCATTTGAAATGATAGCATATGTCATATGAGGGGTTTGACTTGGTCAGGTACAGTATATGTCAGAGCAAGACTTATTGAGCTTTCACTGACTGGCCAGCACAGACATGAGGGTCTGTGCTTACGGGAAATGACTGTGTCTCAGTGATGTATGACAATTTCAGATTGAAGGACCGTCTGCGTCCGGCAGCATCAGCCTGTCACGAGGGCAGACTGATCTGCCCTCCAGCAGAATTGCTGATGCTCTCACCTTTAGAATGGCAAAGGAGCAAACTCTCAACTGAGAATTTTCGTCTTTCAATGAAAGACTAAATAAAATTAAAATAAATAGTTTGTCATAGCATTATCTATGACTGATATGGAGAAAAATCAATAGATATAAATAGAGATAATAGAGATAAAAGTGAGCTGCTCTTATGCACACAGATGGCGCCACTTACTGTTACAATGCAATTCATCTATAATGTGCTGTAATCAAGAAGGATCAGTATCCACTCTCATAATAGAAAACGCCAAACAGCGATTGAGATTTTGTCCAATTTATAAAATGTTGCAATCAATTGCACATGTCATTTGACTCTTGTTTTTCACCTGTAAATATAAATTCTTATTTTTTAG
>NC_024320.1:17734953-17738047 GCF_000523025.1 Cynoglossus semilaevis
ATAGGTTTATGTGAAAAAAGGCATATGTTTATGAGAAAAGAGTTGTATGTTTTTTGCAATAAGAAGTCATACGATTGAGAATATTTTCATTAAACAAAATCATAAAGTTATTAGAACTACGAAAATTATGAGAAAAAAGTCATAGACCTGATAATACAATTTTCAAATTTATGTGAAAAATGTAGTAATGTTAATAGAAGTTGTAACTTTAAAACTTTAACTTTAGCTAATAATCTCATTATAGACTTTTAGACTTCTTATGGCAAAAAATGTACAACTCTTCTCAAAAAAGTACTTTTTTCTAATAACAATGTAACTTTTATTTTATAAACTTTATTTCATATTTTTATAACATAATATGAGAAATATTATGATTTTTTTCTTCATAAATGTAGTTTTGTGATTACATAAGGTTGTTCTCATAGAGTTATGATCTCTTTTAAATAAAACATTTCATCATAATTTAATTACTTTTTTCATATAAACTTAAAATTATATAAAGATAAACATGCTATTTTTTTCTCATTTGATTAAGACTTGTTATTCCAAAAAAACCTGACAATTCTTGTCAAACAAATTTTTATGAGAAACATGCAGAGAACATAAAATTTTTTTCACATTTTTCAAAATGCTGTTTTTATAAGAAACATACAGAAAAGATAACATTTTCCAAAACGTTTCTAAAGCTGTTTAAAAATTTTTTTTTCTAATTATATTTCAAAAAATCTTTTTTCCTAAAATTCTTTCATAAATATTTTTTTACAAATATTTTACAAATGCTATATTTTGATGAGAAACATGCATTGTTTGAAAACATTTTTTAAAACATTTTCAAAAAAGACTTTTGACCAAAATTCTTTTCAAAACAACAAAACAATTTTTTTCACAAAGTATTTTTTCAAAACGCTATATTTGCATGAGAAGCATACAGAATACATAAAATTTTAAAACCAATTTTTTTTAAACATTTAAGAACAATTTTTGTTTTTTTTCAAAACGCTGTATTTTTAGACATACAGTAAATATAACTTTTTCAAACAAAAGTTTCTAAAAAAAGTTCAAAAAATGTATTCTAAATATTTTTCAAAAAATATTTTTCAAAAAAAAATTCTAAAAATTAGAAAATATTTTTTTCCAAATGCTATATTTTGATGAGAAACATGCAGAAAACATAAAATTCTGAAAAAAATGTTACTAAAAATTTTTCAAAGATTTTTTAAAACTATATTTGGATATATTATATATTATATTTGAAAAACATACAGAAAACATAACATTTTGAAAACAATTTTTTTAAACATTTAAAAAATATTCTAAATGCTGTATTTTGATAAGAAACATACAGTAAAGATAACATTTTCAAAAAAAAATGTTTCTAAAAAAAATTCAAAATTTTTTTTATTCTAAATATTTTTCAAAAAATATTAATATCACTAATTTTATGAGAAACATGCAGGCAAAGATACAATTTTGATAAATAATTTTACAAAACTTTTTTGTCAAAGTTTCTTAGTTTTTGACCAAAAATGACTACAAAAACTGACATTTTGACAAAAAATTTAAAACAGAAAAATTTGTAAAAATGTTCTCTACGTGCACTCATTTTATGAAAAACATACAGGCAAAGATACAATTTTGAAAGATTTACGAAGCTTTTTTGTCAAAGTTTCTTAGTTTTTGACCAAAAATGACTACAAAAACTGACATTTTGACAAAAAATTTAAAACAGAAAAATTTGTAAAAATGTTCTCTACGTGCACTCATTTTATAAAAAAACATGCAAGCGAGGATACAATTTTGAAAAATAATTTTACAAAACTTCTCTGTCAAAGTTTTTAGTTTTTGACCAAAAATGACATAAAAACATGACAATTTGACAAAAACCTTTAAACCGAAAAATTTAAAAAAATGTTCTCTACAGGCACTTTTTTTTAATGAAAAACATGCAAGCAAAGATACAATTTTGAAAAATAATTTTACAAAACGTTTTTGTCAAAGCTTCTTAGTTTTTGACCAAAAACGACTACAAAAACTGATATTTTGACAAAAAATTTAAAACAGAATAATTTGTAAAATTGTTCTCTACGGGCACTCATTTTATAAAAATCATGCAGGCAAAGATACAATTTTGAAAAAATGTACAAACTTTTTTGTCAAAGTTTCTTAGTTTTTGACCAAAAACGACTACAAAACCTGATATTTTGACAAAAAATTTAAAACAGAATAATTTGTAAAATTGTTCTCTACGGGCACTCATTTTATAAAAAACATGCAGGCAAAGATACAATTTTGAAAAATAATTTTACAAAACGTTTTTGTCAACATTTTTTAGTTTTTACCAAAAATGACATAAAAACCTGACATTTTGACAAATAGTTTTAAACAGAAAAATTTAAAAAAATGTTTTCTATGGGCACTTTTTTTATGAAAAACATGCAAGCAAAGATACAATTTTGAAAAATAATTTTACAAAACGTTTTTGTCAAAGTTTCTTAGTTTTTGACCAAAAATGACATGAAAACCTAACATTTTGACAAAAACTTTTAAACAGAAAAATTTCTAAAAATGTTTTCTATGGGCACTAATTTTATGAAAAACATGCAGGCAAAGATACAATTTTGATAAATAATTTTACAAAACTTTTTTGTCAAAGTTTCTTAGTTTTTGACCAAAAACGACAACAAAACCTAATATTTTGACAAAAAAGTTAAAACAGAATAATTTTGAAAAATGTTTTCTACGTGCTCTAATTTTATAAAAAACATGCAAGCAAAGATACACTTTTGAAAAATAATTTTTCAAAGATTTTTGTCAATATTTGTTAGTTTTTGTCAAAAATGACATGAAAAACTGACATTTTGACAAACAGTTATAAATAGAAAAATTTCTAAAAATGTTCTCCACGTGCACTAATTTTATGAGAATCATGCAGGAAAAAAAGATATTTTTAAAAATAATTTATGGTTGAGTTGGGGTTGCAGTTATGGTTATGGTTAGTCTTGGAGTTAGGGTTTGGGTTGCAGTTAACAAAAGCATTTTATAAAAATAAATTTACAAAATTGTACTGTAAATGCCTTAAAATGCAAGATTATGT
>NC_024320.1:17738147-17738871 GCF_000523025.1 Cynoglossus semilaevis
ATGTTATCACTGTCTCCTAAAGCCTAAACGTTATTTTTTAATCTTTACCAAAACTGAAACATTGGCTGTAGACATGACCACGGGTGTGAACACTTCAGGGGAGAGACAGACGGAGAGACTCCATCCATTTTATCACCACCTGGTCGTACTCCACTAACTTAACTTAGTTATAGTCTACAGAGGTGACGCGACCATCCTGACTACTGATAGGCTGTCAGTGTGACCAAATAAAATAGGTTTTATGAAAGGGGGAAAACACCCACACTGTGATTTTTTAAAAACAATGAATAACAAGAACCTTGATAGAAATGTTGTGAAGAGTTTGGTATTTGTCTTTCAAAGATGGTGAAGTAAAAATAACAAATTTCTGATTTACTATAAACACGTCTAACAGAAACATCAATACAATCCCTTTTTCAAACTAAAATATTACTTTTATGACCATTGATAATGATATTCATTTGGAACTGAACATAAACTGACATGAAAAAGAAACATTCAGGAGGTTTTAACTGTTTCTCTAAAGTAAACCTCATCAAATTAAAATTATGTTTCCTCTGTGGAGAATTGACTTCAACAATGTTCACCTGAACATGAGAGCCATGCCTGGAATGAAGATTTACGCCATAGATAGAGCTCCAAGTGAACCATAGATCCACAGTTGAACTTCTGGCACGCTGCTGCAGCCACTCTCAGGTAATTCTCCTGGTCCAAAAAGATCCTC
>NC_024320.1:17739291-17745348 GCF_000523025.1 Cynoglossus semilaevis
AGCGGTTTCTCCCCCTCCATCTGGATATCGTCTGAAGCTGCCTCTCATCTCTCATCTTTATTTGCTCTTTATCAAACCTGGAATCAAGTCCAACCTCTAGGGCGGCCACACTGACAATGATTTTACAAAAAAAAAAGATTAAAGTCTGACATTTCTGAGAATAACATCTTAACGTTACAAGAAAAAATTCATGCGTTTCCAAAAATACAGACCCAAGTTTATGAGAATGAAGTCATACATTTATGAACAAAGTCGTCATATTAGTGAAGACAAATAGACGTCTACAGTCATGACGTGACAGTGAAGAGTAGAATTATCATATCTGAATTCTGACTAACTTATGGTTAAAGATGTTTGATTTTCTCTTCTAACTATGACCTTTTTTTCCTAATGTTCTGACTTTAAGCTCATAAAACTCACAACTTTAATTTTATTTTTTCTCTCTCTGTGTGGCCCCAGTTCTCTGTGGTAACTATCTTTGAAAGTAATTCCATTTCTTGAAATATTTCATTTCTGTTTCATTCCTCAGTCTTTCAGATATTTAAAATGTTAATCCAATACAGCAGGACTGGAGGTTCAGAGTTCATTCTTTGACAAAATCACCAATCCATTATTCCTTGGTCAAAGAAAACAAAAATACAGAACACATATACCTAACAATGTCATAGATCTAAATATAAAATTAGACATGATTTAGACCAGGGGTCACCAACGTGATGCCTGGGGGGTGGGGGGGTCACCTGGTAGCCCCCATGGACTACCGAAGGTGCCCGCGGGTCATCTTCTAAAAATCTAGTCAACAAAAGGTCAAAAATTGTACTGGTACTCTTCTTTTTGAATCAGTTCCACAGTGCAGTGATATTCAAATGGTTGAAATGACGATGGTGAGAAGAAGAGTGTCTACTACTGAATGTAGCAGAACTGATTATTATGACATTGTTCAGAAAGACTGTAACAAACAACTATCTCTCTGTATTACTAAGTAGCCTTGAAGTAGCTCTCAGTTTTAGAAAGGTCGGTGACCCCTGATGTAGACCCAAGTATTTGGACCCCTGGTGGCACGAATGGGCATTCAAGCAAATATGCAGAATTTTATTCTTCAAAAAAAGAAAAAAAAAAGGCTTTATTATCATTGTATTGTCAAAGTACCATTGTACATAAATAAGATGCTACATAAAGTACTTAACAGTTAAAAATATTCATGAAAATATTCCGCTTTGCAGAAGCAGCAAAAATAAAAGACAGATTGATGTGGACATGCTCTACAAGCAGTTGTCTGATGGGCTGTGGGCAGTGGCTGCTGTTAAACAGCATGTTGATGTTACACTTTTAGGTTACAGTGCTTGTTCAAAGTGGAAATATTCATAATAGGGTTAGAAATTCATTATGAGAAGGCAATAAATATAGATGAATAATGTATTAATTATGTTGATAATAATGTATAAATAAGTGCATCTGTAACATAAACATAATAATTAACAAGAATTGTGAATGGGAGTGGAGTAATTCAAATAACTGTGACAGTGATAGTTATAGCAGCTGACATTGTTAATTAACAAAGATGATTTATTTTTTGTTAGGTTCATTTTCTATTGAAAACCTTGAAGATGAAAAAGTACTCAATACTTCTTTACGTCCGGTAGGTGGCCACAGGACTCCTGAATGTTTTACATACTGACATGTTTTGCCTAATAATCAGCCGTACGCGTCGCGTAGCTCAGAGGCACACATGACAAAAAGGCGCAGAGACATTACAGCCTTTGGAACTACTGCTTAGACTTACAGATGCTGCCCTCTGCTGGTTAAGCTCCTAGTGCACCGACCCTAGAAACCTGTCACCTGTGAAACACCTTACCCGTCAGTTCGATGCTGTCGTCTTATGCACTGCTGCACCACTGACATAGAGTCACGTCTGAAAACCTCCGCGGCTGCTGCCGCTTCACCAGCGTCTGTCAACAAATACACTTTTCCAGGTTTGAATCTGCTTCACCAGCGTCTGTCTAAAACAAATACACTTTTCCAGGTTTGAATCTTACACATTGATTCGACTCAAATTGAAGTTGAAGACTGTGTTGACATAGATATACATATATGTATATCTATATTTATATATCTATATAGATACACACATATATAGTAACATAGTTGTGTTTTAGGGAGCCCTGCAAGGTAGTTACAAGTACAAGATAGTTTTTTCACTTTCACTTATGATTATCGATACTTTGACAGTAGTACGAGCCTGTATCTAATTCCTGAGATAATTTATTCACATGGGTTTTTTGTATCCTGATATATTCGTCTTAAACTCCTTGTTATCCAGGTCAATGTACACATAGCATTTTATTTTATATTTCTATTAATTCAGAAACAAAAAACATTTTGCTCTGTCTCAGACAACATTATGGTTTATGGCTTGTCCAACGATGCTAAATCGATCTTCGATATCATTTTCTAGATTCTCCCTCTTCCTCCCTGGACCTTCGACAGATTAATGATTGTCTGTGGGCCTTTAAGGATTGTACTGGAGTACTGTTTTAGTGTGTTTTGTAGTTAGACGTAATGTGCACCAGGTCAAGCACATCCTGCTCCTTCTAAGGACTGGAATGGTGTTCCCTACAGATAAGGACAAACAAACTGATCGAGCTCCATCACAGCTTTTTTTGAAATATTGCAGTTTCCATTAAATCCCTAACCCTGATGGTCCCAGCTGAGTGTTGTTTTGGCTTTTGCTAAAAAGTAAATTATTACGTCTGAAAAACTGAACAGAAGAAATGTTTGATTTACATTCAGTTTAGGGGTCTCTAAATAAATCAGACTTCCGTTCAATTACGTATAGACTGTGTATACACACACACACACACACTTCTTTGCCATCCCACTGCCCTCTAGCACCACCAACTTACTGCAGCTGAAACAAACACCCCCCACCCCCCCCACCCCCAACTCTTCTATGAACTCCATGGAGTCAGTGAAAACAGTTTTCTATTCTATTCTTTATATATTCTATTATGTTCTTCTGTCTGAAGCAATTACATCAAGGGCAAACTGGACCATCAAAAGATCCTTCATCAGACCTCCAGAACCTCTTGGACGAGAGGTGAAACATCTTTGTGAAAACAAACCAGTCCAGTTGTGGACTGGCTGACAGAGCTCACACAGACGCTGTACTTCTGACTGGTGATTCTGTTTAAACACTGCTAAAAAGAAATTCAAAAAGGCTAAAAAGCTTCTTCTTTCAGGGGAAAACCCATTTTTCTTCATAAGAAAGCACTAAAAGCTTGCAGAAATGTTCAACATCATGTTTCTCTACAAAACTCAAAGCATCAACGTCATTAATTCATGTTCGATTAAGACTTTATCTGCGTTTTTGTGGCACTTCGGTCTGTCACAGGAAAGAACTTCATTGTTTTTTAAAGAAATCTTGTCAAGTATAAAAGTCTGCTCCTTATTGGCAGATTAATGTATTTGACACAAGATGAAGTGATCATTTTCAAATGTTTTGTTCTTATCTGCTAGGGCTGTTCTTGCAGTGCAGCCCTCTGCTACTGTAACTGAATTATAATCTTTCTATAATTCTGCCTCTGATCAAATTTTTCCTGATATTTCTCAACGTGTTTTCTATCTAAATCCCAACACTCGTTAAATAATCTGTAGTATTTGCACCGTGCGAGTGTGTGCAGCCAGTGATGTTCATCATCTTTGAGCTGTTGTCACGGTCCTACAGCTTGCGCCGTCCTGTGATGATGCTCTGGTAAAAGGCATCTGTCAGGGGAATGTAGTTCTTTTGCTCCAAGTCCAACAGATAAAGTGGTTCTGAGATAGTGGACAGGTTGAAGCCGCTCTGCACCAGCTGAATCTTCTGCTGCTTGAAGGTACTGGTCAGTTCAATCATTTCCTAAGAGGAGAAGTGTTATTGAAATACTGAGTGTAGGAATGGTTTAAAAAAACAAAAAACAAATCAAATTCCTCTTACTTAGTCTGAAAACTATGATCTATTCCTGCAAACACTGTCTTTCTCAGTGTGACACTGAAGAGCAGAACAATTAAAGACCTTTCCACTAGGTGGGAGCAAATGGCTGTAAAAACTAAAAAAAAAAAAAAACTAAAAAAAAAAAAAGAGTGCTGTTGAAGAAGGTCTTCCTTTGTGTCTTTCTTTAATTCCAGCGACTAAACCAAAGTTGTGTTCAACTAAACAGGCCCAGATTTCACACTTACTAAGTAAATTGAAACTAGATGATCATCGTATTTCACCACCGATACTTTTTGACACTTTCAATTTTCCATTTATTGTTACTAAATTTATTTAAAATAAGACAGTTTTTCTGACCTGAAGCCTAATGAAGATTGGGCGTCCATATGGTGGTAGTTCACTCATCACATGCTCAAACAGCTTCTTCCCATCAAATCTGTGACCCGGTCGTACAGTCATGGCGGCCATTCCTCCCCGGCCCTCATGTCCTGGTATTTTAACACCGTAAACATTGACATCTTGTATGAAATCTACCTGCCCTAAAATTTCTGCCACCTCCATGGTCGCTACGTTTTCACCCTTCCACCTGAAAAAGGAAGAGACAGACTTTTATCGTCCAGTGTAAACAGGATTTGGTTAACACATATACTTGTAACAGTAGCTGTCAACTTTACTCGCCTTTGGTTTTGTCAATGTTTCATAAGAATTTACTTTTGTGCCATATCATTTTCTGCTTCTTCTTATCTTCAGTTTCTTCTAAATTTTCTTCATCATCATCTTCTTCGTCATCTTCTTCTTTCCACTCCACGGTGTTTGTTATAAACCAAAACAAACTCCAAACTATTTGTTTTTTGATGTACAGTGTTTATAAAGTTCTCTATTACTTGTTTGTTTTTATTCTATTGCGCTCCATACCTCTGCTCTGAACCTGCGTTGGCACACTAGTGTGCCGTTACAGACCACTAGGTGGCCGTGGAAAATTATCCAATGTCACTTAATTGAGCTGAAAACTAAAGTGTATTTAATGCATATGATTTTTCTTTGCTTGTCAACGCAGAATAATTAAATACTCTTCTGCTAGGTGGCAGCAGATGGTTATGAAAACTAAAAACTTTCTTCAACCCCTGCCACTATATCAGCATTGTCTTCAACTAAACAGGCTGGAATTCTAATCAATTATGAGGTCATCTAAACTAGAAGATTATTATATTTCATTACATATACTTTTAGTGAGATTTGTGTCTGGTGTCTGGTGGGCTTTTCCTGATGATACATACAGTATGCTCGTGGCTAAGAAGGTTGGGAAACACTATATATATATATATTTTTAGCCACGCTATATATATATGTTTTTTTTATTTTTTTTTTTTTTTCAATCTACTTTTTTACCAAGGAAAAAAATTAAATTGAAAAAAAAAAAAAAATTTAATTTTTTTTTTTTTACACAATCTACTTTTTTACCAAGGAAAAAAATTAAATGTACTTTTTATGTTTTGTTTTGTATAGATTCATATTCACGCCGTTTTTAATGAAAATAATAGGTTGCACAATACTTTGTCTTCTTGTTGACCTTATGCCATCACAGATAACAATTTGTCAGTGTCTACAAAAAAAGTAACGGAAAGACGACAACTACACCTGAAGGTGTCCCCCAATCTGTCTCTGAAACAGATGAAGCCCTCCCTGTCTTCGGCCATCAGGTCGCCCGTGTTTACGTAGGTGTCGCCCTTCACAAACACACTCTTCATCAGCTTTTTCTCAGTCTGCTGTTTGCTGCCCTTGTAGCCAAAGAAGGGAGTGAGAGAGCTCACTTTGGACAGTAAAAGCCCTGTCTCACCTGGGTGGACCACACAAGCAGAGGTTTGGACATGGGTACAGATGAAACATGTGAAGTCTGCTGGCTCACGGCAGTGGCACTCTTACCTGTTCCTGCTCGCTGACAGAATCCTCGCTGATCCTTCACTGGTTCCTCTTTCTCCATGTCGTACTTCACCAGGTCATACTTGAACAGGAACTTTTGAGACATTTGCATTAATAAAGACCTATATTCTTTAGTCAAACTAAACACAATGTTGGACACTGTCTCA
>NC_024320.1:17745384-17746620 GCF_000523025.1 Cynoglossus semilaevis
ATGGATGTGCTGTTTTTTCAGTTCATTTTTATTTGATTTTTTTAGGTCTGTCTCCTGTTTTCTTTACTGTATTACTGATGTGATTGGAAATAAAATATAAAGGAAACATTTTTTTTTATTCTTTATTGGCGTCCCATTGTTTTTTTTGTTTTTAAAATAAAACAAATATAACAGCAAGGAATATTTCTCTGCCATGAAACGTGTTGATAAAATATAAATATTAAAATTATATATATATATATATGGGATGTCTGATATGCTGATATTGATTAAACATTTAATTAACGATTCCGATATTGGTTGGCTAATATTTATTATATCATATATATTTATTTATTCATATATATATATACACATACACACACACACTGTATACTGTATATACATAAGCACATGAAGGCTGTGATTTTGAAATTAAATTTGAGTCATTTGAGGTTTGCTAATTGTGTACCAAGGGTTATTTCATGTAGAATAATAGCTGACCTATAGGCCAAGCTTTTTTTCATACTTGATTTTTTTTGTGTGTGCTGCAAAAACAGCTACCGAAGCCAAGGGTTATTTCAAGCTTTTTTTTATACTTGATTTTTTTTGTAAAACATTTCTGTGTGTGCTGCAAAAACAGCTACCGAATGAAACTACACTGATATTTCCTGACTAAGATACTTCTTTCCGTGTGCCCATAAGAAACATCTTGGTGTGACAAGCTTCGTTCATCGGGCAGAGTTGAATTAACTGTGTTTGGACGTTATTCAGTTATCCTCATCACATTCCAGGCCACTGGAATGCTGGTGGGTGTGTTAAGCAACAGTGAACAAGGTCAGACTCTTTCTGCCTGTTTCTAATTGTTCACATATATGAAGTTAGGCTGCAGAAGACACACGGTGAATAACCAAGTCCAGTATGCTTTTTGATAGTGAGGATGCTTTTTTTAAAAACCAAAACATATCTTTAGCCTGAACGGCTATATGTGTCAAATACACATATACACAATACACATATATACGTATACATATATACACACATACATATATGTGTGTATATATATACACACACATACATATGTGTGTATATATATACACACACATACATATGTGTGTATATATATACACACATACATATATACATATATACACATACATATATGTGTGTGTGTATATATATACATATATATACACACATATACATATATACACACATACATACATGTGTGTATATATATATACACACATACATATA
>NC_024320.1:17746784-17767053 GCF_000523025.1 Cynoglossus semilaevis
AGTTTCTAGGGAAAAGACAGTGAAGTGGTCTATCTGTGGGTTGAAGTGGCTCTGACATCAGGAGTGGAGTGTCCAGGTGACGAGGCAGGGAGTGTATAGAGAATATAACAACCTTTAGAACGAGCCGTACTAAATCTCCCAGTTCTATATTTGTTAACAAGTAGCCTTATTTTCACATTTACCTGAACTAAATTGTATACGGAACGGTAGCAGTCCACCACTGGCCTGCTGACTACTTCATTTCTATACGACAGGGTCACTGTTTTGATCAAGTCTCATCAAGTCATAGACTTTTTAGTGTACACTTGTGTACTAAACCTGTGAGTGCAGGAACTGAAACTGTAACCCTCGGCATGTGTCACGTTGTAAACCAAAACCGTTGTCACCATCAAACGACACTTTGTTGTGCTGAAAACCAAGACAATCATCCACTATCACGTAAAAAACAAGCAGTTTGTCGTGGTACTGCGCAACAAGTACTGACCTTGTAGATAAAGTTGGATCGACCCACGGTTCCAATTTTGCCAATATGATTCATTAGGCACAGATTTCCCTCAGTGGAGCCGTAAAACTCGTATATTCGGATGTTTCCAAAGCGTCTCTGAAATTCCCGCCAGACGTCCTGCTGCAAACCATTCCCAACAGCCATCCGCACCTTGTGGACTTTATCTGCCTCTGTCTGAGAAAGAGACCAAGTAATGGTAAGGAACAAGGTGGAAGGGAGAGACGTACCCCACTGATAATGACATGTTAAACAGGACAAGTTGCTTTTTATGTTTAAGTTCCCCACAGCCACTACTAAGGAAGAACCCACAAAGAAAGGTTTGTTTTTTGGATCGACTGAACATTTTTAATCTCTACCAAACAATTTGATCTTCACAGCAGTTAATCTTAGCTGTCCTTTTTGTAATCATATCAATCCCGGTGACTACAAGTGAAAACACTTGTCTTTATCTCTGCCACGTCCAGATCAGCCTCCTGTCTTTTAGACCGTGTCACAGTAACAAAACGTTCCACGGCAGCAGCTCTCACTCTTATCCCGTAAACTTTCCTGTCAACTTTTGCTGATGTCCTCCTGTCACGTCACACCCCACAGTGCTATCCATCCTTTTTATCCCTCCATTTCTTCCTCCGTTGTCCTGGAGGATTGATCAAGTTGGACCTT
The DNA here is from genome assembly GCF_000523025.1 of Cynoglossus semilaevis. Lineage (NCBI taxonomy): Eukaryota > Metazoa > Chordata > Actinopteri > Pleuronectiformes > Cynoglossidae > Cynoglossus > Cynoglossus semilaevis. Next base: position 17,747,950 of record NC_024320.1, read on the forward strand.
TTACATTCAAATCTTATTCGATGTCAAATCAACAACACGTTTGGTGGTTGGACTGGCTGAGAAATAAAAGTGTTGTACAAACCTGTGGCCACACAGAGTGTACGTGTCATCTTAGCAGCCCTTACCACTGACTTTATTGTGCGTAATGAGACTGATAACGTGCGCTCAAACATGCACGCACACACCGGTGCAGTGAAAGGACGTGGACGTACGGAGAAGAGTGACGGCCGGCCCTTCACCCCACCGCAGAGGGACAGAGGCAGAGGAGACAAAGAGGACCTTGAGTCCTCCCTGGTGAGCTGTGCCCTCACACTATGACATACAGTCCAGAGTGGGAGGACGCAAGGACAAAGACAAAGAAACCACTTATGGTTCCTCCAGAGTTGTGGAAAAACTGAAGAATTAATCAACAATCCACCATCTTAGTTTGTAACCGTTCAAACACACAGCATGTCCAGGCAGACTGAGGAGTTACCTTGGGCTGGTTGCAGAGGTATCTGCACAGTTCACCAATGTACTGGAAAACAGTCACGTTGTATTTTCGACAGTCGTTCCAGAACTGAGAAGACGAAAACTTTTTCTTCAGGACACAAGTTGCACCTGTGCATAATGGAGAAGAGTGTTGTTAAAATCACATTCTGAAAATGTGGGTCTCTCCGTTGCTGGTTCATGGCAGTGAAGTGTGCTAGGATGTGAACACAGAACTTGGAATGGACTTTGACACCATTCTATTTGTCAGAACTCGGGATGAATGTGGCTCTGTTGGACTGGGAACTGATCCAATGCAATGGTTCCTAAACTATGGTACCAGCACCAAAATGTGTGGTTCCAGAACGGTAGTGAAGTAACAGTTGTAGTGGTACTGCATGTACATTGTGGCTTTAGCTAGAAAAACTTCTATCTGTTCTTCTACTGTGCTCAGCTGAGCAGGTTAGGTCTGTGAAAGTGAATATTAAATTAAAAGGCAAAAAGAAAAGTCTTGGGGGGGGGTGGGGAGGGTACCATCAAAATCTATTAGTCAACTGTCTTCAACCTGAGAAGGTCATCTGAGGATCAACCTAATCAATCAATGCACCCCTCCTCTGCCCCTCCCTGCCAGACTGAGGCTTGTGTAATCTCACCAGTGCAGCATGAATGCCCCCACCCCGCCCCACCCTGCCCCACCCCATGATGACTTGCTACACGCAAAGAAAATGATTGTTTGCATTTCTTTAACCAGTATCATGTGGCCACGGTGCCAGATGTCATGAGAATGCAACGACAACAGAAAAAAGCATCAGGGGAAACTGCTTTGGTAATACTCACATACTGGTAATACTCACATACTGGTAATACTCACATACTGGTAATACTCACATACTGGTAATACTCACATACTGTTTCAATAGTACACACCAATGAAACTTTTCTTTAATTTCAAATGATGGCAGAAAAGTCTCAACTCTTCCAGTATGTTATATAGTACACTGTCGTTCACTGCGTCTGGCCCCCTCTCTTATTTCCTCTTTCAGATGCTAGGTATATTATATATAATATGATATACACTTTTACATGGATTAGGGATGTAATGAACCATCATGAATCCATTAAAAGCCCAGCTGCGTTATCTTAAGAAGTCACTGAGACTACAAACTCTGGTAGACTTCACTACACGTCAGGGGACATCACGAAACCGTATCAAACCTTTAAAGACAGTCACCACCGTGTTACAGTAGTCTGTCAGTTAAGGTGTACGACGATGTCAGTGTCAAGAGGACACCAGCAGTGGATTACAGTGTTTCTGTAAAGAAATGTGCAGCAGATGCACATTGTATTTTGCTGTTCTTACAAATAAATGAGCATTTATTTGGGCATCATTTGTTTGGAGCTCATTTTGTTAAAAAAAAAAAAAAAAAAGGGAAGAAAACCGCAAAAAAAAAAAAAAAAAAATTCTTCATTTGTATTGTATCATGAGTTGAGTGTATCATTACAGAACCTAATATGTATAAACAGGTATATATATATTTATAATTATATCCATCCATCCATCCATTTTCATCCACTTATCCATTACCAGGTCACGGGGGCAGCAGTCTCCACGACCGCCACCCAAATCACACTGCACCGTACCAACCCCCCTGAACCTTCCTGTGGGTGGTGAGTCCACTGGAAGGTACATTTATAATTATATTCAGAGTATACAAAATTCACATTTCTAAGACGAACAACAAAAACACTTACATCCTCAAAATATATACATGTACTCTATATATTAAGTACAAATACATTACCATTTCGATCTTTGTTGAAAAAACAAAAATCCTCCAAATATTTCATGATATTTTCATCTTTCATTGGAGTCAAGTCTCCAACACGGAATTCCTTCCTTGGAGAATTGTGGAAATTGATTCTGCACCAGGTCACAGCCTGCCTGGTCTTAAGACTGAGATGACGTCAAACTTAAGTTTGTTTAGTCTGATTTTCAAATTCTTAATTTTGGAGGATTTATGAGATGCTCGAGGGATGTGCATTTACATGTTGTTTCAATAGTACACACCAATGAAACTTTTCTTTAATTTCAAATGATGGCAGAAAAGTCTCAACTCTTTCAGTATGTTATATAGTACACTGTCGTTCACTGCGTCTGGCCCCCTCTCTTATTTCCTCTTTCAGATGCTAGGTATATTATATATAATATGATATACACTTTTACATGGATTAGGGATGTAATGAACCATCATGAATCCATTAAAAGCCCAGCTGCGTTATCTTAAGAAGTCACTGAGACTACAAACTCTGGTAGACTTCACTACACGTCAGGGGACATCACGAAACCGTATCAAACCTTTAAAGACAGTCACCACCGTGTTACAGTAGTCTGTCAGTTAAGGTGTACGACGATGTCAGTGTCAAGAGGACACCAGCAGTGGATTACAGTGTTTCTGTAAAGAAATGTGCAGCAGATGCACATTGTATTTTGCTGTTCTTACAAATAAATGAGCATTTATTTGGGCATCATTTGTTTGGAGCTCATTTTGTTAAAAAAAAAAAAAAAAGTGATAGAAATCGCGAACAAAAAAAAAATCTTCATTTGTATTGTATCATGAGTTGAGTGTATCATTACAGAACCTAATATGTATAAACAGGTATATATATATTTATAATTATATCCATCCATCCATCCATTTTCATCCCCTTATCCATTACCAGGTCACGGGGGCAGCAGTCTCCACGACCACCACCCAAATCACACTGCACCGTACCAACCCCCCTGAACCTTCCTGTGGGTGGTGAGTCCACTGGAAGGTACATTTATAATTATATTCAGAGTATACAAAATTCACATTTCTAAGACGAACAACAAAAACACTTACATCCTCAAAATATATACATGTACTCTATATATTAAGTACAAATACATTACCATTTCGATCTTTGTTGAAAAAACAAAAATCCTCCAAATATTTCATGATATTTTCATCTTTCATTGGAGTCAAGTCTCCAACACGGAATTCCTTCCTTGGAGAATTGTGGAAATTGATTCTGCACCAGGTCACAGCCTGCCTGGTCTTAAGACTGAGATGACGTCAAACTTAAGTTTGTTTAGTCTGATTTTCAAATTCTTAATTTTGGAGGATTTATGAGATGCTCGAGGGATGTGCATTTACATGTTGTCGTAATTCTTATAAACTTAATCGTAATCTGACATTTCACACAGTGTGTATGTGTAATTAAGTTGTGCGACAAATAAAAATGGATTCTTGACCATACTGGGAGGTGAACAAACAACTAGTGTTGTTGCTTTGCACACGCTTGCTCTGTACTCTTTAACATCAGATACGGCTGAATAAACTCTGTGTGGCCCAGTAGTTGTTAGTGCATGAACAAACAAATGGAGAAACGAGAACAGAGCTCAAACAGACGACATTCAAGTGTGGCCTTCTTCCCGGCCCACTTATCTAATCTAATACAAATTGCAAAGACACAATGTCTCCCAGTGTTGTTGGTAATGGTTCAAACACAGATGGGATTTTTCACTTTGAGTCTCCAAACCTAATGGAAGTCACATGAAGCTCCTCCACAGTTCAGACTGGTTTTCTTAGTCTGCAGCATTTTTTTTTCCATTAACCAAAAAGGAATGAAACATACTTTAGTCTCCACGAGACAAATGTGCAGCAATATACAGTGCAGACAGGTTTATTAGTGAACAGATCTGGATCGGATCTCAGCTAGAATATGAACAGAATAAAATAGAATACGCCCTCAGCCCCCGACACTGCAAAGGAATAAATGGTAGGTAATTGATGGACGGATGTCTGACCCCGATCAACTGTACGACTTCCACTACGAATCAGCTGTTTATCCCAGATCACATTTTCCACTCAAACTCTGTATTAAAGCCTGTTGAAGCTCAGCTTCCTGTGACCTCTATGGGGCAGCACTGAGAGTTTATTCACCACCAGGGCAAGACACTGATTGGATAAATGACTCAAACAACAACATTTCCACAGAAAACTTAAACTGACAGCGGGTGGAGAAGCTGGACTTTTGCATGACGATGGTGTGGGTTTTTGTTTTGATAATCGCACCTGAACGTTTTCTTTGCATACAGAATGTGCGAGTGACTGCAGTGACAAGAAAGAACTAGAACATCTCCACTTGTACAGTATGCACACTGTTAAGAAAATAATGTTAATTTGAACGTTTGCCACTATTTTTTCTTCTTGTAGTTTTTCACTCATTTTCAGTGTGTAGAGAAGGTAAAAGAGGCTGATTAGCTGATTAACCTTCCACCGAAAATGTGTCATCTAAGGAGGTAATAAAGTTTATTGCAACTCAGAGGCCTGAGGTCAGTGGCCCTTTAATCGACTAGGACAGCCTGTTAGAACGCCGTGTGGAGCAGTGAAGGACAATGAACTGCAAACATTTGTGTTTGCTGGAAGACAACATTAGGATTTGTCAACCACGAAAATGAACTCATTCCAGACTCTGGTGACCTGCTGACCTCCAGGGTCTGAGACTTGCAGTGGCCTTAACCAAGACCCACGTTGAAGTACTGTAGGTGATTTAGCACTCAGAAAGCGTGAGGGTCTTCCAATAGAATATGGCACGCTGGACATCAGTGTACCACTGCTGTAACGCTTGAATGACAACAAACCTCCAGTCACTAGGTGGCAGCAACTCATACAGTGATTTGTACAGATAAAAATATACATTTCATTATCAGATACTCAATAGTATTTCAATTCGCAGGGGTGTGGGTCGGGGGGGGGGGGGGGGGGGGGATTTTTCTCCCTCAGGGTGGGAAATATGCACCAAAAATAATTAAGAACCACTGCCTTAGAGCAAGATCACCAGTTCCACTCCTACTGGTAACTGATGGTATTGTTTCCTGTGTAGTGGATTTACTCCAGTTATTCTGGTTTCCTCCCACCGTCTAAAGTCAGTCAGGTTTGGTCAGCTGTCATGAATGTGAGTGAATGGTTGTTGTTTCCTCACAGTTGACGGTTATCAGGCGAGGGCAAGGTATGAAGGCCGGGATCCGAACGACCACGCAACGATTTAATGTGTAGAAGATCACAGAAGATATTCAGACGCCTACCTAATTCAATGGTTCCTCCAATGCCGATCAGTGAAGCAGCACTGTGGTAGAGTGGGAGAGGAATGTAAATGACATCATCTTTGGTTGCACCAAATAACCAAAAGCCTCCTGCTGCCTTTAAACATTGGAGGTGTGTGATCACTGCTGCTTTTGGAAACCCTGTGAAAAAAACAAAAAAACAAAAACAAAATAAAACATAAAACATTGTCGCCAATGAAACACTCATATAAATAAACTGAAAACAACGTTGAGTAAAAAAATGACCAAACACTGTGTCACGGTGTGAAAACACAGTCCAGTTATGGGCCATAAAGTTAGCCAAACGCTACCCCATAAAGAGCTTCACATCAGTGCAAATCCAACTACATCAAATAATAACATGTCCATGGTAGTGTATAACACAAAAACTGTAAAATCTCACCGGTGGTTCCAGAGGTGAAGATGTACAGGATGGGAGATTTCAGGGACTTGGCAGCACGCAGCTTGGCTGGAACATGGTGGTGGGACACTACATCAATCTTATCCAACAGAGTGTGAACCAGAGTATTCTCACTGTGGTCCGTCACTGTCCACACCTGGATGTTCTGCTCTTGAAGGTTGCTGAAGATTCCATCGAGGCATTCCACCAAATCTGATAGATAAGGACAAACAAAACAAAAAACTCAAAGTGAATTCATTTCCTTTATCCGTTCAGACAGGCGTCGGAGTAAATTTAAATAAATAAAAAAATAAGATAGCAGTATAAATGCATAATATTATCTGCTAGTCACTCGATTATTGAGGCGTTAACGTGTATCTGTAGCAGATTAGGAAATGAATGATAATTTCTGATGATGTGTTGGGCATATTAAGACATTTTGTAGTGATTTCGTGTCCTATTTCCTGTTATTTTATAATATAATAACATTTCATTGGTCAGCATCAGTGAATTTTTAAAATTGTATTTAAAAATCTGTGGAATAAAGATTAAATTATTAAAAGTTATTTTAAATCCACAACATTTTTTAAAAAACTGTTCAAAATGTGCATTTTTAATAGGTTGACATTCTCGTCTCTACCGTCATATGGGGGAGGTTTCTTTATGGGACACAACACCCTTCCTCTGAAGAGGAACCATTGGACCTGCTGCTCAGCGCGATTATCTACCATTATCTACCATGTATTCTCTAGGAAGCGTCCAATCATATCTTTGTGTACACTTTGTGGGGGAGGGGGGGTGGTCTCTCATCATTTGGGGACAGTGTCTTCAGAGGATCCAAAGAGCTCTGGGATTTCCCTCTCTGTATGAATGCATTCCTGTTGCCTAGAGACGGTCGACTTGGAAGTCATCACAACATCACCCGACACTTCCAGCTTAGATTCGTTTTTTCAAATGTAGTTTAAACATACATGGGCCCGGCTGGATGTTCTCCCCTTGACAGGAACCCTAAACTCATCCACAGAGTTGTGCTCTTTCCTCAAATGGATCAAGAGTTTCCAGACATCGTCCTTTTCCGTCCCTGATATTCCAAGATGTTGTCCAAATGTAACGTCGTCAAAACAGAGTGGAATATGCAGGCAGTGTTGGTCCATGTTTTTTAAAGGTCGTAAATTTGTACACATTACCATATTTTCTGCCTGAAGTTTATATTTATAAATCATTGAATGTACAATAAACATTTTAATTAATTTTTATGGAGCCAATGTGCTGCTGGAACATTTTTAAATTAATAAAGTTCTATCAATTTATCTGTCTGTCAGTCTGCCATGATTTTAAAGTTTTTGACAGCACTCTAAGCATGGTGAACCCACCTCTTATTGTCAGCATTTCAAATTGGAAAACAAATAAAAGTAAGTATGCGAGTAGTACATAGGTTTTTGACTTTGTAGCAAAAAAAAAATCTAACAGAACACTCAGAACATGGTGTTGGACCAAGGATAGAGGTTCAACCTAGGTTTGCCGTAAACAGGAAGGTCCACATTCAAGACACCACTCCCTCTCACCTCTCGCTGAACAATGCAACATTCAGAGCCTGTTTTGTCTCCTGCTACAATCAGCAATTTGGGAGACACCCTCAGAAAACAGGCCAGGATAATTTAGAAGTTTGTATTTTTATTTAAACTGATAACATACAGAGAACTAGGATTACAGCTGTAGATCAATTTTTTAACAACAAGTCGACACGTTTGCGCCTCTGGTCTTCAGATCTCCTGCTAGACAGTAATCAGCTAGGCAAGAAGGCTTTAGGACATTACGGGCTTAATGTATGGATGGATTCCCCTCTACATTCAGCATCAGTGATATTGTATCAGCAAACACATACTTAATGGCATTGTTTGCAGAGACTCACACTGTATTTTTTTCCCCTATTGTGGGACAAACTAGGGATGTCCGATATTAACTTTTTGGCAATATCCGATATATCAATATTGTCTAAACACTTAATTTCCAATTCCAACCGATACAGGCCTGGTAATATTTATTTATCTGTACAAACCACTGCATGAGTATGAGATTAATTAAATGAGCTTCAATGCTGCCATCTAGTGACTTTCACTTGAATATACAGACGTTTATCCCCAAATCTATTTTTAGGGCACACATCATTTGGTGACACCCAGGCATTGCGTTATCACATTTTCATTATCGAAGGAAAAACCAATAATGATTCTTACAGATATTAAATCCATCCAACCATTTACATCCGCTTATGTAACCGGGCGCAGGAGCAGCAGTCTACACGACCGCCGCCCAAACCACACTGCAGCCTACCAGCCCACTAGAAGGCTTCATCTGCCACAACTGGGATTCAATCTTGTCCAGGAGGTGAATCCTGGGGTTCTACACCAATGGCATTGCCTCTGAGCCAAAGCCCCACCCAGATATTACATAATATGCTAATATCGGGCCGATAATATCGGACATCTCATTATTATTATTATTACAAATAAAATGGAGGAACAATCTCCTCGGTGAACACTGCAGGCAAGATAATCGTTTGGTATCTCTTATGTACGCACGACTTCTAGCAGAGTACAGAGCACAGACTACTCTTACCACGGCTGCCTAAGAACAGACAGTCAGTACAAAATACAAACTGGAGTGGCTGTAGGCTATCACACTGGACTATGACAAAACACAAACTGTTGGTGAAATGCTGACAAGAACAGCATCCGCTGGACAACGCAACCAGGTAGCTAGAAATGCAGAGAGGAACACTTGTGTTGTATAACATGAGAACCTCAGGATCAGACAGATGGAGACCTTCTAAGTCCTCAAAAATTACCCAACTAAGCTCCTTTGGGTCTTACAATTCCATATCAACAAACTGTGAAAACCTAAGGCCAACCCACCTGACGTGGTTGTGGTTAAGAAGCAACAGTTGATGTACTGATTGTACTGTACAGGTCAGGAGCCACAGTGACACAATGAAAATCAAGAAGTAACATTAGAGGTCTAAAGATTAACAGGAGCTGGAGAAAGGAGATAGAGAAGATGATGTGACGGGAGTGAAGTCATTGCTGGTGTAACTGGTGTTTAGAATGCTGTGGGTGTTCATCTGAGGTCTGTGCTAGGAGTCTGGAAACAGCTAAAATACTGCGTAGGAAAACTCTTAGGAAAGAGGACCTGAGGCTTATGAAGACACACCCCCGGGATTGGGATTGGAGAGACATTATATATGTTTTTATTTGTGTGTACAAGGTATTTTAATATGTCAGGTATTTGAGTATATTATGTTCTGTGTTGTTTTCTAAAATTACCAATTAGCTTTAGCATTTATATAGCATGCAAATTAGCATTTCTTTTTTTTTGGAAAGTAAACAAATTGATGAAAAAACCCACATTTTGTAACCATTAAGAATTTTCTTAACAAATACTTTTACTTAACATTTTTATATTCATAAACTACACCTAAAACCTGGCTTTAATTTTTGTTGATTTATATTGTTTGTAACTTACAACCATCACAAATCAATGTTTTCAACTTAGTGGAAACGCAGTTTTTCCCATCAGCGTCTATCGGTTACTTCATGAATACTTGTCCTGTAGTACTGAGGTTGTACTGAGTGCAGTTTCTCTGACAAACATTCTTGTTAGGTTTTGCCCTGGTCTGTCGCCCTGTCACATGGCAGCAGCATGGGAAACCCTATTAACTGTAGATACAAGGTTTCTGTGGTGGAACATGGAAAGCAGCATTACTTCATTTAGGAAAAATAAAGCATCCTGTGAAGTACTACTTCCCAGTAGACATTTGGTTGATTCCAAATAAACCACCATGAGGACGTAGAGCAGGAGTGTCCACACTTTCTTGGCTTGGGAGTTACCATTTAAAATGACCAGGTTAAAGTGACTAACATATATTGAAAACGTTAAACATATATTCACTCATATAAATTGAATATACTTTGTATATATGTTATATGTTGAGGTAATGCTTGTAGCTGTGTGACACAAAATGATTCAAGTCTTAGAGTAAATGGTCACTGCTACACACTGGAGACATACATATATACACATATATATACATAAATACACACATATACATACTGTATATACATATACATACTGTATATACATATACACACATATATACGCATATATATATACATATACATATACATATACATATATATACTGTATATATATATATACACACATATATATACACATGCTCCTGATCTACTACTGCTAGAAGATTTGGTATAGCCTTAGATTTTCAACTCACCAATAGTGTGTCTTTTTTCTGTAATATATCAACTTTATTATGAAAACCTACAACTTTTTTCTCATAACATTACATTTTCCATTCCACTTGTGACTTTGTCATCTCATGAAGTTACTACATACATATTTTATTTCCTAAACCCTGGCCCTAACGCCCGTGGTAGGAGATCAAAAAGGTTTGGTTGATCCGTGACCCGACCAATGTAATAATGATCAGTTCTGGGACATACAACAGTAGACACTCTTCTTACCATCGTCTCTGCACACATTAGAACATCATTGCAAGTGTAACTGATTCAAAAAGCACAGTAAGAGTACAATTGTTGACCCGCTTGTTTAGAACATACCCTGTAGGCACCTTAGGTAGTCCATGGGGGCTACAGGTGCCCCCGGGGCCCCATGTTGGTGACCTCTGATCTGGGGTGCAACTTGATTTAGTCAAATGACTGTTGGGACTGACACCCACCACACGACCCACGAAAATAATTAAACTTTAGAAAATCAATGAAAGGATAAAATCTAACGTACGCACACACACACACGTTTATTTACATGTGTATTTCCCCCCCAATTTGAATATTACAGTAGTACTAGCTACATGAAAAGTATAAATGACACAAACGGACAGACTGGCAGGAATTAACAGATTTTTTCTCTTTTCTTACCTGAACCCACGATGAGAGCTTTGGCTCCGCAGCAGTGAATGCAGTGCAGCAGGGATTTGGACCTGATGTTGGTGTTAAGGAAAGCCACCGAGCAGCCTATCTTGACCAGGGCGAACCACACGCACACAAAGTCGGGCTCGTTGCTCATGAGCAAAGCGACACAGTCCCCCTTTTCCAGAGAGCTTCGCCCGAGGAGAACGTGTGCCAGCCGGTTACTGCGCTCGTCCACCTCGCGGTAGGTGAGCGCTCTTCCCTCGCAGATGACGAACGGCTTGTTGGGGATACGCTGCGCCTGTTGCACGAATCTCCCCATCACCGTGGGCATGGTGGAGGAGTGTTTGAGCAGCTCCAGCCTCGCGCCGTACTTTATCGCCTTCAGGAGAAATGTAAGGTCTCTCCAAAAGTAGGGGAAGCAGAACTTTTGTAAAAAGTAAACCGAGAAAACACCCGCGAGCAGAGCTGACAGTAGTCCCAGGAACGGAAGCATGTCCGCGGCAGTGACGCACTAGAAGGACACGGTGAAGACAGTCAGAGAGCAGGGGACAGGACTGGCGTGAGCGCGGAGGAGACAGGGCTCTGTGTCTCTGTCTCTGCCTGTTGTGGTTGACAAACGCTGACGCAGACAGTGGCGGTCCTACCCCACCCGGGGTCCAGGGCCAAACTGGCCTCCCGGGAAAAATGTTTTAGTTTTTTTTTTGGCTCAGAACCCAGTCCGTAAAACGCCAGAGAGTCTTGTAGGAAGAACGTGAAGAACAATCCTACAAAGAACCTGAGCAGAGCAGAGACTTACAGTATTTCGAGGGCTGATCCCTGATGAGTAACAGATGGAAACACAGGTGAGCAGGACTGAGCTAATGAGATGGGCGTGGCCTGCTGACTGTGTGCTGCAGAGGTGAGGAGAACAGAAGAGTCCTGGCAGGTGGATGGTAAAATGTGGAACGCAGTAGGATAGAAAACTGATGCTAACTGCATAAAAAGGGAGAGTTTTCAGTGTGGGGTGTGGGTAACACCTATCAGCGTGAAATGCAAACAATCAAACAATAAAGAACATGAAAGGGGATGGCAGGACTGGGTAATGATATCTGGAAGGATCAGCAGTGGGGCTATGTGGCCAGGCTGCCGCTGGAGGGCGCTGACTCACTGGGGGAAGAGCTCAACAAAAATGAAGTCAATTTTTGTTGTAGTCCAAATTTACAAAACACATTTGTGTCAGTGGTCTTGGTATTTTCAAAATTAGAAATGAGATAAAAAGCAATGATATAACAGAGGAAAATGGAGTAATGTATAAAGAAATACACACAGAATATATATATATATGTGTGTGTGTGTGTGTGTGTGTGTGTGTGTAGATTAACCGGTCACTGTTAGTGGACTCATCTGCTCACTTTAAAATAATTTACCACCAAAATCACTACTAAAAAAATGTATAAAGTTAGGTCTGTCATGTGTCATGTGACAAGACACCGTGTTCATTGTTATATTGCCAATTATCCTAATAATAATTATTATAGTAATAATAATAATAAGAAGAAAACAGTTGAAAAGAAAAATGCGTGTGTTTGTGTCTGTTTTAATAGGTCGACTGTAAAAATCTGTGATAACTAGTGACATCTAGTGGTGTCACCAGTTATCACAGATTTTTCATGACTGCTGCATGACTGTCTGCTGTCTACAAAACAAACAATTCATCTTTTATTTTGGCTTCTATTGCAGAACAATGTTGCTCATATTTCATATAGGTTTAGATATAAATATACAGTATATATAGTTCAAACATTTATATCAGACATCGCAGCACGACTATGACATATTAAGAGTTCATTCTGATGTATTGTTCATTGTTAGCTGCTCTGGCCCTTCTCTCCCTGTTTGTGTGTGTGAATACACAGAAGTGTGTGAGTTACCTATTAACACAATATCTCAGGACATGGATCGGTCCCTGGGTAAATATCATGTAAATACATAACAGAGTGGGAAACAGTGACTTGTGCAGTTCTGGAAAACCACAGGTTTCGGTCACAGTACTTTAGAGAGTTCCTTGTGCAGTTAGATCGTCACAGTGTTCACAATACTTAAACACAAATGGTTGTAAATCAATGTACAGAAACAGCAAAGGTTGAAGTTAAAAGTACAGTCAATTTCTGTCCTGTAGACGCAGGTCCTGACCTGCTGCATTTAGACGTTCCACACCATTTGATAGAAAAGTGATTCTCAGATGACAGCATAACTGTTTAGTGGACATGTAGAGCAGTGTTTCCAAACCTTTTGTGAGCCACGGCACATATACTCTATATCATCAGGCAAACCCCCACAGCACACCACCAGGTGGAAACCTCACAAAAAGTATATGTAATGAAATACAATAATCTTCTAGTTTAAATGACCTCATTGACCTCACTGTTTAGTTGAAGACAACGCTGACATACTGGCAGGAATTGAAGAAAGACACTCACAAAGAACTTCTTCAACAGCTCTGATTTTTTTTTTTTAGTTTGGCCATCTGCTGCCACCTAGCAGAAGAGGATTGAATTGTTCTCCCTTCCATGCTTTGACGAGCAAAGAAAAATAATATGCAATAAATAAATAATAGTTTTCAGCCCAAGTTAATGACATTGGATAATTTCCCACTGCCACCTAGTGGTCTGTCACGACCCACCAGTGTGCCAGGGCACAGGGGTTGAGAATCACTGATGTAGAGAAATACTTATAACTTTTTTGACTGTCCCTCATACAGAAGGGCACTCTTATTTCCAAAATCACAAAGGAGTGAGACTAAAACCTTGTGGAGACTTTTTTTAAAAAAACTTTTTACATGTGTTTTAATGTAGAACAAACATTTCCTGTCTGTAAAAGGTGAGGCAGCTGTTACTGGCTGTGACCTTTAGTCCTTCCTCATTCCTGCGCAGTTTTATAGAGAAAGTAGTGACACATTTATTGTAATAAATATTGTTGGTGACAGTGACTTCTGCTTAAATCAAATATCCATTTGTTTAGCTACAGTATATGTTGTTTTTTTTTGTTTGGTTTTGTTCCTTAGCTGAAAGCTAGGTGGGAAAGTAAGATGGTCTTAGACAGATATCAACAATTAACTCTGGTGTCAGTGGACGAGCTACACAACCCATTCAACAGAACCATGTGACACAATACAGATTACAGAGGAACTTTGGCCAGGTATATCTAATGACACAGTGAGTGGAGGAGTGTCAGGAGATTTCTGCCTCAGGTAAAGGTTTTCCATTTACTCTCTCCCTTGTCTTGTTTTTCTGATATGAGGTTAACAGAATACAATACTTTTGTACTTTTTTTTTATAGATCAACAGTGTTATGTGTGTCTGGTACAGGTGTTACTGTTTGTAACTGGCTTGTTATGTTAAAGGCAGCAGGTGCAGTGCATTGTTTACAGATCGGTTGTACAGCAATTTCAAGCAGTAGCAGGAAAAGACCAGGATTAAAATCCAGATTTGAGTTCAGTGTGAAATTGACGATGCATCCAAACTGTTGGCTGAACTAGGAAGTGACACAACGAGACTCATTGACTTGATCTCGAGCGCTCTTACTGCGGTACACTCTAAATAAAAGTTTGGAGTTAGCATAGCATCTTGGCATACAGGGATGTCAGCTCCACCATTATTGAATCAATGCCACAGGACTTCCCTAGTTACACCAACTTAATAACTTTAGTGCCGACAGCATGGTTTACTCTGTTCTCGACAACTTTCATGCCAATTGTGAACGATTGTTTTGAGGGGTGGAGGAGAGGTTGATGGAAGACGATGATTATAGGAACCATCTGGAAACATTTTTTCTTGAAGGAAAACATGTGTTGACAGGGCCAAGCATGATTTTAGCCATGCAACAAAAGTGGCTAAAATCTACCTGCCATCTATAAAATGAATATCAGTTAACTGGACTGTCTTGGTTTCGGTCTTGGATGAGAGACTTCTAGATATCAAGACATACGATAGGAAACTATTTCATAACTCCCAAGTTTTGGCTTGTGACCCCATTTTGATATCACAAATTTCTGGCAATCCCTAAGGCATTATAATTGTAAGTCTTGTACCGTATTTTCTGGACTATAAGTTGCTCCAGAGTATAAGTTGCACCAGCCAGCTAGAGTGCCCTCTAGTGGCTGTCAGTGTGAGATAACAAACATGTACATTTTCAGTGGTACAGGAGTAGCTGGTACTGGTACACAAGCCTAGAGTGCCCTCTAGTGGCTGTCAAAAAACGAACATATGAAATTATATATTTTAATATATAAGTCGCAAACCCAGCCAAATGATGGGAAAAAAAGCGAGTCGTAGTCCGGAAAATAAGTATTCGCTGCTCCGATATTTTCTAAATCTACATTTTACATGAAGTCGATTTATATTTGTGAAAGTGTAAGAATACAGTTGTCAGTATATAGAACGTTGTGTGTGGAATGTTCACCGACATATTGGACATGTGACACATTTTGCACATGCACCAAACAAGTAGGTTAAACTGCTATTTGCTGACTTTGAGATAATCTCTGACCCCCCCAATTCTCCAGTGTCCATTTGGTAAATGGCAGAACGCAAACAGACACAGGCAGTTTTGTAATGCTATTTTTAAACACACACAAACGCACACACACATACATTCACACACACAGGGCAGCAGAGCTGAGCCACCAACTCTTGAATGGATTTGTACATGTATTTGTGCCAACCCTCTGAATCCATGTGTGGACTCTCAGACCAGGTGTGTCTTCTTGTTGACCCTACAGAGCAGCGTGGTGAGCCTGTCAGTGGACAACCTCAAGTTTGGACTAAGATGGATGGTCAGCTCATCTCCACAGGAACGGACATACAAACTCAGCAATGGTAGGTACTGTATATGTGTGAGAGCAGTGTTGGTGTTGTCATGCCAAACGGAGCTCTGTGGGGAGGACACTTTGTTTTGTGGGGACATTTTGCTCTGGTATAGTGAGTATCCAAGTTGTAAGCAGACCAACTGGGACCATCAAAATGTTCTAGTACTGAGTAAGATAATGTCAGAGAGTGTCAGTAACTACTGTTGGTTTTTCTTTTGATGAAACAGAAAACATTTTTTTTTCAGAGACACTTTTGTTAGAGACAAGTGATGTTAGCTGTTGAACTGTCTCCTCCATTCTGCATTTGATTAGCGCGACGCCTGACAGCGCCATATGCCGCATCTGTTATGACAGTGACGTCCAGGAGGAACTGCTGACCCCCTGTCAGTGTTCAGGCAGTTTGGCCACCGTTCATCGCAGCTGTCTGGAGCACTGGCTCTCCTCTTCAGGAACAACCTTCTGTGAGCTCTGCCACCAACATTTCATTGTACAGAAGAAGTCCAGGATGCAAATGGAGGTAGGTCAATCAGAGAGGTCAGAGAGGTCAATCAGGGAGAAAAGGTCAGTCCGTAAAAATCAGTGACTCTTATCATCCATCCTCTTGTTGGTGGCGGTGTAGTGGATGGAGAGGCCGGAAGTTCGTCGAGGAAAGCCGAGTCTGTTTGGGGACATGGTGTGTTTCCTGTTCATCACGCTCCTGGCCACAGCCTCTGTCTGGCTGTGCCTCCGTGGAGCCATGGATTACCTTTACATGACCAGCAGACTAGAAGCATTGGGCCTCATCGCACTGACTGTGGCCCTCTTCACCATCTACCTTTTCTGGACTCTGGTTTGTATGATGAACTAATTGAACATAAAGGCATAGTACATATTATTTTGTAAAATAATCAGATTAAGTTGTCCAGCCACTTATCATTGCTCCAATACAGTCCCACCCTGTGGGAAAAACGTTTTGTTTCACCCCAACAACAAAAAAACACCAGACTGTTGTGCCATGCAGCAACTCTTGAAATGTTCCACAAACATTTTCAAAGTCAAAAAGCACAGTAATGACTAAATATAATTCTATGACGAGAAATTTAGATTTTTTTTCCTGGACTTTTTTCATGTTATTGATTTCTTTTTGTTGGATTAGTTCAGGCATGTGCAAACTACGGCCATGGGGGCCGGATGTGGCCCGTTTGTTTTTTTAATCTGGCCCGTTTGCCTAGGCCTGGATTAGTCAGTTATAAAAACAGGTGTAGCCAACAACCATCTATCGCTGATATTCTTTTTTTCTGTTCCAGAAATATACAGGGAACGTTTGTAAGGTTTATATTCAGAAATGTCAATCTTGATCAATCATGAATAATGACGGCGCGATGCCACCTAAATCACATGCTGTCACGCCATTTACATTGATTGTGTATGTGGAACTGCTCTACTGTATCCTGATATAATCAAATTTTGTCTCAAGTTTGATCTTCTAGTTCTGCCTAATTTAAAATTAGGCAGAACTATCTCTCTCTGTCTGTTTTTATTGAAAGTCTAACAAATATCCACTGTGTCTCTCAAAGGTGTCTCTTCGTCATCGCTGTCGGATGTACAACGAGTGGAGACAGTCCAAACAGACAGTCATCATCTTGGCCAGGTTACACAACGAACAGTCAGCCATAGGTCCCTCACAGGGCCCACCACATGGGAAGCAACCGCTCCTCGGTTCCCCTGTCTGAACACGGATCAGTTCAAAACTGTCTCTTTACAGAACGTCCTACTTTCAAACACTTAGGACACTTACGACATGCTGATGTCTAACCAGCAACTTATTCTAAGGATGTTTGTGGATGAACACAAACACACTGTCAACTGATGAAGAGCCCGACCCTGATTGAAGAGACTGGAGTTGAGCAACTGTTGGATCAGTCACGGAGCTTCTACATCATCTAAAACTGAGAATATCAATACAATTCAATGTTGTGTGAAACATAAAGAAAACAGAAATAAGCCAATTCATTTTTTCAGTTAAAGTTACTGTTCCTAGAACGATTTGCTTATACTTCATATGTAGTTGTTCTTCATAATGTTTGTTTATTAAAAAAGAAAAAAGAAAGGAATTGGTTTCTTATTGCCATCTAGTGGCAAAATAGCTGAACTGTTTAAATAAATACATTTAAACAGAGCCTATCTGAAAGTTGACAATCACAATATGTACAATGCTTATTGTGGGGTATTTAAACTTATCTGTTGATTACAATTAGTTTTTTGTAAAAAATAAAAAAGAAGGGAGTTGGAGGGGGCAAAGGAGCTCACTTCAACTATAAACTTTATAAAAATGATGGTAAAATAATAAAAAAGAATCCAAATATTGCCACAAATTTTCTAAAAGAATGCAGAAACATCCATATATTCAGGTATGAAGTCAGCAACATGTAATCAGTGGCTTGTAAACAGTGTGGCTTTATTTTAGTTAAATGCTGAAAATGATGAAATGATCGTTGTCTATTTCTACCTATAACAGCCGTGGGGGTGTGACCCATGTGATTAGCTGCATGTGCTACTAATAACCTCCTTGTGTGGAAGCATCGATGAGTCTCTCTGAAAAATGGCACCAAATAAAAGCCTTGGATCCTTAGAGAAACGTGACGTTGGTGGTTGTGCGAACGCCTGTGGGTCATTAATCCTGTGTGGGTAGCACACATCATTTCCTTAGTGAGCTGAGCATCATTAAGCATCTGGGTTTGTTTTTTTTTTTTAGACTTTCAGAAGTTAAATTAGCAACAGTACGAAGGCCTCCGGAAAACACAATCACAGCAGGAAGCATTATCCCTCGATTAACATTCACAATGGCAACAGGAGAAGTGATGAGAACATTAAACTGGTTTGGAAGGAACACAGAGGCTGCAGGACAGGATTTGCCTGTGACTCATCGGGGAAAGAAATCATCCAGTGCAAGAAGACAAAGGCAGGTATGTTCACAGACTGATTGGAATATGAATATCCTAGCTGATGGTTGGTCATTAACATGGTGTTTAATACTGATCAGAATGGAAAACATTAAAGTTTTGAGGAGAATTTATGAAAATATGAGAAAATATGAATATTTAAATTTATTAGGCAACAGGGAAGATGGCCGTGTTTAACAATCACCGGTGGTATGCAATGTTACTTTGGTATGCAATTACTGCAGTTACTTTTCAAACCTGTTGCCCTTCATTATGGCTCAAAAGAAATGTTGTATATTTTTGTACATGTAAACATATACACACAAATATACATACACAAATATATTGTATATACATATACAATATATATGTATTTATATATTTGCATATAT
>NC_024320.1:17767087-17779587 GCF_000523025.1 Cynoglossus semilaevis
TATATATATATATATATATATATATACTATATATATATATTACATTCTCATGTATGGACAGAATAATGTGAATTAACCTTTGCACTCTGGTGCAAATGTTTGTTTTTTTTCCCCAAAAAGCTTCTTCTGATTTTACAGAAGACAGAAGCTGCTGCAAGTTTCAAATCCCCAGTGACAACATTTTCACACAGTATTTTTGATTTTTTTTTATTGACAAGCAGTTTTTCTTCAAGAACGTTTACTTAAAAAAAGTTTACATTTTCTTTCCTCATAATGAAAATGTATATTTTTCTATCAGCATAAAACGACACAAGTGCAATACATCAAAATCCATATATATATATACATACATATATATATATATATGTATGTATCTTCTGGTGGGTTGATTGAACTTGCCCTTGAAGGTTGGTCAGTTGACTAAACAGGTACACAGTAGTGAACAAACCCCTCATCTGACATTGTGCATGATTATATTTATTTTGCTTTTACTTTAACTGAATTACAAGTTTCACCGGAGTTTGAACATCACAGCAAGACCAAAATCACAAGCTATAAATATCCTTCCTGAGTGAATGAACGTCATAATGATGAAATAACACACGCTGACAGCAACAGTCAAGCTCAGAACCACAGTAAAAGTAAAACGACAGAGGTTTTTTAATATCTTTATTTATACAAGTAGCAACCTGTAATGCATCCCCAGAGCTCTACGTTTTGGGAAGTTTTGGGAAATTTCCAGGTGAATTTTCTAACATTCAGTGTCAGATCAATTTTTCTGTTGCATTTATTTTCCTTTGTACTTCATTTTGATCCAGAGGGGTGTCATATTGTGTGAAAATAACGAACATGTAAATTTAACAGATACTGGTACACAAGCCTAGAGTGCCCTCTAGCGGCTGGCAGTGTGAAAATAACGAACATGTCAATTTTCAGTGGGGCAGGAGTAGCAGATAGTGGTACACAAGCCTAGAGTGCCCTCTGGTGGCTGTCAGTGTGAAAATAACAAACGTGAAATTATATATTTTTATATGTAAGTCGCACCCGAGTATATGTTGGCAAACCCAGCCAAAGGATGAAAAAAAGTGTAACTTATAGTGCGGAAAATACAGTAGTCATAAAAACCCCAAATATCTGTCTGCTGTAGTATTGTTCAAATGTCTCGATTAATCACAATTAATTGATTATGATCGGCTAAATTTCACAATTCATATATATGTGTATGTATGAATTGGCCATTTAGAGCTGTCAGATGGGACCAGACTGACACAGACTAACAGTACATCTGACACAGATCAGGTTTTCCTGCGAGTCTCAGAGGATTCTTAATGATGCCTGTTACTGAGTGACACTACGGCGGAAGACCGAGACAGCATGCATTCCATCTTCATGTGCTAAAAATAAGACTTCAGGTTCCCTACTGCTTTTGCATATCAAGTGTTAAAGCGGAGGGATGGCGAAAACGACCTTACACACACACACACACACATATATATATATATATATATATATATGCAGCAATGACTTGGTTAGCATGTCTAAAGTATTCATCAACGGTCACCACATGTAGAAGAGATGCTGCTAATTTTTTTAACATCAAGATCAGGCCTCAGAGAATTAAAAGCCACAGATGAACCAACTGGAGTCTGAATCCTCAGGGACTCACGGTTCCTTTTCCGTTGTTACCGTTGTTACCGGTTCCACAGACCAAAATTACTGAACTATTTCCTGTGCTCCACATCAGCCTTAAGTCTCCCAATTCCCAGAAGGTTACATTTTTTCATTTCTTTTTCTTTGAAACATCCTTAAAAGAAAAAGGCGTCCTGTGGAGTTAGTGCGAGTGGTTTGCATACAAATTAAAGGAGAGATGGAGCCTGGAAAAAGCTGTTTGACTTTCATGTTGATTAGTCTGACTGAAACTTAACCATTAAAACAAACTTAGATCATGTGGGTAAAATTGTGGTACAAAGACTTTTTTTCTGAAGGTAAAATAACTTTTATTCCTTATAAGTTAAGAGTTTTTATAGATTAGCTCATATTTTGGATTATTGGGTTTGGTTTGGTTGTGCCTCGCTCTAGTATTAGAAAAACCTTTACGTAAAGATGTTGGCAGTAAATTTGACGCTTCTACAATTTCATTTTATCAAAATCAAGCCTAGAAATGACGTTTGTGTAAAAATACAAACTCAATGCCTTATCTAAGGGAAAATAAATGTTGGAATATATCGTGAGGTTGCAAAGAAGTATTTTGGTCAAAACTATAAAAGGAAGGTTTAATTTAAAATGTTTCGAAAAAAAAAAAAAACAACCCAAAAAACATTAGTTAGTATAAACGTCATTCAACGTGTGTTGTGACATGTCCAAAAGTCTAAGGGAAACGAGGTTTTTCCTGTAGCACCACGGTGTGAATGAATGCGGGGGTGACATAGCTTAGTGGATCTACATGTACATTTTAGAGTCTTCACCCTGCTTTATTCTGGAGACACTTTTTTTTTTTTTTTTTACAATAACCATTGTGTGTCCTAGCAATTAGCAATCAGACTTCAGCAACAGTGAATAAGGGTCGTACAGATGCAGTCAACTGACCTGGCCTTTCACCGTGAAGTAGCAAAGACAGCATAGCATCACACAGCATTATTGGTCCACTCCAAAATTAAAGTGTTAAAATTCATAACATTAAATGAAACAATGAAAAAACAACTGACAACTGAGACACATTGTCCTCCCGGCTGTAAAATACGTAACACACAGCATGTACAAAATATACAGACTGGCTAAGATGTTAGATTGCTAGCACTAGCTGCTAACTAGCCAGTTTACCAGCATGTCAGCCAGGAATTGCCCAAAATGTAAAAGACATTCACATATCAATGCACTGACTGTAATTCTGTAAATAAATAATTCAGTTTTTCATCATGCTTAACTCTAATAAGGACAAAGTGTCAAGTAAACAGTGCTGGTAATCTGTAACTTCACTCACCTGACCACACGCTGACAGAGCCAGGGAGTAAATGAACACAGCTGTGGAGGGAGGGGCCTGCACTCTGCTTCAAATCACCTCTATTTGTACACAGCTGATACAGAGAATTCTATTTCTTAACCAGGTAAGTTTTACTCTGCAAATGTGGGAACTATTCATACAAATCAAATGATTTTATACGTTGTTCTGTCTACGTTGTGACTGTATGAGATACTGACACAGCGTAGGTTCACAGCAGACCTTTTTTTTTTTTAACTTAAATCAACAACCTGGTAAAATTGGCCACTTCTTATGTTTACAGAAACATGATTTTATGTTTCCTGCTTTTTTTTGCGTTTAACTGGCTCATTCTCCCAGAGCATAAATCAGCCGTCGGTCTCTTCTGTAGTGTTTTGTTGTGTCTGTGTCAATAAGATTATTAGAGGGAATTCAAACACTGAACTCTCACACACACACACACAATATGAACTTTATGATGGAGGAGGCGATCAAATACTGTCCCTTTAACGTAGAATTGTTTATTTTCTCTGCGGAAAAGTTTGAAGCCGGGGTACTCAATCCAAATTCACCAAGGTACAACTCCTATCAAGATAATACTATTCTCTATATTTCCCCAGGTAGTGGATGGATCTTAGACTGTCCAACAAATAAAATATATTTCTATAAGATGGCAACATTTCTTTTTAACACTGAACTTTAAAATCTATCACAACACCAAAAGAAATACAATAAAACAGGTCTGATGGAATATCTATAAAAAATGAATGAAATCTAGTGTTAATCCTAAAGTGACACCGAACGACTTTAGGGATTGTTAGTTTGGATCAAGACTTCTCTGTCTGTTTTCTTTGACCTCACCACTGTTTAGCATTTCAACACATTTGACCAAATTTGACCGTGCATTGTCTAATACTTTCTGGTTGGAAAAAAAAAACAACAACAACAAAAAAAAAGTTTATGCGTCATCCATTTTCTTTTTGACCACACCATGTTGTCCATTCCTTTCTGCATCGTAATTCTGGCTCATTGATGTTGTCCATTCTTTTCTGCATCGTAATTCTGGCTCATTGACAGTCAAGTCTCAAGTGTGAGAGTGTCTGACTGCATGGATTTGATTGGCTGATAAGCATCACATGATTGATGATGATGACATCGCTGCATTTTCACAACAAAAGCTGAAGAAGCAGAGCCCAAGGGAACAGAAATCTTTGACCAAATTTTACAAACCTCAATATTTCACATCAGTTCAGGTCTGGATTAAGCCTAACCCAAATACAGGGCCCCAACCCCTGGTCCATGGACCAGTACTGCGCCAGATTGAAATAAATAATAATGAACTTAATTCAAAGAGAATCTGATCATTTCCATTTGCTTTCAAAATTTAAAGATTATTCTGCAATTTCTCTGCATATTTCTGACTGTGATGCTAACATGATTTACTGAATTTTACCAATCGTTTAACGAACAGCGCAGCATTACCTGTGCATGGCAGCAGCTGGGCCTTGGTACAAAGAAGGTTGGGGAACTGCGGGTTACATGACGGAAGCGACATTTTAAGTAACGTCAGTGGACCAGGCTGGTCTCGCAGTAATGACCACCACGGATTTAGTCACTAATAGTAATTGGACTGAACCTTCGTACCCTCTGAGTCTTAATGTCTACAGGAAGTGTTTAACTCTGCAGACTTTGCCTTCTACTTACTGGCAGTACCTGGGAAACAACACAGTATTTTAATAGAACCACACACACACAAAAAGAACTAGACTTTGTCAAATGAGTGTTTGAAAGTGCTTCAATCCCCTTAGTTCACATTCCTCACCTTTCAATTTACACTTTTGTCCCCTCTTTATATCATGTTAGTGCCACATTCTGTTGACAACCTTCAAGACTTTGCTCCTTATCCAGGTCCAATCATCTTCTGCCGTCAGTGTCACTCACTTCCACTTGTCTACCCACAGTGTTGTTAGAAATCAAGGAAAGAGAATCCAAACCTATCGCTGGTTCTCAGCCTAGAAGGTGTTGGACATCGTGTATTTTATTTACAATGTGTCCTCATGGGCAGAGGAGGGACAGAGGATGAAGAGTCAGAACAGGGTGATCAGTCTAACCTCAGAAATGTCTTTGTGGAGCCTCTTCATATCGACACTTCATATTCACGAGTGTCCTGCTGAGAGACAGAGGGTGTTGGTTCAATTACTATTTTTATCTAATGATTCCCTGCAGCAGGAAACACTGACCACAACATCCGTCCTGAGGGATTTAATGTTGAAGAGAAATAAAAGTAATAATCAAATAACAAGAGGGACGGAGTTCACCACAGAACCTGGTCAGATAATGGTCAAACGTAGAGGACACTCACCCCTCCGGTCTCATAGAGCGGATTGTCAAACTCTGTCTCCACAGTGATTTGTCGATAAGGATGAGGGTAGATCAGAGGCAGCCTGAGGTTGGAGTGATATCTACACCTGAGACCGACAAGAAAAAAAAGTGTCCTTGAAGCTGTAAACATCGGTCTGATGACTGTTCCTGAATATCACAACACTACAGACGACATCCTACCGTGTCACGTAGACGTAGGCAGCTCCCAGGAGCACAGACAGCAGGAGGACAAGGACAAAGACGATGAGCGCCAGGTTCCCCCCATCCAGGGTGGACGCCGCCGTCGCCTCGGCCACTGCTCAACAACAGAAACAAGGTAAAATATTGATGTGCATACAGTGGCTCTGTTCGAAGGCGGATTAGCAAACAATCCGAGAGAAAGTACTACACATACTGATACTCAGACACACACATGCAGACAAGGGCAGCCACGCAGAGCAGACACAGGGAAAAACAGTTCTTTTTAGTCGTTGGTCTGATGTAAACAAGAGGTTATTGCCAGGTTCCACCAAGTGAAAACTTGATTTTAGTTCAGCCTAATGTATTAAAATCACTAACAGTAGAATTGCGCAGTGATTTAAACATACAGTACATCTCAGGTTTCCTACAATTTCAATCTTTCATATGCGAGTCTTTGGTTAGCATGTAGGCCTG
The DNA here is from genome assembly GCF_000523025.1 of Cynoglossus semilaevis. Classification (NCBI taxonomy): domain Eukaryota; kingdom Metazoa; phylum Chordata; class Actinopteri; order Pleuronectiformes; family Cynoglossidae; genus Cynoglossus; species Cynoglossus semilaevis. The sequence continues at coordinate 17,773,101 of NC_024320.1, forward strand.
TAATCAATAAACCCATTGATCTCACTAAATTAATGAAAATGAAAACTCGATAATTCGGCCGACCTCGACATACCGTCACGTGCCTGTGTGTTTGTTTTCCTCGACTCTCACCTTCAAACAGGCTGGATGACAATAAGGTTCACTCTGAGCATTAGTCTCAGCACCTGGACACGTTTGTTTCACAGCGGAATGAGCGGAGTGAACCCTCTTGTCAGTCATTCACTCTTTGTGGGGGGGGGGGCTTCGTCACGACAGTTAACGCTCACTGAGGCGTTTGGTCGACAAAGTAAAAACGGAACAGCGCAAAATGGTGCGTAGCTCACAGAGAGTATAGTTTGCTAAATCGCAAAAGCTTCACAACGCGCCAACCACTAACAGCCCCCCCCCCTTTTTTATTAGGGCGTCTCTGTATCGAGGGGCGTCCAGGTGTGCTAGGAAATACGAGGGGCATTCAGGGACCATCAAAAATGTGAGAATGATAAAAAATACTCATGAGAAATAAAACTGTATTGAGTTTGAAAGGGTGTATTTGCTGCTTATTAAGATATTTTATCATTACATTAGTGATTAATTGGGTCTCAAAATAATGTTGACAATCTACAAGAATTTGTGGGACAATATATCGTCCAGCAAGAAGTGTTATTGTCACAGGCCTGTTTGGTTCTCTGTTTACTGGTACAGAATGAGGACTGAAACAAATAACAATACATGGTTGGCATTTCTAAAATCACAGAGAAGGTATTCTGTGCATACGTTATGTCAATATGCAGCAGTTTTCTCTTCATCCCGAACTGTTTTTCACTTGTTTGTTGACCCGTGTGGAGGTGTGAGCTGCAGTTCAGTACTTGGATGAACTACTGTTCATACCAAGTATTTTCAGGAGCACATTATCACAAACACCGAGGAACACAGACACACTCACCTTCCATATCATGGTTGCCGAAGCAGACACGGGGGGCTGCAAGACATCACTCTGTCAGTCAGTCGTTCAGTGTGCAGCACTGACAGATATCACACATCCTCCTCTGTTTGCATTGTTGCTACTACATCGCAAGGGGTTGTTAAAATCATTTAAGTATTGCAGTGAATACTTGTGGATTTTGGAAATGAAAATGCTTAAAAACACATTTAGAGAATATGCAAAATAAATCAATGTCAATGTTTATTGTGGAAAAGTCAATTGTTAAATGTTGTTTGTTAAATGATCAGGTTCCACATTAATTTCCTCGTAATTTCTCTTTTTATTTTTGTCATTTTGTAATTACAATCAATAAGAAATCGTTATTGGGAAAAATGTCATGGTTCACACTGAGACAGAAATGTTTGATGTGTAACGGCAAGACACAAACAGAGGAGTCAAAAGCTTGACAGGCAGAAGATGAGGTCAGACTAGGGATGTCCAATATTACGTTTTTGCTGATATCCGATATGCCGATATTGTCCAAACACTTGATTTCCTATTCCGATATCAACCGATATCGATATAGACCTGATAATATTTATTTATTTATCTGTACAAACCACTACCTGAGTAAGAGATTAATTAAATGAGCTGCAATGCTGCCATCTGGTGACTTTTACTTTAATATACAGCTGTTTATCCCCAAAATATATATAAATAATATATATATATATATAATTCATATATATATATGTACTGTATATATTCTTTCCATTCTTCATGATTTTGTTCAATAACTGATGCTCTGGACTGACATCGTGTACTGTAATCTGATACTTAAGTCTGATCGAGGGATGTCCGATAATATCGCCCGACTGATATTATCGGACTGATATTAGCATGTTATGTAATATCTGTAAGAATTGTTATAGTTTTGGGGATAAACAGCTGTATATTAAAGTGAAAGTCACCAGATGGCAGCATTTCAGCTCATTTAATTAATCTCTTACTCATATATATATATATATATATACTGGGTATTTATTCAGCAGGCAGAATAAATGGCACAGGGGACAGCAGGTGTAGGTGATGAAGCTGACATGCAGGTAGGGTGGAGCAGAACATGACAGGAACAAATCCAAATCTGTCCTGTCTTTCTCACCCTCCACAGAATACTAATCCAACATTAACCCTGTTTGTTTACATCAAAGTTTAGTTTCAAGGCTAAAAACACACCACAGCATAAAAACATTTTTCAGTGGGTGTGCACAAACACCACACATGCATATTCCACAGATGAACAGAGCTTCACGTCTCACCCCTGCAAAGTGGAAGTGGGCCGCTCCAGAAGGATGATGGGTTTCCCAGGATGCATTTGATCGCCACCTCTCCAATGAGCCTGTAGCCGCGGTAACAGACAAACGCCAGTGACTCACCAGGGAGGTAGAGCCTTTTGGACAAGACCTGGTAACCGTTTTCAGGAAGACCAGGGTTTTCACAGGACACCGATTCCTCAGCTGCAGAAGAAGAAGATGAAGAGGAGGAGGGAAAACAAATGTGTGAATACTGACTCACAGGAAGAGGATCAGGGTTAATATTTGCCGTGGCCAAGTTCAGATTTGACGTGAGTGTGTAGTTTGTGATTATACTGTACGTAGCATAGAACAGGTTCTGTGTAGGATCAGACTTCAGCTCCTCCTGTTAATCCTTACAGCATAAGCATTATACGTTGAAAAACTAATGGTAAAAAGCTACACTGCACATTGTCAAATTTGTCAACATAAATCAGAGGCTTAGTGAGAGCTGAGCAGACACGTTTGACAGCTCTTCCTCCTTCAGGTGGCTGAGAATTAGAGCAAGTGGTGATATGTGGAATTAGCATAGCATTAACATATCTGACACTGCACAGCAGAGGCAGGAACAGCAGGGTGCAGGGCAAATTGCCCTTGTCACAGTAATCCCACTGTATTTTAATGGCTCTGCGAAACTGAATTTGAATTTAAAATGAAGATTGCAATATTAGTTAAATTAAACAGGAACTGCTAGCCCGGACATTTGTTTCCGACTTGCCGTAGTGGATTGGTTTTTGTCTTATGTACCGTGAAAATAATCGTCAGAGATGAGCTGTTGTGATAACTGTCGGAGAGCGTGTTTAGTTCATTTTTGTCGGCAGCTTTAGCTAGCTAAATTTTGCTGTCTGAAATTTTAATACAAACTTTTATTAATGGTATTTCAAATCTATCTATCAGTGTGTAACATTGTGTTTATCAATGTTATATTTGCACATAACCATGTTGCACCAGAAAATGAATAGTTAACAGGGTACGGAGAGACTGTTTTTGCAATGCAAATGGTTGCATCTGTGGATTATAGAAGGGAACACAACATTTTTTTTCATGAAATACATACAATTCAGTTCACACATAATTATAGAGAATGTTTAGCTAAAAGTCGAATGCACATTAACGGAATCGTCAAAAAACACAATCTATGTCAACATGTAAATTCTAAAAATGATTTCCCTTCAGGACACTCACAAACACAATGTGGAAGTCTAGACGTCCACACAGGTGTTCCTGGCTCACGACCATAGCAGGTAATGGTGGCGCCGCCCTGCAGGATGAAACCAGGATTGCAGTTGTACTGAATGGTCGTTCCCACCAAGAGTTTAGGATCCGACAAGGACCTGGTGGAGTGTTCCACATGGCCGGGATCGGAGCAGTACATGACTGAAGAGACAACACATGGATATATATTTTATAAGGGAATGAGTTTTGTAATCACTATATCATTATTTTTATTTCAATGATTTACAGTGCAACAGATCCAAATAAATAAAACAAAAACAAGGTCATAAAAGTCACAATTTCCCCAAACTAGTGATAGGTCATCATGTCAAGTATCAACTCCATCAAAGGCTCAGTACTTCAAAGAAAAAATAGTTGTTGGTTTTTACTTTTTATCTAACTTTTTGCAACAATGTTTTTCAGTCCAACATAGTGAAAAACAGTGGTCGAACGATTTAACACACAAGGAGAGTTTCCAGAGTGAGACGTGACAGTGGTGAACTTGCCTTGACTTTTAAACCTCCAACCACGGCCACACCCACAGACACAAAGACAGCGGCGTATTGAACTAACTTTTCTCACAGAAGGGCGGCTGTGAGCTCCAGGACAGGTCTAACAGACAGATGAGGGTCTCCCGTCCCACCAGGTCATAACCGGGGTCACACTGGTAGGTGATGTGAGCCCCTCGCATCAGTGTGACGTGCGACGTTGTCTTCCAACCGTTCTGGATCTCAGGCAGGTCTGGACAGGAGTCGTTCCTGGACACCTCTGACCACAAGGGAGGAAAAAAGAAAACGTAGATGAACGGTTCTGTTATAGTGGTAATATATTCATCCATCCATCCATCCATCCCTCCATCCATCCATCCATCCATTTTCATCCGCTTATCCCTTACCGGGTCGCGGGGGCCGCAGCCTCCATGACCGCCACCCATATCACACTGCACCGTACCAACCCCCCCGAACCTTCCTGTGGGTGGTGAGTCCACTGGAAGGTATAAACTACCCTAACTGGGATTTGAACTAACCCAGGAGGTGAACCCTGGGGTTCCACACCAATGACAGAGACATTGCCTCTCACGTAAATATTCATATTAATATTAATATTTTAAAAAGTCTAATATAATGAACCAGACCTTTGTTTTTAGTAGTTTTACAAGCATGGATGACTGACTGATGGAACTAATGCACTGCTGGAAAAAGGCACACGTCTCACACACACGTCGGTTCCCAGGCGTCAGGACTGTTTTTCTGCTGAATGAAGCAGCGACTTCGCTATTTTAAACTTGTATATAAGCAGATTAGGATGGCACTTGGCGAGGCGTTTGCTGAGTGGCTAAATGTGTACCAGCCATTTCTGTAAGTGCACTATTGCTTTGAAACGAAAAATATTTCCGTCTTCAGTCCTTCAAAGAGTGAGTATTATATTTGGAGTGTAACTTTAAAATGTAAGTAATACAAAGTGAGTATTTCCCTCTGTTTCCTGTTCTAAGAACGAGGATGGACGCATTAATAATCCATTTCTTTCAATCTGAAAGGAAATGTTTCATTTCATGACTTAACTGTTGCATCGAACCTGCAACAACAATAAGGGCAAACCTTATAATGATCTATAATTCTGCTGTAGGCACAGCACACGTTCACATCAGAACTAAGAGAACGGCAGACGGCAGACCACCTCAGCCAAGAAGATAATACGGAACATTAACAAAATTCAAACTGTTTATTAAAACAGAATTATAAATCACTGCTGCCACAGGAACGGGGAGAAAAGGTAGCATCCCACGCGGACTAGTGAGCATGTGTGTGGGTTGGTGCAAATGTATTTTTGATGATTGATCAAGCAGGCTACTGTATGGGATTACACTCTACAATATAACAAGCCCACAGAGATTTGTAAATTGAAGTTTCTGGATCAATTATTCATTCTCTATTGACTTGGTGTTCTTCCTTCTCCTCCCTGCAGCCTGAATGTGTGTATTTGTGCCGGCTAATTTATTCGCAACACACACATACGCACTGGTTTTTGTGCTTAGTGAGTATTTCACATAGACACAGTGCATTCCCTGGCCACTCATTAAACATTTCATACAGATTTACATACGTATGAGTATATGTGTGTACACATGTATGTATGCATATATATATATATATATATATATATAATGCCCCTGTGACTACCTCATAAATACAATGCATTTCCTACCTAACTTTACCTAAACATCACTATTAAGAGTGTAAACCTAATTAACTCTATGACCAGCGTCAGTGTGAGACGCAGTGTCCCACACAGAATGCATTGTTTTTGTGGTCACGTATGAACTCTGCCCCTCTCAGCCCGTGTGTCTGAATTTTGAAGCTTCAGTCGAGGTGAATATCACCAAGAATTCAAGTTTTTATCCCGAATATCCGTTTGATCGAGACCTTTGTTGAGTTGACCGAGACTTCAGCAGCGAGGAAGCTCATAATGATCGACTGAGCAAAGAATCCAGGACCAATCACGGAAGGTATGCAGGACGAAAAGAGGACAACGTCCCATGGAGGACATGGGAAAATCCGAACATGGTCCAAATAGTGAAACCTAACGTTTACTGTCCGTAAAGTTTGGACTCACATGGTGTGGCAGTAGTTAAGAGACCAGAGAGGCTGCTGGGAATACACAAAGTGCAAAAGTGCAGGTGAACTTCTAACTGTAAGGCAAGAGCACAGTCCACTGTTCCACTGTACCACCATCATTTCCCTTCCTAAAATCTGAACTCTTACCCATATAGTTGATGATGAAGCCCTCTCCCTTCCCAAAGACGAGTCCGGCTGGGTCGGAGTGGAAGGTAATCGTGAGGCAAGGGGTCGTGGAGGAGAGTTTGAAGGGGCTGCTGCCGCCGACGTACCGTCCTAAGACGCTTGTTGTTTCATCATCTCCGTCCTTGATGGTCAACATGTCACTGTCGCTGATGTTGAGCCTGAGAACAGGATAGAGAGAGAGAGAGAGAGAGAGAGAGAGACAATGACAGAAATGGAGG
>NC_024320.1:17784587-17788901 GCF_000523025.1 Cynoglossus semilaevis
ATATATATATATATTTATATAAATATTTATATATTTATATAAATATATACATATGTATATATATATATTTATATAAATATTTATATATTTATATAAATATATACATATGTATATATATATATTTATATAAATATTTATATATTTATATAAATATATACATATGTATATATATATATTTATATAAATATATATATATATTCAGTGCAGCTTTATTCCCATGACCTGCTGTAACTGTCAGATAAATCAAAGGGTAAGTTTGGATTTATCATGACAAATCATATTACAGTAAGTCAGGATAGTAATAGTCATAAATCCACTTTTTTTTTTTCTGTATATGACTGGACCAGAAAGATAAATACCATCAGGCAGATGTCTGTGTTTCACAGCTGTTTTTATTTCGGACTAATCCATACGGACAAATGTGTCAAATTAAACTTGAAATGTTATTACTGTGAACGTGAATGACGGCTTTGGTTAAGAGTTTGTTTCCATGGTTCAGTGAGGCTGTTGTTCTCAACAATATTGTATCTAATTTGTATCTGTTTACCATCAACAGCACACAGTCTGTAAAATGTGAATTTTGACTTTTGGATTTCTGTAAATTGACTGGCGTGAACGAAACAAGAAGGAAAAAAAACCCAAAATGTCGTTTTTATCCAGCTTCTTATCAATCACTTCCACCTCGTTAGAGTATCATTTACTTGAAGTGAAGTCCGCCTCCTCTTTACATGAGCTGTTGGACTATAGCTGTTAATTAAAACTGCTGTGGTGGAAGTGGGAATACTGCTGAAAGTACTCCACAGTCACAAAGGACTGAACGTCCAGTGAGTTTTGACTTAAAGTTCAGAGGAAAACGACTGGAGCATCTTGTTTCACCTGTGTACCCCTCAATAAACGCAAAAAAAAATTTTGTTTATTGAAGGGTAGACTGTTTTTTTTTTAATCTACAAACTTCTTGACTTTTCACTCAGACCAACATTTAATGACGTTGTTCACGTGTTATTTTGATTTTATCTTACAATACCCTGTCTCCTCCAGGTTTGGTTAAGCTTAGCTAATTCTGCTAATCTTTCCGCCTCGATCATCCTCAGAGTTTCTAACGGCAGCTTTGCTTCCTTTTATAATGATTTCATTTTGTTTTGTTTTTGTCCAAACATTTGCTAAAGAATGAAACAACAGCACCATCTGACTTTTCTTGGTTGTCACATTCAGCTAGCTGATAAAGAAAACCTCATGCTAAATAACGTTAGCGTTGTCAATAAGAGCAGCTATAGGATTTAGAGAGGTCTGTCCCAGAGAAGTTAACCTTCCTCTGACCTGAAGAGGGCGCCCCTCCCTCAGTGTCCACATTCAGCCTGGTGGTCGTGGTGGTGACTTCGGCCTCCTTCTTTGTAGCCTGCGTCTGTGTGTGAGGAAGCAGGGAGTGTGTGTCCGCAGGTGAAGCAGAAACATCGGGGTCGCCGCCAAGGCCTGAGACGGAAGCCGACACCCTTCGTAGTAATCCCCCGCTTTCACGCTCCACGGAACGACTCCCTGGGATGGAGCCGATGCCGTCCAGGAGAGGGAGCAGGTTCTGTGGCAGAGCGGAGGAGAAGACCTCCCCTCTCTGGGAGACAAGTCGTCCTTTTTGACCGAGCAGTGAGTGTAGCAAATCTCCAGCCGCCGCACTGGAGCTCTTCCTGCCGGTTCTGCCTTCTTTGGGGGGGTGTGTTGTCACCCGTGGGGACAGGGTGAAGTTCAGGACTTCTTTTTCTGCGGAGAGCAGCAAACACGACGGTGAGGGGGTTTTGAATCAAGTAAATTAACAAATACACTAGTACACTGTTTCCCAAAGACTGGGTTGCAACCCCAGGAGGATCAAAAAAAAAATTTTTTTTGGGTCATCTCACATCATGTTTCCCAGGAGTTTACGATGTCTCTTGACTTGGGTCGCGAAGTTTGTGACTTTAAAATATGGGTCTCCAGAATAAAAGTCTGGGAAACACTGCACAAGTAACAGTCAAAGACAATGTGACCTTGTCTTCACACTGAGTTAGCACATACACTGTATGTCCATCAACCAACCAGGCAGAACATCCAGCCCCTCACTTAAAGAACACAATGCTGCATTTACACACACACACACACACAACAAGCAGTCACCTGGTAAGTGATGCAGACATTTGGTTACATGGACATGCTCCTGGGCAGACGATGTCCCTGGATACAAGTCAGTCTCCACATTCTCACACACTATCTGTCTCTTTCAGCCTCAGCAGATAAATCACGTTACCTTCCCTGTTTCATTTTGTGTAACACAGTTCTCTTTTTCCCACCAGTAATTACCTGCGCCACACCTGATACATTCTACCTGGGTCTTGTTTTTTTTCACGCCCCTGTCTCACGTCTCTGGACATTTGTACCCGTCTCACTGTGACAAACATTCCCATGCCTCTCTCCTGGTGTTCCTGCTCAGGTTCAGTCTGAGCTGTGTGACTTTGTAAACAGCCAACTGACTCGAGAGCGTCTCTTTGTTTACCAACAACCACAGCAGTAAATACCCAGTAGCTGCATTGACCTCCAGCTGATTATCCCCGACTTCTTCCTGTCTAGGTTTCCTTTGTCTGTGGTTGTCCTGATAACAGACCGACAGAAATGTCATCAAGACATTCGATGGAGGAACTGCAGTTCAACCAAGATGACTTCCAGTTCATCTTCAGCCAAAACGATAAAAGTCGGTAAAATTAGGAAATTCACCTGTGACTCATTCAGGGCCAAATTCACGGTGGTTAAAATGAATATTGTGTGACTATAGTAATACTACACACAGCGGCCAACTACACACTGTCAAAACCTCTATAAAGTATGCAGTACACAGACACCTGTTGTCCTGACTGCTGGGATTTTTTTAATGCAGTGTTCGACTGTAGAATTTCAATGATCCTGGAAGGTCGTGGACATGTAGCTGTGGTTTTCACCCTCACTCTTTATGGACAAAGATCACTCCAGGCTACTTAAAAAAAAAAACTAAATGATGTTTGAACTTTCAGTGTTGAAAAAAAACCTAAATGATGTTTGAACTTTCAGTGTTGCACTCGGGTTTTTTTGGTATCTTGTGCTGAAAACGTTCTTTTTAAATTGAAAGACACAGTTTGGACAAACTTTATATCCAAGTATTGAGCGATATCCAAACCTGCCATAGAAAGACGCTCTTGTTAATTAGGGAAACGCCCAGAATGTTCTCCCAGGGCCTTTTCAGTCCAATCTACAAAATGAATACCACCAAATATTTACCAAACAAAATGTAAAACACTAATAAGTATTTTTTTTAAATGTCCTTCCACATTTAACCACAAATCCCAGTGAACTACGGGTTTAGTTTTTATAAAACATATTTGACTGTATTTTCGTTCATGAGTCAGATCCCATCAGGCTTAGATTAGGTGAGATAAGGTTACTGTATTTTTCGGACTATAAGTCGCCCCAGAGCATAAGTCGCTCCAATGCCCTCTAGTGAATGTCAGGGTGAAAATAACAAACATGTAAATTTTCGGTGGTATAGGAGTAGCAGATACTATTACACAAGCCTAGAGTGCCCTCTAGTGTCTGCCAGTGTAAAAATAACAAATGTGAAATTATATATTTTAATATATAAGTCGCAAACCCAGCAAAAGAATGAAAAAAAAAGTGCGACTTATAGTCAAGAAAATACGGTAGTTTAGGTTAGGTTAAATGTTAATCTGCTGTTGCTCTGAAGGTCTGTTTGCGATGTTATGGTATGTTGACTTGTTACTGTCCCTCAGAGAAAGAAAGGTCACTGCACGCTGACGATGACCGCCTGTTGTTTTAGGGAGAAAATGATGTGAAGTACTTTCAAAGGCCTTCAGTCCAGTTGACCAGGGACAACCTGGGGACCTCCAGTACCAGGGTGACGTCTCCAACACCAAAGAAGAGATAAAAGATACCACGTGCTGTGGGAGCCGTGAAAATACCACATCATGGTGATTTCTGTGTCTATTTCAGGAAAAGATTAAAAGTCCAGGACATTTGGACTGGATGGAGCCACAACAGAACAAAAGGCTGAGTATTTTCCAATCAATACCAGCAGGACTGAGGACACAGAGGTTCTGGTAAGGACCGGTGAGCTTGACGTTTGAATAAAACTTCCACCTTCCAGTGACTGAAATTTAAAAACAAAATACAAACACATAATGCTACCTGACAATGGGGTAAATATAATTAAAGCTCATTCTTACTCTTATTCTTCTTCGACATAGTATGTACTTTAAACATATGACCTGAAACCTTGGTTTTTCTGTCCACAAATCAACCTTT
>NC_024320.1:17788954-17791067 GCF_000523025.1 Cynoglossus semilaevis
ATATTAACAAACTGAGTAATGTGTATTAAATATAAACATATATCAAATATAAACTGAAAAACATATGCTTGGGCAATGGTCATTAACTTACCAGGAAAATAATGATTTAACATTTATACAGAAATTGTTAAAAAAAAATAATGAACAACTATATTACAGTCATAAATTAGAATTTTCCAATTTGTTTTCATAACCTTGAAGGTCACGTCCTGGGGGCATCAGTCCTAATTTGTTTTAAATGCCTGCATTTATTTGCTATCTTTGTCGTATTTAAAACCTGCTACAAACAGATCATTTCACAGCGAATTGCTTGTTCTAACCTAATAATAAATAGCTTTAAATTTTCTGCGAGCAGTAGCCATTAAAAGTTGGTGAATCATGCCATCAAAATGATTTATGAACGGCCATCTCAGCAAGGTTTATAGAATTAGAAATGAGACAAATGTGTGGTTATATTAACACATAATTATTCCACATTCCGCATAAATTTAATCTGCAGAACTGCTGCCTCCAATAACGCTGATATAATTGTGTTAAAGTGTTGGGATTTTAACATCACAGTTAATGAAGTCGGAACACAACACACTGTCTTCCTAATAATAAGCATGTCCAAATTGTCCACATGTCTCATGATGGTTTCAAAACATGTTTCCACAACATTTAAAAAAACACTATAATGCACAAAGAGCTGGAACACAGCAGGCAATGAAATAGGCTGCCCTGAAGCAAACTAACAAAACAACAACAACAACAACAACAACAACAACAACAACAACAACGATGATGATAATATAACACCTTCACCAGACTATCTCATCAACACAGAATGCAGAGTCTTAATAACTCCATTAAAATGCACCACAGCAACTTTTAAACACACCATAATATCCCCTGATGAATGTGCCACATTCACAGCCTATAGCAGTCTGGGTTGGTCTGCCAGACCACGGATGTCTTTGCTCAAAAGTGCTGCTTGTCTGAAGTCCCCAGAGGCCTTAACGTAATTTTATATTTAATTGTGTCTTAAAAATATAATGCACCTATCAAGAAACGTCAACAACTTTTCTGTAGACGTAAAAATGTAACGACGTCCCTCAGGGTCTGTCCCTGCCTGCTGTCTCAGCCCCGTGGGTTATGGGAGGTACTGTAAGATGACATTGTGTGTATATATATACACACACGTTACCAAAAAGAGGGCAATAAAATTCCAACTTTACGTCACTACATAATTCAGAAATTTAAAAAAAAAAAAATCTCGTGGAATTATGGAATACCACGTATGTATTCCAGGCTTTATTTTCGTACAGCTGCACCTACATGATTCAACCACTATGATGGATTATTATTAACAATTGTAAAGTCTACTTAGTAGACAGTATCTGCCTACTGCCTTAGTGCAGTAGACTCTACTGCGTTCTACGTTCAATTTACTACGAATTTACTGTGAAGCCCTGGCCTGTTTAGTTGAACACCTGATGTACATGCAGGAATTGAAGAAAAACAAACACCAAGATCTTCTTCAAAACCAAAGCCATATATATATGGAGACTGCCAAAGACTTTAACTCTGACTCAAAGTATTTAAAATATATATATTGTTATTTGATTATACACTTGGCATTAGCTCGTCTGAACTAACTTTTCTTTTCTACCCACTCAACTTCTTCCAAACCATAGGATAATATTTTCTTGTAAGCCGACATATTATGCAGAATTCCCTCTGTCGGGGTTTTTTGTACACACATTTGCGTCTCTGGAGTGCCTGCCTACTTCTTGGATGACAGTTTAAGTAGATGTTTGACAATTTGACAAAATCTGGAAATGTGGGTGAAACTGGTACAGCTCAAATTACAACACCCCCCCCCCCCCCCCCCCGGGGGCACTGGGTAACTCCACCCATGCTTCACTCCTAACCCTGCCAGGATCTGCCATTTGATTTACTCATACTGTTGACTACTGAAACACCCACTCTGAAAATACACATGATTAGTGTAATGTTAAACAGAACAGTGAAAAAAACCTCTAATTTTGATTAAATCAGACTGGGCATTTTGTCTGGATGAAATAAAAAGCAGGAAAACATTCTCAGTTTGGACAAATTAGTGAGTTAAAAA
>NC_024320.1:17791157-17793114 GCF_000523025.1 Cynoglossus semilaevis
CTTTAACATCAATAATGTCAGACTACAGTTTAATTTGACTTTTTTCTGGAAAACACCATTTATATTTTACAGTACATTTGTACCTCTGAAGGATTAAACGACTTTTGAGAAGAGTGTAATGTAATTAAAATGTATGTTTTATTTAATATATATACTGTATAATTTCAGCTAATATAAATTCATGGTCATGGGTAAAATAAACGTTTTATTTAATATATATATAATTTCAGCTAACATAAATTCATGGTCATGGGTAAAATAAATGACACTCCATTTTTATAATAAAATGTAACATTTCTATTTGGTTCATGGCTACATTTGATAATTCCACATCTCCTTCAATAAGATGTGTAAAGGAACAGGAAGTGCACATATATTTGATGTGTAAGTTAAAGCACACGTCCTCTGGTGTCACACTGCATTCCTCATGTTACTAATACATCCCCAGCCTCCTTCAACTATGGTTTTAATGATGTTAGATAACCCCCGAGTGTTGACGGTTTCTTTCTTCCTCCTTTATTCCAGGGACTTTTAGTCCTAATGAGAATTAAATATTAACAATCTTCACAGAAGAAGACGCAACGTCTCAAAGCTGTGGCGCCAGAGAAGACGCCACCGCAGCCGTGACCGCTCCAACAGTTATGTTCAGACCTTCATCATTTGGCTGCGTGTCTCATCGGATCCAAAACAACACCAGTCACTGCTGGCTCAGTGTCAGAGCTCGTGTGTTCCTCGTCCTGGGGTTGGCTAGTTGCTATGGCAAACACACTTAGTAGCATGTAGTTGCTGTTGACTCTCATTCCCACAGTCCTCTCCCTGTGACTAACATCCATCTGTGCACGTTGGTGAAGTCATTTCAAAGGTGCATTCTGTCACTCATGGATCGACGCACAATCACAAATGAGTTATTTACAGTCACGTTAAAATGTTGTTTCACATTAGCTACAGCAGTGCTTCTCAAATAGTGGGGCGGGCCCCCCTGGTGGGGGACTTTCAGTGTACTATCTGTATTCATGCTTGAATGATAAGCAAATCTCCAGTCACTAGATGGCAGCAGAGCAGCTCATTTTATAAATAAAAAATAAAATAGAAATAAATATTAGTAAATGTGATTTCGACTGCAGCGACAGCAACGTCTGGATCTGGACTCTTGGTCTCTTGGTCTCTTACCAACCGTGTCAGTGCACTACTGACTATGTTAAGTAAAATGGATGACGTCAATATTACTACAAAGTTGTACTCGAGCATTAACAGAAAATGCACTTTTCACTGTGTTGCTCTAAAATTCAACAGGGAAATAAGTCTGCACGCTTGAGAAACAGGATTTATTACTCAATATTTACAGGGTGTTTTCAGTGACAGCGACGGAGCAGTGAGGCTAAAACAAAAAAAAAAGTAAAGAACAGAATCAGACAAATCTGACTGGAAATCAAACACTGAGGGGTTGAAAACCAAAGTGTTGACAGCACAGCTGCTGTTCATGAGGAAAACAAGAGGGACAGTGATGGCGTGAAGAAAGAGATCCCACAGATGATGCCATCTGCTCAGATAAGGTGGTTACGCCTGGATGCAGTGCCTCCGACAGCGCGCGCCCACACACACGCGGAATGCTAAGCTAACTTGGATCAGATCACTCTCTTACCAAACTTTACCCTTGTTGCCTTATGATGCTGTACTTTGGGGAACATGGCTGTAGATATTTAAATAAAAAAACATCTTAATTGACTTTAATCCTGCTCTCTGATGAGCTAACGCTAACGCTAACCTCACAGGCGATTCGTGCCAAGCTACAACTGAATTTGGATGCGATCACACTAATGATCCTCAATGTTCACTGAAGCCAATGTCGGAGCCATTCAAAACGCTACGAATTAATTATCTGTGTATTGATGTGATACGTTAATGTCTGTCAGTGTGGCCCAGTCTGTCAGTGTGGCCCGGTCTGTCAGTGTGGCCC
>NC_024320.1:17794355-17837227 GCF_000523025.1 Cynoglossus semilaevis
GTGTGGCCCAGTCTGTCAGTGTGGCCCAGTCTGTCAGTGTGACCCGGTCTGTCAGTGTGGCCCAGTCCGTGCCTTTGACTTGGCTCCTTCTAACTCAGTCTGTCTCACAATAATCCTGCCCTGAACCTCAGTCTTGATCCTTTAAAGTTGTGACGACGTGTTGAGAAACAGTGGTAATGAACCTAAACACGCCCTACAGCAATAAAGACATGTACGCACACACACACACACACACACAGACACACACACACACACACAGCGAGCAGTGCTCTGCATCATCAGTTTCATCACACTGTCAGTGTCAGTGCAGTTAATGAGATCCCCAGCAGAGATGGAGTGTCACACAGCAGGCTTGTCATTGTGTACTTGTGTTTATTGCACAGATCGTGCCTATTTGTGTGTGTGTGTGTGTGTGTGTGTGTGAAGATAGGCCGGATCACTGCATGCTCTCATTTCTCGAGGTGAAAGTGATAATCTGCTGGAAAGACAGCTTGACATCTGTGTGGAGATTCAGGAGCACTGACTGGAAACAGAACCAACTGTGGGTTTGAGTCGGGAGAAGGAGACGCAGCCACGCAGCATCACTGACCTGCAGCATCACTGACCGGCAGCATCACTGACCTGCAGCATCACTGACCAGCAGCAACACTGACCCGCAGCATCACTGACCTGCAGCAGCACTGACCTGCAGCATCGCTGACCGGCAGCAGCACTGACCTGCAGCATCACTGACCGGCAGCATCACTGACCTGCAGCAGCACTGACCGGCAGCATCACTGACCTGCAGCATCACTGACCGGCAGCAGCACTGACCGGCAGAATCACTGACATGCAGCATTACTGACCGGCAGCATCACTGACCTGCAGCAGCACTGACCGGCAGCATCACTGACCTGCAGCAGCACTGACCGGCAGCATCACTGACCGGCAGCATCACTGACCGGCAGCAGCACTGACCGGCAGAATCACTGACATGCAGCATTACTGACCGGCAGCATCACCGACCGGCAGCATCACTGACCGGCAGCAGCACTGACCTGCAGCATCACTGACCGGCAGCATCACTGACCTGCAGCAGCACTGACCTGCAGCTGCACTGACCTGCAGCAGCACTGACCTGCAGGGCAAACAGAAACGTTAAATGATTGAATCCTTGTTTTCTTTTTCAAATTCTCCTCTCACCTCATCACCTGTCGTCTTTGGTTCTTCTGCTCTCTCGTTGTTTACGATTATGGAGCAAAACAGCAGAGGAGACTTGATCGTAAACTAATGTAGTTTATTTTCCCATACTTTTTAGTTTTTTGGAAAATGTGTCAAGTAAGCGTCAGGACGTGGGACCGATTATGAGGCTGAAGTAAAACGAAGGACGTGCGAATAGAGAAGCTGCAGGGTACGTGGGCGGAGAGAGAGTAATCAGTACGTGTTAGGATATTAGGTCATAGTTACTGTATGTGTTTCTTTAACATCATTCACCATCCATACATGGATGTCATGCTCTGACATTCATCTTTCAGGCAAATCATTTAAAGGTCTATTTGTCAGCGCCCCCTTCCTGTGAACGTGAGCATGACGATATAACATTCAAATGGATGTATCAATATCGGCTTCTATGACACAGAGGGTTTGTCACTATGGTGTGTTAAAGTAAACATCAAGGCAGTATCTAGACCAGGGGTTCCCAGAAAATTCCCACAATGCACCAACCTCCAAACAAGTCTCCAATAAAAATGATATGGAATGAAATATAACGTCCTTCTTCAGTAGTTTCATGTTCTCACAATTCACTCACTCAGTGTGAAACATGAAACTGTTGAGTTGAACACCACGCTGAGGTACTCTCAGGAATTGAAGAAAGACACACACAAAGATCTTCTTTAGATTTTTTTTCTCCATTTGCAAAAACAACAACAATCTCCTTGATCTTAAGACAAACTTAAATTTGGTTTTTGAGCGGTTAGCCAAGACAAACGTGGGTTTGTCAGACCGACTCTTGTTTTTGCAATAACAGAATCATTATTTGTCCTTCAGGTCTCTGTTCGAGTATTTGCTGTTGCTGTTGTATTTGCTGAACATTTCCTTGTAGTGAGTAACACGGTTGTTTATGATTGGGTGCCTGTGTGATGTGTTTGACAATGTGTTCTATGTCTCGATTGACCCCCGTCCAATGATGCATAAGCATTCTGTATCTGTAAAAGCAGAAAGTGTAAACAGGCGTCTTGTAGCAGGAGTGAAGAAGTAATCTATTACTTCTATTGATTGGCCGTGTCAAGTACTACCGTGCAGCCATCTGACACAGCAGCCAATGTAATGAGGGATGCACGGAAGACTTTTGCATGCTGCACACTTTTCTACCGTCAGCCGCTCTCTCTCTCTCTCTCTCTCTGCTCTTCTATCTCTCTCACTCGGTCTTTCTTTGACCCTCGGTCTCGCTCTCATTAGGCTAAAATGTAGAAGAAGAAACAACGAAGGACCCAGGACATGTCACATATCAGGACAGGAGAAGAGAAAAAATCAGCCATCGTTGTCCGACTGTCTGTCCAGTAACAAGGTCACACATCCAGTGAAATATTTGTCCCCGCTGTCCTTGGAAAACAAACCTGTCTAGAAATTATCTTAATTTTGAAAATATTATATAAAAAAACTTTACTTTGATGTCTGGAGTGGAGCAGTGGTGAGAGTGCCTTCTGGATCCAACACAACCCAGTCGTACTCCTGAGTCGAACTGCCACTGTGACGACCCCTGACCGAGGGACGAGCTGAAGAGGATTTTTCCAATTTACCCCTAGTTTTATTGATGTATTTAATAATCTGAGGACAGTGTTATCCACACACACAGCACGTCACCGTATTCCCCATGGAGCTGTGACAACTATGTAACACTGGCCTCCGGTTCATTGCGTATTCATTGACACAACACAACCTAAAGCAATGCATTCTCAAACTGCCGGGCGGGCCCCACTGGTGGGGCACGGAGACACTACAAGTGGGCCACAAAAAATGGTTGAAGTGTTGATGACACAACTGCACTTTGATTGATTGATTTTTTGAACTTTGTGTTATTTGACATCATTGATTTGGCGTGATTCTAAAACATGACGTTACCTGGTGTTAAGTCCAAGACATTTGAGATGTATTTCGTCCAGATTGTTGTTGGGCTGATGGGGGCAGCTGGGGCTTGAACGATCTTCACTTGTTCAAAATGGGAAATGAGCAAAAAAGGTTTGAGAACCTGAAGCTGGTATCTACATGATTTAAAAGTCTCGTCTCGACGCAACTGACGTTAAACCTTTACAACAAAAATCAACGTTTGGATATTATGTTTGTCTGGTGTTTCTGCTGCAACAGTTAGCCGTCGCCTCAACGGTCCAGCGTTCATTAGCGCTGCAGGGGAGATCTGCAGCGTTGTATCTCCTACCTAACCTTTAGAGAGGCTGTTAGAGGATAAAAGCCACCTACAGGGGGCCTGCTCTCACACTTCTTTAAGTTGTTTAGCTTGTGTGTCTTTGACAGGACGTGGAACCCTATCAGGGACATGGTTCTAGTTCCCATGTGGCCTGGAGGTACTTCTAAGGCTGAGGTTTCTGAGGTTTCTGAGGTTGAGGCTAACGTAGAGTACTGAGTATATAAAGTCAAGGTAAAGATGAGGACAGTTATCGAATAAATCGAAAATGACTTCATAGTCTTCACATGGATTGTTTAGCTGCTGGGGTCTGTGTGTTTGTACGGGTGTGTGAACGCACACGTGGTTGTGTGTTTGTGTGATGTTCCAGTGTAGCTTGTTACAGTCGTGCTTACAGCAACACCATGCAATCTCCCTGTCATCCAAAACAGATGACAGGGAGACTGCACAGAGTTGCTGACGCTCGTCTACAAGAGATGCAATTAAACCAAGACTTAAAATAGTCAACGTGTCTTCTAGCGCTCCAGGGGACGTGTTTTCAGGACACTCTGTCCTAATGTATTCATTTTTACTTTTGTAAACTTGATTTTGTTTTTCTCTTTCTTTAATGTAAAGCTGATGTGGTTCTGCACAGACACAACGCTGCCTGGTCTTGCAGGGTTTGAGGTTCAAGATTTAGTTTGGTGGAAGGTTTAGATTTCGTCTCAAGATTTGCTCATGGAACCACAAAACCTATGCACGTGTTTAAAATAGATTTACAC
The DNA here is from genome assembly GCF_000523025.1 of Cynoglossus semilaevis. Taxonomy (NCBI): domain Eukaryota; kingdom Metazoa; phylum Chordata; class Actinopteri; order Pleuronectiformes; family Cynoglossidae; genus Cynoglossus; species Cynoglossus semilaevis. Next base: position 17,798,517 of record NC_024320.1, read on the forward strand.
ATTAGACCGTATATAAACAATGGATGTGGTCACCGGAGGAGGAGCACAGTCCCACTGTGACTGACCGATCAAGGTCATGTCTGTAATGTCAAATGCTAACCAATGGTTACTGCACTTGTCTGTGAAGATTCCCAGTCATCCAGGTCAGGTTATCAAAGAGTTCAGTTCCAAACTGATGAAGTTGAGGAACGAAACATCTTTCAAGCTCCAGGAAGGAGTCCAGTTGCTGACAACTAAACTCTGTGGAATTGTTACTGCACTTTGTAAAAGTGTAAACTGTGCTGTGCTACATTATGGAAATGAATATGGTTCCTTGATATCTAAACGCTAAATGCTAGTAACACGGTTTATGTAAACCAACAGCTGATGGATCAAAGACAGAATCTTTCCACACTTGTTTAACAGCTCCGTTCTGAAGGTCTGTTTTCACCTTCATGTGGGAACGAGTCTCTCCGTGCTCCACCCACAAACATGTACTCCGCAACGCAGCTGAACCAACCTGGTCATTTCTCAGTGGTTAGTAGGTCAATTGGTCGAAAATAAAGGTGTCATTACACATTTCTTGACTAGTGGATTTTTCACCTTACTACATCATTTATTGTTTTTAATCACAGGAATTTGTGGTTTTAAACATTTTGAACATGTCATAGTTCTTTCATACAAAAATAATCAGGAAATGTCATAAGATGAAAACTGACCCAATTTCCTTTTTTAAATCTGGAGGTTCACTAACCTGACAAATTGCCAGCCTCCTTTTTAACTCTTATAGAAAAATCAATAGCCTCACACACACGCACACACACACACACACCAACCTGCACCAGCACCACCCTGACACTTTGCCTTGTCAAACTAAATCAGAGCAGACAGGAACAACAGACAGCGTCTGCAGCCAAGCCTTTTTAAAGGGTAACATTTGCCACGGAGCTGATGCCGTGTCACCGCTGCACTTCAGTCCTCCGCCTTTGATGCAGCCATCCCACTGAAATTGAAACGTCCAACAAACCGAGTGTGTGTGTGATAATTCACACTACGCGCTGCTCAAAGCTTTGCTGTTGGCTACAGTACGGCCGCCGCAGCCATTACTCTACATGAATGTGTGTCTGCTCCTCAGTGGAGCTGGGCCCAGACTTAGAAATGATTTTGTTTTTTCTCTCCCATTATTGGCTGTAGACTGTTGACTTACAGCAGGAAGATGATTGGTTGTTGTCAGTCTGTCCGTCTGTCAGAGCTCTTCTCCCAGTGTTTGACTAAGGAGGGCTGACCACAGGAGTGAAAGTTGGTTGTTCTCTGTGATGGACCGGAGAACAATTCAAGTTGACCCCTGACCTCTCCCTTTGACTGCTGGGATTGGCTCCAGCTGCGTGCCTCCCTGAGAAGAATGGAGCGTTGGAGGAGGACGAGTGAATACTGGCCGAGCTGGAAATGACAGTGTATCATGGACGCTGCTCCGTTCCACCGTCTGGTCAGGAGGTTGGAGTGATTGATCCCTGTCACCGTTCAGGTTCTCGCAGCGACAAATCCCCCGTTAGAGGAGCAGAGATATTTCTGCTCCAGCGGTTTTAAACGAGGATCCAGGTTGAATTCTGAGGAGGCAGAATCACCAACCCTTCGTCCAGACCTCAGCCGTCTGTAGCACAGGCGTCAATCACATTTTGAAGTGAATAACATTGAGAGTTTTTGTTGATAACCTGGTGAAGGTGTCGAGTCCAAAAAGAAATTCACCGAGTTCCAAAAAAGCTTCAAGAAGAAAGTGAACAGAGGAGATTCACAAAGAGGAAGCTGAACCCAGACGCTGTTAGCCACATCAATGTGTCGCTATTTTAGGCCCGTGAGTGGGAACAACTGTCCAGCACATTTAGAAGGAAGAAGGAAGGAAGGAGAATTAATCCAGAGAGAAAAGGTGAATGATGATGATGATGATGATGATGAAGGTTCTTAACAAAAACTGGAAGTCGGGTTTTTAACATTTTTTCATTTTGTAATACTGTAATACTCTCAGACAGAGCGTGTTTCAACTTGATGATCATCATCACGACCCACAGCCGGCCCATCAAGAGCCAATCCCAGCATTCAACAGGTGAGGGCAGGGTACACTATGGAAAGGTCACCGGTCCAACACAGAGCCACGTATAGAGACACACTGGCATTGACACCCACGGTTAATTTGGAGTGACCTACAGTAGTAGTTGATGTTGTTGGTGGTTGGAGGAAGCTGGAGTACCCAGAGAAAACCCACGAATACATGGGGGTAAATATGGAACTCTACTCCAATAGAACTAATGATAGAGAGGTCTAATAAGGAAAGATAAGTCAAAGTTAACCTTCTCCATAGTTACTGAACAGAAAGCGAGCAGAGCTTCCACACCAGGAGACATTTCCAAACAAATGTTTTGAAATGGTGGCGGTTTGGCCCCGAAGCAATGGCTCTGTCATTGGTGTGGACCCCCGGGGTTCACCTCCTGGGCAAGTTCAAGTCCCGGTTAGGGCGGTTGGTACCTTCCAGTGGACTCACTACCTGCAGGAAGGTTTGGGGGGGTTGGTACGGTGCAGTGTGATCTGGGTGGTGACTGCTGCCCCCGCGACCCGGTAATGGATGAAATTAAATGGATGGATGGATGGATGAATGGATGTATGGATGGATGTTTTGAAATGTCTCCTGCTACACCGTGTCACCTAGACTCAGTAGAACGATTACCACGAGCTAATTACCAGTAAATGTTGGTTACGCAGGTCTCGAGGTCAACACTGCTCACTTATATTAATAAAAAAAAGACATGGGAGAAAAATGAGTGCAGTAGAAAAACACACAACACCGTGGAACCTGCAGTGAATCAGTGATCGACACAGGTCTTTGAGTACAAAGACAGGTATTTGAATGACGTATGTGTATCGGATATTGAGTGTAGTATTGGTATTTGATGTATCCCTACCTAAAGTACTACCAGAACTAAAGAAGCCTAAGTTCAAATACATTGAACCGGACTTGAATTCCCGTTAGCGCCCACCGACACACAACGAAGAACTGCAGTATGACCTGAATACACAACAATTACACACGTACTCCGCACCGATTACTGCGAAAATAAAAAAGTTGAATGTGACCCAGGAATGACTGACAATCAGACTGAAGCATGCTGGGTACAGGCTGATGAATCCACATGGTAACGTGTGGGTTTTCTTTGACGTGTGTGTGTGTGTGTGTGTGTGTATTTTCCATAGAAAAAGACTGGATTGACACGGAGAATGACTAACAATCAAACTGAAGCATGCTGGGCACAGGCTGATGGATTTATGGTAACGTGTGGGTTTTCTTTTGACGTTTGTGTGTGTGTGTGTGTGTGTGTGTGAGGGGGAGAGAGAGAGAGAGAAGGAGAGAGAGAGAGAGCTGTATAAACGAATGCAGCTCAGCTCAGTGGGGAAGTCCTCATTAACAGTCACAGGACATTCAGAAGTTGTGTGAGACCGACTGTCACTTTTGAATTTTCTGTGAAATCTCTGGAACAAGGTGTTCAGGTTCAGAGTTGAAAACAAGGATCAGAGCAGCTTCAACAGCTGCAGCTGCAGGTTTCTGGTTTCTGGTTTGGTTTTTAGGATCAGAAGTGACACCTGTGTGGATCCTAACATTTCCACCAGTCCAGTCTGTGTGATGGTACTGTATGCTCTGGTACTGGTTGATTTATTTCATCTGTAGGTTTGAAAGATTTTTTTTCACAGTGATGGATTTTGTTTTTTTTGCTCTCCTTTCTCTGCCTGATAACTCACCGCTTCAACCAGACCCTGGAAGAGTTAAGATTAATTAAAAGATTAATTAATTACCAGAGGTCTAATTACATTACATCACATTTAACCAGATGACCTATATTTGAAAAACACCAGGCGGGATCATCTTTAATGGAAAAGAGAAGATGGCCCAGGGATGTAGAAGGATGTAGAAGGATGTAGAAGGATGTAGAAGGATGTAGAAGGATGTAGAAGGATGTAGAAGGATGTAGAAGGATGTAGAAGGAGAGCTGAAGCCAGTTCAAAACAACAGTTTGGAAACAACTGGAACATTTCAAATATGGTGTTTACATCCAGGTCACAACAACAAACACTCACTGGGATTTATATCACAATGAAAAGAAAAATGGTACATTTACAGGAATCAGCTGGACGTGAAACACAACAAATGGTTAGCCTGTCCTCTGTCCACAGGTCTATGCATCCATCCAGGTTCACATCCATCCATCCATGTTCACATCCATCCATCCATCCCTCTATATTCTCATCCATCCCTCTATATTCTCATCCATCCCTCTATATTCTCATCCATCCATCCCTCCATGTTCTCATCCATCCATCCCTCCGTGTTATCATCCATCCATCCATGTTCTCATCCATCCGTCCATGTTCTCATCCATCCACCACCCTGACTGGTCCTGACTGGTCCTGACTGGTCCTGACTGGTCCTGACTGGTCCTGACTGGTCCTTTTCTTTACTTCCTCTCAGTGCTGGAGAGTGACATCAACCTCTACCTTGTATGTGATCCCATGGCACAGACACAACACTCTGTGAACCCAACATACAGAGCAGATAATGAGGTGAAAACAGCAGATCGACCTCAGTTCTGTGTAGAACACTGATGATGTTTTTGGACAGAATAACAGAAGTAGGACGGAGGCTGAGGTTTCATGTTTTCCTGTTCTCAGCTCAGCCCGTATCTCTCCTCATCATCTCACCCCACCCCGCCCTCCTCCGCCTCCACAACAGTTGTTTGTCTAAATCAGCATTTGCATTAGCAATTAGGATTTTGACTTGGTTGGAGGGTTTTTCTGCCGTGACGGTGAAGGCTGGAGGAGCTGAACGGCGGCTGAATGAAATCCTTCTAAAGTGGTTGTAGTTTTGATCAAACCTGACTCACAGATGACACACCTCAACCATCACCTTCAAGATCCAATCGAAATCAGCCGATGTTCGAACTGTAACAAACTGACAAAAGTGTCACACACTGATACAAAACCATTGGTTGAAGCGTTGTTGTTGTTGTTGTTGTTGTTGTTGTTGTTGTTTTTCTTCTTCCCAGGGACACACCAGCATGTACGCTGTAAAAACACAGTCCCATCCTCCGGGCTGTCAGACAACCTCCTACACTGCTCCAGAAATACCTCTGAGTATTTGTGTATTTTAAATGTCAACTTTATGAGGCTCCCACAGTGGAGGCCCCCCCCCCCCCCCCCCCCCCCTCAGAGTCTCCCACGCATGTGAAACACTTCACTGCAAACACTGTTGACAGGTGATTTCTCTCACTTTTCTCTCTCTCCTCACACTCCATGCTGGGGGTAGTGTGTGTGTGTGTGTGTGTGTGTGTGATGTTGGAATTATGAAACAAGTTTCTCAGTGAGTTGGAAAATGATTTATTGTCTTCCGCGTGTCTTTGTCTGCCGTGTACAACACAGGTGGTCAGTCATGTCTCACTCGACTGTTGTTCATTATAAACATGGACTCTTCTCCATTTTCACTGTTGTTTTGATTTTTTTTTATGTAAAAAATAGGTAATAATTCTGGGCTAAACAACTGAAATGGACTTTCCATGTGTACAATGTGATTGGTGATGAGTTCAGAGTGTGTGTGTGTGTGTGAGTGTGTGTGTGTGTGTTTACTCATGTGTACGAAGCCACTGGTTGGTTCTGTGTCTTGACATTGAAGTCAATGTCATGTTTAATAAACTGGACCAAAACCTGCAAATTGAAAGTTCAAAGGTCGTTCTCCATCTCTCTCTGCATCAGTTCCACCTGGTCCTCGTTCAAAACACTCAACATCTGTTTTCTTACTTCCTACTTCCTTTGTCTTTGGTGTTCTACACTGACGTTTCTAAAAGCGGTTGTTGTTTTTTTTCAGGGACCAATCAGCTGCAACCTCCTGATCAGATCTGTGACTGGTTGGACATTAGCGTCTCCTGGGTTCAAGCTTCCCTCACCTCCACTGGACATGGTCCTGATCAGAAGAGTGGTCTTCTGCGGACGGTTAAAGGACCAGATTTCCTAGGCTGAGAATCAAGTGATGGAGGAGGACGATTGGACAAAGACAGTGGTCTGCAACCTACGGCCTGTGGGCCACATGTGGTCAGTCTGTTTAAATCCCGTGAAATCAGTGAAAACATCCACGACTAAAACAGCCAATCCAACAGTACGATTGGTTGATGCCTGAGCGTCCTGCACTCTCTGCAGTCACTGACACTGACGGACAGACAACACAGTGAAGGCGGTACAGATACTGACTGGTCTGTCCACAACAAAAGACACGTCTCCCTCTCCAGAGGAAAGCACGTGTGTTTTGACAAAACGACTGACGCTGAACGGCGAAGTAAATAGCCTGCAACATCTCTCTCTCTCTCTCTCTCTCTCTCTTTCGCCCCCCCATCTCTCTCTCACCCGACCACCGCCTGTACAACACATGGAATAACGCCAGTGAAGTCACTGCCGTCAGTCAACAACAGTGGAGATAAAACACACTCCATGATGACACGCGTTTATCCACGACACTTTCACTCTACCTGGTGCTGAGACACTGCTGCTGCTGCTGCTGCTGAGGCTGAGGCTGATGTTGATGCTCAACAGCATCCACAGCATCGCGGCCACGGTGACGCGGAGTGGGTGCCCGACCGAGCCGGTGGCCGGGAGCATGGCGACAGCGGGTTCAGAGAGTGAGGGTTCTGGTCTGGTCTGGTCTGGTCTACAGTGACTGGACCGTGGTCCCGGGGAGACTCGGTATCTAGAGACAGTGCGCCAGTGAGAGCCGCATCCTCCTCCAGACAGTTGGGAGTTCCACTGGATTCTGACTGCGATCTGTCCTCCTTCTCCGTTACATGCACTCATCTCTCCCTCACCCTCCCTCCCCCTCCCTCTCTCTCTCTCTCTCTCACACACACACACACACACTCCGCCTCCACATCCAGCTCCATTCTAACCATAACAGTATTAGCGGTGTTGTTGGCTGTTGCCTGTGGCTGTAGCTGACGGAGGAATCCTCTTCCTGACTTCTTCTACACTAAATTCCCAAGAATTCACTACATTTGATCCCAGACATCTGACAGCCTCCACCGAGTCTCAATATGTGGGGAGCAATCCCCAAGCCGTCTAGAACTTACACTTGGTCGGGTCTGATACACAACATCACAATGAGACATTAGAAAAAAAAAACTAATGAAAAAAAAAAAAGCCAAACATTGATTCACGTGACACGTGTCATGTAAACTATCCCCAACCACCGGGGTGGGGACCAGTACAGTGCCATGCATCATTTGATCCTGGACCATAAAAAAGTTGAATTTATCCTTTTTTAAGTTGACATTAGTCTGTAAAGTGTTTTATTTTGAAAGTCCAAATGATCCACTCCTCCGTTGAGAAGAAATGAGTAAAGAACAAATATCGTTGAAGAAACTCTTAAAAAAGGTGGAAAGGTCTAATAATAATGATGAGACAGCAGGGGGCTCCACAACCAAAAAGGACTGCACACAAAAAAAACCATAGACACCAAGTACCAAAACATGAACAGGAAGAAATTATTAATGGCCACTGTTACGTGTGACCTCCACTCTCACTCTCACACACTAACACACACCCCTGCCACTGGTCGCTGGACAAACAGATGAGACAAATGTGAGGTCTAAGCTACATTAGGTGTGAAGTATCTTTACTTAAAAGATCTTTTTTTTATCTTGATATAATAATCAGATCTAAACTTTAACATCAAATGAAGTGTGAACGGTTTCTGCTGAGTCTGTCTGACCTAATAAGAAATAAAAAGCCAGAGCACGGTGGACTATTTTATTATTTTTTTTCATCAGGGAATGAGAGTATTTGTTACGCAGATTGAACATGTAGTTTTTTTTTTCCTCATATGTCTATATTGAGTGAAGCACCTCCATACAAAGTACATGCATTTTTAATGGCCCACTGTACTGCAGGGAGGAGAAAAGAAAATATTGGATTGGTTGCATTATTGATACTGGTATGAGACGTGAAAAGAGACTCATCCAGACGTCACTGCTGAAAAATATATGGATTTCTACTGCGAGCTTTGGTTAAAAAAGACCGCGTCTCAAAGGGTGGGTTTTTAGAAAGCCAAGGATAAAATGGGAGGAGCTTACAGGGTAAACCTTCTTGATTGGTTGAGAACTCCTTCATTTGCATCTATATACACATACATATATACATACATTCACATCTATACATATACATATATATATACACACATATATACACACATATACACACATACAGTATACACGTATACATACATACACACACATATACATATACATACTGTACATATAGACACATACATACATATACACACATATATATATACAGTACATACACACATACAGTATACACATATACATACATATATGCACATATATACATATACATATATATATACACACATATATACATATATATACATATACACACATATATATATACAGTACATATACACATACAGTATACACGTATACATACATACACACACATATACATATACATACTGTACATATAGACACATACATACATGTACACACATATACATGTACGTACATATACACACATATACATACATGTAGACACATACATACATATACACACATATATATATACAGTACACATACACATACAGTATACACGTATACATACATACACACACATATACATATACATACTGTACATATAGACACATACATACATGTACACACATATACATGTACGTACATATACACACATATACATACATGTAGACACATACATACATATACACACATATATACATATAGATACATATATACACATATATAGATATATACACATGTACATATATACATATATACACACATATAGATATCCATAGATATCCACATATATACATATAAATAAATACATTATACATGTGTGTGTGTGTGCGTGTGTGTTTATGTATCTGTGTGATATGAACACATGCGTCTGACAGTATTTTAAGTCACTGCTGAGCACAGACAACGTTCACGTCACATGACACTCGTTTCTTCATCTGATGTTATGTGTGGTGATATTTGAAACTCATTTCCACAACATTACACGGTGATGATCAGTATCTGTTTTCCACCTATGGTTCTATCATGCTTATCATCATCACAGACTCTACACCAAGCACACAGCGGCAGCAGCAGAGTTCCTGTCAGTGTGACCGTTCCTCTGTGATGACCACAGGATGACGTGATCAGACCGTGGAGAAAACACACACTTTCTTTGAAAAGATCTACCATCCTTCCATCCACTGCTTTAACCACTATGTCATCAATCCTCATTCAATGTAATTCTGCCTCCACGTAATCCCCCCATCTCTCCCCAACCACTCAACCCCCCCCCACCACCACCACACCACCACACCACCACACCACACACCCGCCCCCAAATCTCATCTCTTTTATATCTTGTCCTTTCAGCCTCTAATTCTCACGCAGCTGCAGTGCTGCTGTGTTTTCTTCACAGATATACGTGAGGAGAGACAAGTCGACACAGGAAGCTCAGCGACAGCCTGAACAGCTGAGGAGCAGAGGTCACGCTGAACTGAAAGGCACAGCATAAAGGTGCCTTTAGAAAAAAATGAGAACAAACGGACAAACAGGAGGAAATGAGGATCGTGTGGCAGCGGAGGCGCTGAACACAGAAGGAATGAGATCAGGGATGGAATAATGAGACGAGAGAAGAACCAAAATCACAGAGGAATTAGATAAGGAAGAAAAACCTGTTCACAGACAGATGAACAAAGCCCCCTGGTCCTTTCACTTTGGTTTGTCCCTCCAGCTGTAACAAAAACTCCAAATCTGAAACCCATTTTACTTAGACCTGGGACTTATCGACAACCCAGACCTGGACCAGGCAGAAACAGCCACAAGTCACAAGTCATGGAGGAAGAGGATTTTAGATTTTTAAAATAACACTATATTAACAGTAGGTGTAAAAACTGCAAAGCCTACAAGAAAAAAGAGGAAGAAGAAGAAGATGAGCTCAGCCCTGTCTGGTAAATAAAAGATCTATTTCTGGAGCAGAGAAGGAACCAAATACACATCAACCTGGACCAGCAGATATGAATAACTTTGGAGAAGAAAGGAGAAGTGAAAGAGATAGATGGATGGATGGATGGATGGATGGATGGATGGTTGATGGATGGATGGATGGATGGAAGGATGGATGATGGCTGGGTGGATGATGGCTGGGTGGATGGATGGATGTATTGAACTCCCAGGTTATTGTTGTCTCATGTGATGGAGACTTGTTCGTCCTCACCTGCTGTAGTAGAGGACACAGCAGTACAGACAGAGACTGACTCGGACTTCTTTGTCACATTCACACGTCTGTTGCTCCATCTTTTCTACGACTGAACTCTGTTGACTTTTTTAACTCCGTCTTCTGATCTCTTCATTCGAGTGCAAAGACAAATGTGTCTTTTAACAGGTGGACAGACAGAGACAGACAGAGACAGACATTGTACTGTGTAGATGGACAATAAAGGTTCTATTCTCCCGTCCATTTCCTCTGTGTTGTCAGTGGTACACTCTGGTGCCACACACTCAGCACCAGAGGAGAGCAGCAGAAAAAAGACGATTGTTAGAGACTGTTAGTCCAATTCTGAGCTGCAAGTCTGAGCGTCAGCTCTGAGGGACCGTGACACTGCAGATATGTGATAATAGAGATCGTCCACTGATGACGTTCCCTAACAGACCACAGTTTGCTGCAGCAGCTACAGTCAGTGGCAGCAGCTCAGTACAGTAACACAGCAGTAGGTCAAACGGTGACTCCACACACACACACACACACACACACACACACACACACACACACCGCCGCAGCCACAGCCGCACGGCCGCGCCGGCAGGACACCACCGCGAGCAGCAGCAGCAGCAGCAGCACGTACAGAGGAACACGCATCAATTATTAACAGCTTTGTTTCAACTTTGTTTGCCTTCCTCCACCATTTCATTAACTGGACTCAGTCAAACATGAACGTTATTGATTTGGAATCACTGACTGTTAGATCAAGAACGATCGCTCGAGGGAGCTAAAGTCAGGCCCTGGAAGACTGAGTGGAACTGAGATCAGGGAGACCGTGCTGCCCTGGAAGAAGAGACGACAAACAGTCACCAAGGTGTGTGATATGACTGACTGACTGACTGACTGACTGACTGGAGGCAGTGTGGACCAATGTCAACAGGAGGAGCTCCTGGTAATGTGGAATCTGGTTGAAATGACAACTTTGTAATCATGACATACATACATACAATACATATGTATGTATATATATATATATATACACACATTTATATATACATATACATACATATATATGTATATATACATATATGTACATATATATGCACACACATAAATACATATATCAACAATCGCTCGCTCGCTCTCCCTCTCTCTCTCTCTCTCCCCCCTCTCTCTCTCCCTCTCTCTCAGCTTTCTCTCTTTCTTTCTCTCTCTCTCTCTCTCTCTCTCTCTCTCTCTCTCAGCTGTTTCTCTGCTCTCTCTCCTTCTCTCCCTCTCTCTCTCTCTCAGCTGTCATATCCTTCAGCCCTGGCTGCTCTGAGCCAGTTGTTAGACTTGACAGTTGAGACAGTTTTATGAATGCAAAACACAGAGCTGCCACAGGAATACAGTTAAAAAGACAGAAAAAAGACCAAATTCCACAAAGGGCCGCAAAGCATTAAAAAAGAAATTACCATAATTTCAGCATACTGAAATATTTATTTTTTTCATTCTAATATTTTTTGCTCAGTTTACCACACAAGTTCATCGTTTTCATCGTTCCATTTTAGATTGAAGGAACAAAAGGACAGAAGATTCCAGGAGAAATTCATGTTGTTGATTCATGACGGACTGATACAACAACAACTCTCCAACAACACCAACCTGCACGACCTGCATCATCATTATACTGGCCGGCCTGGCAGCAGTCACGACCTCCTCATGTTGAACACACTCGTCAGGTGCATCATGAGTGAAGTATTTGACTATCACAGCTACAGTTTCACTTCAAACACCGAGGGATTCCTCAGGTCCAACACCTGAGGTGACCCAGTAGAAACCTGCTGTGTCTAAACACATGGACCAGACTGAAAAACACACATTTTTACTTCTAACATTTACCGTCGCCCCGGTTGGAACACGCTGTAATGTAGCTGTGAGTGTCCGGTTCTTCACATTTGTTTTTAACAAATATAAAATAAAAAATGTACTTACAGGAATATGAAGAAACCACCAGCAAAACAAAGTAACAAAGTGTCCAGCTCTCACCCAGCTGCTGTCAGACTGTTGTTCAGTTCTGACCAATCAGCTCACAGGAACCACCTGACCAATCACACACCTGCTACTGGTCCCACTAACGTGAATGCAATTTTTTTTTTTTTTTTAATGATGTTCAGTAAAAGTATTTGTGGCTGCTGTACTACTTCTTGCTCACGAGCAAAATTCCTCACATTCTCTAAAATGATCTTTTTTTATTGAACAGAATTTACCTTCAAGGAAATTCTACTTTCTTTCAGCAGATAAACTCCCTCTTATTTCTGTTGTGGCATCTAAATCCAATTCATTATGATGATACTGTGACATTGTAAAAGGATCAGATTTTAGGCGGGTGGTTAGATGTACTTCAAGTAACAGACAGTGAAGGATGTAGGTAAATAGTATGTGAACTACTCTTAGTTCACATATTTGTAAAGTAACAGATCCCTTTAGTTATCTGTTATGTTTTTAGTTCACATCATCGGAGGGCAGACCGGTGACTAAAACTCCAGCACACATTCAGAGTTCAAACACAGCGGTTGGGCAGAAAGTAAGACATTTATTTATTATTTTTTAAATTCTTATTCAAACAGTGCTTAAGTGGAAATACAGTTGATTGCATCATGGGATTAGACAGTATATTTTCAGTTGCTTTTAACCACGACAGGAAGTCGTGAGGAGAAACATTAAATGTTACGTCGAAGGATTTCCTTCAGCCTCGGCTGCAGCAGCTCCTGTTCTCCTCCGTCAGTGTTGACTGCACACGAAAAGACAGACTGACAACAGAGAGAGAGGGAGGAGGAGGAGGAGGAGGAAGAGGGAGGAGAGGGGACGACACGAGGGAATGGTTAGAAAACTCCAAACCAGGAAAGAACTGAGCGTCACCACCTCTGTGTCACGTTGAACTGTCTATGATACTGGACTGTGGTTTCAATCCTGATATATACAAATATATGTGTATATATTGAAATATACAATATATGTAGTGTACATATATACACACATATACTGTATATATACGTATATAAACATATATATACATATATGTACATATACATATATAAACACTTCTATATACATACATATATAAATATATATGTACATTACTAATAGATCACTGATATTTTTAATACAGATACATATAAATATATTTATAAACACATTTCTATATATATACACACACGTGTACATATGTGTATATATTCATATATATATGTGTGTATATATATATATATATATATATATATATATATATACTGTATATACACACTACTGATGCATCTCAGATATTTGTAATACACGTACTCTTAGAGAGCAGATTCCCCATTACTACACCTACACCTCACAGTATATCTTTGATTCATAAATATTTAATCCGGAGTCTTAAATAAACAACACTGTATGCCCAGTACACAACAAGTACTACTTGTTGAGTTCTCCGCACGTACATAAAAAGGATTGTTCATGGAAAAAGGCTGCAGTAATATATATATATATATTTTTTTTTTATTAATGTTTTCACAGTACATGGTTGATGAGTCAACCAGTTGACAGTAATCGACGTCTCAATGATGTTTATTTTATTTACTGGACAGATTTCCTGTGGTATTAACACACCTGAATCATTGAAGTGTTTACCTGCCAACCTCAATGCAGTACGTCGGTGCTGACATACACAGAATACCCACTCTACACGAGTACTTCCCACTTACATACTGAACATACTTGACTCTGAAGTCAAGACAAAACAACATTAAGCACAGGCAGACGCTGACCACCTTTGTCCTGGAAACAAAGATGGCCGTCAGGGAAGACTAGTTTGCAACTTAATGACAGCAACTTTGACTTCCTGTTGGAGGACGACGTCTTTAACAAGACCTAATCTATTTATCTAGTTTCATTTTCTCTGTCTTCTCTGCTGTGCTGCCACAGAGCTGAGCTGAGAGAAACCTCTCCGCTGAAAGTACTGCAGTACAGTCAGTACTAATGTCTTCTGCACCACTACTTCAAAATTCATGAAAATGCTCATCTTGTGGTTATTCTAGTAAAAGGTTTTTACTGAGAGATTGGACATCATTTGTGTCAGTTGTAGGAAAAACCTCCTGTTGGAGGTTTATAATAATCCCACTGGATTATCTGGATTATCACACAGCAGTTTACACACCTGGGTTAGTTGATGTCCTTCTTCAGGTATTTCTTCATGACTGAGGCCACGTCGCCTCCCTCACTGCCCTCTGCCTCCAGTCTCTCTCCCTGCGGCCTCTGAAACCTTAGCCTCGACCCACCGCTCTGGGAACTTCCTCCTGAGCCGCCTGAACTGGACGACTCCGTCTCAGAGCTCCTCTTGCTGCGTGTGGTCGGCAGCTCTCCGAAGTGGACGCTCAGTGCCCTCCTGCCTCCTCTGACTGAGCTAGCTAGGCTGCTGGTGGACTGAGCTCTGCGAATGGCGGGCAAGATGTCGGATGCCGAGTCGTCATAGCCGTTGTCCGCGGTCAGTCTACGATTTTGGAAGACCATACTTTCTGAACCAAGAGTGCCTTCACCTCCGTCTTCTGTAACAAGCATCCCCGGCAGGCGTCGCCTTGGCGGCTGTGGCGAGCGTTGGATGGGATTATCCAGTGAGAAGTGGGGCTCGTCTGGGTCCTCCTCAGGAATGGACAGGGAGGGCGGGTGATGGCGAGAAGCTTGGGGTGAAGCCAGGGAGGAAAGCCTGGGCAGAGAGGGAAGGGAGGACAGAGAATCACTTGAGTTGAAGCGTGACAGTTTGGCAGCGGCGGTCGGCTGAGAGTCCATGATGGAGCGAGAGCTGGCAGCACGGGGCAGGTTTGGAGAAGACGGTTTGAGAATGCTGGGTCCAGGTTTTGGCTCCTGGAGTTCATCTGGACCCAGAGAGAGGGCGGACGATCGTCGCCTCAGAGTTGAGGCTCCGGTTGTCTGGTATATTGGCAGAGAGACAGTGCTTCCATTTTCATCTCCTTTGTCGCCACCAGCTCTGCGTTTTCGGAGTCCGTCCAGCAGTTCGGACAGGGCAGAGGAGGACGGGGCCCGGTCGAGACCTCTGGTATTGCCGGCCTCAGAGCCTTCATCATCAGGATCCACACAAGATCTTTGGAAGAAAATATATTTTTTTTCAAATGCTGGTTTATTAACACTGTTCTTACAGATTGTTTTAAACAAAAAAAATGTTGGACTAGATAGAGACAATATCTGTCTATAGCAGTGATTGTAACCATAGGGCCACCGGCGCCACCAAGTGGGCCGCAAAAAAACTTTCAGTTTTGCACTTGTGGGGCGCAAGGGCTACAGGACAGCATAGGTTATCAACTGACGTCACCAGAGATATGAGAAGCTCTCTTACAATGCAGCTGTTGACCACATGGTGGCAGTAATGCATCAGTCAGTTCTCTAACAAGCTCCAACATACAGAGAAGAAGACCGTCTTCTAGGCTACACTAGCTGTAGCAAAAAGTATGTTTTTGAAACCAGTGAAACCACTGAAGTTTTAAGAGTATAGACTTAAGAGCGCATGTGTCAAACTCAAGGCCCGGGGGCCAAATGTGGCCCACCAAGTCATTTTCAAGTGGCCCACGGAAGCTTAAAAAACATTTATTTAACCTGATAAATTAAAGTTTTTTTTTATTACACAGCAATGAACGATATTACTAAAGTAACTTATATAAATAATAATCAATTCCAGAAACATTTATTAATACGCTATGGAGTACTTACATCTATACAGACTTCAGGGGGAACTGTACTGCTGATGTGGCCCCTGGTGAAAATGAGTTTGAGACCCCTGACTGAGTGTCTCCTCGAAACTCTTCGCCTAAAATACTCTAAGAGATTGAACTTTAGCCATTATTGTACTGATGTTCTGGAATGATCTACTAATACATTCCAAAACCAGTGGGCAAAGATGGGAAAATGAGGCTGTGAGTCTGTGCCTTCTTCAATGAATCGTTCAAAGAACCATTTCTTATTCAGCTGACACCACTGAGCCACAGATTTACCACTGTGACCACTGTTACTTCTCAGACTTTGTTTTTTTCCACTCATGCGACACTTGTTTTAAAACAAACATACATCTATGTCTTGACAATGTGTTCTCGATGGTTGTTACCTGAAGCTGTAGGTGCTCATGGTATCAGCTAGAGAATGGCGGCTGCTGTAGGGTGAGCCACCGCCGCGGTGACCTCCTCGTGGTACACCTAACCAGTGACGTATGCCCTGTCCAGCATCCTCTGTCCCACTGGACCCAGCAGTGGACACAGAGTCCCTGAGAGCAGAGCAGATCATCAGACAGTACCACAAACAAGTACGCATAAAAACTTTTGCCTCTACGCTGCCAGACAGAAACAGTGTTAGAGTGAGCTGGCATGCAGCTGCCCGCCTGATGCCAGAGCCTCTAAACTGCCCACCTGTTGGGCCGGCTGCAGCTTAAATACACACTCCATCAGACGTGGGCCCATTTATAATAGGCATCAAAAGCACGTCCCCATTCATTTCTGTCACTGAAGTATTTATATATTACACTAATTAATTTGAGAGTTTGTGCCGTAATCAGCTGTTTTTATTGATCTCCAGCCACCAAAACAATCTGAATGAGAATGAATCCGTTTGGGTCATGATTCAGTTGGACTGGACAGAGATCTACAGATGTTTGACACAGCCAGGTATGATCGATGTTATCATCATCATATTGACAGCCCAAGTGATGATAGTGTGTTGTAAACAATACTTAGGTTAAAATATATATATATGATAAATAGCCATTTATTATAGAATACCACCGTCAGCTCAGCAGCGGCCCATGAACATCAGAAGCCATGCAGACGGCTGTTTTCACCACGATGTTACATCCAGATGTTCACGTCACGGGAAGTGACTCTGGTTTTTTTTTTTTGGTTCTTGGACAAACATTTTAACTAGTGATTATTGATTATTGATAGATTACAGCAGTGAACACCTAAATCGTCATCATTATTTCACTTTAACACATAGTCTTAGGCCAAAGCTTCAGCACAGACACACACACAGATGTACTGTACACAAAGTCTGCACATGTTCATGAGATTCTTACAGATCTTTCTTTCGAGTGAGGGACTCCACAGCAGTCTGAACGCTGCAGTTAGAATCAGAATGATGAGAGGGTGAGGTGTCAACATGCTGCACCACACTATCAGTGCCAAAGTTTTACAGAAGTCTCAGTATCAGATCATTTTTAAATAAATGATTAAAGTATATCATTGGTGAAGAACAGGGTGCAGGCTGGGTAAAATGAGTGTCAGGGATGATTTGTGACAATGGTGAAGAACAGGGTGCTTGGGATGATTTGTGACACAAGAATAACAGCAAAGGTTTATGAGGCAGTAGTGAGAGCTGCTATGATGTATGGTTTAGAGACAGGTTCTCTTTCTTATAGAGCCTGTGTTGGAGGAGAAGATGTCCACTGGGAGTGACCAGGGTGGACAGGATGAGACAGGAGCAGATCAGGGGGACAGTTAACAGAGGGTGGAGGAGCTGACAGACCAAAGGATAATAGGACGACAGCAGAGAAGATTCATGGATGCTGGAGAGAGAGTCGGTGTAACTTTGGAAACACCTGAGGTTGTGAACCAATGAAAGGCGACCAGACAGGTCCAGTACTGTTTCTACGAAACTGTGGTCAAATGTGGTGCTCATAGGGCTCGTGACTGATCAATGTGAAGAGTGTAGAAGGAAACCGACCATTTGACGACAGTGTTAGAGACAGCTGACGTCTGTGGACGCCGGCCTTTTTAGTTTAATCCCTGAATTCCAAAGCAGCCCAACCACCTGCTACCGTGCGATACCTTTCTGTGTCACTCTCATCGCTCGACTCCACTTCTTCCAAAGCTGCCTGCAGATCCACTATGCGGCGGATGGACGTCTCAAGGTCAGCCTGCAGCGTCTGTCTGACGGCAGTCAGCTCCTCCACCCGCATTTCCTGTGAACAAACAAAGGAGACGTGTCCACCCGGGGACAGAGCAGCCATTCAGCCACAACGTGTTCTTTCAAATCACTGACAACCAGCGATCAATCCTTTACAGCAATCACCTGGATTCTCTCTGACATGAACCCATCTGTCAGAGAGCAAACGCACTGACACACGCTGGCTCATGGAGGAGCCTGAGGTGCAGATACACACACACACACACACAAACCAGTTGAAACTATTGGTTTATAAAATCACCAGTGACGTTGCTGCTTTTGTGGAGAGACGACAAACAGCCTCTCTCCCTCGTTCACACACACACACACACACACACACACACACAGACTTTAGCCTATAGATGTTATTGACTTTGTTGGCTCCAGTGTGACAGGTGTAGATGCAGCAGTTGTCATAGTGACACACACACGGTCAGTATTCATGTGTGTGTCTGTGTGTGTGCATATGTAACCTTGAGGAGACAATAAAGATTAATCACATTCAGAGAACAAAAGAGGACGAGAGAGAGATGACGTGAAGAAACTGATGGCGGTGGGTTAAAGAGGAGTTCTGGTGAGAGAGAGGGAGAGGGAGAGAGAGGGAGAGAGAGGGAGAGAGAGGGAGAGAGAGAGAGGGAGAGAGAGGGAGAGAGAGGGAGAGAGAGGGAGAGAGAGAGAGAGGGAGAGAGAGAGAGAGAGAGGGAGGGGGAGAGAGAGAGAGAGGGAGGGGGAGAGAGAGAGAGAGAGGGAGGGGGAGAGAGAGAGAGAGGGAGGGGGAGAGAGAGAGAGAGGGAGAGAGAGAGAGAGGGAGGGGGAGAGAGAGAGAGAGGGAGAGAGAGAGGGAGAGAGAGGGAGAGAGAGAGAGAGGGAGGGGGAGAGAGAGAGAGGATGTGTGTATAATCATTGTACTTCCTCCTCCTTCCTTCCACTGGTGAGGAGCAGGAGCGACCTGTGGCTGTGAACGTGAGCTGACAACAGTTCCACAGTTACACAACACACTCCTGTTTTCAAACCTCAGGTTCTTGGCTCGCTCTGTGTGTCGTCAGACCGACACTGATCAGAAATCACAACACACCAGTGACGTCTGAAGGAAACTTAAGTCGTTCTTCCTCTTTACTAATTATTATTATTATTGTCAATTTAACTGCAGTGATCACAACGGTCGGTGCCGACCAGTTGAGGCAGACCCCCCCACTCCACCAGTGTATAGACGGGGGTCCGGTCTACAGGGTCACTAACACCTGGTTTTCTGGACTGACATGAGGAGAGAGGTTGGTGGTTCACCCTGTCCTCTCACTCTAATTCTTCCCACTTGTTCAGTTTCTGTGTCAGCCTTGGATGAATCCGTTGTGATCTTTACATCTGTTCAATGTCCTGACAGTTTTGACAGAATGTGACCTGCTGACCTTTTGGTTACATGGACCAGGCTAATGACTGGTCACTTCATGTAATAGTGGGTGCTCGACAACATGGGGGGGTGGGTCCCCTCTGTGGTCTCAACTACAATGCCACGTGAAGAGGCTCCTATTGGACAATCAAGCTGTAATTACTTTGTGTTGACCAGTCACATTCAGGCTCTTATTTCTACTTTATCTCTCCTTCTGTTCATGTGCAAATGAATTTTGCAAGACAAAAACACATTTTGTAGAGTAGTAGGAAATAGTACTTGCAACCGCAGGATAACTACGGTACTGCATCAAAGTCAGTGGAGTTCTGTCTGTGGCTTCACCTTCATGGTCTCCAGGTCCTTATTGCTCTGATAATGTCTGTTATTACATCAGTGCGTTCACAGCAGCAACTGCGAGATGTGGGATTATTTATACTGCAGTAAAACTGAATGTATTTGTGAATGTATTTACCAACTCCAATCGTTTGCGGCTGCTCTCCTCCTCTCTGTGGGTCAGCTCCTCCATCTCTATCCTCATGTCCTGCAGGCGCTGCTGGTAATAGCAAGCATTCTCTCTCTCCCGAGCCTCAGCCTGGGCACTCTGCTCCAGTTCTTCTCCCAGACGAACCACGCTGTCCCTTAAACGCAGCACCAGCACCTGCACAACACGTCCAGGTGTGAACCAGAACTCAGAGAAGAGAGAAACACCTGCGTGTTGGTGACAGCCTGACAGCCGTCCTGAAGATCTGGAGCTCATGGTCAACACTGCAGTATAATCTTGCTGCTGGTTTTTAGCCAACAGAAAACCAGCAACAAGTTGACCTGGCACCAGTCTTATAAACGTGATGAGATCACAAAGAAACATCACACGACCGTCCAGACGATGGGTTTGTTCTGTTAACACAGGTTTCTGGATTTTTGTAGGATGTAAAAAGTGACGGTTCAGATATTTTTTTAAAGAGGAGGGGAAATACATTGGGACAACTACAGTGCCCAGCTCCCATGATAATGAAGAAACTTCGTATGTCCACTAGAGGGCCCTTAAACCCTGCCGTGCTCAGGCCCCTAATAAAGGCTTGAAAAATAAATGATCTCACCTCAAACCTCTTGACCTGGCCTCGTTGAAACTCCAGCTTGTTTTCCAGGTCACATACACGAGCCTCCTGCTTACTAACAATGCTACGCCCCACAGTGGATGACTCCAGGAACTGCACTTTTGACACCGACTTTTGAAGCTGAATCATGAAAGAAAAAGTCAACAAAGACAAGTCAGTGTCACCCACCGTGTTTTTAGTAGTAATTAAAAGTAATTCAATCTAATAATTAATTTTATGTTTAAAGTAACAGTTTTTTTCAAGCATTACACTTTTGTTTCATGTTGTTTTGGAACAAGAAACCCTGGCTTTAGAACGAACCTCCTCCTGGAGAGACTGCCTCTGCCTCCTGATCTCCTCCAGTTCAGCCTGGAGCTCTCTGATTTGAGAGATGTCATTGGACGACTGGACAGCAGTGGGAGAACGAAGCAGATCAGTCAGTGATGACCACAGAGAGAACACAGAGTGTGTACGGTGTGTACTGACACTGCACCTGAGCAATCAGAGCTTTGTGCTTCTCCATGAGGTCATTGAGGTCGTCCTGGTCTTCCTCCAGCCTCTTCAGCAGGTCCGTCTTCTCGTGCTGAAGCAAGGCCAGCTGCTCGTCCACCTTGACACACACACACATACAATTACAATTACTCAATTCTAAAAAAGAGGATTGTGTCACTGCTGTCTGGTTTGTTTCAGGAAATATCAAACTATGTGCAACTTGATGTAGTCATGAATGTAATTTGATAATCGATCAAAACTCCAACTGTAATATCAACTGTATGTGGAATTGTTTTTAAACTCACCACACTCTTCTGCTTGTAGATGTTTTCCAGCTCAGTCTGAATACTCTCCAGCTCCTGAGAGAGGGTTGTCTGAACGCTCTCAGCCTCAAGACGCCGGGCTTCACTCTCTTCCAGCTAAGTGGAGACACAGCAGGTCCACAAGTATGCTTTTTTTTTTTTTATTTTATTTTTTAAAAGAAAGCACAGCCAGGCGTAGCACATCTGAGTAAATCTGTGATATAAACTAACTCACTGTACCTGACAGTGGAGGCGCTCGATCTGCTCCTTGCTGCCGTTGGGAACACTCTGCCCTGCACTGTCCACGGTGGCCAGGAGCAGCTGGGCATCAGCCAACAGGGCATGGGTCCTCTTCAGATCCCTCCTCAGTTTCTTCTCCACATCGAAGTCTCTGTGTCCGACCTGCAAAGTAACAGATCTAAGACTAATCCTTCAATGACAAATTCAACACAACAACCAATGAAAGAATAACAGAAGCAGTGAACAGAGACACAGATAATTCATCTTAAAGACCAACTTCAGTCACAAGACTCACACTCATACTCATACGGTCTGTCATCAGAGGGCCGCGGTGCGAACTGTATCTACCAACACAACTGTCATGGACATACAGAGAGGTTCTAATGACCACCCGGTCAAAAAGGGATTCCCTTAACAGCACCAAAAGAATTATTCAACTATTTTTATACAATTTTAAACGATCCATGATAGATTATATATATATATATATATATATAAACATCGTATTCCTCTCTGGTCGTTTCTACATTATAGCTACATAAATGAAGTAACTAAGAAAATATTGCAGAAGGATTTTTGCACTCAATTTCATCAAATGTACTCTGTCAAATGTACCTCTATCTATCAATGTGGCTCCACTGAGGTCAAATTTGAATCACCAACCTGAAACTCTTCTTCTTTAATTATGAGCTTTGCTTCTCCACAAAATAATTCTTTCTAAAAGATCAATTTAATATTCATATATACTTATAATCAGAGTATAATCTTCAAATCTTCACAGATTGGGGAAAAAAATGGGGAAAAAAAAGCATACTTATTACACTTACACATTCTTCATTTAATGTTAACGAACTTGTCATTAACCAGACATATAAAACTTACTTGGTTAACTTGTCATTAACCAGACATATAAAACTAAGAAATGATGTTGATTGATTTCCAATCGGAGTTTCACTGGTGACGATCAGCTACAGCTTCACTGACAGTGATTTATCAAGAGTTTCCTTCAAACAGGACTACTAAACATGTACGAGACTGAGGTTACACTCGGGTGAAAAAAATAATTATTCATTTTTAATGCAATATGTATGTGTGTGTGTGTATGAGTGTGTGTTAACATTCATTTTTAATGCAATATGTATGTATGTGTGTGTATGAGTGTGTGTTTACACACCTGGTCACACAGAGTGGCGATGAGTCCCTCTAAGTCGTGCTTCTCATGAATTACCATCTGTTTCTCTTCATACTCCTGCTCTAGCTGCATCTCCAACTGCTTCAGCTGTACACACACAGTAACAGCATAAGATAAACAATCTGAGAGAAAATATTTTATTGTGACTAACAAGAAGAGGATCCTAAAGCAGAGTAGAGTCATCTGAGTGGAGGTGTGAAAGATTTAGACTTTATTCTAAAACCACTCCTGGTATGTCTCAACATTTATGACTTGACTGATGCAGTAGTGCTGCTGTTCCAACACAGACCATCCATTATTAATCTGCGTGTCTGTCTACCCACCCGTCTCTGGGACGACTTGTGCACATCCTCCAACTCCTCCTCTTTATCCTCCAGCTCCTTCTGGTGAATCTGCTTCATCCTCTCCATCTCCATCTCAAACCTCATGTGAATCTGATTAAAACGACACAGGAAGTGAGACACACTGTGTCAGGTGAACAGGATCCACCTGAACGTGTGTGTGTGTGTGTGTACACATACCTGCTGCTGCTGTTGGATCCTGGCAGAAAGCTGGGTAACTTCCTCCGCCCTCTCGCTGGCCTGGCCCTCCAAGAGTCGCAGCTGTTTCTTAAGATCAGGGAGAGAATCTGATGCCAAGTCCACGGGCAGACTGAGGTCCCGTATCTGAGCACACAGCTCCTCCTTTTGCTTCTGCAGACGACAAACCTCCGCCTGGCTCTCCTGCATGAACCCACACCCAGGTGACACACTTCCTTTTTGTTCTTAGTCAGATTTGGACATTTGCAGAACTTTTTTTTTGTGTAAGCCCTGAGTGGAAGTGGTGGTCGAGAAATATACGAGTTTGTTGATTGGGATCGTTCAATACAAGTTTATCATGTCTGATACTGATACTGCAGCTTGGAGTATCTGCCAATGTCAATATGAATCCAATACATGTTGTCTGATCCGGCACGCTGCAGGCATCTACTGTCTTAGCCTGATTTAGCAATTACGGACACTGTTATTATTTTAACATTTTAATCAAATCAAACAACTGACCACAGCAACCAAATCAAATAAATAAAGTCAACAATACGTCTTTGTTTGGCATTCAGAAAAAACAAGTGGCTGTTGGCTGAAGATACGGTTCTCCGTGACAGGAGAACTTTAGGCTTAGTTATAACATCGGGCGGACTAGAATTGGTTTTTTTTTCAACATTTGATCCTGAAAATTTGCTGATTATTGGACCTTCTCCGTTCCACAGTGTCAGATCGATCCATCCCTACAACAAACAAAAAGACGAAACATACCTGAAGGTTGCGACGCAGAGTGGATATTTCAGAACCAAGAGATGTGTTTTCCTGAAAGACTTTTTCTTTCTGTTCCCGCTCATTATGAGCCTCCTCCAGAGCCTGAGTCAACTCATTGTCAAACCTGAGCAGAACGGGTTAAAAAAAAATTACTAAAAGAAAAATGCAGTCTAACGGTTCAATGAGGCCAGTTGTCACATAAAAACTGGAATATTGGCAGAAAAATGAAAAATATCACAAAAGTTACGACCGACAATTGGGCAAGTTTGAGTTAGTCAGTTTTAGGGCAGCTGTTCAGAAATAAATATTGTTTTCTGAGTAAAAAATAACAACAGAAACAGAGGAGCAGGTAAACATGAGAACAGTAAACGTTTATCTTATTTTGGTGGGAGAGTCTGGTCCAAGTAAAGAAACCAAGCTGCTGTAAAACCTGTCCCAATAAAGGCTTTTAAAGACCACAGAGATTGCTGACTAATGATTTCTGCCAGCTCACTTTAGTACCAGCCGTGAACGTTTCCTCACAGTGAAACTGTTTCTGCTGTAACATTCTGTTCTACTCAGCAGTCAACACACACTTTGTCCCTTCACAGCCCAAACAGAGTGTCACGTACTGATGACAGCTAGCACTGTTGTGTCACGTACTGATGACAGCTAGCACTGACCTCCTCCGTTTGCGCTCTAGGTCGTGGATTCGGCTCTGCAGGCTGTCTGTGAGGACACGAGCGTCTTGGAGGTCAGAGGTCACCCGGCGACGGTGCCGCTTCAGATCAACCACACTCCTCCTGGACTGTTCCAGCTGGGCCTGCAGCGCTGCCACCTGCACACACCAACACAGATTAGGTCATTGTGGTCACACACACACGGGGTCAGTGTTGGCAGCACAAGAGCATAAGGTCAATCTAGAGTTTTGAATGGATGTCAAGTGTGAAACCAAACCCAGAGAAGAGCAGCCATGACTGGACAGATCTGTGGGTCCACAGCCTGCAGCCCACCTGTAGGACCGCCACTGTTCACGTCCTGCCTCACCTGTGTATCCAGCTGTTGCCTCGTCTTCCTCTCCGTCTCCAGTTTCTCCTCCATCTGCTTCAGACGTTTGCGGACAAACTCGACCTCTGTCTGGCAACACTCCAGCTGCATCGCCAGGTCGCTCTCTGTGACGGAGAAGTGACATTGATGGTGACGGGTCCAAAACTGAGGTGACATTTCTGTCTCTTTTCTCAAGGTATAATTTTAAGAATAAAAGAAAAGAGACTTGTGTAAAGGTGAATAGAGTGATTCAAGAGAAAACCAATTGTAAAAGACACTTTTTTTTTTGAAGTAATAGAATGGGTTTTTTAGTTTTGACTTGGAGGCATCATTCCTACAACAGTGGAAAATAATGGAAGTGTGTTTGCCTTAGCCTACACTCTTATGAATAAGACAAAATACATTTTTGTTCATCTGAAAGTTCTTGTCCATTTTCCACTGGGCAGTGTCCAGTTACCTGACCCCACTGCCCTCTGACTCTCAGCCTTCTCTGCCCTCTGCTTCTCCTCCTCCAGCTGCTTCTCCATTGTTTCCATGGACACTTTACACTGGTCAAAACGAGCCTGGAGTTTGAAGAGGAAGAAATGTGAAATAAACAGCACATTGATTCACTGCTTCAAGGAGACGAACAGGAGGACGTGGTGTGGATTAGACAGACCTGCAGGTCTTTGTTTTCACGACTTAGTCTCAGTCTCTCTGCCCTCTCCACGTCCAGAGCCTGTCCGACAGCATCACCACGGAAACGCTCGTCACTCAACTCAGATGTGACAGCGGTGACCTGTGCCCGACATCATGACATGAGGAAAATGGACAAACGTGGGAAGGCAAAAAGATTTGTTTCTTTTATTGAAACTGAAAAAATATGAACTGTTTTATTAAGGCAGGTTGTTTCCTGATCAGAAAAACATCGAGTTCAACGAAGAAGGAATTCTCTGATGAAAGTGCTTGTAGTTTTAAATGCAGGATGTGGAGAAATAAACCACAGCTAAAATAAGGAATCTTATAGAATCCTAGCATTCTCTTATTTATCAAATATGTATCAACTATATATATATACATCATCTTTACCAACCTGTGTGTGAGTGTGTGTGTGTGTGAGTGTGTGAGTGTGTGAATCAGTTCTCTCAGCTCTCACAGACCTTGGTCTCCAGGCTGTCTGCAGTCTGCCTCAGCTCATTCCTCTCCTTCTCTGATTTCTCCAGGCGACGTCTCAGAGCCGACACTTCGTCCTGAAAAATGAGTCCAGAACCAGTCTGGTATTATACCGTTTCATCTTCCACTCCTGACCATGACCACTGGGCCCTTATTCACCAGACTGTCACACACAAATGATTGCATTACAAAAGTTCTTTTTTTTTGTTTTTTTACCATCCATCTACTAAATCATATAGAGTGAACGGCGTCAACATACCAGTTTAATCCGTCCCACAACAGCACTCGTATGTCCATCACTTGCATTTCCCATTAAAAATAACTCACGAGGAAAATCTTGTAACTTGGAAAACTCGTATTTCAGGGAGCTCGTACCACTGTGTTTATGTGATCTGTATGTCTTCAGATATTATTCTGAGAGAAACCTCAAAACAAATTCTCTGTTATGTCCACATGACAACATACTGCATGTTGTCAGAGCGATACTTCATTCAAATACTCATTGTCATATTTTTAAAAAAATCTGGTGATCCAGGAACCCAGTGGCAGGTGATTCTACTGCAGTTCAAGGGACACGGTGTTTTCATGGGTATTTGCTGTTGGTGTGAAAGCTCTGCTCACTTTCTGTTCAGGTGTTTGAACTACACACAAGACTGACGCACAGTTAGTTGAGCACTGTCTGTGAGCACCGTCTGTGAGCACTGTCTGTGAGCACCATCTGTGAGCACTGTCTGTGAGCACCATCTGTGAGCACTGTCTGTGAGCACCGTCTGTGAGCACTGTCTGTGAGCACCATCTGTGAGCACTGTCTGTGAGCACCGTCTGTGAGCACTGTCTGTGAGCACCGTCTGTGAGCACTGTCTGTGAGCACCATCTGTGAGCACTGTCTGTGAGCACCGTCTGTGAGCACTGTCTGTGAGCACCATCTGTGAGCACTGTCTGTGAGCACCGTCTGTGAGTGCTTGTGCACCTGTGGCCTCACCTCCTTCATCTTTAGCCTCTCGTTGTCCATGTTGACATTGAGCAGAGGACGAAGGAGACAGAAAAGTTTCCACCAGCTCCACGTGGACACAGCCCTCAGAGCCCTCAGGTTTCTCTGCAGACAGCTGACTGCCATCTGCTGCACCTGGAGACACACACACACACACAGACAAAGTGAAGGACATTGAGGACAGAGAATACCGTGGTTGTCTCAGCATTTTGAAATCACTTAATCAGGACAGGGTGAAAAAACTGCAGTATTTCGTATCATAGAATTTGAGAGGGTGGTAGAATCCAAGACTGCCCCGCAGACCCTGGGGGTGAGGTAGTCTGTAGTCCATCAGTGTATGGACCTCTGAGTTATATTATATAATATTATATTATATCTGAGTTATATTTTTGAAGCATTAAATGTTCTAGTTAAGTCAGGATTCTGTAAATGTTAAATGTTGTACACAACATTATATTAGGCTGAAATCATTAACATAACTTTAAAGATTACCGGTGTCAGATGGTGATGAATTGGTTGGTGGTCTTGCCTTACACCATTAAGGTCAGGGGTTTGATACAGTGTGAAGGTCGTATGTTCTCCCTGTGGATGTGTGTGTTGTTTCTCAGGTCAAAGAAACACATGCAGGATTAGGTTGATGTTCACACTAAAATGACCATAGGTGTGAACGTGAGTGTGAATGGTTGTTGTCTCCATAGGTGACCCTGTGATGGACATGTCCAAGGTGTGTCCCACCCTCCCCTCCAGACCCCTGACGACCCAGAGAAGATGAAGTGATGAAGCTGAATGAAAACGTTTGCTGATGTAATAAATCATCTGACACTCCAGCACTGCTGCTGCTGCTGCTGCTGCTGCTGCTGCTGCTGCTGCTGCTGCCCGGCCTTGGGCTGGACATTTGTATGTACGGTTTGACAGTAGACAGATGTTAACCTTGAGTTTGCGGTATTTCTGACGCGCCACGTGTCCCTTGCAGGAGGCCTGCAGAAACACCAACCAACCAGTGACCAGCTGGTCCCTCTGTTCTTCCAGGTAGCGCAGCACACCTCTTTTCATAAACACCTGAGGCACAACAGGAAGTGAGTCAATGGACTGCAGAGTTAAGCGTGAGTCGTGCGCCTGTAAGAACAGTCGTCCTCACCCTGCTGCCACCCAGGACTATGCTCTTTTTATCCAGGTCCAACTCCAGCAGCAACTCCTCTACGGCCTGAGGAGAGAACAGAGAGGACACCTGGTGTTGTGATGTTGGCTGAATATCACCAACATGTTGTGTGTATGACCCGTCGTCTGACCTTCCTCTCATCATGGCTGACAAACATTGAAGCATAACGTTTCATAATTGGAGGAGACAGTGCTTGGAAATGACACCTGAAGTCGCTCAGAGTCATGTGATCCGGAAACCCTGGGCAGAAACAGACAGAGATTATCAGCCTGAAACAACGTCATATTACTGAGATGGTCATTTCATCTTCAATCTTGAACATTCAACCAGAACAACACTGACACATCATCCTCTCTTCATATGTTTTTCATTTGAAATACACTAATGGTTTGAAAGCTCCGCTCACTTTCTGTTCAGCTGACTCTAAGTTATGCAGAATGTTATTTTGTTTGTTTTTACCATTTTGATTATTTTTATTCTTAGTTTAACTGGTACATTTTCTCACATGACAACAGTGTCAGATTGAAGAGCTCATGCACCCAATCACATCACATCACATTACCAAAGTGATGGTACAATAATAGTACAGTATATACTTGGTACTTAGTGAAGGATACCCTTGGCACAACCCTAACTGCTTACTATTTGTTAGGACTGACACACATACACACCATGAACATTGTGTATATATATATACATTCATATATATATATATATACAGTATATACATACATATATATACACATATACATACATATATATACATATACATACATATATATACATACATATACATACATATATATACATACATATATATAAATACATACATACATATATATACATAAATACATACATACATACACATTCACACTGATGCTATCAGTGTGAATGTCCTGACCCCTGACCTGTACGGTAGAGCTGCAGGGCCTGTAAGATGTGTGTGGACTGCAGCTGAACTCTCAGGGTGGGGACGTCCAAACTGCCACTCTCGACCTTTGCACTCACACACTGCAGGAACACAGGCTCAGCTCTACGAATCAGGTTGACCAGAGCATCCTGCAGAACAGAGGCAGTGAGGTAATGGAAGCCCAAACTGAGACATATTATGGGATATGCTCTGAGCGTTGAAACAGCAGTACTCACTGCCTGCAGTTTCACTGCAATCGACTGGGAGTGCCTGCGCACGGCGGCCATTCCTCCGCTGAATGTCTTCCTAATGGTGCCATTCCTCCGCAGAGAACGCTGGCTGCTGCCTTCCAACCCCCCCAGCCCCTGACACAGGGGAGGCACAGAGATACGAGGGGTGAACATGGCCTTTACCTCCCCTCTGTGGAGACAAAGACATACATTAGCTGTGAGATTTATGACACGGCATTCATTATGACATGTGTGAATGTTAATTAACTGCAATGCTACGACAAACAAGACAGTAGGACTGGGTTTGGTCATATCAACTAATATTGATTATTTAACAAATGTGAAAGTCGTTTGTGCAGATGTGCACATAAACATAAAATATTCCATTTCACATTTTAGAGTACAGTGAAGGCAAAAAATACAAGTAAGGAATACAGTTTTTAAAATATACAGTACTTGAGCTGAGCTTCCACTTTTAGCAGCATCAGGACAACGTGCCAAAGGTCACATGTCTCCCCTTGACTCTGCCCAGTACAAAATAAATAACCAGATGAATCTGGAAGCAGGGAGGAGAAATAATTTTCCAAAATAACTTTCCTAAAATAACTAGCCATTTCCAGGACATATGACTTTTCTATCTCATTTTCTACATTTTTTTAAATGTGTGCTGGAAAGATTGTCACTTATTTTCCAGGTCTTTCAAGATGCGTGGG
This sequence comes from Cynoglossus semilaevis, assembly GCF_000523025.1. Lineage (NCBI taxonomy): Eukaryota > Metazoa > Chordata > Actinopteri > Pleuronectiformes > Cynoglossidae > Cynoglossus > Cynoglossus semilaevis. The sequence goes on from NC_024320.1 coordinate 17,828,952, forward strand.
AACCCTGCTCTTTTCTCACCATTATTCATCTTACCATTCCGTTAATTATAAGTTGTTTTATTTATTTTTGAGAGGAGCCTGCACATGTGTAAATATTTACTGGGATGTTCAAGTGTGTATGAGACATCGAAGGTTAAAATAGGACACTGGAATATGAAACGAGCTGGACTTAGTTACAGCCGAACCATCAGCTGCTGACCCTGCATGTGACGCTCGTACTCCGAGAAGTGGAAAGACCGAGAAGTGAAGATGAGACTCGAGATTTAAACATTTCTGTTGTTCACAGTGTGTCCTGATCTTTACTCTGGATTGGTATCAATCTGATATTGGTCAAAATGTTAGGATAAAACATAAAAAAAACTAAAAAAAAAACTACAGCCCGTCCGATCTGATACCTAAACCTTAATGCGCAACATGCCATAAATAGGGACAAGGTATCGGTTAATATCTGCATCGGCAGATACTTCAAGTTGCAGTACTGGTATCGGACATGAAAGCGTTGGACTGAGCCTTCCTTAACCTTCACACAAACTCACATTTTGGAGTTTTGCAGCAGACAGTTGGCGTTCAGAGCAGATGGATTGTTCTGGATCAAACCAAACCATCCAGTGAGGTCATAGCGGACAGGGTCACCGCCCATCAGGTGGTTGACCTCACAGTGTAGTGGCTGCTCACACTGACGCACTGCAGGGACACATGGATAATTCACACTCACAAACTGAGAGATTTACTGGACTTGTGTGTGGGGTTTTTCTTCTTTTTCAAATTACCCGTGTTGCTGTAATATTGGCACACTCTCTCCAAGGCTCTGCTTTCACTGGAGGCAGGTGTCATCATCTCCTCATCTAGAACCCACAGTAGACCTCTGCAGTCTCCATCTGCCGCCCTCACCTTAAAAACAACAAGCATTTACCACATTGACACACCTCAAACTAAAAAGAAAAAAAAATGTGTGTGTGTGTGCAGCCTGTGAACCTGAACTAAACAAATGAACCTGCAAACATATAAAGACGTTGATTCTTCTGAGGACATGATTGTTCCCTGTAATCCCTGCTGTATATTTCAGCTGCCCACTGATCAAGTCTTTTGAATTCCAAGGCTGAATGAAATTAATTTGTCTGAGAAAATGCTGATTCATACATTTCACAATAACAAAATGCAAAAGAGATTAAACAAAAAAAAGTCCCCAGTCTTGAATCCCAAAGAGAGCAGATGACTGTTACTCTTTTGTTTGTCTTTTCTGTCTTTTGTGTAGCTTCTGTTTTCAGCCGCACGTCTGCTGCTACAACATGGCCCTTTCATTGACTCATCCTGTTGACTGTACCTGGTATATGTTAGTGTTTTTTTATTATTTAACCTTAAATGATTGTATTACTGTAATGAAGAATACTGAGCTTCAGTGTTTGGTCAGCTTAGATTCATTAGTCACATCATTTCTGCTACTTTGTGACGTCTGTTAGAGCTGCTCAATATAATTCAATTCCACTGTATTGTTGTATTCACCAATGACAGGAAAGACCATGCTACACTTTGGTATGCTAGTCCATGCTGTGCTAAACTGTTCGTTTCTCTATGCTATGTTAGTGGTGTGTTGGTGGGGAACCTGGGGAGGGGCTTGATCAATGGCGGACACCACCTCAGCAGGACTGGTCTCTGGACATTCAAACTCTACTGGGACGTTCTCCTGAAGACACAACAGACCAGAGAACATTTTAAAATGCATTACATATTTACCACACCTACAATCAGGCCTAAGAACTGGATGGTCAGCAGGTCCATTGTCTTTGGATGTTCCAGTTTCATTAGGTTAACAAGACACAATAGACCTAACTGATGGGGAACTAAAAAAAAAACTAAAAAAACAAACAAAACTAAACTCTTCAGCTTCAAGTGTGCTATTACTTCACTATAGTTTGTCATTTTCTTCCCTAGCCTTAGAATCAGCCTATTATAAAACAATACGTCACTACACAGATGGGTGAGAAAGACAAGATTTATGAAACAAAAGGCAAAAAAAACCAAAACTCTTTTTTGTTTATCTTTAGAAGAATGATCACTTTCAGTTACTCCTGTCACCAGGGGTCGCCACAGCATTAACAACAAGGAACTGTTACACTGGACTATACTATAATTATGGTCTGCTCTTGGTCACTGCCTGTCATAATCAGTAGGCGTGTGAGTTTAGACAGCACATCCCTGTGGTGAACTGAGGAAGTGTCCTGGATGTTGTACAGACACAAAATCTCCAGCTAGCCTTCTTGTCCGCCTTCACCGACTAATGATTGTAGCCTGCGGTGAGTTGGCACTGCACATCACCTTGGCGTATCTTTCCAGCGTGTGTGTGAAGGTGTGTGTGTGGTGATGCTCCAGCAGCCTCTCTTGCAGGTAGTTGTGGCAAAACTCCGACCAGCCGGCCGCCTGTTCTGCTGCAGAATGTCGGGGGTTCCTCAGGCCTGGTGTGTCCACCACCATCACAGAGGCCAGGGCCAGCTGCTTTCCACCCAGAGCCCTGCAAACAGCACATTTTGTCTCACATACTGGACAGTCTGTATGTAATGCTGTATATAGATAGTAAACCCAGCAGAGTCGCAGAAAAAAATAAGAAAAATGTCCGAGTCGTGCCCAGACCTGGTGCCTTCAGGAGACCTACATAGGTTAGTCAGGTGTATCAAGGTGCTTTTGCACTGAGCACTTTATGGTCATTTGGCTAAGTTAGCATAGCATCTGTTTGTCTGAACAGTCTGTGCTGAAATTAAAGGAACATAATCTGCAGAGCAGTTTTTTTAGTCTGATTTGCAATTCATCTACTGCCAACTTTACAAACGATACCATCTGTTAAACACTGGCATCAAACCTGATTTATTCTTTACGACCATATATAGGCATTAAAATGTTTCTGTTATTGTTTTTTTTTTATTATTATTATTTTATTTTATTCTCCTCCATCAGATTTCCAGTCTATGAAATAAAAAGTATTATGGTCAACATGCAGCTTCTACTGTAGACCACACACATGGTCTACTTTTTTTGGCCAAAGACTGATTTCAAATAAGACAACATTTATACTGTACACACAAGTTGGTGTGGGTAAAACAAAAACAAAAAACAAACTCAGAAAAAACAATATTCAAATACATATAAAGTGTATGATTTATCTCTTTCTAAAATTATCATTATTAAATTAATTCTATTGATGTTATGTTTAAATGAATGCCTGATTATATCTGATTTTTTTTTTTTTTGTTTTTTTAATCTGACTGACTGACTTTGATCATTTAGTTATTATTTCATTTCTGTACCAAGAATACATTATTCCATAACTGGTCAAACTGCTGGTCAATTTGTTAAGAGGAAGCAGCGACATGCAGTGCACCGACACAAATCAGGGATCACACTGCTGATGTGAAATAATATGAAGCAGGAAGTGTTTTTCAGTTCCTCCTGATGACTCAGTCAGTCAGCAGGGGGCCTCGCTGTCGTTGCATCAGAATATGTGGGAAGATTCTCCTTTAAACATCCGACAACCCCACCTCCACTGCCTGTTTCTAAATCCGAGTTAGAAATAGACGCGTTTCCATTTCCTTTTAGTATCTCCTTGGTGTTTTCTTTATCAGTGAGGAATGTCTTTATTTTTTAGTTTATAATATGTTTTATTCATAATTGTGTGTCTGCGTGTCTACCTGTTGATGAATGAAACAATGGCAGTGAAGAGTTCTTCATAGAGTCCTGCAGCCATTCCTTCAACACACTGAACGGCTGTCAGTCTGGGACCTGCACAGATCAGAGCCAGACGTGGTGACACAGTCAATTTGTATTTTAATAAACATGACAAACTGTGTTAAAGGTGAGCCTGAAGCCTCTCAAAGACAAGACACCTGACAGTCAGCAGGTTTCAAACACGTATCTACACAAACAAGCATGCCACAATAAACATACTTTCAGTTCTGAGATTGTTTGCAAATTAATACGAGTTAAAGTAATCTGATATATCACTATGAATATGGTTGTATGTGGTAAGTGACTCCACCATGTTGTCTTTTTTTGCTCCGTGCTGCGTCTCCTCTGGTGAGCGAACTCTTACCCTCCTCCTTAACTGTGGTCCTCTCTCTGCTGCCCCCGATGGCTCTCTGCAGCAGCTGCTGCAGGTGATGTTTGAACACAGCAGTGTGCAGCTCGTCTCCTTCACAGCCCAGGACGCTGCTGGCCGTCTGAGCGCTGTCGAAATTCAAAAACTGCCTCCTGCCCACTGTGACAAACCAGAGGATGCACTTGTAAAAGAACGTGATCCAAAAGAACACTCTGAAGGTCAGCGTCACAAAGACACAGTGGGAGAAGATTGTGTTGTTAAAAAATATTTGAAAGGGGGAATGCAAATGGGGTCTCTCTCTGCTGCCCCCGGTGGCCCTAAAGTAAGCTACAGTAGTAGTAGTAGGGAGGTTGAAATGCAGTGTTTTATATATAGATTGCATATAATTTACTTGTTTTATTGAGGAAAAGGTTGTTGCAGAATTTGACTTTAATAAATATTAATCCTGTTTGGCCCCCGATTAACTGTATTTTAATGTTCTGCCCGTTCAGTGATTGAGTTCGAGTTTGACAACCCCTGCCTTAAATACTAGAAATAAAAATAATTACTACTTACTAAAACTTTATCAATGTACTGTTAATTATCTGACCTAATATATTGGAATTTTTGTTTAAATTTTTGACAATTTCTGCTTCTAAAAAAATGAACAAATATGTATGGCTTGTAAAATGTTTTCATATCTTCAGGAACTTTTTCAGGAACCTGATTCTGAAGAGTTCACTTCAGCTGTGTCATATGATAAAGTCAATAATAATGTTGCTGCTGCTGCTGCTGATGATGATGATGATGACGATGGTGAATGGTTGTTACCTCACAGCGCACCAGCAGCTCCCAGATGATAAATAGCAGCCAGAACGTGCCATATGGCTTTCTGCTCACTGGCTGAAAACCCCAACGTTTCCATGGCAGTCAGCAGCTTGGAGAAGGCCACAGACGCTCGCTGTTTCTCCTCCATCTGAGGACAGACAAGGAGAGGCAGAGGAGGATTGACAGTGGGAGTCATGGATTATCTCCCGTCACAATCGTTATCTCTGCAAACGGAGACATCTCAACACACATCATTACACTTTTACTTTTCTACTCCTTCTGTATCTCAGCCTCAGCTGAACTTCCCTTTCTGTAGAGATTTGTCATTTACAACTTTTATTGTTTTTAATACAGCTAAAGTTGGGGATCAGGAGCTAAAACCCTCGTCATATATCTCTTTAAAGGATTTTGAAAATTGTAAGCAATCCACCGAGTCAGAGCTAACGTGATCCATGTCTGAGGTTATGATGACGTCTGTTCTATCTTTAGAGCAGTGAGCTCAAACAAAACAAGACGTGGACCTGAAAACAAGACAGAACATGTTATACAGAAAAACACACACACACGCACACACACACACAGCCAGTGTACCTTATTTGGATTTACAATGCCAAAGGAGTTGGCCTCCAGCAGCTGGTGCAGCTGCAGTTCTGTCCTGAAGACAAAGAAACAACAGAGTTTACTGTACAACTAATAACAACCGTAACAACTGACCAGCTGACTGACAATTGTCCAATTGTCAGTTTGGGAGACTTTCAACTAGTGATCATCAACTGGAGGCCTGTGGGCCAAATGTGGACCGTCAAACCCGGCTGAGGATTTGATTCTAAAATTTAAGCAAATAATAAGGCTAAATAAAAATGTGATTTTTATTTGATTTTATAGGCCCCAAGGTGTCTGTCGAGAAAAAACCTGGCCCTCTGAATGCAACTCTTGACTCGTTCTACGAGCCACCGTTAAGACGTCGATGATATGTAAATAAATGCCTGGGTTACTTTTTTAAGAAAGAGATTTTTGAATATGTCAAAAACTCTTTGACCCTAGGATGTTGTTGGAGGGTGTATGTGGCAGTCAACCATTAGGGGGAGACACAGCTGTTGGAGACTGAAGCCAAGTAATGATTATTGGCCTGCAGAGCCAGGATCTGTGTGCATTTGTCACACATACTTCACTGTATGTCCTTGACTGTAAAATCTCCTCCAAGGACAGTTTACCTCATCTCCGCACTGAGTCCCGCCAGCATCTGAGAGAAGACCAGGAAGTTGCCCTCTCCTGGGGTTTTCTGACACACTCTCCACTTGTCCAGCATCATGGTCTGACGAGAAGCAGAGGGAGTGAAGTGTCACACAGGGGTCTGACATGTTAGGTATTGATTTTGAACCATGAGTAACTCGCATTCGATCATGCAGACCATGTTCCATCGCTTTCAAATCTCCAGAAATAACTTGATTCGGATTCAACCTTCAGGACTAAGAAGTGATTTTACACGTGTGGTCAACATGCCTGCAGGTGTCCAGCTGAGGCCTGTCCAGCGTGGTTAAAGTCCAGCGAGAAGACCATGGCGAAGCGAGATGAAGCGTCACTGTGCTGGGAGCTGACACAACCAAACGCCCTGAGGATCGTGAACATGGCCTGCACACGCTCCACTGAAGTGTGGAATCACAAGTGGGGGAAAAAAAAAAATGAAATTTTGCAGTGTTTGGGCAGAAATCCTCACGTGTTTTGTTTTTTTTTCTCACCGCTGACGTTCTCTCCTGATGTTCCAGCCTGTTTGAGGAGGGCGTGTGTGAATGTTTGGCACGCCGTTGTCTTGCCTGTCCCGCTGCGTCCTACAGCGCACACGCTGTGATCTCTGCGGGTGCCCACCAGGGACACGTACACCCGTTTGACTAAGGCCGCCATGGCAGGGGGCGCCTCCCACACTGACTCTCCTCGCCGAGACTTTGGAGTCTGAAAGGAGAGACAGAGGCAGAAAATATGTGAAATATTTGGACAGATGAGATATTTCACATCATCCAAGAGGCCGGACGCTTCAGTTCTAACTGACTGCTGGAAAAAACCTCACAGTGGAAATGTGTATGTGCTATCGCTATAGCAACGACTATAAGATAAGAAAATACTAGAACTGGAACATTTTACTACAGACTACAACGCCGTCAACAAATACATTCAAATCCACTGGAGATGTTAGTGGAGACACGCTGCTCTGAACATGAGGGACGACAGAGAAGTCAACAGGAAACTGATTCACACAGACCAGAATAACATTCCATCACGTGAGGACGACGAGGTGAAGGAACAGTCACACGTTAGAGGAGCCCTAAAAACGGGGAAGGGAACAATAATAGATGGAATAACATCGTTAGTCTGCCGTCTCTGAAAATCTGAAGGATTATTAACAATCACCAAGACAAATCTCTCGGTGCAAAGAAATAATAGACGAGAGAGAAAAACCTAACAAGACACAGGTGTAGCGCATTAGCACGACAGCGGCTAAACACAAGGGAGGGCAGGTGCAGGTGATTAAACTGACATTAGCAACAGGAAGATGCTAACGGAAGGAGAATGACCCAGAGAGAGAAAGAGAGAGAGAGAAAGAGAGAGAGAGAGAGAGAGAGAGAAGGGGTGAGGGACACAAAGAAGAATTCAGACAGAACAGGAGGAACAACAACACAGCAGTGGTGACAGCGGTGACAGTGGTGACACAGTGATGCTGATGCAGTGACCCTCACCTTGCTGTGGGTCTGCAGCGGGGGCCATAAGTTGACCAGGTTTGGCCCAGCGTCCGTCAGTGGCAGGTTAGCCCGAGCTCGACTGGTCAGCGTGTGGAGAACTCCACATTCGTTCACACTATGGAGGTCGCTCAGGTCATCGCACAGGTCCAGCTCTGATGGGTTACACTGTGCAAGAGACAGCCATGTTAAAGGACCAATCCATGTTTTATAGCAGTACAAGTAATGCATTATATATAAATTATGGCTGTCTAAATAAAGAGATGTTGACTCTGATCACCCAATCCACCAATGCCTGACCTTTTAACCCCAGACAGAGTGATTTGAGGTCATTTACCTTCTCAATTTCATTTTCTGTAACATCATGTAGTGAGCCATCAGTTTGCAGACGGACCCTAACTCGGCCCTCTGGCAGTTCTGGCGTTCCTTCGTCTGGTTTCAGCTGAGTGGCTGAAATGAAAGAATAATTATTGGACCTGTTGTAAAAACTTCTACTGTATCAGAAAGGACAGTTGTTGACTGGTCCTGATTAAAGAATGTATCTGTACGATACAACAGGATTTAATCTTTACAGTACATGGTTCACTGCCTCTGTGATCTACTGCTGGATCACCACCCACTTACTGGGCACCTGTCTTACTCAATTTCTG
>NC_024320.1:17837609-17892361 GCF_000523025.1 Cynoglossus semilaevis
AGAGAGAGAAAGAGAGAGAGAGAGAGAGAGAGAGAAGGGGTGAGGGACACAAAGAAGAATTCAGACAGAACAGGAGGAACAACAACACAGCAGTGGTGACAGCGGTGACAGTGGTGACACAGTGATGCTGATGCAGTGACCCTCACCTTGCTGTGGGTCTGCAGCGGGGGCCATAAGTTGACCAGGTTTGGCCCAGCGTCCGTCAGTGGCAGGTTAGCCCGAGCTCGACTGGTCAGCGTGTGGAGAACTCCACATTCGTTCACACTATGGAGGTCGCTCAGGTCATCGCACAGGTCCAGCTCTGATGGGTTACACTGTGCAAGAGACAGCCATGTTAAAGGACCAATCCATGTTTTATAGCAGTACAAGTAATGCATTATATATAAATTATGGCTGTCTAAATAAAGAGATGTTGACTCTGATCACCCAATCCACCAATGCCTGACCTTTTAACCCCAGACAGAGTGATTTGAGGTCATTTACCTTCTCAATTTCATTTTCTGTAACATCATGTAGTGAGCCATCAGTTTGCAGACGGACCCTAACTCGGCCCTCTGGCAGTTCTGGCGTTCCTTCGTCTGGTTTCAGCTGAGTGGCTGAAATGAAAGAATAATTATTGGACCTGTTGTAAAAACTTCTACTGTATCAGAAAGGACAGTTGTTGACTGGTCCTGATTAAAGAATGTATCTGTACGATACAACAGGATTTAATCTTTACAGTACATGGTTCACTGCCTCTGTGATCTACTGCTGGATCACCACCCACTTACTGGGCACCTGTCTTACTCAATTTCTGTCAAACATAATAAGTAAGAAGTTTTTTTTTTTCTCTCACCAAGGGCAAAGCCATCTTTTTGGACTAACCACACGGTTCCAGCTTCATACCACACGTCCTTCACCTGAGACAGAGACAAAAACAAACTTTACAGAATCCCACCTTCAGTTTCTTCCATTGGCTGATGTGATTAAAAGAAGGGGATCAAAAATGAACATGTTAATCATGTTAATTCTTTTTTGAAAATAATTCAAATTCATATTCTAACTCTTTTAACCGTTTGTTATCTACACACCTCAGGAAAGATTTTTAGTTTCACCAAAGTCACTCAAGCCTAAAACACCACCTCAACCCCCAGCATGGATTTATTAAAGCTTCGACTTCAGGTTCTTTAAATACTCACCCGTTACTGTGTGATTACTATGACGACCAAACAAACATACCTCTTTCTTACGCTCCGTCACAACCGAGTCTGCTTGCCTGCCCTCTGGCTCCTGCCTCTCCTCCATCTTCTCCTCCTCTCTCCTCCTGCTCTGGTCAGCCTGTGCTAACTTCTGGCTCTTCTTTTCTGACCCCATGTGCTGATGCTGAGGTTTTAGAAGCTTCACTTCCTGTTTGGCCTGCTGGTTGCCTTCAGATTCAGGAGTGAGGATGTACCTCTGGGTCGAGGACCTGTTTCCTGGCGGCTCAGAGTTGCACACGTGCTCACTGTTGCTGTTCAGCTGCTCGGCTCGGAGGGCCATCTCAGCTTCCAGGATGGGAGGAGTCTGGTCAGGGTTGAGGAACTGCTGCACCAGGATGTCGCTCAGTTTGCTCGGCTGCAGTGGCAAAAATCGAGGGTGGAGTTAATCAGGTGTGAAACTGAATGGCCCTTTAATAACACAGACGGAAAATTAAAACTGAGAGTCTGAAAGCCTGCAGAGAAAAACAGCATGTGCATGAATAAAGTCTGTGGAAATGTAGGCCTCATTTCACTCAATAATATCAGCAAATCATTTATCCATATTAGTAGAATTTCAGTAAGAAAATGTATCTTTAACTGTGAACTGACATGACATAAGTCAAACCTTAATTGTAGAGTTGTAAAAAGGGAGTTATTTAAACGTTGTTATTTGTGTCTATGGTTTTAAATAGCAGCTTAGCTTAGCACAGAGACAGGATGAAGAGGAAAACGTTAAACCTTTCCTTTTTTTAACAGACACAATCAATTTGTGTATTGATTTGAGTGTATTTAGAGAAATAAGTTGAATTAGAAACCTTTCCTTTTAACAGACACAATCAATTTGTATAAGTGTATTTAGAGAAATAAGTTGAATTAAAAAAGTGCTTTAAGCTTTATCAATACCTTAAACACAAAGGAAATCAACCACAGAATCATATCACATTTTTCACCTCAGTCATTTTTATGGGTGCCAGGAAGTGACGGGGCGACAGAAGGAGCAGGGGAGTAAATTGCTTAATAAAATTTAATGAACCCATTTCTTTCATTTACCTTATCAAAATAGGGTAGAGTTTATGCTGTGTTATATGCACAGCTCCACAGAACACTGTTGCTCTGTGTTGTACTCAGTTGGCCTGTGGTCTCATTACCTGCGATGTCCATCAGTGACTAACAGCTGCCGCAGACATATTTGTCAAAAAAGTGTTTTTTTTTCCTAAATCCAAAAATACCGCAAAGGACTAAATTATGAAAAACAATAAAACTGTATCAAGACAATCGACTTGTGAAGAAGGATAAACAAGGAGGTCACTCACAGCTTTGTCTTCTTTGACCTCCGGCTCCTTCTGTTTGGTTTCCTTTTCTGATTCTCGGACCAGCTGTTTGAGGAAGCCCCCTGGAAGAGCCGAGAGCGGCGGTGGAGGAGGCACAGCTGTGGGCACGGGTTTGTTCTCCTCTTTTATCTGTTGTTGGTGAGAGCGGAACGAATTAAACAAACACAGAGATACAGGTCTTGGTGGGCTCTGTAGGGGGCAGTAGAGTTCCCAACAGCAGATGCTGTGGGACGTCTCTGACCCACGTCAAGATGTTTGTCAGGATTAAAGTATTTAAGGACAAGGTCCACAGAGTAGACAGGATTTAAAGTACAGTACAGGAGTCAAACTGTTGCTGACTTGTCCTTGTACTTTAAATACTTGTTTTGTGGAGTTGTTCCATAATTCAGTACATTGTTTCAGTACATTCAGTATTATTTTATATTAAGATATATATTAACAAACATATATCTAACATATAAGGTAGTTAGATTATTATTCATTTTTAAAAGCTTTACCTTTAATTTTGCCAAATGATTTCTTTTATTAAATAGCGTGCAGCATGGGGTGCTCTTGCTGTTCTGTTTTCAAAATAACTTCTAAAAAATGTTTTTGTACTTTAATTCCTAAACATTGAAATTCTTTTTCATCTAAGAATTATCTGTCAAATGGTTTATGTGTTTGCTTTTTGTAGAATCATCGACAGCTATGACTCATGGGTCCTGCACTGTGAGTGTATGACAATAAAACCCAACAAGTACACCAGGCAAGACAGACTGGGCAAAAACATTTAGAGGGATTTTACAAATCAAGTCTTACAAGGCTTTCAATGTATGAGCAGTTACGTTGGGTTTAGTTCATTGTCAAAAAATACCAAAATATTACCAAAAAAAAAAGTCCTTTTCACACAGGTCACACAGTTCACATCAGTGCATGCAAGACAAATCCTTCAATCAAACTCAATTCATGTGTTTTCTTTGAATAAATAAAAAAAGATAATAATAAAAAATAAAAATATAACTTTGGTTCAGATATTTGTGTTTGTTAGCACATTTGAATAAATAAAAAAATAATAATAATAAATAAAAATATATAACTTAAATGGTTCAGATATTTGTGTTTGTTAGCACGACATTTAAAAAATAAAGGTTCTTAAAGTTTAGTTGTGACAAACTAACACCACTTGATGTCAAAATCCTATCCATTCCTGTCACCTATTCTGTGAAACAGTTGCCACTTACCTTGTTTCTCCTCAACTCAACAATCCTACATTTGTACTTTAGTTTATCATTAATCAGCCATCTTAGCATCTTGTTTGTAGATTCTTATATATTTGGTAAACACAAACACAAAATGTGGGGCTTTCTAAACAGGCTTGTTCAATAGAAATGTACACAACAGACCGATCTGGTCTCTATAAAATGACCTTGAGTCAAAATGTTACTATGAAGTACTTATAAAGACATACAAGATCGTGATACAAGAGCACAGGTAGCATTGGAAGATTACAGAATGTGCTGTCTTGACCCACGTTTTAGTCACCTGTATTCTAGATACAGCCCACTAGAGGGCTGTATCTAGAATACCTAAAAGAACTACTCGACCAGGTGAGTTCTCCGATATTAAAAAACCCTAAAGTTGAAAAATAAAAACACAAAATAAATCAATGAACATCCACATGCAGATTTCACAGTCACAGTTTACAATGTCAGCCAGTTAGATTGTGTTTACCTCGTTCTCTAGCATCAAAGCTCACAGTCACACAAACGTGCATCGGCACAGCATGCAGAGAAAGTGCACCTCCCTTCTGCTCCCACAGTTTTAAACGTGAAGACAAAGCCATGGCCGGACTGGAGGGGGTGGAAGGATGCCCAGGCGGGTGAGACGTGCGTGAGTGTGTGCGCTTCGTGGGTGTGGGTTGTACCGGTGACAGCCAGTTGTGATCAGCAGTGTTCTTGAGCTCTGTTTGTAAATGTTTGTGCGTGTGGTGAAGAACACACAACCTGACAACGGAGGGAAACAAGTGGTTAAAGAAAGGTCTCCCTCTCACCCTCACCCTCACCCTCACCCTCGACTGATCTGTTCACTGGATCTTTTTGAGTGTGCGTAATTATAGTTTTGTCCTGACGTTGTTGAAGGAGTACAGCTCCACACATCATCGAGCCCTGTACATACAGTACACGCCCTGATGTGTATCCTCAGATGGTATCGCTAGTCTCCAGAGCTACATTCATAACTTGACAATGTCCAAACAGTTTTGCTCGAGTTACAGAAATAGAACCAGTATTAAAATATTTTACTAACCAAGGTGTTTTATTAGAAAGTCGACTCACTGATTGCGTTCTATAAAGTCTCAGTTAGGTTTTAGTTTGACACGTTTTTATGTGTAATGCTAACACTTTTGAGTCCAAGAGCACAGCTAGTGGGGACGAGGTAGAACAGGAAGTCTTTATTCATCCCGCAATGCGGAAATTTCCAATATGATCCTTAAATTTGAAGATTTGAAGACACAAACTGTATAGAAAAGGCAGTTGACGAATCAAATTTTTATTCTCCTGTTGGTCTAGTAAGAGATTCAGAATTACTGTTGGCCACCCAGAAACTTCCAACTGGGGATCTTGTGTAACTCAGAATCTGTTTATTGTTCATGGTGTTATAGTCTTTCTTTAAACATTTGACAATCTATGTGAGATGTTTTTCAGAGTTGTTAGGACATTAGAGTAGCAGGTCAGCTGACTGAAAGTTCTTATCGTCACAAGTTAGAAGGTTTAAATGGACAGATTCGGTCTAGATTCGGCCATTGCATTAATTAATCAGAAACAAAAAATATATAAAATTAGTTTTAGGGCCAAATCACTTTCAGTTGTAATAGTGATGATATGATGACATTTTTAAAGATCCAGGAAGAAATAGTCATTGTAATAAACAATAGTCATAGTCATACGAGGTAGGTCTACGAAATAGAAATGTAGCCACAGTCGCTGCAGTAGGAATTATCTCAGATGAAACCTTAAAATATGAAATACAGTTTCCTTCCATGGGTATAAGTACTCTGTAAGAAAAATATTTAATAAAAGTTAAAAAGTACTTTTATACTTTGAGTGTATGAGGCAAGGCTAAGACGGACACAGAACATAAACGCGTCTAAACCTTCCTAATGCTACGAGCTAATACAAAAGTATTAGCCTTGTCTGAACAGCTTAACAACTATCAAAGTAAAACATGGCAGTTTGCCAAAACTGGTTCAACTTCTTAAAAAAAGAGCAGAAAGACAGAAATATTTTTTAGTTTAGTTTAGTTTAGTTTAGAAACTGAAAACCGACTGTAAATGTATCTTTAAATTTAGGTTCAAGTGAAAACATAAACCGCTGTCAATAATCGACCAATCATATTCCAGCTTCTCTCCACAATCTGATTGTCGCTTGATTAGAAAGACCGTATAATTTCTGCGTTATAATCTGGCTAACGCCACCGTCTGGTGTCACAAACACCCGGGCCCTGGCAGTCGTCCTGTCCAAGTCTGAAGAACGCTCTCACTTTTCCAACATTCAACAAACGCCACACAATAACATCAGCGACGAAGACATACCTCAAGAAAAAGTCAACGTCGTGGCTAACAGATCCAGTTGGCTAACGGCCGATGCTCCGAGGCCAGAGACTCACGAATGCACACACACTGTGGGGAAACAGACCGAGAGAAGAGTGTAGAAATACAAGTCCGAAATAGAGACACCCCTTACCCCCCACACACACACACATACACAGAGATAAGCAGCAGGACAGAGTTGACAGACTTTTTCTATAAATACCTGTGGCACCAGGCAGCAGTAGGGAGAGGGGGGAAGGGGAGGGGGGTGACCCGCTGGACACTAGAGGACACAGGATGAGACGTAAAACACCACAAAAACACACTCGGTGTCATCCACAGATCACGACTTTTTTAAACGCTGTCTGTCGTTGCTTTTAATGCTTCATGACTGTCAGTGTGTGAGTCACAGACGCCACCAGAGGGCACAAGTGGTCATGTAGGTGAGCACCACATCAGCTGTCCACTTTAACTGACAGCTCCAGCTGCAGCGAGGTGGAGGAGGAGGAGGAGGAGGCCACTACCGTGATGTGAAATCTAGCGACATCTAGTGGTCAAGCTGAATAATGGATTGCATCTTGTATAGATCTTTGCTGATTGGACAAGGCAAAAAGTACCTGAAAAACTAAAACTCATTGATGGTTTATGATCATTTTACAACTTTGGACAGAAACCAAAAACTTTACAAACAGGTTTCCATTCACGCTTGATTGAAATTTTAATGTTGGCTCTGATTTCGAAAATATTTCGTCTTGTCAGCAGGGGTCAGTGTTGTATTGAAACATGAACAAGGTTCATTCGTAGTTGAGTATTTTCGATATGTACTGTATATATATATATATATATATATATATATATTCACGCATAAAGACGCATGTGTGTACATTTACTTAAAATCATTTATAATGTATACGAGCTCAACATATTTTCCAATGTCTAAGAACCCAACTATGTACACATATAGTAAATATATAAACAAATAAGCATATAAAAATATGTATAAACATTAATATGTATGTATAAAGCTATAAATTGTGCGTATACAAATTAACCCTTTGATGCATGACCCATATATACCCATGATATACTGAGTTAAAAAAATGTTTTTATGTGTTTTTAGACATAAAAATAAGAACTGATTTGGTTCTGTTTTGATACACCAAATTTTCTTTTTGAATGTTAACACAATTATTCTGCAGTTGCAAAGGCTGACCACTGTATGGCAGTGTTGGGTGATTTTCAGGCATCCACTGTAGAGGCTTATATGCAACACTGCCGTCAAAACCTATTCTTATCATAGAAAATGACATTTTAATAGCTGTCCACTGTAGTGACCGTCATGCATGAAAGGGTTAATAGTGTATATGAGGTAGTATCAGAAACTGTTAAAGAAACAAGTTTGACAAGAAGCAACACGGAAAAAAAGATTTTTATTCATGAATCGTTTTGTACAAGCAGTCCAACACGCAACTTCCTACCTGTCACACACAAAAAAATCTTTGAAATAAAATAAATTTACTAATAATCATTGAATATTATCAATTATATATCAGTATTATCATATCCTTAACGGTAATAACCCAAAGCCAGTAGTATTTGTGTTTGTCTGCAGCGTATGAAAAAAAACAAAAACAAAACAAAAAACAACAAAAATCAAATGAACCAAAAACAGAACATTGAGTTTATGATGGGTGTAAATTGCAGGGTTTTCTACAGTGAGCCCTCAGCCTGGAGCTCCCACGTGTGGAGAGGTGGAAAGACAGAGAGACAGAAAGCGAGGAAAAGGGAGAGCTCCTTGCACATGCAATAAACATGAAAGAGCAAGAAGTCCTGTATTTAAACAAAAATAATCATCTGTAACTCGCAGGTACAATATCTAAAGTCTTTATGTGCAAGATTCGAGCTGAAGTCTTCACCACAAACAATTATACTCACATCAACGAAAAAAAAAAGAAAAAGCCCCAAACTTCCCCCGACAATTTCATTTTGTTTTCTACGTTAAATTTTTAAATAAACCTAAAGCATTTTCTCATTTTATATACACATATATTTATATATACTTTAATTTTTTCTCCTATATGCCAACCTTTTTAAATGGTCTCATCTGAGCTGAGAATGGGTTTAGGACCAAAGATACACAAGAGAGAAGAAAAAAAAAAAAAAAAAACAAACCAGATTAACATATAAAGTGATTGAGAAGCACACATACAAGTACACAAACATACACTTGGAAAATAAGTCAATTAAATGGGCATGTATGTGTGTGTGTGTGTTGTGATGGCAAAATGTTACAACACACATAACAGGGCACACACACACAAAAAAACTCTAGCAAATGTTTGGTCACAGTTTTTGTACCCTTTGAAAAAACTTATCCCAAGCACATTTACGTACGTATGTGTGTGTGTGTGTGTGTGTGTGTGTGATCTGTAGTTTCTCCACAGACAGACAGGTCCTATGTTGAGGAAAAGGAGGCATTCCGTTGGTTCTATTCCATCAGCGACAGTTATTTGGCACATTAAACACCTATTAGGTAACACACTGGGCTAAAAAGGTGCAACGACGTACAATTTCAATGAAAACAATTAAAAACCATTTTGGTTTACAACAATAAAAGACACCTTGAGAGGTGACCACATTTCTCTAGAAGATGATAATCTCCCCCTGACTTGTAAAAGCTACAGAGACAAAAGCGGGGAAAAAAAGAAAAACAACAAATGAGCCTTTTCCTACTGCAGGTCAGACTGGCAAAGCTGTGGAAATGCAGGGAAATCACAGACAGGGACGTTATACTGCATGAAGGAAGAAAACAAACAAACAAACAAACAAACAAACAAAAACCCTGAAATTAATGACTGAGTCAAAACCAGAAGCTGGTTTGCCTTTCCACCGCTGCGCTCTACGTTCATTGGACCGTGATGACACCTGCGACGCCCCCTCTGGTAAAGCACATGGTCACATTCAGTGAAGACTTAAGAATATAACACAGATAAACACAACTAGAAATGGACTTTAAGAAAAACGATCACCCTGAAACACAATTCTTTGAATAAAGCAGCACAACCTGTCACTGACCGCTCTGGTCCACGGAGCTGGAAACTCAACACTGCAGTGACGTGTCGTTGTTCATTTCCTGTCACCTAATGATCAGAGTAACACTGGTGGTCCGTCTGGTGAACATCTCTCTCACTACACCTCCCTGTCCCCACATCAGATGAGATTACACTGAGCAGATGTGTCAAAAGAGTGATTTACAAATTACTGATCAACAGACAGACGCGGTCATCATCTGCACGTTGACCGATGGTCGTCCTTCCGACTTGTTCAACCTTCTGTTTACTACAGAAATTCTCAGACTGGCCAAATGAAACACTTGCAAAAAAAATAAATAAATAAAATTTTTGAAGCCAAATTGGCAAAAATAAAAATTAAGTAAATCCATGAGAGTAAAGTTGTAAGATTACCAGGATGAAGTCGAAATGTTATGGGAATAAATTCAAAGAATTACAAGAAAACAGCCGTACATTTAACAAAATTAAATCCTAAATCTATGATGACTGAAATTCCACACATATGAAGGTGTAAGTTAAGGAGCCAAATCCATGTGGGTTGGAACTTCATCTACTGGTTCACCATAAAGTTCGTACAAGGAACTAAATCCTAATCTCTGAACGTTGTAGGATTTATTTATGATTAATAAAAATGTATGAAGTTTGGCCTGTTTTAATTGGCTATTTAAAATAACTTGTTAATGTGAAGTTTTTTAGCAATAATCCTGGAATATTACGACTATGTTTTGGTAATATCACTCATCATGTTCTCACTTTTTTCTCTCAATTTGAGATTTTTGGATGTAGTTGGATCAAGAGCCAAAACCATGGCATAGTAGTGTGACTTGTGTCTTGTACTGTAATCTGGTTGGCTGGCACCTGCACTGACATGATCACATGATGCAGCGTCCCACAGACGGAGGCAGACGCACCCCTCAGACAAACATTTAAATGAAACCAAAACAGATTTTTTTTAGGTAAAAGTGATCATAAATGTCAAAACGCTGGAATTCCAATGGCCTCAAATGCACCATGTGGCTGCATCAGAACTGTCACTAATCAACACATCAGATTTCATCCTCTGTTGGCATTCGGTTTTCTAAAAGTACCAATTGTTGCCCTTATGGTAACAAAAAAAAATGTAGCAAAAGGAAATATGAAAACAACTCTGCAGTAAATTCTCAGGAATGTGTTTACAGTTAATGTTAATTCAGCTTTTGTCTTTTCTATGTCTACAGATTAAGACTGATGACTGCACTCAACACCATCTTGATTTATCACCTGGAAAAACCCTTCACCGGCTGTTTTTGTTTTTGGCCATGTAGTTTATTATGTGGAATTCTGGGAAATGTAGGCCAAACCAACTAGTTTGTAGATGAGGGTGTGACAAGCTGAGGTGAGCCGTATTTGCTGCGTGTAAAGCAGGGCTTGTCTTTGAATCATCTCTCTGCTGCTTTCTTCTCCTAAAAGTCCAGCGTCCTCAGCAGCTGACCTGCTCCCACAGGTTGAGAAACCAGAGCAGGCGGCAGCAGAGATGTGATGGTCAGAAGCTAAACCTGGCCATGTTTAAGAAAAACAAGAGTCGACAGTTCGAATGAGGTAATGCAGTGTCTCCCTCCTCCCTCCCCCTCCCCCGGCCTCCCCTCATCTGCTTTCTTTCCTCCCTCCCTCAAAAGCCCGGACAGACTCACAGACAAGCCAATACAGAGACAGCCCCAGATAACGCAAACGTTTCACACTGTAGACGCAGAGCCAAAAAAAAAAACCAAAGACAATGGGGTGGGGGCTGCTTATATACAGTCACCCCTCACCACCCCCCACCACTATATCATCCTTTTCACAACCTTCATTACGTGACAGTTACAACTGTTGTAGTCAAAGTCCCACGGTGTGTGTGTGTGTGTGCATACATATATTTATATACACATATATAAATATATGTATGTTTTATGTATATATTAATCTCCATGGCAACCAAGCAGCGCTCTGTCACCCACTGAAATATCAGTCTCTATGGTAACTGGCTCTGCACAACAGCCAATCAGAGAGGAGAGTCTTTCTGTGATCCTTGTTTCTTCTTGCTTTTCTGCTCTGGAATGATCAGTCACACATCAACACGGCCACGGGCACACACCCTCCCTCCTTTCTGCGAGTGAATATATGTGTGTGTGTGTGTGTGTGTGTTACGTGTGTAATGGCTGGATAGCAGGAGGAGAAGGGGTGACGCTCAGGTGATTTCAAGTAAATATTAATGTTGGCACTTTATGCACATACTGTAATAAGGTGGGGAGGGGAGACAAGAGGAGAAGCAGTTTTTTTCCTCTGTGTTTCTCACAGTAAACAGAAGCTGGGGCTCAGAGGCTGTTGGACGTCTGATCATCGCCGGGTTCTGGACTCATCCAGTACAAACACAGCCAGGTGGACAGGGACGGGGGACGGGGGGAGGGGAGGGGTTAGCAGAGCAAAGGAGTGGGCGGGCGGGTCACATCCTCATCACATTTATGCAGAGATTCTTCTACTTCAAAATCTCAACAGTTTTATTAGTGCCTCCCCTCTCTCTCTCTCTCTCTCTCTCTCTCTCTCCAAGAGTGGCAAGGTATTGTGGCAAAAACAAGCTCTTTTAGAAAGCTCTTCTGGTTGGTCATTATAGTGAGTATGTGTGTGTATGTGTGTGTGTGTGTGTCTGAGAGTGTGTGTGGTGTGTAAGAGGCTGGTGGTCATACTCTGTTCACACACACCATGATGCATAACCGAGCAAAGGTCTGGTAGCTGATGAGAGGAGAGCGGCGTGAAGGGACTAAGTGTGTGTTGTTGTTGTTTTTTTGTTTTGTTTTGTTTTTTTCGTGTGTGTGTGTGTGTTTATCTGTGTGTCTGTGTCTGGTATCTGTGTATTCGTATGTGAATGTGTGCGCTCCTGTTCACAGTCCATTGCTGTTGCGGTGTGTGAGGGGAGGTTTGGAGAGCTCCACCACTCCGGCGCGGCCTTTTCCGATGACTTTGGGAGCGCGACGCAACAACTTCTGGGCTTCTGTGAAAGTCTCCGTCAGCTCTTTCTTCCACTGCACGAACTCTGGGTCGCTCTGAGGACAAGACCAGGACAGACAAACGCACGACAGGATAAGCGACATGTCGCAATGTTTCAAAACAGAGCAGTCAAACAACAGCAGCCGTACCTCGCACTGCAGCACAAACTGCTTCCCTCCTTTGATTCGCAGCAGGATGCACTTTTTGTCTTTGATGTGCGTCTCCTCCACGGTCACGATCTGCTCCATGGTCAGCAGATTTTGCTGCAAACAAAGACGGCCAGTGAGTGTGAGCAAAGTTAAAGACCGACAGAGGAGAGGTCCGAATGTGAACCATCAGGTCTGGAGTGGAGAGGGTGAAGCTACGCTGGTGCACAGCTGCCATCCAGGTCAACAAACTAAAGCCAGCGCAGAGCTGTGGAGGAGACTGAGCGGCTGAAACTGCCTCAGTGGATGAAAACAAACTGACTTTGTTCATCTGCTCAAAAGGACTGTGAGCTAACTTCTACCCAACACTAATGTAGAGCAATTACACACCAGGATAATTCAGGTGGACGGGGTTCGCTTTGGTTCGGTTCACTTTAAAAATGTACTGATGCATTTCCCACTGCAAGCAAACTGAGACCTACGTCAGCAGGCAGACCAGAAATGACTTGTTTGGTCCACATCAGAGTTCAGCAGAGCTCTCAGACCTTCCCAAACAAAGTAGATCATCTGGATGGATTGAAGTGGATCAAACAGCTCTGGTGGAAATGGGACATACGACAGTGTCTCCTGTGCAAGACCAAAGTCAGGAAACACTGCAAACACTTTGGAAACAACTCTGCTTTGACGTGCATTTTGCCTTTGATTAAATCACTGATACAAAACCCAGATTCATGAACGCCGACCTTATGTGAATGCAGACAGGCAGCATGGACACCAACACCCCCTGAATGAGCAGCATGTCAGGAAAATTCATTTGAATGTGAATTCTTTGGACACGACCGTAGGTCTGAAGCAGGGGAGGACAGAGGGCGGACTCTACTTTGAGACATCAGGGACGGAGAGGACAAGAGCAAGGACGTTGACGCACTCTTGCAATACTCACCCCGTCTCTTAGCTGTTTTAAATGTTTCAGCCATGTCTCCTTGAGTTTGGAGTGAGGACAGAGACAGACAGACAAACATAATCATGCACTGACAAACAGAGCAGGGACAGTACCAAGGATCGATCTGTCCCAGAGAAAAGACAGAGTGACAGACAGAGAGACAGACAGACATTGGACAGACTGACACATCTAGACCACACGTGTCAAACTCAGGCCCGCAGTGTAATTATATCTGGCCAGCGAGATCATATCAAATACGTACTAGAGTCGGCCCCGTTAGTATATGGGATTTGTAGTATTAGTGGTGTTTTACCACATACATTTTGTTTTTTTGTTGTGTGTGTTTACATTGAAAAGGAACTTGAAAGGCTGCATTTCAAACTTAATTTCCTCATGTGTTTATAATATTAAATTTTGGTTGTTCCAGAATTAATGTTTACTCAAAATTTTAAAAACTTTGTTTCCATATGAAAAAATTCTACATTACAGATCTGGAGAGAAGGGGAAACACGCACGATTGCCATCACTTTTTAAATAAATATTATGTTTGGCCCGCGACTTCGTCCCAGTTTTTAATTTTGGTTTGACACCCCTGATCTAGACAGGTAGTATTAGTAAAACCAGAGGACGTCACGACTTAGTAAAAAAACAAAAACCTATCCAAACAGTTTGGTAAGGTGAACTCACCCGTGATTCGCCCTCCCCTCTCCACTCCACGCGGTTGGGAAAGAGATAGAAGTAGCGGCGCTGCCACTGAGTCAGGAACGGGTTTCCTAGCTTCAGCATGTAGCCGTGCATTATGCAGTCCTTACCCAGGGCGTAGTCTGCACAGAGACAGATGTGGTCAGGAGCTGCCGTTGAAAAAACAACTGTAATGGTTGTAACCTGTTCTCCCGGCCTTCTGACCGGCTGTCATCATTACCCTCCTCGTGGCCCAGCTGCTTGTTCTTGGCCCTCTTGCGAGCCTCTGTCTTGTCTGTGTCTGAGTTGACCGCCTCGTACACCGTCTCGGCCACCTCCTGCTGCCAACGCTCTGATATCACCAGCGGGAAGTTCTTGTACAGATCTTGGTCACTGTCGAGCAGCTGAGGACAAAGAGGCGGAGACACAGAGCAGAACGTGGAATTGTTGTCTGGAAACAGATGGACGTTGTGACTGTGAGCCTTTTGATGACGTGAACTTCATTAACTTATAATCGTTGGTAGAGTTTTGTAGCAGTTTTGTTGTTAAATAGTGAATCATTCAATTATTATTATTATTATTAAAATTATTCTATGGGTTGTTGTTGTGTGCGTAGCCTGTTTACTACAGCTGATCATGCTGTGACACTAAGCTGACATGGTAATTATAGATACATGTATTCATTTGACTAACATGTAACATAACATGAACAGACACTGTATGTTTTCGACCTTTTTGGCGTCACAGTATTGAACTACAAAGGGATAATTAGTCTAATTATACCGTACAGATAATGTGATGATGAAAGGGATGAGTTTGAAAACCTAGTTCAGTAGGAAAATTGGACCAGTGAGTGCAGCGAATGCAACACATGGGTGTGACTGTCTCTTTAAGAAACCAACTTTCATAAAGGAAGATTGATTTTATTCTGAGTGGATTATCATCAGGGGACCAGAGCTGATCACTCCCCTCACTCCTGCACAACCATTACTTCCATCACGGCTTCTGAGTTAATGAGCAGCTCCGTTCAGGGAAACACCAACAAACACTTCATGCCATTTCATGAAATCATCAACGGGCACGTTAATATTAATGCTCGAAGGAAACAACCACAACGTGAGTGCTGTGAGGAAACCATTTGTTTCTTGTGATTCAAAGCAGTGGGCAGGAGTTTTCTTTTTTTTTTTTATGATGTAATGATTTCTCTTAGAACTTTGGAGATGGCTGCGGAGTGTACGCATCTGAACACCACTGTCACTCGCTGCTCAGAGATAAATGTCAGCATCAAAAAGGCTTCAGTTCCTCAGGCTTCTGACAAAATGTACTACTCCACTAACACTAATATGAATAATAAAATACGTCAAATAAAAAAAAAAATCCAAACAAATGTTTTCCAAACTCACACTGATCAGGCCAGCAACAACAAAATAAAAATATATAAATAAACAATGAACACTGAATAGAAACCGAGTTCCAATTAAATAAGCCTATGACTAAAAGATGTCGTACATCAGGGGTTTCCAAACAGCATCAGCTTCTGGTCAGGAACTCCCTTTGTAGACCCACAGACAATGCTAACAAATATGTAAAGAAATATCAATTTCTATAATATATTACTTATATATCACTATTTAATAATTACTACCTTGTGAAAACGAGGGTCAAACCTGTTTCAGCCGTGTGTACTCCCACTGAATAATAAACGTTTCAACAAACTGTTCACAGATGAGAAAGGAACAACAGGTTTTCTCTCAAGGTTCTGCCTTGACGTGACATTATGAGAACAGACAGACCGAGCACGACATGGACGGAACATTTCTCCACCACATTAGTGTTATTCCCTGGATATGTTGTGCTGGTTGGAGATGGATAGACCCGCAGAATGAAGCACAGACTGTGTGCTGTACAATCTTCAGTGTGAACTCTAATAAATGGCACCATTTATGTGACATGCTCACACATGCAGGCGATAAAAAAGAAAAACGTTTCCCAGTGCCCACTGGACCAGTTTGCAGTAATTGCTTTTGAAACTGAGAAGCAGTAATAATCCAATCATGTTTAACGCTAGCCAGGTTAGCCTTCTTCCTACTGCACTGTAATCCAATCAGGCTTCACTCCTCTCGGTGTTGGCTGACTACCTTCCGTAAAGCCTTGCTTAGGCATCTGCAATGATGTAGAAGTTTTTAGGGATCAGCAATTAGCTCCGCCCCCTAAGAAAGGTTGTTTAAAAAAAAAAAAGTTTAATCTATCTATGTTGCTAAAAACAACTTTTGGGGACATTTTGAAATAAAGCAAATGGTCTGCAGGAATGTCATGAAACTTTCATAGACATTTTGAAATAAAGCAAAGGGTCTGCAGGAATGTCATGAAACTTTCAACTGATGAGGTTTTTTTTTTTTTCTTTTCTTGTGTTATGATTATTTTTTGAATAAACATCATTATGAATCCAACATATTGAAGCAAATAGACAGATAGAGGCAGAGGATGTTGAGTTTCAAATGAATGGTTGTTTACTTACATCCTTGTGTTGTTTAACTTGGCCTGAGACACTGGTTAAAGCAGCCAAAGAAGTCATGACAAAAACGCAGGGAGTTTTTTGTCCCCAAAAAGACCACTGTTTCATTTTTTTATTTTGTAGATGGAGTGTCTCTGTTTGTCAGTGGTGAACATGTCAGTAAAGAGCTGAAGTATTGGTTGAGACACTTCTCTATAAATACAAAATAAATACTTTTTTTGACAATACAATTTATTAGTTTTTACCTACTCATTACTTATTAATTTATTTTATTTAAGATGATTATGTCATTATTATTGTTGTTGCTGTTGGCTTACCTCATTTTAAAAAACTAATTAAGAGGAAATATGTAGAAAAGCCACAGGATAGTCGTGGTACAAAGAGAAGCAGATCATAATTGCTTCGCTGGGACGCGTGGAAGTGTGTTTCACCTTGATGCCCTTGGTGTCCTCTTCATCAAATGAGCCAATGTCAAAAGCATCTGCAGCATTCACCTCTCCTCTAGGGGGTATCAGTGGTGGCGAGTACTGAGGAACAGAGGGGAGGGGGGAGACAAACGTGTTTATAAACTAGGACAACAGAGAAAGAGATAAAGACTCAGGGAGAGGCAGAGGAAACGCAGAGAAAGTCTCTGCTAAAGACAAACCTCGGAAAAGTGTTGTTGGTTACAATATTTTAAAAAATTACCGCTTCTAATTGAATTTTAAAAAAAAAGTATCCTATTGATTAGATAAGTGCATTCTGACTTTGAGGTGAGATGGGAAAAAATATCCAAATTAAATTAATAAGTTAACAAGTTAATAACAACTTTTATTTATTTACAGAAAATAAATTGTTTTCATTCGCCTCCGACTGTGTTGGGCAGAACGATTATATACCCTTCCAGATGGGGGCAGCAGATAAAAAACAAATAACTTTATATTTCATGACACACATTTGTTTGTGTGACATTTTCGTTTGCTGGTGCGATGTGGGATTTCAAATACGTCATATAACGTGCTGTGGCTCAAACAAAGTTGGGAAACACTTAGAGAAGACAAAATATATATGTTTTCATTGTCATTCATTGTGTCACAGATAATGGCCGATAAGAACAGAAAAACGTTTTATTTGACAGTATACCGTCAAATAAGTCATTTCCTGCTCTTAGAAAAACACAGAAAAACAAATAAAATAACACTTAGATTTTCATTTTCAAGTTTTAAATGGCAGGAGGTAAAGCAGTCAATCCTCGAAATGTTAGAACCCAATCAAATCACCTCAGGAAATTGATGCGATTATTCCCGTGACGGATACTGTGTGCACGTCGTAACTTTAATGTAATATGTTTTTAAAAAGAAGGAAAAGACGAGAGTAAAACAAAAGTACTCACCTTCTGCAGGTACACCTGCTGCCAGTCGATGCCTTTGAAAAACTGATGCTCTTTCACCTCTGGGGCTCTGTAATGAGTGGATGGAAACAGTGGAGAGCACGGAAGAGTGGAAGTTAATAAATATGATTTGTTACACTAGGTGGCAGTGTTTGTCAGTCACTTCCTCCCCATCAATCCCTCTGATAATCCTGTCAAATGCCAAGTGCAGACAGTGATCAGTCTCCGTGGTTTAGTCCTGAGCTGATGGTTCATGACAGCACCGATGAACACAGTCACGACCTGGACTTCACATTAATCATGGACGGCCTCAGACGGGACCACCTCCTCTATTCACCTCCAGACATCTCAGTCTGACGGATTTATTGAATATCACACCAGCGTGTGTACACTAAGATTTAAGACTGTGTGTACATGCTCGTGTGTGTGTGTGCATGTCATACCCTCGGCCCTGGCACCCGAGCCTCTTGGACACATCCCTCTGCAGCAGCCCCTCCAGCAGATCTTTGAGCTCTGCAGTGAAGGAGTCTGGCAGCTCCACATTCTGTAAAGAAGAGAGAGGGGACGAGAGTGGGAAGAGAGAAAAGTGTGTTTGGAAAAAGATCAGATTTCCGGGCTACATGAAGTGTACACGGCAGAGACACTGTCACCACCTCTCGTCCACCAGTGGGTGGTGATTGATTAACAACGGGGGTGCAGCGGTTCACAGCGTCACGTCACGCAACGGACAAACTCTTCTCAGGTCAACCTGCCTGAGAGAACTTGCCTTTTTATTTATGTTGACAGAAGACAAGAACAAAACTTAGTACAAGTGGACTTTACTTGTTGAAGACCATTGACCATTAGTCTTCTGTAGATGTTTTTAGCCCCACCTGATGTCCTCTACATCAGTGTTTCCCAAACTTTTTTTCTGGGGACCCAAAATTTAAAATTCACAAGCCTTCGCGACCCAAATCAGTAAAAAACTCCTGGGAAGCATGATGTGAGACGACCCAAAAAAATCTCTTGCGACCCACCTGAGGGACGCGACCCAGTCTTTGGGAAACAATGCTCTGCATGATGTGCCAACATTTCAGTTAAAATTGAACTCATATTGAGATTTTTCAAAATAATATTTTCATTAGTATATTGTATATTTCAGCAGTTGTGATTGTGTTTACGCTGCACGTCCGACGTCTGTTTAACGTCTGTTAGACTTGAGTTTAAACTGCGTCGTTATAAGGAGTTACCAAGTTGACATTTTTCAGGTGGATTCAAAGGTTTATACCAGACTGAGAAGATTAGAGTTGAACATGTTCTCAGTATAAACAGGACCAACAAGTGGTCCAAGCACAGTTCTTCTGCGCTCCATTTGGCTTCATGTGTTTATCTCTACTATGTGGTCATTTTTTTAATTTATTCTTTATAGATTTTTTTTTTCAAGCAGTGACTGACTTTGAAGTACTCGTCCCATTCCTCCACTTCTGCCCCGGTGTTTGGTTTTCAGCCTTTTTCCTGTAACTACTGTCTGCTTCTATCGTGTTTATATCAGTAGACCATTCATCATCCCTAATAAACCCAGTGACATAAAGAGTCGTATTTTTAGCGTACTCTGGCCTCAGATAACCCCCTCTCCGCTGGAATTATCTGTCCCGCTTTCTCATACAATCACACGGGCCTCGCAGTGAGGGATAAACCAGAGAAAATAGCTAGATTAAAATCCTGAGCTGGATTTGTTATGATATGAAAAATAACACTTGTAAGTACATTTGCCAACATGTAGGGGGTGAGGGGAGGGGAGGCTAGGTACGGAGCTGAACTGAGAGCGGGGGGTGGGCTACCAACACCTGAATCAAACACGTTGACAGCCATAGACTTGTGGGTGTTGTGTTATTCTGTTGTAGAGCAATGAAGCGACAACACACTAATAAAACAGGTACGACATGGTCCGTGAAAATCAGGATCTAACCAGTCGAAACCGGTTTCACAGGCATTTTGTTAGCTTCAGTGTTTTGGGTTGGGGTTTTTTGGACAGGGTTTTTTATTATTTTTTTTTTACTTTTGGTAAAACATAAATGTTTACCTGAAGATTATGTTCACTTTAAAATATTTAAAGATTTTTCTTGATTACTGCTGCTATGGGAAGGTGAACAAAATGTTTTTGTTTGAGGTACCAAAACAATAACTCTGTGTGGAGTAACTGGCAAACGTAAACAAAGACGTCTTCTGCATATAGCGTCGTCTGACAACGTATTTGTACACTTTGCTTGTCAACTAGTTACCATGTGAACTAGTTGGACATTTTTAACGCCTAAGTCAAAGTGATAGAACAATAACGATACCCAAAAATAGTTACATCGAGGGCAACTGGAAGAAGAAGTAGGTTTTTTTTTTTAATTTGTTTCACCTCTCATCCAAGAGGCTTCTTCAGAACTGAAGAAGCCCTCGATGTAACTATTTTTGGATTAAATGACCTGGATGACTGAGAACCTAAACAGACAAGAATGATAGAATTTTATAGGAGATGGCAATGTAACTACGAAATACAGTAAGTTGAGGACATTGTTAGACGACCCCCTGTACTCCATCGGTCCACTTAAATCCATTAATTTGAGTCTCAACCACACGTTTATACAGAGCACTAAGGAGTGTAAACAGAGTACGATTTCAGTCACACCCATAAATTAATGAAACAAGTGTAGTAAACACAATCGTATTCAGTTGTACATTAGCAGCAGGTGGTAGGACATTCACGACTTCTGACTTTTTCACGTCAACTAATCTGACAATAAAATCGAAGTTGAGTTGACGGGTCATTTATGACGTCACTACGTTGACAGAGGAGGGACTAAACAGATACACATGTCCAGCCACGAGCATGTAAGGCTCCATATGTGACTCCCGTAGCTTTCGCTAACAAATACAACACGGCGATCAGTTGTACTACCAGCCTCAAGTTTTACTGCACTCTGATCACGCAGCCTCTCATTTTTCATTTCGAGCTCATGGTATTATTAATGGATGGCTCGGTGTTTTCTTTTGTAAATGCTCTCTCTGTGCAGCGTAAGATTATCGCCCATTTTATGACTACTGGTCATAGTCAAAAACGTAATATCAGTGTAAGCCAAGCAAAGGTAAAGAGTACATTGGCAAACACACAGAAGAAGAAAGAAAAAAATCGCTTTCGACCTTTCACCTCCTCTCAGAGGACTTTGACTGTTGCTCCTTTGGTCAATAAATCTGTTTTCTGTCAATTCTCTACTAACTGGTAGTGTACACTGTTGTGTTGTGTGTGGTAGCTGGTAATGTACTCTGCTGTTCTGTACGTTGCTCTGGGGTGCTCAATAAGTAGATTATATATATATACACACACACATACAGATATATATAAAATCATATTATGCCAGACAGCTCCATGCATTTAATCAGTACCCAAACATATGTATATATTTAGTATCTTCAGTTTATGAGTAAATATTTATTTAACGTTTTCAGTGTACGCAGATCACTTCAGTCTGGTCATTTCATTAGTAGCTCCGAAGCCAAAACAGTGTGTGCAGCCATGTTTGTAGCTGGTAGTGAATTGTAGTGTGTTTTATGTTGTAGCTTTCAGTGTGATTTGCAGTGCTGTGAGCAGTGTGCCCAACACAATGTCCTGTAAAGGACCAGATGGTAATACAGGACTCCTGGACATGCAAATATGTCTTAGAAAAATTATAACATCAGCAGAGGTCTCCATGAGACGTTTATGACCTCATAAACTGGTTCAAGGTCTTTGTCAACAAAGCATGAAGTTGGTTATTTTGACGTGGCGCTCCTATTGGAGTGAACCTATGAACATATACTGGGGTAAGGACACTATCAGAGAACAAATATTTTCAACAGCCTAAAGTATTGACACTCAGTCTGCAGGTACTTCTTTCTGTTTTTTAAACAGGGCCTTTTCCAGGAGACTGGGGGGGGTTGTGTGCTTTGCCATCCCAGTTTGGCTGCTGGCTACGTTTATCTAAGCAGAGTTTCTGTCATATGCTTCATCTCCCGTGTCTTCCCATGACATAGCAGAGTAAACAGTTGGCTGGGTGTTAAATGGTAACAGGCAGACATGCACTAAAGGGCAAGCAGAAAAAAAAAACCAAAGCAAAGACATTTGTCTCTGTCAGGGACGTGCAGGAGAAACAGATAACAAGTGGCACCAGAATGTGACTCACGGAGGCCCCTTCACGGCCCTGTAGCTGCAGCAGGTATTCCTACTGCGTTTGTTCACACAGCACATTACGTACAGGGATATTAACATCTGTGTGCGTTTTGTATTACTGTGAGGCAAACACAGGCCAAACCCATATATTTAGTTAGGTAAAGACTGAAGCTCTTCAGAGCGTGTTTACTGAGCAACTCTGTGGAAGAGAAGTCCTAAGTATCATGTGAAGCTGCTTAGCTTTGAAAGAAGATGTTTTTTAACAAGTTCTTTAAAATTCAATGCACATTTGTAGGCCTGTGACCATTTCACTGGATGATCTATTGGCCCACGAATGACTGCTGATAAACAACATTACTGTCAACAAATTAACTACTAATGTAATGGTAATAAATCATAATAATGCAAGTACACCCTATCAATACAATAAAACTCATGAGTATTTTTTTTTACCAAACAAGGTGAGTACTACTGTACTGAGATGAAGGTCCCTAATAATGTCCATGTAGATGTACTTTTTTCTAGTCATTGTTCTGGAACTTTGGGGGGGGGGGGTGACTGTCAACCTGGCTTCAAACACTGACATTTTCCAGGAGCACATACCAAAACCAAACTGCAACAACACCTGATTGGAGTTTGTCTTAAACATTTTAGACCAGCTACTGTTTTTTGCAGATGATAGAGATGTTTTGTGACATGCTTTGACTACGGCCTTCCTACAAAACCACAGAAATTCATGACAAATTAGTGCATTTTCTCCACCTATGTCGCAAATACAGAAAATATTCATTGATTCACTGATTTGCCTTAAGTCTGCACCCCATGTGGGGGTCCCATCCCCCACTTTAGGAACGATTGCTATAACTTCTTAGTTGAAATATCTTTAAAAAAAAAGACACATACACACATTAGCCAGGGTAGACACACGTCACCTGAGAAGGCGGCCTCTAATGCCTCCTGAGTATTAATTACTTTGATTAATGTTCTGGAATGTGGCACAAGCATCAGTAAAACCATCTCTGAGGATCGTGCAGGGACGGCGTGTTGTCGTGTCTTACCATAGTGAGCGTCATGCGGTCAATCTCGTGCTTGTCTTTGGTCTTGTGCTGTCTGAATGGACTGTGCCTGGACAGAGGAGAAAGACGACCGTGACGTGAAGAACGGAACAGAAACAGAGAGACAGTGGAGGGAGACCTTACTGAAGTCACAGCACCCTGACCTCGTCTCCTGTTAATTTACATGCACACGTACATTATATAAATCGTATACACAAACACACTCACACACACATATATATACTGTATACACATATACACACACACATATACACAGTATTTATACTGTACACACATATACACACATATACATATGTATATGAAAATCATTCACTGTTTACTATTCAATCATTCATTCATTCATTACTTATTCAAGTAGCCCTGTCCATCGTGGTTGTCCACAAAGACCTTTTTTAGTAACTTTCACAGTTAGCTTGATATTTGCTAAAAGCTAATGAACAACATGTGGCAATTTAACAAGAAACAAAATGGTCCCAAACACGAAAGCCTTGAGAAAATTGCTGAACTGCTGATTGCTTTGTCTGTTAAAATTTGAATATATTTTAAAAATAAGTCCTTTTTATTGTTTTTGTTTTTCAAACAAAGTTCATTATGAAACTTATTGACAAACTGACTGAAAAAAAAAGAAAGAAAAAAACACTTTTGGTTTTTTTTTCAAACCCCGAGCCTGTTTCCTATAAGTCTCTCCCCTCAGTGTTGGAACACACACACACACACACACACACGTACACACCACAGACAGACACATACATACATAAACATATACAGATACAGATACAGATAGACCAGGACATTCTATTCATTCTACACATATTCAAACATCAATGAAACACAGGCCACTTTTACCTGCTGTCTGACCCACTGGGCCCACACCTCTGGCATTTACACAACAAAGATCAAACAACACCAAACACACACACACACACACACACACACACAACACACACACAACACACACACAACACACACGCACGCACACGCACAGCCGCACAACATCAAACACCATCCAAACAGTCAGAAAGCAGGTGTGAGATGCAGAGGACGAGGGAGAAGATTCAAAAAGGAGAGGAGAAGAGAGGAGAGGAGAAGAGAAGAGAGGAGAGGAGAGGAGAGCAGAGGAGAGGAGAGGAGAGGAGAAGAGAGGAGAAGAGCGGAGAGGAGAGGAGACGAGAGGAGAGGAGAGGAGAGGAGAAGAGAAGAGAAGAGAGGAGAGGAGAGGAGAGGAGAGGCGCGGGGGGGGGAGGAGGGGAGGGGAGAGGAGAGGAGAAGAGAGGAGAAGAGAGGAGAGGAGAGGAGTAGAGAGGAGAGGAGAGGAGAGGAGACGAGAGGAGAGGAGAGGAGAGGAGAAGAGAGGAGAAGAGCGGAGAGGAGAGGAGACGAGAGGAGAGGAGAGGAGAGGAGAAGAGAGGAGAGGAGGGGAGAGGAGAGGAGAGGAGAAGAGAGGAGAGGAGGGGAGAGGAGAGGAGAGGAGAAGAGAGGAGAGGAGAGGGGAGGAGAGGAGAGGAGAGGAGAAGAGAGGAGAGGAGAGGGGAGGAGAGGAGAGGAGAGGAGAAGAGAAGAGAAGAGAGGAGAGGAGAGGAGAGCAGAGGAGAGGAGAGGAGAGGAGAAGAGAGGAGAGGAGAGGAGAGGAGAGGATACTCACCCTCGGAGCAGTTTGAAGAGCATGCAGCCTAAAGAGAACCAGTCAGCACTGCTGTCGTACGCTGTACCTTTCTGCAGAACCTCTGGAGCCATGTAACCATGAGTACCACTGCAAAAAAAAAAAAAAACAGCACACAGTCATGACAAATGTTCACTGGTTACGGTTCACTGCTGTAAACGACAAACAAAAATGGATCCAGACACAGGTGAGGGCTGACTTTTTTGACCATCGTTCACTGAGAACAAGACAGTCATCGCAGCCGTGTTGTCGAGTTCGCTGTCCATCAGCTGCTGCGGCTGAGTATTAACAACGCAGTCACTGACGATGTCAGGATTTATGTGTGTGTCGTATATCAATGCAGTGACGTATGTGTCGGAGGCAACCAGGCGGCAGCTGACTTGCCTACGGGCTAATGTGAGTGGGGGTCAGTAGGACCCCCACTCACTAGAGGGGGGGGGGGTTAGGGTTTCTGTGTGGTACAGATGAAGGTAGCAAAGTACATGAGTACACACAACATCAGCAACTGGATCTGTCAAATATTTGTATCAGTCATACTCACACACTGGCATGAGGTTTCCTTTTGGAGAAGTCACAGGCCAGGCCAAGGTCAGAAATACGCACATGGCCGTGTTCATCCAGCAGGATATTGGCTGGCTGAGGTTGAGAAACACACGAGCACACGTGTGTGAGTGGCACAGTAGTAATAAACATACACACATCTGTTAGGTAATCAAAAGTAATCTTAAGTTGTAGTATTTGGTTTTTTTTTAAAAAGTATAAAAAACTGGATATAAAAACATGGGCTCGTACACCGTCATTGGTTTAATAACGAAGACCTGATTTGTACTGTGTTTACTACAGGGTGTGTCCCTGTCTGTCCTCCGCAGGGTGAGTCTCACTGACCTGTATCTGCTACGATGACACTTTTGGAACTAAAAGTGTGTATCGACTGATAAAATTCCAATTGCTAAAAATCAGGCCAGAAAAAGAAAATTCCTGTGTAAAAAAATGTGTGTGTGATAATCTTAGGTGTCACTGAGTAAATACCTCTGATCAAAGGTATTCTCCTGCATGTGTGTGTGTGTGTGTGTTCACAGAGATAAAAGAACAAGTAACCCACATTTTTGCACTAAGGTGTTAATAGTTATTGGAGACAACAGAGCTCAGAGTGCTGAAACAGTCGGTCTACCTTCAGGTCTCTGTAGACAACGAAGCGGTTGTGCATGTGTTCCAGACCCAGGATGATTTCAGCGGCGTAAAAACGCATGTCTTTCTCGATGAAGACGCCGTGCTGAGACAAGTGATAGTGCAGGTCACCTCCTGAATGGACACAAATAAGAGAAAAGACGGAGTTAGCATTGCCTCGCAACACCCTGTGACTCAACTAAAAAGTTATTTTAGTCCTTTTGGGCGGGGGGGGGGTCTCAGAATCAATGGGAACCTTCTGTAGTTCTGACTTCAGGCTTAAGTAGCTGTATTTAGAGCCAACTGGACACCAGGACGATGATGATAATGATGTGGATGACGATGATGATGGTGATGTGTGAGGTGCCTACTCTAAAAGGTGACTCATCCTTTGATTGTGAGACCGTCTGGGAACTCTGAATGCAGCCTCAGAGACTGAATCCTGACTACCGGCTCTTTCTGAGGGAAACACTGACGATGAGGTACGACTTCAAGGAAGGCAAACACGGGCAGTTGGCTGGAGTGTAAAGAGGTCGGTCTGAGGTCAAAACATCATCAACTTGTGATTCACGGGAGAATGAATGATTTAAACTGCTGATAGCCCACTCTGCTGGCTCATCCAAACTTCACCAGTGAAAAAAAAACCTCGTGATCCTCAAGTTCCTCAGAGACGAAGCATTGTCAGAACATACAGTCAAGGTGAGCACATAAGGACAGGATTGGAACACTATTCTACAATCTCAGTGCTCCCATCCACTGCATCTTTAAAACATTTCATGTGTTACTCACTGTTAACCTATAGATATGTAATTATAGAGCCAGGATCAGAGAGGTTAACACTGAATAATAATCTCTGTAAAACGACCACCTTACCGTTCATGAGGTCCAAGATGAAGCAGAGCTTGTCAGGAGTATGGAAGGCATACGTCATACACACGATGAATGGACAGTCCTACAGAGACACACACAGGGACAAAACCTGTCTTTTCCCATGTGCATTGTTTTCAAGAGTCGTTGACTTTTTTTTTACCTTAGTCAGGTATTTAAAAACTGTATTGTTAATTGCTGGTAGCTGTGATTAGAATTAGAAGCGGTGGATCAGTAAATGCAGGAGTCCTGTTTTACCAAACACACATACTCACCCCCGTGCTGACTAACGACAACATGATTCTCTCGTTCAGAGCTAGAGTTTCTCCTTGCTTCATCTTGATCCTCTTCTTGTCCAAACATTTCATGGCGTACCTGACGTAAAACACCACAGTCAGTGGGAGCTGTTCATGGTTTAATCTCTCGTCCTGCATCCATGCACCACTGAATCTTACATTTTCCCCGTGTCAGCCTTCCTGCAGCCGTACACCTCTCCGAAGCCGCCCCGGCCGATGATCCTGTGTACGCTGAAGTCATTCATGGTCAGCTGAAAGAAACAGAGAGTTAAATGCACATTTCATTTCCCTTAGTACTAGACATCACTGCAAATTAGAGCACATTTTCCAGATTTTTTATGAACTAAAGATTCAACTTTAGATGAACTAAACAAAACCTGCCTATTAGCAGGTCGACAACATCTACCTCCAGCACCATCACGTTCACTTACCATTGAATAAAGTGGTGCATATTAACTTTTTATTAACTCTTTAAATCTAATTAAAAAGCATCTACTCACATGGATGTTAAGCTCCACGTTCTTCCACTGGCAAAACCGAGTAAATTTGTCGCTGAAGGAGTCGGAGAGGACAAGAGAACATGAGTTCATTGTCACACACTAAATAAACAAAGAGAATTCCCCGTTTTAACGTCAGCATCTCACCTCTCTATGAACTTCTGGAAAATAGTCCCTCTCAGGCTGTCACATATTTCCACGATGTACGGCTGTAGAGAGGACACAAACATTTTCACCCGGTTTTCACCAGCTTCTGTACGCTCAGTATTTATGTGTTGGAGGCAGAAGTCAATAAAACAACGAGGCAAACAGGAAATCACAAGTCGATCTCAGTCACACTGTTTTACTGACACCTGTTGGTGTTTATCCTCACGGGTTGTCAATGGAGTGAATTCATACAAAATAAATGTGCAAAATGGTCCGTTTACCAGAACAATTTAAGAATTTTGTTTTAAAATATATTTATTTAACATATTCAGGTCAAAATCTTCTTTTTTTTTTAACATTTTCAATGCAAGGGAAAACTTATTTCATCCTAAATTAAAATAATATAATATAGGATTATATATTGTTCATGAATTTGAGGAACACAATTCATAAAACTTTAAACAGCATATATGTTAGAAGTGGTGACTCTGGATTAGGATCAACCTGGATGAACAGGACGGTAGGATCACCTTTTTGTGCACCTATTATTTTAACTCTTGACACTTTCACACACACACACGCTCGTCTCCAGGTGCATAAAAACAGCAGCCTCCCAGAAAACAAACTGATCCAGCCTCGTTTGTCAAACATACAGATTATGCAACAAGTTATGTGGAATTCAGAAACTCAACATAAACACAACAAGTTCTGAATGTGTAACGTCAGAGGGACTTACCTGGAAGAGAGTCGGAGGAACCTGTTTCTTCGCCAAATGACTCTGGACATGGTCCACTGCTTTCTTAGAGAATGGCTGGAAAAAACCCGGAAAAAAAAACAAAACCTTCAGTTGTAGTTAAGTCAGCAAATCAGGAAAGACCAAAGTGGACCTAACTTTAGAAACATCTATTTTTCTACTTTTAGCAAATGTGACTTTGGGGGTAGGTTTCTAACATCTGGGTCAAACAACTGTAAGCCTTCCTTAAAGACTCAGTCTCCTAATGTATAATCAAGTAAAACCTCGTCACCAATTCCTTTTATATTTCAAACAGGTAGGTTGGAGTGTGTGTGCTTCTTGTCCCAAACATGATGTGCATCAGTCTCACATGTGAACAAGAAAGGAGCTCCTTCATGATGTAACCATCGTAGATCTGCCGGCTGCGGCTCAATCTCTCCTCCTCCGAGTCCAGCTTCTCATAATCCTTAATCTGGAACCAGACCCAGGCTAACGTTAGGCGTTGTGTCGATGGATGAAAAGAGAGAAATAAACACAAAAGCACAGTGGTGACGCTCACCTCTTCGTAGAACTTGAGCTGTGGCACAGCCTCGTCGATCTCATTCATACAGAAGTCCTTGAACAGTAAGAAGCCTTGAAGACACAAGAAGGTGAGACAGCAGTTATTACTGACCTGCTTTTACAAACACTACATGGAGCATTCATCAACTGTCACAAGTGGTGTTCGTTGTACCTGTTCGTACAAATCCACCTTATGTAAGAAACTTACTAAGTGTTTTGTTATCAGTAGGCTAACAACAGGTTTGCTCTGTTTTGGTTTCTAAATATGAGAGTTTTATGTTTATGTTTTTCAACGGACAGTTGGCAACCCTAATAATGCAGCACTAGTCGCAGCGAGTGAGTGATCGGTTTTTGACAATTAATGGACTCCATCAAATCTAATATTTAATAGGCCCCAGACCACTTTGTACTGTAAAATTGTGCCTCAAAGTCCCAATATTTCATACAAGAAAGTGTTTACTTACTTACTCAAAGCAAAAACAAAATCTGTTTGCTCCTGGATTGGGCAGCTACAATTTCAATTAGAAATGGTGGAAAAAAGAGCGTAAACTCATGGTATCAGTCAAAAGATACCATTATTCTTGTTGTTGTTGTTACCGTTGTTACTACTGTTGTCCAGTACATTTCATTTAACACCAAACTCTGGTGTGCAACAGATGGCACAGAGGTTTTCAAGTGAAAGGACACACCTCAGCAGTTAAAAGCTCATTGACAGCCATGACAAATAGGCTTTGTAGACATAACTCAGCCAGAGCGACTTTCCACTGTTGACATTGTATTAACGTGTTACAAAATTGTTCACAACCTAGAGTGTTAAGCAGACTTTGTCAACTGTGAAAACTTGCACCAGTGCCATCAGTTATCCTGTTGTTAGACTCCTACTGAGCTCCTCCAACTAATGTTTGCATATTGAAGCTTGTGCCATCGGCTTATTTAAACTTACATTTGCTTATTTAGCTTGTTGACTAGATATTTAAATTCATGTCAATGTGCTAGAACCTGGCGGATAGATGTTTTTTTATCTTCCAACCAGAAGGTCTCTAACTCTGCAATTTAACTAGATATGACAGGCCAGACCAAAGGCCTCCAGGCAACTGTACTGACAGGGTGTGCATTTCTAGTGGCTCTTTGTACAGTCTTAAAACAACCACCAAATACGAGTTACTCTTTTATAAACAATGCTAGCTTAATGTATTCTTATCATTATTCAAAGCAAAAGCAACGTCCGAGGACGAAAAGATACAACACAAGAACAGTGAAAGAACCTAAAAGGCAACCCAGAACAAGGGCAGCTCTGTTTATGGCTTTACTGTTAATAATTGTTTTTAATAAAAGTGTCAGAAAACCAGACCACATAGACGGAATTCTACAAAACTGCAGCATGTGGCAGCGCATGAAGACAACAACTAGAGAGACAGGATTATATGGAGAGGGTCGAATTATTTCTCATTGAAACTTTATCTGATGAAAAGCAGATAACAACATCCTCATGGCTCAGGGTATGAGACGCCCTGTTGTCATTGGACGTGCCTTTGTGACTGTCAGCAATATGTTGAGCACCAGAAGTGACCACCTGTCTCTTATTGATGGTTCTCAGTCAAGGCTTGGACAACTGAGACCGTCTTCAGGTTTGCAGATGAACGCTGCCATCGCTCTGTGCCGTTAGCCCATGTTGCATCAGGTGTTAGCTAAAAATAGATGGCTTACGAGATCTCACTCTTGATAAGATCACGTAGACCATTAAACACCTTCTTGACAGCTTAGGGGCGCGGGACATTGGTCTTGCAGGAGGTGCTGGATTATTTGTATCTGTCAATGCCTTGACCGCTAATCCCAAAGT
The DNA here is from genome assembly GCF_000523025.1 of Cynoglossus semilaevis. Lineage (NCBI taxonomy): Eukaryota > Metazoa > Chordata > Actinopteri > Pleuronectiformes > Cynoglossidae > Cynoglossus > Cynoglossus semilaevis. The sequence goes on from NC_024320.1 coordinate 17,868,469, forward strand.
CGGTTAGCAGAAGGGCTGCTGTAGCGTCTGTAGCATTTTACCAAAAACTGTGGATTACACGTTTGATAAGGTCTGAGCTGAATGGCTTTTGTATTATTTTTTAAATTTAGGCCAAAGGAGGCAAAAATAATTGAAAATGAAAATGCAATTGGTCTGAAAACTGTTATTTAGTGCAATAATTTATCGTTGTTATCGTTGTCATAAGCAGGACCGATGAAGAGCTCATTGTGTCTTTCTTCAATTCCTGTGAGTATATCATACAACATGTGCGAAACTGACCCAGGTTTCACACAGCCTAAAAAAAATGTGAGCACATTTTACAAAAAGCAAATCATTACATGTTCTTCTTTCTTGACATGTGGGTCCTAGTTTCTGTAGATGTTCTACTTTTTGCACACTCAGAAGAGCAGAACAGCTTTTTGGTTTAAAAAGGACAACGTTTGCTTCAACATCAAGCGCTCTCAGTTATTTAGAGAGTTTATTATTATTATCAGTTTATTTAGAAGAGGGAAGGCTAATTGTTTTGCCCTAACTCTTGCCATGATCTTTTTACCCTTCCTTTCCTTAAGCCTTATCTCTCCTCCACACGTAACACATGGTCTTCAGTGAAGGCTGCACTGACTCTCTTGCAGCATGTGCCAACGGTCTGCAGTCAAATTGGCTAACTGGAGCCATTAAGACAAACCAGTCTTACACGTGTAGGCAAAGATAGCCACCTTTTGACTATCTTTGCCAACAATTGCATAAGCTGTAGTGTAAGCAACATTTTTGTATTTTACACTTAAATATTTGTAAAATAACAACTAAAGCTTGTACAGATCATTACGCATAAGCAATGACATTAAGAAGACGAGGTAGAGGGGGAGGGGGAGACTTTCTTGACTAACAAAGATTGACCCTAATCGCTGAACACTTCAACACCGGCGAGCTAATTCGACAAATGGGCTCTTACTGTTAATATACAAGTACACGCACATGCACGCACTCACACACGTGACTTCCTTGAATCAGACACAAGTTCTTGTGAGCTTCGTCTCATTAGCGAGATTAGCTGAACTGCCTAAAAATATCAGACTGGCTTGTCTTGATCACTCACTGTGTCTGGAAGATTACTGGCAGCAGCAGCAGCAGCAGCAGCCGCAGGAGCAGCAGCAGCAGGAGACTGAACAATAGTCACTTAGATGACCTCTGAGGAACAATCTGGATAACAGGGGGGCGGAGGGGGGCATGAGAATCTCCACTTGTTGCCCAACAAAAACCCTGACAAATTACATTTCAAATGTATTGATCGAACAAATCATAATGTTCTTATTATTAAATGGTTGTATTGTATTAATTCGCTGCCCCGCCCAACTGTAAATATATTTAATATTTTATAAAATTAAACCTATAATAATATTTTATATTATTATTTTTAATATTAATAATATATTTTTAGGCCTACCGAGAAGGAGGTTTACAGGCTCAATAGCCAACCCCAGAGGTTATAAGGGAAATAACACGGTTTTATAAGTATTAACATTTTTTAATATTATTAGATTTCAATGCCTTAAGGTTCAAATTCATTAACAAAACAAACAAAACAAAAACGCAAATAAGACTGGTTTCAGGCTTCAGAGCTAATGGAATGTTAATGAAACTTAAAACAAATTTTCCAAGTGGATATCTTGTCCTGGAGTAGCTTAGAATGTTTACAAAGACTGCAAAAAAAAGTTGAATACCAGAACACAGCTCTAGACATGTGAGTAGTTTATTACCACACTAGAGCATGCAATAGTTAGATTACCAACACCTTAACACTTCCTGTTTGACACACAAGGAGCACACTTGATGATTTCCTAATCCTGACATTTTTTTAATTTATCATCAAATCACTTTCATGTTCTTAGGAACCACTATGGAAAACTCTGTGTTCTTCTTATCTACCCTAGGATGGGCTCGTGTCCAGTCCAGTGTACTACTATACCCACAGTATATCTTCTACTACCACTACTGATCATCGTCATCTTAACATTAATAATTGGATTATGTGTAACTAAAGAATTAAACCCTGAATACCTCAACAAAAAACATAACGGAGACCTAAACATAATATTACTGCAGAAGCGCAACCGAGCTGTGGAACGAGTTACTGTGTTTTGTTTCTTTTTTTGTAAGTTAAACAACTGTATTGGTGAAAAACTGAGCATGTCCACGATAAGGTTTACTTAGGACTGATGTCATGTTCAGCTCTAGTTTTCCTGGGGGCTTGTATCTAAAAGTGGCGTTTGTGCACTCACTGCAATTCCCAGCTGTATCTGATATCATTCTGGAAATTATCATTATAACACCCATATGACTTTTGCAGAAAGAAAGAAAGAAAGAAAATTCAAATTAGTTTCACAAATAACTGCGAATTTCCTTAAAACGTCTTTGTTGCAGAGCAAACACAGGAGAGCAAAGAAGTGGTTTTAATACTTTCAAACTGTGCTAAGGCAAGTTACTGCTTAAATCCAGGTGTAAACACAGAGATTATGTCTGACTGTCTTTTGTTAAGCCGAAAAAGTTCTGCTTAAAATCTACGTCAAACATGTTTGATATTTCTGATAAGTACTGTGAACAAGGTACCCGGGACAGATCCGTATTACTGGCTGAGTAATCCAAGCATGGCAGTGTGTACTTTGGTGGTGCAGTACATGTGTAAGGCCACATGGACAGTGGTTGGGTTTGCTGTCAGAGGGATAAATCGGTGACCAGCGCTGAGCAGAGTAAGAAGCAGTTAAAAAAGGGAACCTGGAGACGTGCAGGTTTGCTGTAGAGCAAAGAGGAAGGAAGGTCAGCAGAATATGTGTGTTTAATCCAGAGCGAGCCATGTGGAAAGATAAAGCTGCAAGGAGTAGAGGTATTAAATGTGGATGAGTTAAAGTGCCTGCAGTCCACTCTTCTAGAAATGGACGGTGCACAAACGAGGTGAGGAAAGTGGTGAAGTCAGAGCAGACAGGATGGAGGTGACTGTCAGGGGGAATCTGTGACAAAACCATAGTCGCACCAGGGTGGTTAGGCCTGCCATGACGTACGCTTTAGAGACGGGGCAGTTTCTAAAAGACAGATGACAGATACCGAAATCTTCATTGGACTGAGCTGGATCGACGGGATTAGGAAATGGCAGATGAAAGTGACAACTAAGGTGGCGCACTTTAGAAATTAGGTTGGAAAAATAACAGAAGGCTTTTAGTTCATCCATTTAGTTTTGTTTTTTACAACCAACTAACTGAGCAAATCTATGGAAATCGTGGCTAAATCACTGGTTCATGTCAGCTATTTACTTCAAAACATGCTTTTCTTTTCACCCTGTTAATGACTGTTGGATGTCAAATTTTGTTTCTCATTTTTATTTCTTAACTGTACTAATTACTAATTTACTAATAGGGCGCCCAAACTGTTCCACAAAGGGCCGCTGTGGCTGCAGGTTTTTGGTCCAACCAAGCAGTAGCACACCTGAGTTGACAGGTTTAATCAACTGGTCTCAGTCTTCAGACAGCTGATTGGTCCAACTATGTGCTCTTGGTTGGTTGGAACAGAAACCTGCAGCCACACGGCCCTTGGTGTGTTACTTTGCACGTGCCTGCACTACAGTTTTTCATAAAAAGCGTATGAAGGCTGATTAACCAAAACAGATGTAAACCAGGTTGTATCTGACATCAACACTAACACATATTCACCGCTGTGTGAAACAAGATGCCTAAGACAAATTCACTGTAGTAAATTTTAGTAGAGTTGAGTAGACTGCACATAAAAATGCCACTGTGTTAACGCTGCACAGAGGCTGCTGAAGCAGTCCTTTAGCCTTCTATGGGGATTGTGTTGTTAGTGATGTTTTAATAAAAACAAACAGAGACATGAAGAAGAAAGGACTGGGGGGGGTGTGGACCGACAACTGGTATTCACATTCCACCCTCAAGAGCAAATGTTGTGGCGTCAAAATAAAAGGCTAGGTCTAATGTTTGCATCCTCGTAGAGCGGGGCCTCACCATTTCCTCACTTTAATTCTCATCACCTTTTTTATTTTTTTTATTTTGCTTTAATCAATTTTATTTCTCCCAATTGTCAAGCAGATGCAGCAGTTCTGCTCAGCTAGCCATGGAAACCGCAGTTGCTAGGCAACACACAACTCTCCATCATCCATTCCAGAAGTCTGACAGATGGAGGAGGAGAATACCGAGGCAGAGCCAGAGAGAGAGGGAGGGGAAAAGAAAAGAATAAAAACCATGTAAAGCTGTGCATCAGAGAGGGATGAGCAACGGAAGAAGCAAAACAACAATAATAAGAGCTCTTTTCAGCGATATCTCCACCATTTGAGCTATTAGTTCTAGTCAAGTACTGCATACACACAGTATTCATGAATCTACTAAGACCTCAGCTGAATGATACTCTCTAGTAGTTGACATAGAAATCCTTCACATTTAATGAAACTCATTTCTGGTCTTCATTGGACTAAACAAAATGTTGAGGCAAAAAAATGAGGATTTGACACAGAAAACACTTTAATATTATACTATATTTAATATAGCAAATCTTTTTTTTTTTAATTAAAACAATAAGAAATGAAAATTGAAAAAATGCAGTACGGCTGAGATTTGTCAAAGTGACTCAATAAAGGACTGCGTGTTATAATCCCACATGTCTACACCCCATCTGGTACGACAAGTTGAAAGTGATAATGTTAGTGATGTTGTATCATCGGGTGTTTCAGCTGCTCCCGCCCCCAAGGCGACCGTGCCTGGCTGTGTGTTGTTTGGTTTGCTATTGAGCTTGTCAGTCCAGATGGAGTCTTTTCATATACGCCGAGTGGAAAGACTTCGCAAATAATAGTATTTGGAGTTTAAGGAAAGGTTCAAAAGGGAGGTATAAAGGTAAAAGATCACATTTTCTGTTCAATAAGTGAGTCAATAAGTGATCACGTTAATAATTGTGATATTGACCACATTTTTTTTCCCCGTAATGGAGTGACTCTAATAGCACTGCTGTATTATTTCCCTGCTCGACTGCGCCTCGACTTTTTTCTCCCTTACGAGGTTTGCCTTTGCACTGCACGGCAGAGTTCATTGTGAGTGGGTTCAAGTGATTGTATCTCTGCAGAACAATTCCCCGGTAGTTCTACAACAATGGCTCGTTGCTGAAGAGTCATTCGAAGGGTGTCATCTGCACTCTTTTGGATTCAAATATTATATATTTTTTTATAATTGAATACCTGTAATAGACATAGGTATATCTTAAATGTTTTATTCAATTAATCAGGAAATAGTCAACAGTTATTTTAACATCAACAATAATCGTGAGTTGCAGCCTTATACATATACCTACAGTATCTCTCTCTCTCTCTGTTTGTCTTTACTCAGATCTCCCTCTATTTAACATTTTGAAAGAGTATTTGTGGTTAAACTCCACTATTACGTCTACAGATCTCACTCACCTCGGAATAAATCCATTTTTATTTTTTATTTCATTAGAGCCTTAGTACCAGTCACGCCATTAAAAGAGAGCAAGTACAAGTAAAGCACTTAACACATCACTCACCATGGCACATCCAGTTGTGTGCGGTGCCCTATTAGTGTCACGTACTGTAGGATGACACCCGTAACAACACACACACAAAACACTGTGCGTCATGTCTAAGGCTAGATATTATTTTTGTACAGAAATAACACTGACTTCTTGACACAGTCTTAAATTTAAAAACGTTTTTTTTTTTATTTTAAAGTCAAAAGTAAACCTTTAAGGTGATAAACTTTATATGTCCTTTAAAATGAGTCAATATTGTGTCTCCATTTTCTGTTGGCATGGCATTGGTTAAGATCATCATCAGTGGAAATGTTTATAAAGGTTGAGATCATGAGCTGTAGAGAATACTTCAAAGATGAAGGTGAGAATTCGAGGTCAGATCTGTTGTTTAAGAGTATTCTTAAAATAATGCCTTAGTGACTGAGAATTTACTCCGTTCACTGAACCCTTCACTTTGTTCCAGGTTCAAAATTAAATTTATTTAAATGCAGTTGACCGTTTTGCCTGAAGCCCCACGCTGAGCCGTTCTAATAAGCAAATTTACTTTGCACAAGGCAAATCATGTTTATCTATTTAAATGTCAGTGACAGTAGGATTTCTACAGTATGTCCTAAAAAAACATTTTAAGACTTTTTAGTGTTTGGTCAAAAAATATTTTGACTTTTTTTGTTAATATTATTTTCAGACTAGTGCTACAGACAGTCAATGTAAAAGTAAAAAAGACATACGCTAAAAAGTAGACCACATGTGACATGACTTTGTCTAGATATATTTAGGAATAGTATTTCAATACTTCTACAATAAAAATAAAATGTCTTCAGAAAACAGAGAAAAGCTTTTTTTATCCAACACTAAGACCGATATATGTTTGACTAGTGTTGACTATAGTTAGGTTTCATCTTAAGTGGCATATTAATATGCCGTTTAAGGTGAAGTACATATGAATGATAAACACTCACTTTTGATTTCAACTGAAATGAGGGGGATTAGCGCTCGCTTAGCATGCAAGAGGCCGCGGGATTGATGCCTGCGTCCTCCAATCTTTGGTCTCTTTACTACCAACCTTTCACAAACCATATCATTAGCTCTACCTTTACCTTTGCTACTGCTCTCTTAGCCTCTCTTCGAGCCTGACAGCACTCCTGTCTACTGGCCTCATCTCCCGGACTATTAGCTTAGTTCAGCCTGCCCTCTTCTTATGGACACTTTCCTGGATGTCTTATTCCATCGCCAACTTTCCTTGTTAGCTCTCGGCTGACCTGACAGCTAACACCTTGAGCTTTTCTCTCTCTTGGCTCTACTCTAAACTCCCTGCAACACTCTTCCTTGCCTTGTTTCCACCTCTAATCCACCTTTTAATCCTGGCCTATGCCTTTAATCTCTTCCTTTTCCTTGTTTCCACCTCTACTCCATATATAACCACCCTAGGCTGCTTAGCTGTACTTCCCCTACTTCACAATCTCGCACCTCTTTTTAAAAAGTGCTTCCCGTGCATTATTTCATCGACCTCTGCTTTCATGTTACTTTGAGTTTCTCCCTCTTTTTAAAATAACTATTAACAACGGCCACTTCTTTCTTCTTTGCGAAGTCTACAGTCATTTGTCCTTCTGCGTTCCTCTCTTCTGCCCACACTCTCGCCATAGTTGCCTTCCCCAAAAAGTCTCTCCCCCACAAAGACACCTTCTACGAGCTGCAACTCATGTTCAAATACATAACTGTCAACCTGTCCATCACTAGAGCAAATAAAGAAAAGCAAAGTATTATTTTTTGTAATGTAAATTTAAAATATTAAATGTTTTTGAATTGAGGGTTTGTACAAACTATATTTAAAGTATTAGGCCTGTAGAAACTAAAACACTTAACACATCTTACAGTGGGCAGAAATGCAGCTCACAAGATTATCATCTGCAGATAAAGCCCAAAGAGGAAGCAAGACGATATGAAACCTTTCAAATAAAAAGCTTTCAGTTAAAAAAGAATTAGAGGCGAGACTGTGGGTGTAGTCTAAATTTATCATGTTAGTAGAAAGTGGTTAGGAGAAGAAGAGTTTCTCAGAAAAGAGCAGCACAGCACAGCACACAACATCCAGTTGGTAAACAAGACTTTAGCACCACAGAGTGGGGCTAGCTCAAAGACGCTAACATGTGTTTGAACAAGCAGGGTCACAGATGTCTGTAATGACGGTCACTTCTTATAAGCATAAATATTTGTCGTTTTCAGTTGGTACAACGTTTTCGGAGCAAGGTGACATCAAATGTTGAGCAAATTTTTCGGATCTTCCAATATACTGCGACAGTGTCAACTTAATATTTCAGTTTTTATTTCTCACTTGTATTTGATTATATTAACATTATTTTTTATTTATATTTATTTATATATTTTGTTTTTGATTAAGTTTTTTGAGAGAGAGAGAGAGAGAGAGATTGTGGAAGTACACTACATTGCTGATTTTATTGTCCTTTTCTTGCAATGTTTAATTATCAAGCCTTCAGTTATTTCCTGGGAAAGTTCAACAGGAAAGTACAAAGGAAAATATCACATTTGTTGCTCCATCTGTGCCAAAAATGCAATGAATTGTCTGAGTCTGTGAACAATCATTATAGATAATGGTGAAAGGATTTCTTTTTTCCACAATCGAGCTGGATTACAACAAACTGAAACTGACTGATAAAATGTTTCAACATCTCAGTCCTGGTCAGAGTGCACAGTATTCTCTAGTTTCCTGGAGAAGAACTAACGGAGTTGAGAAAAGAGGCGATAGAAAAGGACTAACACGTTCTATCCTCACAGGGAGCTGAGACCTAGAACAGTAAGTAAGGAGCACAGAAGCCTGCAGGGTGGCTGTGGTCCCTCGGTAGGCCACAACTGCTGGCACGACGCCTGTCTGCTAAGAATGGAAATACTCGCAAAAGCCACCAGAGACATCCTGCTACAATCTGGAGGGCAGGGGGAAGCAGGAAACGCTACACTCTGCTCAGAGCCCCAGCATCAACAGCGCTAACACAAAAATAGGGTCACAGCCAAAGGCTCTGCATGTAAAAGCCACAGTGGTTAGCTGTACAAACAGTGATTGATGCTCAGGAATCTTGACGTACAGGGCACATGAGGAAAGACTCGTTACCCAACTAGCGCAACAACAACTGGGAAACACATCAATTAAATCCATGAAAACAACACAGTTTAGAGGCTGTAACTTGACTGGAGGGGAGTCTCCTATCACCTACATCAGATTTACGTTTTAATCTGAAATCCCTGGCATCGATATCATAGAACCTGCACCTTCTTCTTCTATTCTGAAGCTTGAATGTTCTGATTCTAGGGTAGACCACAAGTCAGTCAAGGTTGCAGAGCATTTTATATCCTTAAGCTTGTCTTCCAGTTTTCCCACAGCAGTCTTTATAAAGTTGTGTTCTGGTGAAAGCACTCCTGCCAGGAAGCTTTTAGTAGGGTCGACATTTTCATTAGCTTCCTCGACCCAGTCTCCACAAGGCCAACTTATTTAACAATAAGAAACGTACATCATCATAACTCTGACAGAGCCAGCAATAGACAAAAAAAGTGTCCATTGGGTGCTTGGGTACTGCAGCCATCAGGCACAAGTAAAAACCAAGAAGACCTACAAGAAGATTTACATGCTAAAGGTTTGCTTGAAAAGTACATTAACAACTGATTAAACAGAAGTTGTGGATTGTAACCTAACCATGTTCACATAGCTGTAAAGTGTTTGTCCAGAGTGGTGGATATCATTTTATCTATATAAAGCAACTTCACTATTTTGTCTACTAACAGTAAAAGCCGAGAGATTATCCCTTCACTGAGTCAGCATAATCATTCTGGCTATCAGTCTATTGTGTTGCAACACCATTTTATTTTTGTATTAAATCCATCAGCGTCAAACTGAGGCTCACTAAACATTTATAACATAATATAATAATTGAAATCCTTATTTGTCACGGAATGGGTAAATTCACAGTGTTTCTTTGCAACCCACACAGGCTGCCACAGGAGGCGCTATTAAGTATGTGGTTCCGCGGGGGTCATAAGATCCCCCAGTTATAAGAAAATAGTGTATGAAACAGATCTGTAAGGTTTTTTATTCTAATTCAAAACGTGTTCAGTTGAACTCCTGAACACGTCCTTTCACTGAAGATAGTGCTTACGGTTGCAGAATTTACCATTTTTTTGGCATTTTTTTTTGTTGCAAATGTTCCTGCAGCTAGGGGAAAGGTCATTAGGCTTACCAATTTTCTGGTTGAAAATTTTGTCAAACGTCAGTTCATCCCTCTCCTCCAGGTACTTCTGCATCACACTCCGGATACTGTGAACATAAGGTGAGGGACGGGGAGAGAAAGAGAGAGAAGTTGGTTACATACAGCAGCATGATCACCATTTAACAGAGGCCTAGGCAAAGAAAACATTAGCAAGTCTGCTAGCCTACTACTCCACCACATTCAGTGTGTGATCCCAGCCATCGTTTGGGGCTCTCCCTGGCACCTGTCCCCTGACTCTGGCCAATGGTAGGGAGGCGGGGCGGGGAGAGGGCACAGGAGACCACCTATCAGAAAACCCCGAGGAGATACATGCCACCCTGGGAACTGGTGTTAATTAGATTGAGAGTCCGCAGAATAAATCAATTTGCACCCCGTTAACTGGTTAATTAACACTACAACAGCGTCCTGCATGGGTGAGGTTTGTGGCAAATGTCTACATACACTGTCCATAAGGAACCCCGGCCTCCTCATGGTTCTCTCTTTTTAATTTATCTTGTATATTATCTTGTATTTGGACTGTGGTCGCAGGCTCTGTGTAAAGGCTTCAGATGAACTCTAGCTAAATGTTTTTTTTGTTTGACAAACAAAAAAATCATACAGAATATTTAGTTATAGATAATGGATTCAGCCAGTGTTTTTGGCACTTTTTGGTTGGGGGTATTTATATGTGAAAACTGTTAAGTCAAAAAATGAGAAAATTGAGAGAGAATACAGTAGATATACAATTGACTTATTACTATATTACTCTAGAAGTCAGTTTAAAAACCTCTATCTGTAGAACTACACACCAGATGACATATAATTCTTCTACTTCCATATTGTAACTGTAGTAGAAATGACTTGCAGTGTTGTTGTGTGAATTGAGAGCTAAGCACAACAGTACGTCCAAGGTAAAATGTGGAAATAAAGCGACTGTAGCATTTCTGCACTTACAGGAACAAGAATCTAACCAGTGCACACTTCCTCATTTAGTCAGCGGAGGCCTGTTTGTGCACTCCACTGAGTCATTAGTGTCTGACTCTAGAGTGTGACTGTAAAGAAAATATACATACAGACAACCTCATATATTTATAGAAGTCGGACAACATGTAGGGTTTTGCAAATGTTATGCGGTTGGGTATGATAAAAGTGGATGCCTGGCCGTGTGAAAGAATATATACTCACACGCACTAGAAGTTGATAATGTACATTTGTTAAGAACTAGCTCTAGTAATACTTTAATAACAGTTACATGGTTATAAGCTTAGGCTGGTTCCTGCTTTGGAGTTCAACTGAAACGATGCAAATACATTCTCAGGTGTGTGAAACAAGCAACACCCTCATGACAGCTCTCCTTCAACGCAGAAAGTGGCAGTAAGACCAGAAGCTATTACACAGTAGTGTAACTGTTACACGACTCCTGTCTCACTCATAGGACAGGAGTCTAGCCAAACAACAGTTACTCAGTTGGTGCTTCAAAATAGGGGAACTATGGTCAGTGCTTATTTACATTATTACCTAAAAAGGTAGGCTGAAGAAAAACAGCATTAGAGACATGATTCCCTGTAGAAGATTGAAAACAACCTACTGCTCAAATGCAGAAGAAAATGTATGTTGTGTGTTTATGTGTCTGTGTATGCACAATGACCATAAAATGCAAAAGGTCGATTCTTCTACTTCTACTGTAATTGCGGCAGAAACCTTAAGAGTAAAAGAACAGTAGGAAGTAGGAAAAAGAACTACCTTAGATTTAAAGTGAAATACCTAGAATCCAGAACACCTAGAATCCATCGTTTGTGGGGTAGAACCAACATTTAAAAATAAATAAACCTACACCTACAGATTCTAGAGAATTCTCTACGAAATTATACGTATGTTAACCTTAAATCATGTCTACACAAAGTGCACATCTACACCAATCACTTAAACCTGTTGTTGTTCCAACTATGGTATTGTTCCAGTGTGGGTGTGTTGGAGTTGATGTGACGTGTGCTAGGTAATACAACTGCAAATGATTGGTATGCATTGGACTGAGGTATGCCTGTTGCTGGAGGATTAAATGTGTTACGATTAAGGCTTTCAATTTGCATTGATGATTAATCACAGGATAAGGGTCAGTTAATTGTTAATTATTTAATCATGATTAGTCATGAGTGATACACATAAATCAACATTCTTGAATATGACTTAGAAATGTTCAGCATATTGCTGTATCTGAATGATTAATAACAGCAGGTAGATTTGTGTGTCCCACAACTGTAGTTTTTGCGACTAATCCAAATGTTGGAATTATTGGATGACAAGTGTCCGTCATTCTGCCAATATGTTAAATGAGTTAACAATTATAATCTGATTAATTTAAAAAATGTATCAACGCATTCATTTTGACAGTCACTTTTTTGCTGAGTAACATGGCTAAGGTAACGTCAAGAGTCAAAGCTAATTCAAAGTCTTCTCTTCCCCTCTGTCCGTTGGTTTTCGGTCTTGATCCCTTTTAAAGGAAAACCACAGAAGCTGTGCCAGGAAGTGTCAACGACCAGATGCCAAGCTGTCTGCTGTTCTCCACAGCAATTGTTGTGTTATTCAACCATGTCCTAGTCCGTATGGAGAAATTTAAATATTTAACAAAATAATATGTAACTGGCATTGATGGGCCTGCAGGGGTGTCCATTTGATCACATTACACCAATGTGAAGGCCTGTCCTGACATAATACTCTTATTTTAGGTGTTTTAGGGGCCAGTTGTGGTCATCCTTGTGCAGTATTTTAAACAAGCCTCAAGGAACACCTGACAATAATATTATGATGAAACAGAGCAGTGAAAAAAACGCATGTAAATTAAAGCCTGTAGACAGGTAATTACTCTCTTTAACAGGGTGACTGTTGGACTTCAAAACTTGTTTTTCTGGCTACTGCTCTAGTGCAACTGTGAGAGGAGCCACCCATAAGACAAATCTAAAAACATTACACTTGTGACATAAGAAAAAAATAACTCGTCCCCTGTTATGTCACAAGTTAAGTGTTTACTTTATATTTATACCTGTTTTGAAATCAAACTTAAATTTTCACAATATACACACACACGCTACTGATTTCTACAACAATGAAAGTATAAGCTGCAACAGGCTATGAAGTGAATTCGGGAATTTTTCTACTCACAGAAGTTAAAATCTGAATAAAGGCAGCAGCTTGTTTTTTTCCATGAATTTTTTCCACATTTGACAACTTTCAGAACACTCAACAGAGCGCACACATTAAAATAACCTAATGTACTGGTGCTTGAGTATCCAGTAGTACAAGTATCATCATCTCTTCCTATGTCTACATGTCTGCCTTTCTTAAGAAAAGAAAACAACTAGAGCTAACCAAAGCGTTTAATAGTTTGCGGTGTTTACGGAATGCTAACACATGCAGGGCTCTAAGCAGAAATACATTTCATGAATGAGACTACACATTTATTGGGTTTGCACATTAGAAAAGGTTAAATGTTGTCGTTGCAGTAGTTACAACTAAGATGACCTAAGCCATTTTGGAATTTGAAAAATCAAAAAGGAGCGACACGTATTTGTTACAGTTAGCAAACAGGTAATACTGGCCCTCTGAGCAGAAAAACAGTGTTTGAGGCACTGTGGTGTTTAAGAAAGAGACACTACAAGATCTAACAGTCAATGATGGACTTAAAACAGAATCATGCATTTGTATAACCCGTCATAGTGAAACATAACTTACCTGTGCATTAATTAGTATTTCAGTGTGTTGCTTAAATGTTGGGCAAGTATAATTACCAAATGGTCACAATTGAAGAACTGAGAACTTTTTTTGTTGTTGTTCATATTGCGCCACAACACAGGACTTAATCCATCGGTGAAAACATCCCCAATGATTGACCAAACATACATCAGCACTGATCAACAGTTAGTTGTGGGGTGGTGCTTGGTCAACACTCCACAGCCCTTCTGGTCATGGGATTTGAACTGGTCTACTCTGTTGTTTTGTTGATCTGTTAGAGGCCAGACTCAAACCAAGAGTATTAAGTATTAACATCTACTACAGCAAACATGGACTTCTTTGTTATTAAATAACAACAGTAACATAAGAACAGCAGGCTAATAATAAGAGCCCATTTGAAATAGTAACTATACCTGAACAGCAATGTATGTCATTCTAGTAACTACTAATGTCTGTATATCACCAAAATGATACTATCACGTGTTCGCAAATCCTCCCCATTTACTTCACCAAATTTTAACAAATCTATGAGCCACAGCCAGTAAGCGAGCACCAAAAATCACAAACCGTTTACATTAGAGAGTTCACCGGAGGGTCGGATAATGACGACACCGATACTTCCGTTTCCCATGAACTTGGGTCGGGTATGAAGAGCAGGCAGTTATGAGAAACGGAGGACAATGAGGAATTTTTAAGAACAGGATTACAATAAATAAGAAAACAAACCTGAAACGTCATAATATCTTTTAAATGAAAAAAAACAGGCAGAGGGCTGAATCACTGCTGACGACATACATACTTTAAATGGCCCTGTCCTCATGAGTGACAAGGTTTACTTATACAAATTCCAACAACAATCAATAATTATTTACACTAATGACATTATCTTTAGAGTTGTTTTTTCTATACGTACATATACCCCAATAACAGAAATTAATATTCAAAGCTGGATAAGTATTTCCAATTTCCTGATTGTTGTTAAGTGCACAATTCTGCCAGGATAAGTATTTCCAATTTGCAACCTGATTGTTGTTAAGTGCACAATTCTGCAGACCTCACCAGTGCTGTGTCACTTATATTCATTAACAAAAATTATTTTCACAGGTACAGTCATATTGCATGCACAGAAATAAACACACACACACACCAACACAAACACATGTTCTTCTCTGCACATCTGCTCTTCTCTGCAAACATCTCTCTGAAGTGTAAATAATAAAGGAGGACTAGGCCAATCCTAGTCATTTCATTATTTATAATTGATAGAGAAAACTCAACCAGCCCAAATCTTTTGGGTCAGAGGCTGAACACACTCTTTTGGTCATCTTTTTGCAGGTTTGGAATTTGGTCAGTCATCCAAGTATTGATATTCTGAGATTCCTCCAATTGTCATGGCAGAATAATAAATGAATAGCCACCGTGTAGGAACACAACCACTTTTATTTATGACACCTTTCAGGTGGTCTTGACTTGATCTTTTCCTGATCTTTGCCAGAAAAGCTTGTAATCGGTTAGATACTGTGATACTAAGTGATAAAACACAAGTCTATTCCATTGTTGTGCTGTCACTGGAGAAAATGAAAAGGAAGGGGAAACAATACTGCCCCTAACCTGGGTCACGTCTTTCTACGGAAGCAAATGGTGCGACCACTGCAGTTATTAAAGCCTGAGTGAATGCTAAGTAAACATTGGCCAAAATACAGTTGAAGTCATGTTTTCTCTTTATTGTCTGTTTCTAGTCTTGTTTCTTGCATTGTTTCTAATCTACAAAAAAATGGTAACAGAAGAGAGGACTGCATTGGGCCACAATTGTCTGGTCGTCAGTGTTTGCATGATGCTGTAATGGCTACTGCTAGCACAGACCGGTGTGTGATGGGAACCGTAACGCAAGCAGAAATGGATGTTGAGTTGAAATAAAACACACCAAGTCCTGTGGAGTTCCATCCCTGGCATGTTCCCCTACTCTGGTCGTTAGCCCACCATGACATTAGGCTAACTAGAATTCCTCCACCTTAGCCCTCAGCTTAACTATCTCTAGCGTTTCTGTCGAAATCTCACCTCGCTGCCAGAGGACATAGTCTTGCCCTGTTGAGAATGTGGCAGCACCATACTATCTACAGCCACACTCACCCCCACCATCACCACCTCTTTTGCTACACCTATGTATACAAAAGTGTTTAACCAATTACCAGGGTCAAAAAGAAATATTTTGGGCTTTTTTTTTCTCCAGGGACTAGATTGATTAAAAACATTATACAATACAAATGTACAATTTATATGACTGCACGCCTTCGTTTGCAGACAGAGTTACTCTGCGGCAGTGTGATGATGCTTTAACAAGCCCATTAGCTGAGGCTTTGCAGCTGCTGCAACAAACACAAATAAAACCTCTTAAAAACCAACCACCACTACAGCAGCAGAACAGTATGACTGTCTAGGTGCGTTCTCATGTAAACCTCGGTCAACGACAGATGGTAACTGAAAAAACTACTATTTTCAATATTTTGTCATCTATTTTGTTTGCCTTCCTCCCTGGCTGAAAATCAGATCCTGGTGCAGATGTAGCCGCAGCACACGGTCACCATTCCTGGAATTAACTTCTACAGTCAATGATTGCAACATGATTCTCTTAATGAAAGAATCTTGAGCAGCAGCATACTCAATTACCATGACACACTGTTCCACTGTCAAACAAGCTTGTCTTATCTTTTATGAGGCCTTTGGCGGCAGTAAACACACCGCAAAATCTAAGTACCAACAATTCCACAATGTATATAAAAGGACAACACTGCAGTAGCACTGTTCAGTGAGGCCATAAAATTCAATAATTGTAAACATGAGGTCAGTGCCTATTGGAAATCAGGATTTTCATACAAATAAATAGATCACTAGTGCAGTGATTGTCTAGCTCGTCACAAATCAATTTGATTGGCCAATCAGGACTTGCAAACCATGAATGAAAACAAATAACAAGTGTATAATTTAAGATTTCATTACTTATATTTAAAATATCTTTGAATATGTTTAAAAGAATAAAAAAATTATGGTGAAAAATGTATCACTAACACATTAAAACAAAGATTTCATTACTTATATTTAAAATATCTTTGAATATGTTTAAAAGAATAAAAAAATTACAAAAGTATTTAAATATTTATTAAGTCTCTACCAACAATGCATAACATAAAATTTTAAATAAAACTTGACCCCACTCATGTGTACATTAAATAATAAAATAATAATGAGCAGGCCCACCGGCCTGCTGAAAGATTTTTAAATTAATTATGTTCTCTCATAAAAACCTGCAAAGTGCATTTAAGTCAAGTGCATTTTAAATTTTTCTACCACAACAGAGTGCATTCAGAACAACTGCTGAAAGATATATTTTCTATAAATTTAGGTTGCAATCTCTGCGCTCTGCTCTCCTTTTTCTTTGCTGTGCGCTTCTCTGTCTTCAAACGAGATCAAGTACGGTCGCAATAAAGTGCACAGGATCCAAAAAGATCTCACCATGCTGGCTGTGAATTTTCAACATCCTGTTTTGGCCATGTTGTTTCAGTGATAAAATTTTCGGTGGCCAAGTATTCAGTGAATCCCTAGTTTAGGGATAAAACATAGACTCCCCAAACAAATGCAATGTTCAGAAGTAAATTATCAAATAATGGCCGAGGGTGAACAACAGGACACTGACATCGAGGAATATTAGGGAGTTAAACTATCTGTCTGAACCTAGTGAATACAGACAAAGTACATACTGAAAAATACTGGTGCGAGCAATGGCTATGAAGACCGATTGCAAAAACAATCTATTCCTGAAAAGAATATATATATATATATATATATATTCACTCTTAATTTCCTAAAAGCCAATGTCATAAATCAGTGTTTTCAGACCATTTGTTTAATATAATCTGCACTAAACCAGTTAACTGATGTGGTAGTTTGAATCCCACTCTTTCTGAGAAAAAGTTGGTTACAAAAAAAGGATGGAAGGAAAGGTCATAATGCTAGTACAATTACAAATAACAATATTGAATTAATAGCACTGATGCTGAATTTTTGCCATAAACAATATGATTCACTGATGTGTACACAACTGCTGGGAACGTTCTGATAGCTCATTCAGGCAACGTAACAGCCGCATTTTGCAAAACTGAAGTCATTGTATTAAGGAAGAAAAGTGTTAGGATTAAGACTGTCTGCTTTCAGATATTAAAAAGTGGTTTATTTAGAGATGAATGTTAACATTCCTAACAAATCTGGACAATCCAAGTAAAGTAAATATAAACAGATCTCAACTAAATACAAAGTAACTTGTATTATCATGTTTTTCAAACCTCAATATTTACAAAGTTGATATTGAAAGGTCCACAACAGTGGAGCACATAAAAACAAGGGAAGTACAGAATCTAAGTGGGATATAAAGTTAGGCGTAATGATTTCCTGGCATTTTTTTAAACACAACAGAAAACTTAAAAATATTATTTTTAAAGTCTTGTTTTTTTTAAACATGTAAAGTGTACATCAATGAAAACGTCTGTCCTCTAGAAATAATTTGTTACAATAGACCAGTCAACAAAAACTACTATCACATCACAGGAGGAATAAGAGCAAATTATATATGACTACTGTTGAGCAGCCTTTGCTATAGTAACGTCAACAGGCTACTTCGTTTATTACTGAGCATGCTTCACTGTGCAGATCTGTGCCTTCCCTACCTGATTTGCCAAGTGATTAGAAAGCAAATGACATGGCTGACCTCCTGCAAAGGTCACCGAATCATTAAATCGTTATGCAGAGCCACTACATTTTCAGGAGTGTGCATATAACAATAAATAACTAATTTGTTGTGGAGAGGCAGTCTGTGAACATCTGCAGCAGGAGGAACGCAATAATGTGCAGTTAATTGTAACTGTTGGGAGTGTTGGGTTTGATTGGTGTGAATTATTTCTGTCAGGTTTGAACTGTGATTGCTATGAAGGCCTTCTCACGCTGGGTGGCTGCGAATAGAACAAAGAAGCTAAGTTCCGGATCGAGATTTGCACAAGCTGAATGTGAAACTGCACCAAAAGGCGTGTACTGACTCAAACCACCAAGAATAAGACTGACAAGTGGCTTCACATTTGCGACACGTGGTGCACACAGCACAGTGACGGTTAAACAAAGCTGGTGATGAAAAAAGGAGGTTTCATTAAAAAAAAAGAACTAAAAAATGACGACTTCATTTACACATGGACAATTATATAAGAATTGGAAAATAACACCACATGCGCTGATAGTGTTAACCTGTTATAAACTAATCCTACAGCTTTCACCAAAGTAAAGGGGAGATTTTCAAAATTTCCAGAGGGGGTAACACAAGTCATTTCTTGCTTAGTTTCACACACAGATGTGGGTTGAAAAGGTACTTGGGGTAGAAGTAGTAGGTCAGTTAGTACAAGTGTTGATACGATTAGCATGAGTAGGTTTTAGAAAAGATGAATAGAATAATAAGGTGATGTAAGGTATAAAAACTACCGTGTAAGTTTGGATATGGATCGATGCAGTAAACAGCAGGTAAACATATATAAATATAAATATATGGAATGAAGGAAGGGACATACTGTAGTAAGAAGTTGTGTAATTATGCCAATTTTTTTAGTCTTTTAAAAATGAATTGAAGCCAATAAAAATATATATATATATATACACATATTTATATATATCTACATATACAGGTCTCTACATGCATTTGTTTCCATATTTTAAAACAGAAACTAAAAGATATATATTTATTCTGCTCATTGGAGATGCATCATCCAATGCAGCATAATCAATGCATAATTTTAATTATTTGGGCATTTAAAATAAAATTAATTTGAATCAACAGTGATGGTTGTTGGAATTTATCTCTGTGATATACAGCAATGTGGGTGATGGAAAGGTCTTTCGAGAATGTGTCAAACTCGAGGTCTGTGGCCTGAATCTGGCTCATCTCTTTAATTACTGCAGCTCACCAGAGCTTCACATGTCTATGGGTGTCATAAGATCTGGTCAAATTTGTGTGTGTGTGTGTGTGTGGCAGGTAAATCACAAGTTCACTTCTCTAATTCCAATCATAATCAAATATACAGTTAGCATAAACTACATTTTTAGTTCGAGACATATCCTCTATTTTATGTGTAACTATATTCTTGTTTTGCTTGACGTTAATAGTTTTCATTTATTTTTTATTTATTTCTGTGAGGGAAAAGTCTGTTGGAGTGTAGAGCTTCATTTCTGGTTAAAGCATCGTCAAAACTGGACTGTTCTAGAAACGGTGATCCCTTCTGCGCACAACTAAGCCTGGGTTTTAAAACATTTCTAAATTTTCTTGATTGACTGGGTTTGACAGCCCTGCTTTAGAGCAATGAGAAACCCCCCATTAGGTCTGTACATTGTTGGGTGGATGCTGCGTTGTAACCACTGGGTCACTACACAGCAGTAAGTCACAGGTTGGAGAGGGAGCACTGCCTCCATCTCCAATGCATAAACATCGTGCAAACACACAAATAAAAAACATCAATTCCTTTGATTGGTAAACAAACGCGAGTCTGGGCCTCGACATGTGAGCCAGACCACCTCAGTATAAATGGCCTTACCTGGGCTCCGGCAGGATGATTTTCTTGCTCGCCCGGGCCGCCGGTGTAGATTTGCTCTTTTCCATCGCCATCAAATAACTGACGTCGGCGAGCACCGCTTCGAGGTCCGCCATCTTCCGACCCTGGGACGACCAAAACCAATAAAGCAACAAGGCAATGGGGTGGGTTCTGTTTAGTGAGTTACAAAATAATGTCCTGCTCCAAATGTGACCAACATCAAGGGTCGGGGTGCGTGTCGTAGGCCGGAAAAACGGACAACGGAGCTGACCATCGACTGAAACGGTGTAACTGTCTTTGGCCGCAGTTGCGTTCACTTCGCCTCAAACTGTCATCGTTGTCAAACAGAGGGAAATTAGGAAGGAAGACATCAGCCGACAAATGACAGTCACGGAGACCAACAGATCAATGTCCTTATAATCCCATTTGGTGCGAGACAAAAATAAAGGGCTGTGTAGGTTTCATCCGAGGGTGGTGTGGAACGAGACGAGTGGGAAATAATGCAAGGGGGCAGAGGTGTCGGCTCAGGGGACGACAGCCAGATCCCACGGCTCTCTGGGGACTCCTCTTCTCCTCTTAATGGAAATGTGTCCAAACGCCTGGCCTGTCGCCAGTGTGGCATGTGTTTTTGGGATAATACCCAAAAGGTAAACACGGACACGCGAGGGGATAAAGCTGGACTTTGCTCCTTGGTGTGTCGAGACGGCCAGAAAAACAGCCAAACACACGCTCTCTATGTCAGCGAGAGTAAAAATACATCGGGGGGAAGAGGACGGACACTGGACGACAGGTTGGTGTCCACCATCCAGTGTGGATGCTCCGACGTCTTTAATAGCTCGCGGTGTCTACAAAATGCAACCGTTGAAGGCTTTTTTTGGCACAAATTAAAGAAGAACACGGCTTACATAAGAACCGAGACTCCTGCACAATATCCCCGCAGAGAGTCACACACCACTGCTGTGTTTATGTTGCTGCTGCTGGCTTCCTGTGTAGCCTGTAACTTATCCTCCTTATCGTTTCCGTCAATCTCCCTCATCTATACCCGCACATTAACACACAAAACCGAATTTAAATTATCCAACGGTGGGTTAGTAACAACTCCGGTGGCGGCGTGCTTGTCTCACCGAAAGTAAAATTCTCAACGATCGAAAGCTAACTAGTCTTAACCCACTGTCAAAATCGATATTTCAGTTTGTGTGCTAATAAGCTACCGCGTTAGCCAGCTGGCTAACTAACGAACGGCGTTTTGCACTGTTGAGCCAAGGCTTTCAGCCACTGTAGATTGAGTCAGCGCAGCGGATAAATTAAAATGCCCCCGTTGTCTGTAGCAGACACAGTGTGAAGCTGACACAAACATTCAGCACTGGCTCGGTTTCACACAGTGACGTGCTTAATGAGCTAGTGGCTGTCGGGGGAGTCTTGCAGGCTCGCGAGAAAAACAGAGTCCTTGTGGGTCCAAGTAGGATCAAAAGTGATATGACAACCGCACAAAATAACCCATAGCGGCTATCCCAGCAAACACGAGCGCCAGGAGAAATGCCTCGCTTAAAGCCAACACTGAGGGACTGACAACCGACTGACGCCGATGGTGGCAGTGGAGGAGGGAGATCTGGGGGAAGGAGGGAAGGAGAGAGGGGGGCGCTGCAAGGAGATGAAGCCTCACTGACCAGCAGGAACTCGTTTACTTAAAACCGTTTCCTCCTTTGCGGTGGTAAAACCTGTGGTAATAGAGATGTTCTCGAATACGGTTTTCGGCCACGGCTTGGTGAGTGTACCAGGAAGGGCCCAGATAAACAACGACCGCCTTGCAGCTGCTGCCCGTCCTCTCCGCACACGCCTCGAGCGCGTCGTTGAGCGACGACAATCCAGAAGTGAGGAGTTCCTCACTACTAGTCTGGCCGTGCTGGGTGATCCCACGCTCGGCTACAAGTGAAAGAGCAGTCCCGTTTGTCCGCTCCTTGTCCTTCTAGTGTGTGAGCGTTTCCGTCCGCTCGTTTTACTCAAGCTGCTCAGTTTCCTGCTCCAGTATGGCACATGTTACAGTAAAGCCTCGCTCCGCTCGTACGTTTCAGTATTTTTTTTCCTCTTTATCGTCAGCGCAGTGGAACCGCTTGCTCTGTGGTTCAACTTCCTCCCACTGCGCCGGGGAGAGGCTCGTAAAACACGGAATGGCCGATGCTGACTGGACCTGGACCGTAGTAGTGAGACAAGGAAGAGAGAGAGAGAGAGAGAGCAAAAGCGGTGTGAGCTAATACCTTACACTAAGCTAACACTTTAAATATACATTCAATTTTTACACCGTGTTTGGGCCATTTACATGCATTATTATCAATCCATATTTTAAGGTAAACACCACCATGGTGTAAGTACAGCAATATTGTGTTCGGTTTGTCTTTAATGACGCCTGACAGTGATTTTGCCTTGTCATCAGCAATGTCGTCAAGATTGATAAATTAATAACATTTTATTGGTTCCTGGTTATTTCATACGACTTTTTAGATGCTTCATACATATTATTTTTTTTTTTTTTCTATTTTGTACTTCTGTTTGAATTGATGTCTGGATATTTACTTAGGTATTTCCAAGTTACGAGCATGTGAACCAGGCCAGGACTGCTCTCCAGTACATATTTCAATAAATATGTACTTATTTAGAATTGTAAACATCCAAAGACTGTAAAAACAAAATCACACTAAAAAGGTAGCTTATAGTGTCATATGAAGAGGTTCTTCTTGGAAAATATCTTACAGTTGTATTTCACAAAAACAAAACAGAGCACTTTAAAGATGTGGACATTCCAAATCCAATAAAACAAATCATGTTTAATTATACATTTATAAACATATATTTAAAATGATAACATCTGAAGTGACAAATTAATTAATATTTCTTGACATGTCAAGAAAAAAAGTAATAAGTCGAATGTACTTGTTGAAAAGCTTGTGAGATTCTAACGTTTGAAGATCACATTTACAGCTTTTACAGATCTGCGCCACTAGGTGGCTCCCCTAGCTCAAACACCTTTGGCTTTATTCATTAAATACCGGTAGTTTGCACATTTTAAATCTAAACAACTAATGACTCCTGGTAAATCAATACAAAACATATATCAAATGGAGACTGTTCTTTCGATATATATTTACAACGTTTTATGATATTTGTTGTTTAAATTATAAGGAACTTTGGTCAGATGTTATCAAAAAGAGACCTCTGTTAAATGAAGGCGGATAAATATATTATAATAGATTAGTACTTTTAATTATATAAATATTTTTAAGGTAAATGTTTTCATTATGAGACCCAATAAAACATTAATGGAAGTCAGAAAAATTCAAGAAAGACAGTTTATTTATCAATGGGTAGCATGGAGGGTCAAAGGGGAAGGGTCACATCGGAAAGGTTGAGAGATTGGTCAGTTGGACTGAGATGTTACTGCTGAATACGGCGGATGGACTGGATCTGGGGAGTCTGGCAGTGGGAGCCAAACTCCCTGAAGTGTTTGTACATGCCACAGTGACGGTCACACTCCATGATGTACTGGTATCCACGGTAACCAGGGTACTGATAGCAGACAAATCTGTCAAGGCAGACCAAAGCACAAATGAGACAATATTTCACTGCATTCAAAAGCTACAGTGTAAATGACAGTGTATTTATTTTGCATATTACAAATATTTAAAAGTATATATATATATATATATATATATATATATATCTGTATTTATATTGTATTTATATATATGGAGATATTTTATT
>NC_024320.1:17892510-17929789 GCF_000523025.1 Cynoglossus semilaevis
ATATATATAAAAATATATATATATATATATATATATATATATATATATATATACCTGTATTTATATTGTATTTATATATATGGTGATATTTTATTTATATATATGGTTTAACTGGAGTTGGAACCACTGGATAGTAACTAGGGGTCACTTACGCTCCAGACTGGACCCTCAGGGAGCCAACTTCATTGTTGGACCAGCCCATGGCCTGGAGGGAGGGGTAATCATCACTTAGTTCTCCCTTGCGGCCCAGAAAGTTTTCTCTCTCATAGATACTCATGCGACACTCTCTGTGGTTCTGGAAGGAGAAGAAAGAAAGAAAAAACAGCAGTCAACACAGAGGAGATTTTTTTCTCCAGTCAGTTGATAATCACCTGATCAAATATGGGAGTGAGAGTTTAGCAAAACAATAATTTCAACAGTCATTTTAATAGTCATTAATATAAAAAGATTATGAATAAATACTACTGATTTTAGGTGTTTTTTTTCCTCTCAATATGGTCCTAATACTCTTTCTTACTATAAAAAACAAATAGTATGTTTTTTTGTTCTTTCTTTGGAGCCTGGTACCTATTGACCTATGACCCTGAACCAGTCCAGGACCCGCAGGTTGGGTACCTCTGCCTTGAAAAAAGATATGTCAATGGTTTTGAAGCAAAAGTAAAAAAAAATATACATAGACATCCCAACTCACAGCACAGGCAATAGGTCTGAAGGAAGTCAGCCTCTGGATGTGGTAGGAGTTGCTGCCACCGAAAGCATCACACTGAGGATACTCTCCCCTCTCAAGGACAAACTGCTGCCCCTGGTAGGAGGCGTGCTCCCAGCCAACCCAGCTGCAGAAAACGATAGTTTTGTAAACATACAAATTCAGAATAGTTTTGAAGGTGACTCTCTGAGTGAATACACTTGCACTCACGCTCCACTCTCCACCCTGAGGGAGCGCACGGTCTCAAAACCAAACTCCATCACGTTGCAGCACTCAGAGGTGAACTCATGGCGGCGCCCCTGGAAGCACTCCTCGTCGAAGACAATTATCTGAGGTAAAAACAAGATGTTTAAAGCTGTGTGTGTATGTACCAGGGCCAGACAACAGGGGGAGCACAAGTTTCATTCACAAGTTTTTAATGTAAATTGCAGTGCTGTTGAAATTAACACATTATTTGTGTAAATTTAATTTGTGAAGAATTTTCTGATTTTTTTTTTCATTTTAACACCTGAGTAGAATGAACGCTGTATATCCAGAAATTCAATTGTTCATTCACTTATTGTTTGTCTATTACACGCTCCACACACACATTATTGTTTGCACACGCTGGGACTTACCATTGTTTACGTGTATGGGTGTTCCACCTTAAAACAACTTTTTAGGTCCAGGACCTTTAACTGTCCTAAAAAAACTATTTTACCTTTGAATTATCAGTTTTGGGTTTTTAGACATGGTTTAGCTGCAACTTTATGGAAGAGGAACTGTTTTAAAACGAAAAGTCAGCCATTGATGTTGAATGAGAGTGTTACACTCACCTTCCAGTGGCCAGAGAACTTGGTGCAGTGGTGAGTCATCTTTCCTGACAGGAAAAGCAAAGCATTAAGGCCATAAAAACAAAAATAATTCAGACATCACCGGCATTAGAGGGGACTGCTTCTGCTTAAAAACACTACAAACACATACAAATATATAAATGAGATTTTTCATCAACAGCCATTTTATGGTGGATTTTGTTTTTTGCTTCAACTGCAGCACAAAAAATTAAAAGACACAAGCTACAGTATCTGGACTCATATTCTAACCCTGGACCAGTCCATCACAGGGCCACATGTAGAGCCAAACAGCCATTCATACTCACACACATTCACTCTTATCGCCAATAGTCACCAACCAACCAATTCATAACGAACAAATAACCTAGTGCTGTGTCTTCAGACTGAAGGAGGAACAGCAGTTCCTACAGAAAACTCATGCAAATGTCAAGAAGAGAAACATCTAGAAAAAAGAGTAACACCATGGCATGTCATAAAAGGGTGATAAATTAGCAACATTAGCTTGGAAACAGATTTTTAAAAAAGTGAAAAAAAAAGTTTCTCTCTTAAATAAGCCAGTATTTCAGTACAGTAACCAGTATGTACAGCCTCAGTGGTGATCAGTGTAGTCATCAAGTCGTCACAAATCAATGACTGATTCAACCTCATAGACAGGTTGCACAGAGGAGGCAGTTCTAACTACATGAGTCCAAGAGCAGTGGTCCTAAAAGGTCATGACCTCTTCAAGCCTCTGCAGTGCAGTGATGGCAGCAGTGCTGGTTTTTGAGTGAGTGTTAATTCAGGGGGCGTGTATGCCTTGGCTCTTGGTTACTGTGCTGTGCAGAGCTGCGCTAGGCTAGGCGACAGAGGGGGACTCACCTTGCTTTGGTGCCCACGAGATGTCCTGCCGTAAGAGTGGTCAGAGCCACACACTGCCATCCTTTTAAAGCCTCCCCTGGCAAGAGGCCATGCTGAAAGTCCAGGCTCAGCAGCAGGGAGGGGCTTGATCTTTGTCCCCTTCTGACAAAAACGTTGTTATTCTGTGTTGTAGCAGAAGTGCAGACCCCACAGTATCACACTGAGCGTTAGGCATGGAGACACAGGAATATAAAAGACACTGTCAGACAATGCTGATGGACAGAAAGGAGTAACAGAGTAACAGAGTTTAAACATCCCTGGTTATCAACACCTGAAACGCTCCAATGGTTTTGGAAATAATTCCATATATGTGTAATTTTAGAGAGAAAAAAGTTCAAATTTCTGGTAATCTTCAGAAGAATTATCGTAGTTAATTATCCAGATTAAAGGAGTATAAAATATAACAGTAGACAGTTGATATGATTGGACACTCAGTTTGACTAACAGAGACAGAGACTGGTAACACTGGGACATTTTTGTGACTTTATCCATTGTCTGCAACAACCAGGCTTGTTTGCACGGTTGTATAATGCAGCGTTGCACAACTTTACTCTAACTGTATCATGATCATTGATAAAAGTGATAATAAAGTGAAACTCAATCGTTCATTGACTCAGTCATTCATGCTTCTCTTCACTGTCTACACCACAGGTGTCAAACTCAGGGCCACGGGCCAAATCTGGCCCCTCTTGTACATTATAGCGCATACACTGTAGTTGTTTTGTTGTTAGCCTGTGAAAAAAGATTCACATTAAAAAGGACCTCAAAAGACGAGAGATAGAAACAGATTTATAAGGAACGAACACCACTGATGTGTGTCTTATTTCAAATTTAATTTCCTTGTGTTTATAGTTAACAGTTTATAATATTAAGCTTTGGCAGTTCAAAATTTAATGTTAAAAACTGAAGTTTCTTCCACATGAAAAAATAATCAACATTCTGTATCTGGAAAGAAGAAAAAATATGCACAATCCCAGTCATTTTTCCAATAAATACTGATTTTGTCCTGCGACTTCGTCCCAGTTTTTAATTTTGGCCCACTGACCCAAGTCAGCCCAGCCCCCCGGACAGTTCACCAGTTTGTCACATTCGTTAACTATTATTTATCATTGGGCTTTGTTTGCCAGACTGACAGTGATTGGCAGAAAAGTAAAATATTCGACTAGGTGAAAGACAGTTATAATAACTAAATAAAAGTAGAGACTGGACATTGTGTATGTCTTTCTTTAGTTCCTGTGAGTATATCAGTGCTCTGTCCAACTAAATAGGATAAGTGTTCACCTGTTTAGTTGGGTAAATTGTGCAGAAATTTAAAATCATTATAATTCATTACATATAGTTTTGTGACATTTTTGTTTGGTGGTGCACCCTGGGATTTGTCTAATGTAAAGTATGGCCTGTGGCTCAACAAAGTTTGGGAAACAAGGCTTTACAAAACAAACGTGGTCGATCAGTGAGTTGTATTTTTTAATATAAATACTTAATTGTAGTCTGTACTCTGTTTTTCTGGGACTGTGGACCACGTGGTGTTTGGTGTTTGTCATTGTCTCATTGTCTCCTCTGCTCCATTACTTTCCTCTCTACGTGTAGCTATAGCCTAACTTACAAACTCACCAGGTCAACATGTGCTGAAAAACAGCATCGCTCAGCATTTTCCTTTGATTGTAAAGTGCTTACAGACTGGTCAGTGGGGCCACCGGCATTTCTGGGCGGTGCAGTGGCCCAGTGGCTTTGGGACAAACCAACTGTGATGATGAGAGCCTTTCCTTTGTGTTGCCAGCCTCTCGGTTTGGCCTTTGCCAGAGTATAAAAGCTCACACCGACAGCAGACGGGACTAGCAGGCGCTATCCTTCCTATCCACACAGCACTGCAAGCTATACTAACACGCAGGTAAGGACACACTGACACACACCTACATGCCCGAGCGAACGTTGTCAGACCTATAAAGTACAGTACTTCAGTACTTCAGTCTAAATGGTCCCCAAAACAACTGAAAAAAAACCCCAAACTTTATACCGTCACTTTTATTTACATTTTAACATCAATGTTCACCCCTTGTGTCTTCTCCTCCTCTCAAAGCCCCTCATCATGTCTCAGACCACCAAGACCCACGGCACTGATGCCAAGGACAAGGGAGTCCCTGCTCCAGCTGCCTCCAGCAAGTCCACCAAGACCGGTGAACCCGGCATGGGTTCCTACAGAGTGAGTCCCTGGCATGTTGTGGCATCTGCCCAGAACGGCCTCTCCACAGAATCTTTTATGTTTCTTGAAGGTCAGTTTGGTAACTGGAGAATGACTGTGATAATGACACCTGTTCCATGGAAATAATTCTGTCACTTTTTCAAACAGAGTTGTTTTAGTTTCTAAATATGTGGTGACTGTGGTTAGTATGTTAGATAGTACAGTCGTGTCTCATCAGAGGAGCTTGTGATTATCATCAGACTTTCCAGTCTACCAGTCTTAGTCTAGGGTTGGCAGCCTTGCAGTCAGAACGTGAATGGTACAGCATGTAATCAAGATACCTTAAGTTGTAGGACTGGAAAAGTGCAACTGGTAGACAGCACCAAATACAAAAGAGCAAAAAATCCTTAAAAAATGTCTTTCGATAGGTAAGGGGTGTCTTAGTTAAACTTTTAAACCTTCGTTTAAAGGACAGAGGTATCATTAGAAATGGAAGTGGCTCTGTGGTGCTGTGATAGGCACCAGGCCATACAGACAAAGACATGTTTCACATGGATAGCCACCTTTCAAAGAGGGCAATTAAATAACAGAAGATCTTTCACTCTGGGAGGAATTCTAATGGCAGCCCCAACAACTGTTAATACACTGAATGTACGTAAATAAGAGTGTTTGAACAACAGTAAGACCAGAGAAGACACCTGAGAAAGGAAAAGTGCCTCAGATGTGTACGACAGAAAATGAATGCCTAAAACGTTCGGTGAATGCAGTTGTGTAACTTACAATAACTGCTCTGTGTGCAGGTTATGCTGTTTGACCAGGAGAACTTCCAGGGCAGAATGACAGAGTTCCAGAATGAGTGCATGAATGTGTGTGACCGTGGAATGGACAGAGTTCGTAGTATCATTGTGGAGTGCGGCCCGTAAGTGGACACATACAGTACACAGTACCCAGTACACAGTACACAGTACACAGTACACAGACTAAACTCAGATATGAAAACAGTTGTCAGTTTAAAAGGACCATAAAAGAAAATACTCACCCTTCAGTATATATAGATACAGATACATCTGTCTAGTATATACACATATACTGTATACACAACTCGACGAACGTCATAATACCTGATCCATCCTCTAATTCTTTCCTTCTGTACTGTCCTCTCCTGTGTCCCCACTGTCCCTGATGGACCCCCCTCTTCTGCAGCTTTGTTGCCTTTGAGCAGACTAACTTCCGTGGGGAGATGTTCATCCTGGAAAAGGGAGAGTATCCTCGCTGGGACACCTGGAGCAACTCCTACCGTAGTGACTGCCTCATGTCTCTCAGGCCCATTCGCATGGTATGTTGATCAGTGTTGCAAAACAGTTGCTTTCTTCCCTATTTTAAATAGTGTTGTCAGTGGTTCTCAAATAGTGGGGCAAGCCCCCCTGGAACGGCACGGTGAGGTGCCAAGGGGGAGCGTGAGAGTCTTCCAATGGAATATGGCACGCGGGACACAAGTGTACTAATGCTGTAATGCTTGAATGATGTCAGTGGTCCAGTCACTAGGTGGCAGGGATTGGCTCCAGCTCCCTGAGTCAGGCTCAGAATGCCAGGTCACCAGTCCATATACTTATTACAATCACCGGCTAAATCTGAATTTTTGTTGTGTTCTAGTCTGCTGTTTTGCATTATGGGATCTTATATTACAGTAACAGCTTAGTTGTTGTTTTGGATGTACAGTATGAAATGACTCTATCAGATTAATCTTGGTATCAGTTCGAGTCAGAACGTTGACCACCTTATTTCATGGCTGCAGGACAGCCTGGAGCACAAGATCTGCCTGTATGAGCTCTCCGACTTCAAGGGCAACAAGATGGAGATCCAAGAGGACGACGTGCCCACCCTTTGGGCGCATGGCTTCTGTGACAGAGTGGGCAGCGTGAGAGTGCCAGGAGGATCGTGAGTAGACACAGACACAGGCTCATACACTTTGACATAGCATGTGGAGTGACCAGACAGGGATCAGATGACAAACGAATTCAAATGAAACCTTTTAGACTAGTAAAACAGGACAAGTTAATTTTTTAAAAATTAAATATTTTTAATTTTTTTTTTCAACACAAAATACATGTTCCCAGTGAATTTTATTAATTCTAAAATGTACAATAACAGAAATTTGATATCACAACGCATGATCTGCTGCTGCCCACGTTGTCTAGAATTCTGGAAAAAAGCAACACAAAATACATGTTCCCAGTGAATTATTGCTTCTTTTTTCCTTTAAGTGAAAACCACATTAACCCTCCACTCTGTGTGTTTTCTGTAGTTGGGTGGGCTACCAGTACCCTGGATACAGAGGCTACCAGTACCTGTTTGAGTGTGGAGAATACAGACACTACAACGACTTCTGCGCCTTCCAGCCCCAGATCCAGTCTATGCGCCGCATCCGCGACATGCAGTTCCACCAGAGAGGCTGCTTCACCTTTACCTCTGCCAGCAAGTGAATGAGACACGGGATGCTGTTGTAGCCGATGTAGCCCTCTGAGCTTTACAATTCTCTAAACCCAACATCTGAATCAGCACCATCAACGCTCCATCCAACAGAAATCACAGAATAAGCACAAACACAGTGGACATTGTGAAATGACTTTTTATGCTGCTACAAAAATAAAACTGCAAACAATCTAAAATCCTCCTGGAGTGCTTTACTTTTATTCACTCAACATGAGAAAACAATACTCTCACTAGTTTGTAATGCCAATAACTGAAGTTAGAAATATTTTTGGTTTTTAAAATGGATTTATAATGGAAAATAAGATTTACCACAGACAGTTAACACACGGTTCATTTGTTAATATAATAACCTGTCACTGTGGATGTACATTATTACTGAACATACTACTGACAAGCTGAATATGTGTTTTGGTTGAGTAATAATCAAAGACTACTATCAGTTCTGTTAGATAGAATGATACTCCACCTTATCATGTGACATTATCACTGGATGCTACAGTAACTGACATGTGTCCATGTCAGTCAGCATCAGAACCACAGTGTCCACAATCCAGACAGAGACTGAGTCAAGCCTGGGGCAAAGGCAAAAGGGCCCAAACCATGGAGTTCAAAGCAGGAAAAGTCATATATCAAGCAGTTAACCACATATACTATATATATATATATATATATAAAGATTTGACTATATTATAAAGAAATTAACCAAAAATATCAGAAGATGGAACTAAAGATAACGAGAAGTAATTACCACAAGTACATAATATCCAATAAAATAATCGGTTATCAAAGTTTCTCCTTTATAAACTATTCCTTTCGGAAAAGACAATGTCATGGTTATAGCTACATGGTGCGTTCAGGACTAATAGACAGGCGTGTAAAAAGAAACCCATTTAAGAATGTAGTTTACAGCTTTTATTTCCTTTCCCCATATAGGATACATTACATTATACTAACTAATGAAACACAGTTTGATTATGTATTTTGAAATGGCTACCGTTGTAACGCTTTGGCGAGATAAATAGGACTGTATGGACAATCACTGAATTGAATCACTTCGAGACAATTTCCGAAAGCGCTTGAAGGTAACAGAGTGTGGCACAAACGTGAAGTTTGAAACCGGTGTTTTCGGTGGAGTGGAGGAAGTCTTTATGCTTTAACCGGAGACAGAGAAGACACCATGGCTGCACTCTTTAAAGCACGCAGAGGTGAGAACTCACGGAAGCAACTGGACACAAAAACGACAAAGTGTTAACAGTATAGAAGCTGTATCGTTACAGTATACTGACCTCCAGCAGAGCGAATTAGCTGTGCTCGCACTCGCTGTAATTCTTTTGACGTCTTTAATATCAGCTGCTCAGTGAGTTTATGTTTGTTTTATTATCACCTGGTCATTTACATTTGAGCCACAGTGATTGTTAAATCCGTCATTTCTTACCGTTAGCTCATTGACTTATTTCAGTTAGCCAGTTAGCTAGGTAGAGATATTGTAAAAAACCGTGTGCAGTGTTGGTAATTCCACTTATGTCCATGGTTTTGTGATAACATTACATCGAATAATGTCATATCAACATAATGTATTAAGTTGTTTATTTACACGCCAAGACGAGAGAAATGTCGCTGATGTTAAAGATGACCTTTCACCCAGATAGCACATAGGCTAACAACAGTTAGCTGCACCAACTGTATGTGCGTTAATTCTACCAGGTTATAATACAGCCTGTCTATAGGTGGTTCTATAGAACAGGGTTGACCAAGCAGAGGTACTCGGACCCATGTTGGTACGGATATGAAATGGATATGGAACAAAGGAAAGTACTTGGATATAAAATACATATAAACTCAGAAATGGTTGAGTAAATATCCCCCAGCAGTATTATTGGCTACACTCTAATTTCTTACTGTATACACTTTGAAAGACTAACAAGGTGAGGTGATTACAAATAGTAGTTTACACACGACTACCTCATTCATTTGCCCATTTCTTATGGTTTTTTTTTTTTTTTTTTTTTTTGGATGGTCCGATCCAAATAAATGGACAAAGTTTCAGAACGGGACAGGTCGTCTGATCCTATCCATCGGCCGTAACTATCACATTAATTATGAACTTATTTTTCACTCCATCTATTCAGCTGCAGTAGCAAAGGCAGATCCTACAGAAAAGCATTGGACAACATCTGCTGCAACTTCTCATTTAGAATTCTAAAAAAAATACAGTCAGACTACCCAGAGTAGTTTTAGGGTGGGGTAAACCTTGAAGAAAGTGAATAGATGTAGTAAAGAGGAGTCTGTGTTAAAACTGTTTTTATGATGGAAACAAGAAGAATGACTAAAGACTAGACTCACTACTTAACTACAGAATTGCAATGTCAAATATTTGACTGTTTTACAATTTCCTAATTTGATAACAAACTAGTTTTTTGCCACTTGCAAACATGTTAGTTTGCATTGTTGTCATGTCTTAGATCTTTCATCCTGCACACTTATGGAAAATTACTTTTTCCAATTGTCATTCTGCATTTGCTGGCGTCCAGGTGTCCGTTTGTGAGGAAGACACATCAGTTCACATGGAAGACAACAATGTCCAAGTCTTTGTTTTCATTTCAGCTCTTGGCTCTTGTCTTAATGGATGGCGGAAACTGTCGCAGTTAGCGGAGTTACCAGAGACACATTTGATAATAAGGCAGACGTGCAGAGAGTATGCCGACAAAGAACTGACTCCAATCGCTGCCAAACTGGACAAAGAGCACTGTTACCCTGCACAACAGGTACTGATACACACAGAGGTAACTCTCTGACCACTCTACTGAAAGTGTCATAGACATTTCAAACGAATCCTGTTCACAAATGAAACATGAGGTGATGACAGAATAATCTGTTTTGTATAAATCCACCAAGGGCGAAGGTATGTGATACCTTCTGGGAGGGTTTTGGTTTATAGAATTTTCTTAATTTTTCCACACCTTTTTTTTGGGGGGGGGGGTTCAAGCCTCACATGTCCAAAACAAACAAAATATTGACAATTTACATTTTAAAAATCTTAAACTTTACACCAAGTAACGTCATATTTTGTAATGAATCAACATCAATAACATGACAGCCATCATCATTTGAACCTTGAAAATGTCCTCTCCTTTGTCCCGCTCCACCTTTCATGTCTCCATTCCCCACCAGTTTGGCCCGCCCCACACTTTGAGCACTGGATTAGCATGACTTAGTTAATTTTTTTTTTCTTTTTGTCCAGATTAAAGAGTTGGGAGCAATGGGTGTGATGGCCATTGAGGTGCCAGAGGAGCTGGGTGGTGCTGGTATGGACTACTTGGCATACAGTCTGGCCTTGGAGGAGATCAGCCGAGGCTGCGCCAGCACCGGAGTCATCGTCTCTGTTAATAATGTGAGTGAACTGTGCTAAAATCACAGCTTTAACAGCAGTCAGAGACTAGAGTGTTGAAACACAGAGGCTAGTAGACTGAGGCTTCACTATATCTATAAAACAATTGTAAATATTTGACAGTGGAGGTTGGAATGGTCCACTACAAGGTCAGGGGGTCATTGCTCCTATGAGGAAAAATAATTTAAATAACAAGAATCCTATTGGCTATCAATTAGAAATATTAATACATATGCCCCTGGACATGATTCAGGAAACTTCAAAATAAAAGTCTTTGGACGAAGTCTTGACTGAGAATTGCATTCACAGTCTTAATGAATAAAAGTCTTTGGACGAAGTCTTAACTGAGAATTGCATTCACAGTCTTAATGAAAGTACAGGTGTGTGACCACAGGTCATTCTTACTGTAGTATGTCGAGTGTACTTTAATATTTGTTTTATTATTGCACCTGTTATCTGACTGTAGCATCTTTTTTTGTCTAAACCTCAACTTGTCTTACATGAAACAGATCTGTGGCTCAATATAAGGTCCGAGACCTCTGGTCTGAGTCAAATATTCTACGTCTTTAGCAATAGCGCGTGATGTCAGTGTTGATTTAGAAGTAAATGGAAGCACAGCAGTTGATTTGTTACATTGTTACAGTGGTTTTCTGTGTCCTTCTCCGACTGTTGTCTACAGCAGGTTGAACAGATAGATTTGTTCATATTGGGTCAATAGTCGGTACAGAATGTCATGACAGATTCTGTGAATCTGACTCTGTTCACAGTCTCTCTATACTGGACCAATTTTGAAGTTTGGATCTGAAGAGCAGAAGAAACAGTGGATCACACCGTTCACCACCGGAGAGAAGGTGGGCTGCTTCGCTCTCAGTGAGCCAGGTAAATGGACACACACACACACACACGTGCATGTGAAGTGCGATGTCAACTTGTCCTATTTATGATTTTGCATGTGATATTCAGTGGACGGTGGACATAGTACAAGCTGCAGTTTGCAGAAGAGGACAATAGTACAGAAGAGGTCAAAATAATAAAAATAAATTTTGTTTTTTCATTTGATGTGTGAACCCTACAAAATAAGAGGCGTAATAAATGACACGTCTTAATTAGTATCTTTCTCTATTCCTTAGTGTCACTTGATCAAGGAAGAAATTCAGGATCATTTCTGAATTCCCAGTTCATTCAGAATTACAAACCATTAATAACACACAGCATTTAGCATAAGTATTACTGTGTGCTCCCAGCTGGGGGTTCAGCACGTGTCACTCTAGTGGCATTAGCAGGGCACTAGTCACTAGTGAGTAGAGATTCATTTATGATCCAGTCTTCACCAAGGAGAGGCCCAGCTAACCCTGCTCACACCTTCAACTAAGCTTTGTTTTTTGGCGTTGACGACCCATCTGAATCCTGTATGTGACATTACTGCCACCTATTGGCTTTCTTTTACACTGGTTAAAACACTGATGCAGGGATTCACAGAACCAAACATTTTTTGTGACCCTTCTCAAAATGAATATGTGAGATTAGTTTGAAACGATTCTACAGATGATTATTTTCACTTTATTCATTTGAAGGCAATGGCAGTGATGCTGGAGCAGCCTCCACCGTAGCGCATCAAGACGGAGACGAGTGGGTGCTGAACGGAACCAAAGCCTGGATTACCAACAGCTGGGAATCCTCTGCTGCCGTTCTCTTCGCCACCACTGACAAAAAACTGAAACACAAGGCACGAGTCGACACAGTGTTAGTTTTTATCACAGTGTTAATGGAAAGCCAGAATATTCCCATTCCGTTAAAACGCCAGAATAGCCAGAATATTCCCATTCCGTTAAAACTCTTAAAATATCTGGTTACAGGGCATCAGCGCGTTTCTTATTCCCATGCCACACCCTGGACTTTCTCTGGGTAAAAAGGAGGATAAGTTGGGTATTAGAGCTTCTTCCACTGCCAACATCATTCTGGAGGACTGCAGGATACCACTGGGTAACCTGCTGGGTCCCCGCGGGGCGGGGTTCAAGATCGCCATGGTATGTTACTGTGAATGCAGGGTAATTTTAAGGTCATTTTCCAAAGATTTTTTTTTACTTTGTCTGAAGTTTTGACCCTTCACCCATCACAGCAAACCTTGGACAGTGGACGTATTGGTATTGCATCCCAGGCTCTTGGCATCGCTCAGGCTTCTCTGGACTGTGCCGCAGACTACGCTCTCAAACGTACTGCATTCGGAGCCCCCATCGGCAAACTGCAGGCCATACAGGTCTCACACACACACACACACACACACACACACTCCAACCAGACAGTGATGTAAAAACGTCTGTCACTAACACCTCCTCTTCATTCATCCCCAGTTCAAACTGGCCGACATGGCCGTGGCGGTGGAGAGCGCTCGTCTGCTCACGTGGAAGGCTGCACTTCTCCGAGACTCCAAGAAGGCCTTCACTAAGGTACACAGATGAATTATTATAGATTATATAGATGAATAATTTCTGTGTTACACATTCGATGAATCTTTTGTTTTTCTTGCTGTAGGAAGCAGCTATGGCCAAACTGGCAGCGTCTGAAGCTGCCACCTTCTGTGCACATCAGGTAAAAGAAAAACAAAAAACAGCGCCATCTACTCGGAAGGGTCTGAACAAACACCCTTGACTGTGTCCTTTTTGTGTTTTTGCGCATTTTATCAGGCAATCCAGGTCTTAGGTGGGATGGGCTACGTGACCGACATGTCGGCCGAGAGGCACTACAGAGATGCACGCATCACGGAGATCTACGAGGGCACCAGTGAGATCCAGAGACTGGTTATAGCCAACCAAGTACTGAAGGAATACCAGCAGTAGGTCTGGCTGTCCAGGACTGCAGCAGGAAATGTCAACTCGGAGACAGGCCTCGTCCACAGTGAGCCATCATGAAGTATGAGCCGAGGTGTAACACTGACATACAGTATTTTTACTGTCCCTCTACTGGTTACGGTGAAGATGACGCTGTACTAGTTCAGAGAAAATGTACAGCGACTTCAAGCCTCATTCGGCTACATGAAAACACAACAATGGACTTTTTACTGACAAAGAGTCAGTCACAAAGTTATGTGGAAAAAAAATCAGGTTCATAACACAGATCAGAGCTACACGTCCTGCGTGCAATTAATTATTTATGGGACAATAGGAACATTTAAATATTTTATTTGTTTCAATATAACATATTTTTGCTAAATTAAAAAAAATCTGTTTTAAGAACTTAATCAACGGTGCATTCAGGTGAAATCTTTCGACTGGTACTAGCTCGAAAATATCTGAAAATATACTACGTAAAGTATATGTACCACTTCAGACGAGGGATGGTTGATGTGATAAAGTACTCGTCAAAAAGGTTTTTTTATTTAGACAGGTTTAGTGTAACTTACCGAGTGGATTTTGCTGTTCGTTGCCTCGCACCGTTGCTGTACCTCTGAGCGTACTGCTGGTGCAGGAGTGGAGACTGATTGGCAATGTTTAAAATAAAGCAACAGTTTTCAGGGTTTTTGTGTTCAGTCCAGATCATCAGCAGAGTCTCTATTGTAGAGTTGTTGCAGTGATGGAGGAGCACGTCGGCAGGAGACACAGAGGGAGGTCATCAGAACGTGGACCAGTGAAATGCCTTTCATTTTGAACCCTGGTTGAGTTGTAGTTGATGTGGTTTGTCACTCATCATGTTCTCTGTGTCCTGGTTTCCACCATGTTTTTGCACGACTGGCTCCAGATGGTCAGATGCTAACTACACAGCTACGTGAAGCCAAATACGAACCGTTATTAACACGATGAGTCAAAGAAGATTTGTATCTTCTACTCATTTGGGTTTTTTTTTTTTGGTTTTTTTTTTTTTGGAGAGTCTGTTCACTCTACTTTGAACACAGCTGTGAATGTATGTGTGAACAGTTGTTGGTCTCTATATACCATTGTTTCCCAAAGACTGGGTCGCGACCCTCAGGTGGGTCGCAAGAGGTCTTGCATCATATTGTCCAGGAGTTTATGAATATTGTCTATTGACTCAAAAGTTTGGGAAACACTGCTATATACGACAGTTAAAGTGTCCAGGATTTACCCTTCTTCACCCGATCACCTCACATCATCGGCTCCAGCTCCAGTTTTCTAGTTTTTGGTAGTTTGGTAATTTTCTGATGATGATCTGATAATTAGGACTTTGGAAGTTTAAACAAATGGAAGAAATTTCTACCTTTAAAA
Source organism: Cynoglossus semilaevis (assembly GCF_000523025.1). Lineage (NCBI taxonomy): Eukaryota > Metazoa > Chordata > Actinopteri > Pleuronectiformes > Cynoglossidae > Cynoglossus > Cynoglossus semilaevis. Next base: position 17,907,227 of record NC_024320.1, read on the forward strand.
CAACTAAGTTACTGCGTGTGTCTGTCCCTCCAAGAGTAGCTGCATCTGTGGAGGTTTGAAGTAAAGCTCCTCTCAGCAGCCCCTGGTGTTCAACTCTTCACAGTGCCATTATTTTTCCTGAGAATTTCTCACCAGCAGAGGACGCCCTCTGCATCCACGTCCCTGTTTAACAGAGTAAACCTTGATCTAGAGTGCTATGTGGATGAGTGTGCGACGACCACGGTGATGATTTCTCGTTAACAGTAGAGAAGCTGACTGATGACGTAGAGAGTGCTGTGCCTCTGGTCTCTGCGGTGTTTTCTTTTGTTTAAATAATTATTAAATACTTGAATCACACGTTTTTTATTTTATTGTATTTTTTATTTGGTAGTTTTAATAGTTTGTAGTTTAAAAAACTTAAAAAAATTTAAAAACTAAATTTATTTTTAATTTAATAAATATATCAAATTGTTTTGTTTTTTAGGTTTTTTTTTTTTTTTTAATATATCAAATTGTTTTGTTTTTTTTGTTGTTGTTGCTTTCCCCCCCCAAAGCTGTTACCTGACTAACCACTGTATGTTAGCATGTGTGCTTTCAGGTCTATTTCCTATTTCCCTATTTTCTCATCAGCTGCAAATTCTACTGGATCACCAGTGAAGCTGGCCAGTGTGGGGGCTCAAACACGCTGCTCCGCTCTGTGATTTTTCCATGTGTGAAAATACTGATTGTTTGTCTGAAGGACAATTCAGCTCAAGGCAGAGCTTCCTGACACTGGAGTCGGAGCCCAGTCTGCTGATTGTGCTGATCCTGGTGTGATAAACTGCAGGGTGCATTGTTCAAATCTAGCCGTCCCTCGTCCACCCCCTGGTTTGTGCCGAGCTGTGTGTGAATCGGAAAGGCGATTGTTGTGACGTCAGATCTCTGACAGGTTCTGTGACAATACAAAGAGGATTAAAGTGAGACCCTCATTGTGTGTTTGACAAGGCCAATAGCAGATGGGAAGAAGCGAGAGGTTTTGGTCTGGAAGGACCGCAACCTCCTGCCCGAGGGGAGTGCCTCAAAGAGTTTGTGACCGGGGTGAGAGGGGTCGGTTACTAGCCGTTTTTGAAATTTGTTTCTGAAACTCTGAAATAGTTTCAGTTCTGCTTAGACTGTCACCGTATGTCACCGCACTTCAACAGAAAGATGATCTGAACCTCAGCCCAGAGGACTTAACTGATCTCTGGCCATCTAGTGGTCCAAACAGGAACTGCAGGGAAAGACTGCAAAAAAAGAAACAAACAAAAAGAATACTATTTTGCGCCTTTTATATAAAAACATTTATATGACATTGGTTTTATTTTTAGTATTTAATGCAAAATAGCCGGATACATTTACACACTGCGGTTTAGTTAAAAAACACCAACAACAACTTTGTACAATATATATGTAGTCTACATTTTCAAAGGTTGGTGTTTACTTATATAAAAAAATCCAAGTTACCTGAATAAAAACAAAGCCAGGATCTTTTAATACAAAAACTGTGAATATATTTGTACAGAAATATACTTGACTGATCACAGAACAAATCCGCGTCAGTTTGAAAGGCGTCACAGCAGGACAGTATTTACAGAGAGGCTGTTTAAACCAGACCTGCAAGACAATGAACTGAAATGATTTTAATACGGTTATTTAAAAAAAAAATCAACATTTTAGTCTTTTTTGATATTACAACAGAAACAATACTTCATCACTAAGGAGTTGCCCAAATTTGTGGCAGAGAAAATCAACAGAAAAAGCTGCTGGTAGATGACGTCACACTCAGATTCAGGTGTTTAGACCTAAATGAAGGCTGTGTAGAAAATAGCTTAATTTTTCAGTTTTAAATGTTTTTTTTTTATTATTATTTACATTCAGTACGAGCACTGGCTCCCGTTCCCAAACTGACACAGACATTAGGAGAGAGTCTGAAATTCTTCAGAGATGTCAATGACTTTCAACACGAACCAAGTACACAGGAGGGCAGCTGGTGGGGCCAAAGTTGGACATATGGTCCAAAGACTCTGGAGACACACACTGGTGCACACTTTACTGAGTGAGCAATTTAAAACAACAACAAAACCACATCTGTAAAAACAACAACACTGGTTTACCCGTTTCTCAGCTCAGCGTCTGGAATTAAAAGTCTCGGTGAACAGTTTATGCACTGCCTTTATACATAATGTTTCCTATCGAAGTCTCCGTTGACTGCGATGCTCTTGGTGGGGGTGTATTTGATGGAATAGTTGCCCCGAACCAGCTGAGAGAAGGAGCAGCACAGCAGGCTGCCGCCGAGGAGCAGCATCGCGGCGGCCGCCCAGCCGATGTAGATGGCCGCCCCGATCTCCCGTTTCTTGGACGGCGGCACCTTCGGGTCGTAGAAGTCCACGATGATGTTGTTGGCAATCCAGCACAGAGGCACCAGCACGAAGAGACCGCTGAGGATGTAGATGACACCGGCGGCGTGCACCACCCTGGTCTTCACCGCCTCATCCGTGATGCAGACGGTGTACTGCGCCCCGGCCACCGCCACCGCGAGCGCCACAATCCCGAACACCGCGGAGATGACGGTGAGGGCGCGCGCCGTCTGCAGGTCCTGAGCCAGCGCCAGGACGGAGTCGTGGACTTTGCACTGCATCTGGCCCGTGCTCTGCACCACGCACGACATCCACAGACCGTCCCAGATGGTCTGAGCCACCACGATGTTCGAGTCGATGAAGGCGGTCACCTTCCACATGGGCAGCCCGCAGGCCACCATCACCAGGAGGGTGCCGACGACGCACACCGCCAGGCCCAGACCCTCCAGACACGCAACTAGCATGGCTCTACTTTGAGGCGGTCCTGAGGAGAGAGAAGAGGAGGTAGTTGCGGGTGTGGGCCTGGTGTCTGCGTCTGAGTCTGAGTCTGAAACTGCTAAATGAAGTCTTTCAATCAGAGAAGCGTCATTTAAGGCCGCTCCTCCAGCAAAACTGAAGGCTCAAACTTTCAACCAATGAGCAGCCGAAGCATCCCTAGCTCAGCCAATGAGATGTCCACGAGATGTCCAGCTCCGTGGGTTCGCTGCACTGGTATGGGTGAGTTTCTGTTATACATATTCTTATTCTTTTCACCTCTGCCCTCGACCATCTCCCCAGTGTGGATTTTAAAAACAGTTCAATCTAATCTAATCCAGATGGAAAATGAATGTATGAGCAGATCCAATGACTTTTGTTTAATACCTTGTTGTCATTGTACATACTGTAAACAAACAACCCAGGACATTTGATAAAAGCTAAACATTGTCATGACACCCTCCATTTTACTCGTTCTCCCCGTTGGACACCTTGTCCTCTGCATGGACGGAACACCGTGTGCAGTGGACACAGAGATCATGTTGAAATGTTCCATTGTCCTCTGACTGTGTTGTTGAAAAGTGCCGTCAGCTCCCTTTATGTATTTGTGCCTTAAGTGCACGCACAACCACGGTCGCCCTGACACACACATCCTATGTCACAGAGCGATGACAGAGATGCTGAGGGACCACACAGTACGGGGAACGGAATGTTGCAGAAATCCACTCAGCAGAAGTGGATTTGGTTCTTAGGATGAAGAGAACTTGACCTTAAAGGACCTGGACGTTGAGCTGGAACACACTTGTGCAGTATGAGACATTAGGTTTGTTATTCAGAGTGTAAAGAAAATATCCATACACTACAACAGGCGTGGGTAAACTTTTTGACTCATAAAATCCAACAGAGGTGCCGGGTCAGGAGCAGAGAGACGGAGAGTTCGTGTGAACTAAGATAAATGACCTGTAAAAACCTAAAATGCTAAAATGCTTTTAGCATTTTCTACGCCATCTATTGGGGAAATGTGAGTATTGCAGGGAAAAAACAGAAATATAACGACATCCACAGACCGTCCCAGATGGTCTGAGCCACCACGATGTTCGAGTCGATGAAGGCGGTCACCTTCCACATGGGCAGCCCGCAGGCCACCATCACCAGGAGGGTGCCGACGACGCACACCGCCAGGCCCAGACCCTCCAGACACGCAACTAGCATGGCTCTACTTTGAGGCGGTCCTGAGGAGAGAGAAGAGGAGGTAGTTGCGGGTGTGGGCCTGGTGTCTGCGTCTGAGTCTGAGTCTGAAACTGCTAAATGAAGTCTTTCAATCAGAGAAGCGTCATTTAAGGCCGCTCCTCCAGCAAAACTGAAGGCTCAAACTTTCAACCAATGAGCAGCCGAAGCATCCCTAGCTCAGCCAATGAGATGTCCACGAGATGTCCAGCTCCGTGGGTTCGCTGCACTGGTATGGGTGAGTTTCTGTTATACATATTCTTATTCTTTTCACCTCTGCCCTCGACCATCTCCCCAGTGTGGATTTTAAAAACAGTTCAATCTAATCTAATCTAATCTAATCCAGATGGTTGGACAATGTATGAGCAGATCCAATGACTTTTGTTTAATACCTTGTTGTCATTGTACATACTGTAAACAAACAACCCAGGACATTTGATAAAAGCTAAACATTGTCATGACACCCTCCATTTTACTCGTTCTCCCGTTGGACACCTTGTCCTCTGCATGGACGGAACACCGTGTGCAGTGGACACAGAGATCATGTTGAAATGTTCCATTGTCCTCTGACTGTGTTGTTGAAAAGTGCCGTCAGCTCCCTTTATGTATTTGTGCCTTAAGTGCACGCACAACCACGGTCGCCCTGACACACACATCCTATGTCACAGAGCGATGACAGAGATGCTGAGGGACCACACAGTACGGGGAACGGAATGTTGCAGAAATCCACTCAGCAGAAGTGGATTTGGTTCTTAGGATGAAGAGAACTTGACCTTAAAGGACCTGGACGTTGAGCTGGAACACACTTGTGCAGTATGAGACATTAGGTTTGTTATTCAGAGTGTAAAGAAAATATCCATACACTACAACAGGCGTGGGTAAACTTTTTGACTCATAAAATCCAACAGAGGTGCCGGGTCAGGAGCAGAGAGACGGAGAGTTCGTGTGAACTAAGATAAATGACCTGTAAAAACCTAAAATGCTAAAATGCTTTTAGCATTTTCTACGCCATCTATTGGGGAAATGTGAGTATTGCAGGAAAAAAACAGAAATATAATGATAATATAAATAAATGATATAATTTGGAAAGGTTTGGCGGACCGGATTTAAAAGCTGAACGGGCCACATCCAGCCCCCGGGCCTTAGTTTGCCCATGCCTGCACTGCAGTATCACAATATCATATCGATATTCTGCAGCACTATCAATTTTTTATTTATTAACAATTAACAGTTCATGGCGTTGGTTCGTTTTATTTTGGTTTTCCTACAATTAAACTGTTTTAAAAAGACTCCATATGTTGTCGTGCCTAGAGTATCACAGTAAATTACAGATATCGTATTGTTATCCCTGCATCGTGATACGTGTCGTATCACCAGATTTCTGCCAATACAGACCACTATTTGTTAGCGAAAATGTTTTTGATGTTGTTGGCCAGTAACAATTCATGATTTCTGTCTCAAATGTCACTGGACTGTAACAGCATGAGGTTCCAAGATTGGAAAAAAAAATTCCCAGATTTTACTTTTCATCATAAAGAAACGGTACTTATAGTAGTTACAATGGCCGATAAAATATTCCCACTGGAACAGCTGTACTCGATCACGTTGACAGAAAATCTTTAGGTCTTTGTTCTAGACATGTTTCAATTTAGGAATTTGGAGCAAGTGCGACCCCTGGGAACAACCGAGAACATTTCCAGGTATAATAGCAACTTCCTCAGAAGGTCACAGTCTGATGAGATGGGGTAACGGTGAAGTCGGCCAAAATGACTCTCCGATGACTGGCTACAAGCTTAGCTTCCTCTAAAATGTCACAGTGTCTTATTTACCTTTCATTTATTCAAAGCCATTCAAATGTGATCAACTACTGTATGTAACGGGTCGTTCTTTTTATCACTGATCACCTCAAACTGTTTGGCTTTTCGATGTTCGTGTGTAAACTCTTCTTCTTTGGACCAACACCAGGTAGAGAGTTCACCACAGGAGCTGGAAACTCACCATCACTTCCTTCAGTAGGGCTCTAAGGAAAATGCACAGGATCGTTGTCTTGTTAAAGGGGGGTTTGCTGGTGACATCTACAGGCAAAACTGCAGCCTGCTGTGTCCTGTTGTTCAGTGATGTTAGCATTTGTGTGTCATTGCTTTTTTTTTATAGTTAAATTTTTTTTTTTTTAGTTTAACATGGTGGAATTTATTAGCAATTTTTAAACTATTAGATGAACGATAACATGAAATACAACAACATCTGATAAAAACCTTGCTGAGGGAGTATGTCAATAATTTTATGTTACTTATTGTGGGTTTATTCTGTCAGTGTCTAACCAGCAGCAACAGTTAACTAAAACTGTTTGCTTGTTGGTTTTTCCATTCAGTAACTGCAGCAGATTGTGCCCGCCTTCCAGAATCTAACCATCCAATCACAGCCACCTTTAATTGGAACATCACTGGCTGTAAAAAAAAAAAATGGATTTGTTGGTTTCACATATGCCAACACCGACACACAGAGTCTGAGCAGGAACCACTGAAATGTTGACTTTATTTAAAATGCTGTTGTGGTTGGGTCCGTTTAAAAATCAACATCCTGTTCACCCATTAGCATAATGTAGGGCGGTGTGTGTGTGTGTGTGTGTGTGTGTGAGATCTGTGTTTCTATGCTGTTTACCACCACCAGAAAAAGTATTCAGATAAAGAAGTGGACCACACCTGCTGTAATTAGTCTTCTCATGTGGAAGATGAACAATCTCCGTGATTCAGTTGTAGTAACAAGGGGCTCTGAGTCAGACTGCTGCTATCAAGATGGGGGTGCCCCTTCGTTTCAATGCCACAGCAAATAAACACAAACAGGGTGGAGGAAGAGCTGGCTGCAGAGATAAAGTCTAAAATAAGCAACAACAAACTTCATCAGGGATTCAGGACTGGAGTGGACTTTAGTCACACGATGGATTCACGGTCACAGTTTCAGTTCTACCTGACACATATCCACCAAAAAATATAAAGAGCAATATAACAGTTTTTTATTTTATATAAACTCGAGGGTGAGGATGCAGACGATTGGGCTAAACAAATACTGACAAAATCAGAGTCAACCTCTTCTAGGGGACAGCCCAAACAATAATGAAACACAGATGTTCAACTGGACAAAACACAGGAAGAATGTGATTGGCTAAAATCCTGGTTCCACCAAGACGTTTCTCTGCGGCGTCGAACCTCTGGCCTCTGCACCTGTACGAGTAAAAATGACATCAGGAAGAAAAGGAATAAGAATAAAACGTTGTTTGATTTATTGTTTCTTGTCTTCAACAACAGGAGTGGACAAAAATGTCTCTGCGACTTCTTTGGTAAGTGCTTAACGTTCACATCACAACTGGGTAAAATAAAATAAATATGTAAATATGTATATATATTTATATTTAGTCAATTAAGCCTTTCTCTAACGCTGATGTAATCAGTGATAACACTGTTGTCACTGGAGGTTAGAGGGAACAGGTGTTTCTCCAACGTGGACGTCGTCCTGGTGAAAAACAACATTCCTTTGAACAAAAGTAAAAAAAAAACACAAAGCCTGGAAAGCTCATCATATTTTCTGCACACACACACACACACACACACAGGAGGGTAACTATGTCACGTAGTAGATGTGTTGCTCATAAAAAAGTGTTTTCCTGTTGGCTGAGTAACACAAATCTTAATTTCCCATCAGGCTGTGGTTGCGGCCATCAGAATGACCCCCCCCCCCCCCCCCCCCCCCCCCCCCCCCCCTCTTCCCCCTCCCCCCCCCCCTCTCTTTTAATCCCCTTCCTCTCTGTCTCTCACTCTCTGTGTATTATTTCACTAATATATATTGTATGTGCAGCCAGATGTGTCATGTACCGAGGCTGGGTATTTCCTTCCAACTAACTGGAGTTCGATCCCTGGTTTTAACTGATGGACGTCTTTCAGGAGTTTGCAAGAAGGTTTTCACAAAGAGGCGTCATTTATCACATTATTGAAACACTGACTCATTCACACGAAACATACAGAATTCAGAGAGACTCCTTGTGTTTCCTCTGCCTCCAGTGTTGGTTCTGCTTTTTTTTTTTTTTTTTTTGGTGTGTTTCCTGTGCAGCTGCGTTTAAGGCAGTCTGACTTCTGACTGCGAGAGTGGAGATGCAGCGGCGTTTGGTTGTTCTGTGACTTCCTTTACTCCCTATTGTTACTGCCATCCTAGGGGAACACCCTAACCGCCTTTCTCTTCCTCATAGCTGCCTTTATTATGTACTTTGAAACAGCACCTGCTGGGCACTCACATGCAACAGATGCCTGGTCGGGCACTGACAGCAAGCATCTAACCCTTCAAAGTTACTTGTTGAAGGCCCAGACCCAAAGATAAATCCTCTCACTTAAATCCAGTCAAAAAGTACTGACAAGGGATGGATGGATGGATGGATGGATGGATGGATGGATGGATGGGTGGATGGATGGATGGATGGCCTGAGGTTGCTGAAATATTTATTTTGACTTGATTGAATATGTTGCTGTTCTTCGTCTGTTAAATTGACTTTTCATGACATTATATTCCATTTTCCCTCCTCGTGTACTCAGTTAGATCATTTCCTGTGTAAACGCCACTGTTTCCTGTCCGTGGCGAACTAGAGTATTACAGATAACGAACTTTTCAGTCTCATTTTTCTTTTGCTGTATGTTCTTTTCTTTGTCTTTTCTCTCTCCGTGTTCTCTCTTTTCACTCCTTCACATTAGAAAAGTTCAATTCAACCACAACAACAACAACTTCACCAACAGAACGTCAGTAATCCTCAGTTCAGCCCGACACCTGAAACCCCAGGATGGTGAGGTCCAGAGAGTTCCTACATGTGCCTTTGACACCGTGTTGTTTTTGTTTTGTTCAGTCTTTTCCTCCTGCTTCCATCTCTCCCTCCCTCCTCTGCTTCCATTGTTCCTCCTCCTCTGACAAAGACGGAGAAGGCTGCCTGGGAACAAAGGGCACTTCCTCCCGAGTGGTCAAGTGCTCACTGGTCGCTCAGGAGTCAGCTTCTTACACATGAGATGGGCCATTGTACAGAGCTGAGCTGCAGGCCTTCCTGCCTCAGTCCGTTTCCGAGATGAAGTCATCTGCATCTGTGTGTGTGCGGGCACTTCTTGCCAACGGTTCCTTAATGGGACCCTTACTCACACGACAGTTTGTGACAGGTGTACAAAAAAAAAGTTAAAAATTGAGATTTTTTTCTTTTCTCCTTCAGGGGTCACCACAGCAGATCATATGCCTTCATCTCCAAACTGCTCCACCTTAACTGGCCCTCTGATCTGCTCATCTGTGACCCTGTCCATCCTGGTCACTCCCAGTGAAGATCTCAGCATCTTCATCTCCTCCACCTCCAACTCAGTCTTTGGTCTGTGAGACAGAGACACTGTCTCTAAACCACACATCACAGCAGGTCTCACTACTGAACCTGAACCTATTCTTCTGTCACAGATCACTCCTGCCGTTTTGTAGAGACTCAGCTGGTATATATATGTATAAATATACATATATATACGTATATATACATACATATATATATATACATATATACACATATATATACATACATATATATGTATATATATACATATATATGTGTATATATGTATATATATATATATATATGTGTATATATATACATATGTATGTATATATATGTATATATATATATATATATATGTGTATATATATATATATGTATGTATATATATGTATATATATATATGTATGTATATATATGTATATATATATATATGTATGTATATATATGTGTATATATGTATATATATATGTATGTATATATATGTGTATATATGTATATATATATGTATGTATATATATATAGTAAATCCATGTTTAGAGGCTTACTTTGGTAATGTAAAAATCAGTGTTCCAGTGTTTGAGGACAAAGGTTATCGTGGACTGGCCAGCCCCTGGGACATAGAGAAAACGTCCCAGGAGTCCCTCATTCTTTAGACCCCACCCCACTCCCCCCAGAGCCCCCTCAAGCAACATAAAAACCCTGACACCACCCACACAGCCAGCCAGCACAGGAAACAGTCAGTATATGGCGACCTGCTGTGGCCTGCACTCCCACGCTCTCATCATTGTTTCCCTGCTGTCTTTTCCTCCTCCACTTCCTCCTCCTCTTCCTCCTCCCTCAGGTATAGCACTGTAGTTGACTCTGAAACACTACCCACCAACGCTACCTGCCGCCGCAGGACCACTGTACCTTACACTTCTGCCTGTCAGTGATTCAGAAGTCTGACGCATCAGTGTGTGATGTAGCATTAGCACACTAGTCTGTCGTCTGTTTGACTTCTATTATGTCAAAGTTTGACTTTTCACCTGGGCCAAGGTTTTACCATTGTTAATAACTTACTATTGACCTAAGGGGTTTGTTGTTGTTGTTGTTGTTGTTCCATGTGAGCAGCTTTTAAACAGTTCTGTAGCAATAAGGATATAGGCAACAATTTGGAGGATTTATATACTATATATATATATATATATATATATATATAAGCAGGTGCTGAGACACAGTGGGAGAGTGAGGAGCCTTACTGCTCTCTCTTATCTACACATGTACTTTATAGGAGAAACATTGAAAACCTGTGAATCAGTTCATTATCTCATCGAATGTGTATGATATTACTGCTGTTATTAATGTGACAGGGCTGTTGTAATTTATCTTTATTTTCCTACCACATCAGTCTGTGACTTTCTCAAACCGACACAGCGTCACACTGCCACCTTCTGGCCTTTTGCCTAGATTGCAGACACTGGGGTTGTTTCCTAAATCACTCACGAGTCACGGGTTAAATGAAAAGCAACACACACACATGCCACTGTTACCACTGTTAATACATCATTAACAAAAAAACTGTATCCAACTCGTTACTGCGTCCTGTCTTGGACAACTTGACCTGCGACCCGACTTCCGTCTCTCCAAGACCACAGCAGCCCATTTAAGCAGCCCATTTAAACAGCCCATTCAAGCAGCCCATTTAAACAGCCCGTTTAAGCAGCCTGATCCTGCGCTCTCCTGACCGTGGTTGGAGTCGGGACTTGGAAACACAGCTCTTTCTCGTTTGGTTGTTTAAATTTGCTTTAATTTTCTTTCCTTTACAACCGGGGGGTGAGTACATTCATCCATCGTCAAACAAGTTTTTTGGGCAGACCAAAGCGTGTTTAGCTACAGAAGAATTTGTTTAAAAAATAGTCACAAGAATCAATACTAAGTTGATGTTATCATGGTCTCACCAGATATTTCCGCAGTGATTAAAAAACCTTACAAAAATAAAAAATAGGTCTCACCAGATATTTCCGCAGTGGTTAAAAAACCTTACAAAAATAAAAAATAAAAAAATCCCACCAAGCAACGTGGTCTTGTCTTCCCTCACTGTTCGCCGAACTTTCTTTCGCTGACGTCACTCAATGTACACGTTAACGTTCTACAATAAGCGGACGATGATGGATGGATGAACTAAGGAAAGCGTAACGTATTATTTTTAAAGCATTATTTGATCTGTTATTAATTCGTTAATGTCCCAGCTATTGTTTAACCTCTAAACTACTTCTACTTTAGTAGAAGTAGAAGGATTTGAGTATCCCTCGTGTTTCTTACAAGGGGAAAAAGCGTGCCTGAACAAACAAACAAAAGTTTTAAAATGGCTGGACCACCAGCAAAACATTAAAACAATAAATGACACCTGGAAGTTTTAGTGATCTAATGTGCCTTTAAGAAGAAACTTGGCGCTGTCTGAAGACTTTAATTGACAACAGTTGACAACAGTCCTGAGGAAAACAAAGTAGTGTTTAATTATTATTATCATCTTCTCACAATACACAGCACCAAAGTGGGGCAGTGACTTCAACAGAAGCTACAGAAACAAATCCAGATCATCCATGCCTCACATGAAGTGACAGATCTTCAGTATTGATACGCTCATGTTTAGGTGGGTGTGTGTTTTCAGGGGAAGGGGCGTCTCTTTTCTTCCAACATTTGTGGAGAAGAAAATAAGAAGAAAATAAAAGTGAAGATCGCACAGTCCGTGTTCGTGCTGTGAAGGTGGGTTTGTCTACAGCTCATACCTTACGCGGCAATGCAGAAGCAGAACATGAAGAACACTGAGATGATGAAACAGCTTCAAGACAAAGCTAAGCCGAGACTCAGCACTAAACTTGACTTAAGAGAGCCCGACGACAGCAGGGAGCGGGGACCGGGGTGGCTGTTCAGACGCAGCAAACCGACAACCGTTGACCTCGGCGGGTCCAACTTCTCCTCTGAGCCCGATCTGCAATTCTGCCCCGGTAATGACGAGGGTTCAGGACGGGGAACGGACAGACCCTTCAAGTTCACGACAAAGTGCTCCCCTCCGGTGAGTCTCGCGGGGCCAGTGGGCAGCAGCGGGGGATGGCAGGTAGGTTAACTATGTCGGAGGGGAGGTTCTTCTGTAATATGATCTAACTATCTTTACATTTGATATGGCATTTCTGTGAAGCAGCGTAACAAGTTGGTTAAGGCATATGGACAATGAAAAATATACCAAAAAAAATCACGCAACTTTTGTTGTTTGTTTAGCCATAACCGAATGAATTAAATAAAACTTCAATTTAATAAAAAAGATTTCCTTGACATGGTTAATTAATTTAATTGATCATATTCGCAGCAATTTCCTAATACATGATAAAAACAAACCTGCAGTGGACAGAGCAAAGCGACGTTAGTCATTGCTCAGCTCTGAGGTATTGCTTTCAGTGTTTAACTGGTAAATGTTACTGAAGACCTCAAACAAACCAAGATGCCTTCAGCTTTATGTTATATATATATGATCTAACTTGTTCTCATTGTGTGTGTTTTGGTTTCACAGTCCCTTTTCCTGCTTGCGTTGTCTGTCTTCAAACATTCATTTTTAAATATTTTTTCTTTCAATAGGACATCGCTGCTCCATCAGGGTCCAACTCTGAGCACGCCTCCAGCATCTATAAACTGGAAATTGAAATACAGCGAGGCCAGAATCTGGCCATACGAGATAGACAAGGTAGGATCGTGTCATGTGAATTACTCGTTGGTGTTTTTGTCCTTTCTCGCCGATCTACGTCTGTCAGAACTGTCTTTGTCTTCGTAGGCACCAGTGATCCATATGTGAAACTGGCATTCGGCAGTAAAGATGTGTTCAAAAGCAAAACCGTCTTCAAGAATCTGAACCCAGTGTGGAATGAGAGGACATGTCTGTTTGTCTATAGTCTGAGTGAGCCTCTGAATGTCAAGGTAAGGGTGCCGACCAGGATTGGGCAAACGTTTTGGGTCGTTGGCTCACAATGAGTAATAAAATCTGACTGGCCAGTGCCATATGAATACCTTTGTAACAGTGGTCAATGGGCCAGATTACAAAGCCCGATGGACCATATTGGGCCTGTGGGCCATACTTTGCCAATGCCTGGTGTAGAATCACACTGTTTAACATTATTAAATATTGGACAGAAAAGCTACTTAGAATGTATTCTTTGCTTTTTGTTAGGTGTTTGATCATAACGTTTTATTCACTGACGACTTCATTGGTTCTGCATACCTGCAACTGGACTCGCTAGAGCAACAGAGGTAAAGTTACTTTCAAAGCTTTTTTTTCCCACACTAAAGAGCTAGTTAGGTTTGGCTGTACTGTGCTGTATAACTAAAACAATGGAAAGGCTGAAAGAATTTGTGTTCATTTTTTACAAGACAAAGAAGCTGCTGTTCTTGTTCTGTATTTGGTGTCACATCCTTAAATCTAAATATAGGACGTCAAATGACCCGCAGTGGGCTGGTGCGATATAAAAACACTACTTATTGACAAAATGTTGTCTCACCGATTACTGATGTTGATATTAGGATATCTGTGGTAAAGCATTTGTGTCCAATCCTATAAAATGCACAGCACTATAAAATGTTTTTATGTGCCTCTTTATTATTGATTATTGAGTGATTGCCTTTTTGTGAGATACAAAATGATCAAAATGACTAAATTGAACTGTCATTGAGTCAAATTATATGTTTAAGATGTGTCCATGTTATACGTATGTGTTGTAGCTTTTATATATTGTATGGAATTTTCCTTTCAAATGATAATACATTTTTTTCTAGAGATCAAACAGTATACACAACTAGTGTTATGAACAAAAATATTGCTGATGTGTTTTCAAACACAAATATAGTAAGAAAACATTGTCTCGCTAACATATTTGTGGAAAGAAAACATCAAAAAATGTGAAAAATTAAATCCATGTTGCATTTCTTGAAGAATGTTAATGTTGCCACATACAGTTCAATTTTAAATGTTGTTAAACGTTAAGTCATTTTAGAGATGAATTATAATTCTGTACTACAGGACTACACCAATAACACTAGAGCTGAAGGATCCGCAGTTCCCCGATGTAGACCTGGGCACAGTGGAGCTGGCAGTCACCCTGACGTCTGAACTGTGTCCTATAGATGAGCAACCACACATGATGGTATACAGTAAACACTGGGGTTATAAAACTCTCCTTTCAAATAACCATTATATCTAATACTTAATATGTTATTGTTGTGTTGTTCTTTATAACTTCAGAATGATGTTTAAATATGGAAGCTAATGGGTCAAAGGAGCAGTGTGTGATGTAAATAATCATTACAAAAAGGACCTTTTCAAGCATGATATCATTGTATAATTATCATTCAAATGGACCTGTGTTTTTTGGACAAGCAGCAGCAGGCTCCAAAGTCCCTACTGTGGCAATGGATTGTCAGCATTTCCTTGATCGAAGGCCGCGGCCTCCTGCCTATGGATCCTAACGGTCTGAGTGACCCGTATGTCAAATTCACACTGGGTCAGCAGAAGTACAGGAGCAAGGTCTGATCCTCCCTTTACCTCTGTAGTGAAGTCGTTTTAAAGACAAGAGTCTTTGAGTTATTCAGCTTCTGTGTTCTCAGGCTCTGCAAAAGACACTGAATCCTCAGTGGAGGGAACAGTTTGATCTGCATCTCTATGATGAGAAGGATGGAGTGCTGGAGATCTCGGTGTGGGACAGAGACACTGGAAGTAAAGATGACTTCATGGGAAGGTGAGACATTTTTAAAAAATGTATTTAAGGAGGATCTCTTCTACTAACAAAATGAAATCCTAGTACAGTAATACCTTGAGATACGAGCATAATCCATTCCAGGACCGAGCTTGTATCTCAAATCATTTTTTCCCATATGAAATAACAGCAAAAAAATTATTTGTTTGAATTGTTCAGCTGTAAGCTGGACCTCACTGCCCTGGCCAAAGAACGAAAGCATCACGTAGTTCTGCCACTAGAGGACTTCCGGGGTTATGTGGTCTTGCTGGTCAGACTCAGTGCTTCACCCTATGAGTTCATTGCTGACCTGTCAGTCACTCCACTGGACAACCCCAACGAACGCAAGGAGATACTCGAACACTACGTAGGCCCCATTAACCACACTGTTAAAAATGTATCCATAGCTGAGGTCCTAATTTCAGCAGAACTGTGATATCAGTCATTCTGTTTCTTCAGGGTGTGTGGAAGTCATTCTCCAATGTTAAAGATGTAGGATTAGTGCAGGTGAGGGTGTTGAGAGCTGAGGGCCTCTCTGCTGCAGATGTCAATGGTAATTTTTCACAAACTCCACAAAATACCGTAACTGTTCTTGTTACTTTGGCTGCTTTTAATGTCAAAACTGGATCTCACTGTTTTCCCAGGTAAGAGCGACCCTTTCTGTGTGTTGGAACTAAATAATGAACGTCTTCAGACACACACTGTCCAAAAGAATCTCAATCCAGAGTGGAATAAGGCCTTTACCTTGTGAGTGACTCTTTTTTTTTCATTGTATTGAACAGATCAGGGTTCAGAAACAGTTTAAAAGACAGGGTTTAAAATACAATTTTAAATAAAAACAAAATCCATTTGTAAAGCAAGACAAAATTTTGAAAAAACTCAGTGAGATGTACTGGTAAGGAAAAGTTACACCTGTGGCCAACAGTGGTAAAAGAAATTAGCAGTTTGTCATCTTAAAACAGGTAAAACAGTGCATAACTTCAAAGAGAAGAAAAGGAATACATGAAATTGAAAGAATCAAATCTTTACTTATTTTTTTACCCACAATAACCATACAGTGCTACAAAGTGCATAATGAAGATTTATATTGATATTTATGTATTTATATTTTTATGTGAACAGACGTTAAAAAAGACGACTATGTTTTGCAAAGATATCTATCTTTCTGTCTGTGCCCTTCGCTTGGTTTCTATCTCTTCCACAGTAATGTGAAAGACATCCACTCAGTGTTGGAGGTGACGGTGTTTGATGAGGACAAGGACAGACGTGCTGACTTCCTGGGGAAAGTAGCGATCCCCTTATTACGTGTAAGTTTAAATGGACGTGAACCTGAAATCTGTCTGCATGTCATCGTCAATTATCTCAAATATCTGGAAGTTGAATTATATATATATATATATATAGTCTATTGTATGTCGTTATCCGTTTATAAAACATGCCGCTAACATGCTATCGTACATACAGCATATGCACGACAACGTAGCACACAGCTAATGTGCGGCTAATTTGATACGAGCTTGCGCGTTGCTAAAGCACAGCTAGCATGTCAGATCCTCACCTGTTGATAACATGCGACATGCGTTAGTAACACTCAATATATTTTTTCTCGCAAGTATATAAAAACGTTTCCACAACTGAGTAGCAACTAACGCAAAGTAAACGAAATAACCAAATAAGGCAAACCGCACACTTAGTTTCGTCGTGACTTTGGGATAAATAGCAATCGTTAGCTAAGAAATAGCAAGAGAAGTAATACTTCCGAGATCATGGCAAAACATGACAGACTTCTCCAAATAAAACGGAAATGTATCACAGATTTATTATTTAATAATAATTAATTTTGATATTATGTGCTTTGGGTTGGATCCACAATGCCCCCAAACACAGACATAATATGTCTTTTATTACTGTTTAGAATTTAATGTCAGTCTGGGAGCCTAAGGCCTAGGCCTTAGACTTTCATTTACAACAGTCATTATACAGAACAACACAAGACCTGGTATAAAGCAAACATATGAGAACATTTGCAAAATAATGGCATCGACATAATGTGATAAACTATAGTAACTTTCCATAGTTTTAAATATGTAAAAAGAAGTGTGAGTCAGTCACAGTGACTCTGTTGGCCTCTTAGGTTCGTGATGGTGAGCTGAAGGGATACGTGTTAAAAAACAAGGAACTAACTCATCCAACCAAAGGTGTCATCTACCTGAAGATCGATGTCGTCTACAACACCGTGAGTATCAGTAGGTGCTGCGTGTCAACGTAAACTGAGACCCTCCTATGTTGACAGGTTATAGGAGATACGTACATGTGGAGACCCTGTACTTTCCCTCTGGTCATCGGTTATTACCTGGGCCTTGAGGCAAAACATCCTTTGAGTTGTCATTATTTGGTTCTTCTTAAGCTTCTATAAAATCTGGTTGCCTTTGTGTTGCAAACCTTAGCAATGCTGCAACACCCAGACAATCAAACCTTTTTTGCACCACAGACCGATTAAATGTTAAATGACAATTTTTTCACGGACCAGCCTTTAAGGTGTGGCAGATAAATACAACAAAATAAAATGATACGACCGGCATAAAAACCGATATTTTCTAAATATAATAATAAACGTTAAGCCACTGTGTATGCAGCTTTATTAGCAGCGTCCTCGTAAGATTGACCTTGTCTTTTAATGCAGAACACTTATAGTACACGTATTGAGTATGACATCACATGAACTCACTATCCTGAGTGTTAACGTTTCTTATTTGTCAGGTGAAAGCGGCTTTAAGGACTGTGGTGCCTGCACAGCAAAAATACGTTGAGGAGGAACCTAAAATTTCCAAGCAGGTATTTTACTATATATCTTACTGCACTAAGTATTATTCTGTATACAGTGGTGAAATGTGCCTAAGCGGTTGACCATTTCCACACAGTTGTGTATGTGAACACATAGATTAAGGAATGTGACTTACTGATGTGATTCAACAAAATAGCACTCTGGACATACAGTTTTCCTGGGATACATTTGAGTTCATTTAAGTTACGCAGTCGCAATATTCACAAAGCATATATTAGGAATTGTGAGAGATCTTCAATATCTTAAATCACTTCTAAAAATCTCATAACTGATGCTTTTGATATTCATATAAGTTGATATGGTTTGATGTAGTACAACATAGTTGAAAACAAGTCAATCAGGCTTCTGTATGATTGGATGGATGGATGAATGGATTCTTGTATTAAAAATTGGAAGCTGGCTGGTTGGAAGGATGGATGATGTGGATGTCGGATAGATGGATGAACAGTCATGGAAAGGTGAATGGACAGATGGATTGACATCTAAAAATTACTTGAGAAATGGTTACATATTTGCCAGCAGATGAGTAAAGGTTAACTAGAAATTGCTAACCTTCAATTTCATCTTCTTCTTCTTCATCATAGGGCAACAACAATAAACACTAAATGGACAACTCTATACAGAAAGTTAGATCCAGGGCTTGGATTAGTGACCTGCTTGCCATAAGGCAGGAGCAATAACCATCATGTCCCCTTTTTCAAATTGAACCAAACATTGTATTTGTTTTTTAGCTGCTGCAGAACAATTTGAACCGTGTGAAGCGATTCATCATGATCCTCATCAGTACTGCGAGGTACATCAACAGCTGCTTTCAATGGAAATCTACAAGGAGGAGCATCGTTGCATTTGTGGTAGGAAAATACAAAAGGATCCAGTTTATTTTATTTCTGCAGCAATGCTGCTGCTGCTGATGATGATAATGACTATGAAGATGAAGAGAGTCAGCACAATTTGACTTAAATGACAGGACAGTTACAGTGCCTTTATTCAAATTATGTAAGTCCCAACGTATCTTTATGTCAATATTTACTTTTTTTTAATAAGATGTTTTAAAAACAAACTTCTAGTATAATTACTAGAAGTTTGTTTTTTCCAAATCTGATTGTACGTCTCAAAGTGCCAATAATAAAGTATATGTGGATTTGTACTGCAATAACAAGAAGATTACTCTTCATCAACATTTACACTTCTATAGAACACAGTTAAACTTGACTGACATGTAATGTACATTTACTGCTCAGCTGTTTGTGCTGGTGGTGTGGAACTTTGAGTTGTACATGGTGCCCCTGCTGCTGTTCTTAGCACTGGTCTGGAACTACTTCTTCTGCCCAAGAGAAACCGATATGGTGAGAGAACACATACATCAGTTAGCTTTATAAAAAATATATATCTATCACAAATTGTCATCTTTGAACAAAATGTTTATTATTACAGGTAATATCTAACTGCGGGATTTATTCAGTGACACAACAAAGGTATAATTTTTTTCCCCCTGCATTTAACATAGGTCACGTTTGAGTGGGAGGTGGAAGAGGAGGATAAAGAAGACAAGGTGCAGCAGTATGGAAACACTTCTGTACAGTAAAGTACATTACAGTACTTACTTATAAAAGAAAGTCTAAGTCTTCTTGTGTTTTTCTAAAGGACAAAGGATTTATGCAAAGACTGTTTGCCATTCAGGAAGTGCTCATTGTCATACAGAGTGCATTGGATGAAGTGGCGTCCAGTGGAGAGAGAATAAAGAAGTGAGCAACACGGTCTTTTATTGAATGTTTTGTGGCACATGCAGGACAGAACAGAACTTCACTTTACAACCTTACAGCTTTACCAATCCTCCATGTACAGCCTGTAAGGTTCTTTTAGTACTATCATCATCACCATGTTCTCCCCAGCACTAACAAACTCTTTTTTGTTCTCTCACTACTGCAGCACCTTCAACTGGACAGTGCCGTTTCTCAGCTGGTTGGCCGCCACAGCCCTGTGTTTGGCCACGGCTCTTCTCTACTTCATACCTCTTCGATACCTCATCCTTGCCTGGGGTGAGTGCCAGTCACACATCAACACCTTCTATGCAGGTGCACGAAAAAGGACATGTACTCAGAGGTGCTCTTCTTTATTTCAGGTGTTAAAAAATTCACCAAGAAGCTCATTAATCCATACGTGATTGACAACAATGAACTCCTGGACTTCCTTTCCAGAGTGCCTTCTGACATTCAAGTGGTGAGTGATGCCATCTTGTTCAATCTTACTTAGAGTAATGGCCTTTTTTCAACACTTTTCAAGAGAAAGTATGCAAGTATAATCAGTGTTAGCAGCAATAACATGATTAACTTGTGATACATATAGTGTCTTTATATTACACAGTAGATCAACAAACACACGTGATTAACTTAACACAGGATCATCAGGATCGTTTCCTGTTGTGTTCGAACAAACTCGGGTCACACCGCTGCTCAGAAAACCCTCCCTTGCTTTAGCGATAGGACACCTGATGACGCCATTCTACCACACCAATACTACTACTGTATACTCATGTACATATGTACATATTATGCCGGTCCAACTATATATATATAATATGCATATATATCCTGAAATCTGATGTTGTTTCATTTCTGTGACAACTTCTCTTGTCTTCTCTTGTCTATCCAGCAAATTGACTTAACCTTTCATTTTCGTGATTGGTAAGCAGTTTTTCAGTTCTTCAAATTGCAACATAGTTAACTACTTGTGTGTGTGTGTGTGTGTGTGTGCGTGCGCATGTTGGTTACTGACTGACAGATGCAGTATCGTCAGCTGAAGGTTAACGTTGGACAAAGCCCTAGTTGGAGTAAGAGTAACAAGTTGAAACCATGAACTCAAACAGTTTAACTCACTGTCCGGCAGGACGTGACGCTTCAACAGGGGTTTCACATCAGTGATGCATCATTTGTAATAACGGTGGCGTCTTTAATTTTGCTGTTTATGTTTTATCAGGTTTATCAGTGCATCTTTGACAGAACCTTTACACTTTCTACCTTATATATATATATATATATTTGAACGTTTTTGAAAAATGTATATCTATTTTCTACATTTGTTAGGTGAAATGCTCTAAATACAGTATATGGATGTGTCTGAAACAAAGCTATGGCTCCAAACCTTATTAAACATTAGTTGTCTCTTAAAGACAAGGAGGGATCATGAAGAATTTTAGGCTCTGCTATAATCATAACTTGTATTAGTGTTCAGGTTCAATCAATAGAAAATGTATTAATATTTTTTCTAGAAATTGACTCGCCCTGGAAGGCAAAACTTTTTTTCTTTTTTTCATGCAATGTGAAGATTAGCCTCGAGATGGCGCCCAAGCTGTATATTAGCACCTGTGTGAGTGGCGCGGAAGTAGTCATGCTGTTTTTCCTGAACAGCATTTGACAACTTCACCAATGGTCAATGAATTAGATTTACTTTTGCCTCTCCTCCTTCTGCCACAATGAGGCCAATCATACAGCTGTCTTTCAAACTAAATTAATTGCATATTTTTTAAATAACAATAATAAACAAATTGATAACCAATGGAGTATACAGAAAAATACGGAATTAAAACATTCTGTAGCATGTTGTCAGTTGTTAGCCCTTTACTTTAGTGCAATAGATACATTCTAACAAATGACATACTGCAGGACATTACATTTAAGACCTTGCTGTAAGGTAGGGTTTCAAAGTGAGGGGTGCTATTTTTTTGTTTTGTCCCAAAGTAGGTTGATTTGTTTTTGAATCCTTTGTGTAATTTGTATGATTTATAGTGTTTTATAAGTAATTACACAATTGAATACAATTTACATTAATGCAATTTAAGGTACATTAAAAAAATAAATATATTTTGTATTTCCATTCTATGTTGATTTATTTTATTTACTGTATATTTTACAAATATAGTACATGTCATGATAACAGTAATGATGAAACTATTAAACAGTATGATTACAAATATAGTACATGTCATGATAATAATAGTAATGATGAAACTATTAAACAGTATGCTACCATTGCTTTAACCACAAATCATATAGAAACGCCACCTTGTGGTTGCAGGTGCAATAACACAATTCTACGGAGAGGGATCAGTTTGTTGCTAATTCAAATAAATACAGGACAATGAGACCGATGTGGACAAAGTTTCATTTTGCTCAGTATTGTATACAGACATGACAGCTGCAAAACTTTGAAAAACACAAATATCTGTAGGGCTGAATAATGTGCATGTGGAGGGCCACTTGTTGAACTCACCTCAAACTACCTTTCACAATCATATGACCTGACATTGACAATCCTTGAGTCACTGTTGTGAACACTACATTGTGCAACACTTTACTTTTTTTAAAAATCCCTTTTAGACATGAGTGCACTCTGGTGTAATCTGAGGTGAAGTGTGTTTTGGGTTTTGGACACTCCCCTCCTGTCATGGACAGACCTATCTGGATAATATGGTCTGGTAGAAAACATAAAACAAACACACCCACAGTGAAAACAAATTGATCTACTGAGCCAATCAGGAACCTGTGTGTGCTGCAAAAACTCCATGAA
>NC_024320.1:17929852-17955585 GCF_000523025.1 Cynoglossus semilaevis
TTGACTGTACTTTCCTGAGATGCGACTCTTTCTACCTTGCATGTGCCTGTTTCTTGGCTCTAAACTTGCAGGCTTTAGCGATCCGTCACCAACTAGTCAAAGACTCCCTACAGTATTAAGTTCTTTCTTGATCAGAAATCAAGTGCCAAACTCCTAGAAAGTCTGTGTTGAACCCCTTCTACTTCAGTGGCTGCGTGCGCTAGGGATTGTGGGGATTTGACAGAATCACGGTTTAGGAAGTTGATGAAGAAGGAGCAGAAGGAATGTTTGAAGCAAAGGAGGAAGATGTTACAATTTAAAATAAAAAAAAATCTAAATTTTGAAGCTGTTTCTAATTTTTTAACATAGTGAGACAATAACAAGGCATTTCATCAAATCACACAGAAATGGAAATGAACTGAATGAAGTGTTAAAACATTTTATATTGGCTTTTGATGATGTGTTGCGCAAAACACCAAGTCAGAAATATTCCAAGTAGTTGAAAAGAAGCGATAGTGAAGGCAATTGTTCCAAACATGATGGCGTTAGAGTTGAATGCTTTGGTGACTTTGCCAACACAACCATAGTTGTGCACCTTGTCCTGAACTGCAGTGAGGTTTTTTAGATTCTCACGGATACAGAGAGCCCGGACTTTACAGCAGCTGTGAGGTAGACCATGGTCTGTAAAGTAAGCTGTCCTACCCCAGTCAGTGTAGTTCGTCACCCCACAGCACTTCAAATTCTTTTGGGTGTAGTCAACTATAGCCTTGTTGCTATCGCTGATGTTATAGGACCAAAAGGCGGTTCGATAGGCAACAACGACCGTGTTCGCGAGCTTGTCTTTGTTGAGAAAGCCCGATATGCCTGCGGCGACCTCCCCAAAGAACACTATGACTGAGAAGAAGGCGTACACCTTGAGCATCGACGGCTTTCTGTGGCATGTTGCCAAGCACCCAAACAGACCAAGAATAATGATGGTGATACCAATTCCGATGAGCAAATACGGTCCATCTTTTGTGATATCGGCAGATAAGGGGTATTGGTTGATGTATTGCTGCAGGAAATCAGGAAACCCTGCGCTAAATTTGGCCCATATGCCGACGCCCAGCAGAACAACGCCTGTGAGCCAGAACACAAGGCTGTAGCATTTAAGGAAGGATATAAGGCAGGTTATTCCATGACGACGCTGTTTAGACTGTGGTACCATGGTAGTGTTTAAAAAAAAAAAAAGAAACTGAACAAAGCTGATGCCTCTTCTGTTCCTCTCTTCCTCTTCCTATAATTGAGTGTTGGTTCGCTTCATGGTAGATGTGTGTGAGGCTACATATGAGTGTGAGGTCACATATGCCCCTTCAAAGGCTGAGCCTTTGATGCTGTATGTGTCACCTCTGACATACACAGTCTTCGCTAGAGTTTGTGACTAAGTTCTATTTTGGAAGGCATTTTCCAATATATTGGCACGTAGTGTGATTGAAAGATGAAAGGCTATTCGTTTATCATTGCAACATTACGGATGCCAAGTGCCACAAAATACCATTACCAATCACATGAAAAGAAAGGAGGAGGAGTAATGGATGATACAATCCAAAAAAAGCCTGTCACAAACAAAGGACATAGATCACTGAATAGTACAGCTCTACATAGAGCGAATACGGGACAGTGGTGTCCCAGCTGCTGAGTGGGACATGGAAAAGCCACCCGGCGAGGGATACAAGAGAAGTACAGCAAACAAGAAGGATGCAGAAAACCTGGATGGCGAGGAAGATGCAGGGAACCCCAGTGGTGACCCTGGGAGTGGACAGGATATGGAAACCCCTGCTGGCTCGGGGGAAATGGAAAACCTGGCTATTAATGAGGACATGGGGGCAATGTCGGGCAGGGGTTACAAGCAAAGGCAGGGCAGTGAGAACGACTCAGGAATCCCTGCTGGCCCAGGAGACAGAGACCAACCAGCTGGTCAAGAGGATACAAAAAGACCGGCAGATGAAACGGACACAACTAACCTGGAATTGGACCATGTTGACACAGAGGGAACGGAAAGCCCAAGACCGAGTGACGCGACCAGCTCCGGGGACGTGGAATGCCCTGCCGTCGACACAGACGTGGAAAGTTCAGCCGTTGAGGGGAAAAGAGAAGCCTCTATTGACGAGGGGGGCACGGAATGTACATCCACCATGTTTGACATGGCGTCACTTGAGGAGAAGGAAGAGGAGGAGGAGGACACGTTAAGTACAGTTAGTGACCTTGCTGGTGACTGGGACAACGATGACCCAAATGCTGATGACTATAGCGCGGAGCTGCGTAGGAGGTATATCCGTCTGTACCTGGTGATGACAATCCATCATGTGTTTTTGACGACCGGTGCACTCAGGTTCTTACCTGCCGTAATTGCTGCAAAACACA
The DNA here is from genome assembly GCF_000523025.1 of Cynoglossus semilaevis. Lineage (NCBI taxonomy): Eukaryota > Metazoa > Chordata > Actinopteri > Pleuronectiformes > Cynoglossidae > Cynoglossus > Cynoglossus semilaevis. The sequence continues at coordinate 17,932,235 of NC_024320.1, forward strand.
TTACACGTCTAGTGAATGTGACGCAAGCAATATTCATTCTTCCAGAGGGATGTGGTCCACGAATAAGAATGTACAAGCCGGTGGCTCGAGGTGTGGTCAGACAGCTAAGGACTACATTTGGCAAACCAATGACAAAGAGCATGCTGCTGCTGGCCGACATGAGCGTGGAAGAATACATTGCTAGGAGTGTGTATGTTCAAACCTGTACGGTGCTGGAACAAAAGCAAAGCTGTGTCATACCTAAGTGGGTCAAGAAGTTCTTCATGGTTATGGTTGGTTTAATTCCAGTCACACTCGGTGCAGCTGCTGCTATCGTCCTGGTCCTTTAAATAGTAAGGCTGCACCGTGGTACTGTTTTCTACCCTCTTGTATGATTCCCTCCCACAGCTGCAGGCCAATTTTGCCCTTTTTGAATAAGGATCAGGATTCATCAAGATTTCGAAAGGTGTTTGCTTGAGTGAAGTTCTCAATTTCCATGCATCTTTTGAATTGTGCGACTGCTGCAATTTCCTCCGTTGTCACCCTGCCTTGAATCTGTCCATGGTTTGCTGGGAAAACCATGATAAAAATACAATTATTGCATTTGAAGAGCAAAAGGTTGACTGTGCACATTAAATCAGTTACTCACTCACTATTTGGTCACGAGAGCTATGGTTCTGGGTATTAACAGTGGTTTTTACCAGATATTATTTGGAGATTGAAGATAACCCTGTTCACCTTGATAATTTATGTTGGAAGCTTTTCTTTGGCAGTGTTTCATATCTCGGTTCAGTGTGAAAATGGCGCATCACAAGGTTCAGTATTAGGCCCTACTTTATTCTCAGCATTGTTCATAAATTTCACTGTATGCCATGGTTTTTTGTTGGAAAAAATAAGGTTAATTAATCTTGCTGTACAGTCAGATAACCCTTTTATTCTGGAAAAATCTTTTGATCTAAGATTTAAATGCAATATTACCTTACATTGTCTGAGCTACTGAAGGAACGATACTGAGTTATTGAAGCGTGCTTTATATACGCAACCTTGATCAAGTATAGACTTTAAAAAAGCAATATGAGTGTATGCACTTCAGGTTGAGGCAGGGGGGAAATGTGACTCCAGAGAATATTCCACAGTGATGGTCTTGGAAAATTGTTGGAGGAGAGGAAAAGCCCCCGAAATGTTTTGGATGCATGGGACAGAACAATGCAGAACAAACTTTGCAAAAGTGGAATTTTGCCTAAAGGACTGGTCCAAAAACCAGAATGGATAAGGCAATATGCTTGTGTAAATATGGATTTGCAAAATATGTAACATATCAATAAACACATTTTGTATGGAAATAATCTAGTGAATACTTTTAGAAGTTCACTGATCAATAAACCATAGACTGGGACAGTTTTAATGAAGGATGGTTTTGAGAGAAGATAGTTGTTAGAGCAAAACAGAGGAAGTGACCACGCCCAGACATTAGAGTTGGTAAAAAAAAGAAAGAAAAGTGTTTCAGGAACAAAATTAATGTGAGCACCTTTTATTCATTTAAAGCCAAGCTAACATGATTAGTGTCTGCTTGAGCAACAATGTCCTCAGTGTCCTCCAGCAGTCCAAGAAACGTACAGATTCAAAAAAATGGCTCCAGGAAGTAACTTTCTCCACAAGACAGCCTATGAGATAATGTTTAAACCTAATGTACAATCCTTGATCCACTTTTGTGCCTAAATGTTCAAAACAGGTGAAGTTCTGTTAATGTCAAAGACTTGATGATCTACATCTAGAAAACAAACAGAAAGAAAAAAATTTCATCTTAAATTTGATCTAATTCTTTACATTATTTGGTGAAACATCAGGTATTTCCAGATTATTTGCCCGGGGCTTCTACTTTTTAGTCTGGTTGCCAGTGCCAATACTTTGTTGTATTAGCAAAAAACCAACAAAAAAAGCGTTACTGAAAACATTACATGCTAAATTATCAGTATATCCAAATAGGTCGTCATTATAATAGATACACACAGAAGAATTGACTATAAAATCTGTATAGTCATACATCAAAAGATTAAAAACGTGCACACGGACACACTGGATAGAAAACATTGTTCACATTACGATATTTGTCGTCCTTGTGAGATTGATGTGTAATTAACCTAAATACATACATAAATACAATACCAACATCTTTTAAGAATTTCCCTGAATCAGACTCTAGAACTGACAGAGCTGGAAAGATGTACTTCATCATTCGTCATTACTTAAACAGTAAATGGATCTGTAAACATGTAGTGCTGTTTAGTCAGCAGTAATAACTAGGTCACTTTTAAGACACTGCTCTAGAAAAGGGCTTATTATAACTAAATGTTGTAGACTGATGGTTACGGGCCATGTGTTTGTTGTGAAAGATTATTGCTATTTTCATTTCGGGTCACGGCCCAGTTGAACGATTTGGCTCTTCTTCCTTTGTGAGCACGTCACTAATTGAAGGATTTCTTCTCCCCGCAGTCACAGCACCAAAATTGAAGAAATCCCTTCGTAGGTAGTCCCAGGAAAGGAATAAAAACAGCCCGTAGATGGTCGATTCGTTTAATAACAAATGCCAAAAAATCTCATACAGAAAAACTTCTTACGACAATTGTTGGTATGCAAATTCAAGAATAGCTTCTGAAGACTCCTTTAGTGATTTGCACTTTTATAACTGTTGGGGGGTGGGGGGTGTTTTGACTTCCCAGGTGTGTGTTTAAACGTGGTAGTGTCATGTGTTAGCATCGCAGGGAGCAGGCAGGACCCAAATGCAGTACTGGAAAGACTCTTTCTGGTGCAGGAAGTTTATTAACAAAGTCCAAATTAACAAAACACGAAGAACTAACAGGCATGGAATTCTCGAGGAACACGAGGAAAACACGGAACACGAGGAAACACAGAGTAGGAAACTCACGAACACGAAGATCTAACACAGTCACAATGATCCAACCCAGCCAGAGCGAGGGAGCAGGGAATATATACACAGGGAACACCAGGTGACACAAGTGAAGCTAATTAACAACAGGTGAGTGTGATCCATGATTACCCCACAAAGAACACAGGAAAACACGGAAACAGACAGATATGATTGATATCTATGATAGATATGGGTTGTGGTGACATTTTAAACAGGACTTAGTTGACAGACAGGAGTCCAGCCAGTCAACACAGCTCACGGATAAAATAAATAAAATCAATAAATTAAAATAACTAAAAAATAAACTATACATGATGGTGTAACTGGTGAAATCAATGATCAACGACAGGTACCAGGTGTATGCTTTTTTTTAATACTTTATTTTTAGCTGTCAGCTGTTGTTCAAGTGGTGACACTCTCCCTACTGTTGACAGAAAAGTTTTAAAAATTTTACTATGCTTGTCTGAGATACACAGTGGAAGGCCTCTGTTTTTGCACTGAATGACCTTGTTGTCTTTTCACACACCAGGAGAAGTGCGATAGCTTGTGCCTTCAGAGATTTCTTCAGAGGTTTCCTCCATGGAGTCAGCAGTTTATTTTAAAGGTAAAGCTCAGCCACAGAGTTAAAACTTTGCTGATAGATGTTTTAGTGAGCGATAATATGTACTAAGCTCTCACAGTTAAAGTCTCTTTGTTAAGGTGAAGGAGACAAGATTGCGTGTCAGGCGTAAGTCTTAGTTTTTTTAATCCATGTTACATGTTAAATATTAGAGCAACTCAGTAAAAGTCCCTTTCTTTTTGGACAAAGCCAAGACTCAGTGTTTTACAGTATTTCTGTAAAGTTTATATATATTTTTTTAATATTCTTTGTTCTTTAAAATATTGACAATGAACAAGGTAAATAGGATCAGAGCAGTTTTATTTTCAGTAATTAACTAATTCAGTAACTAATGTGCAGAGTTTCTGTAAAGAAATGAACATTTTTTTTGTATTCTGATATGTACGATAACAACTTCAGTTTATGAAGTACACAAGACCATTTCAGTTGGTAATGGTATTTTGTATAATTCTTAGGAACATTGTATTTAATTTGTCTGGAGCTCACTCTGTATATAGAAAAATTATAAATAAAATCATCTCGTGAACAAAAAAAAAGATAATAAAATCGCAAATCACATCGTATCGTGAGTTTAGTGTATCGTTACATCTCTAATGAACAACAGTTACCTCTTCGAAATAAGTTAGGTTCTTACATGAACATATTCAGTGAGACCCAAAATGGTCCTTGTGCAATGCACAATCGGTACCTTCCATCTCCTTTGAGAACCATCCTTTTATATGATCTTTTAGCCCCAGTTGTAGTCATATCCACAAATGTGCATTGAAACACTATGTTAAGGAGTAGACGTTACCTCGATGCACTTACGAATAATAATAATAATAATAATAATAGTAATAAAAATAATCATAATATGTTTTAGTTTGGGTAAGTAGTAGCTACATATAGCATGACATCGATAAAAACACTTCGAAAAGCTGCAATAAAAACAGATTTTGTGCTTGTATTTCCGAACTTTGAATGTGATGTATATGATGTTGATTTAGGATGTTTATTTCCTTTGGGTTAGGTTATGGGGTGTAGGCATTCACTGGTAATGGTTAGGATTAATGAGAGGTTACTGGTTACTAACTATCCAAACGAATGGGAGTCAATGCAAAACGTATTTTTTTATTTATTTAATTTATTTTTTGTTAAATGACCGGTCTAGTGTGTTTGCGTTTGTGTGTGTGTGTGTTTGCGTTTGTGTGTGTGTGTATGAGAGCACATGCTCTGTTGGGTTATTTTTGTGCCTCGGACTTAAGAGTGCAGTACTTTAAGGCAGACTGCAGCAGAGAGACAAGAGGAGGCGCATTGGAGGGTGAGTGTGCGTATGGTACAGAGAGAGGAGGAGAGAGAGAGAGGGAGAGGAGAGAGAGGGAGAGAGCAGACGATCAGCTGTGAGTCTCAGGCAGATGAACCTACAGCGTCACAGACGCGGTGCCGGCTCTGTGCTGGGCATCCAGGGCTAGGCGCTTTAACCTGCGCCTCACGACTCTACACTTACTTTAACAACTTTGTTTTTACATTAGTAACAGAATTCTTTCTGCTTCATTTCAACCAAGATGGTGCTGGGCAAAGTGAGGGCTCTGGCCATCAACTTTGACACCATGAATGAGAACAACCTTCCCGTGTTCTCCGGCGGAGAACTGGTGTCAGGACGGGTTATAGTGGATGTGACCGGGGATCTGCGGGTCAAGAGTCTGGACCTGGTCGCCAAAGGAATCGCCAAGGTTCGGTGGACAGAGTCGAGGAACGCAGGAGCCAACACGTCTTATGCCCAGAACTACACCGAGGAGGTGGAATACTTGCACCACTATGACACGCTGATAGGAGAGGAGAGGGGTAAGTTGAGAGACAACATACACCAAAATGAAGACGGGATGTGGGTCACAGCAGAACAGGCGAACTTGGACTTGTGTGTGTGTGTGTGTGTGTGATGTAAAATTTTGAAGGCGAAGCCAGTCTAGCGCAACTGCTTAGCGCATCAGTGCCGCCGGTGCTGATGCAACAGCTGATGATGGAGAGAAAGATATCGCCATATACTCACGCAAAGAAATTCAGAAAGACGACATACGGAGACAAAAAAAGACAAACAGCTAAACGACCACTTTTCATTTACACTCAAAACGAGCCCGTGGCTACAGAAGCTCTGTATTTTATCCTCTCAAAAGACAGAACACGGGTTTCAAGCACCGCGCGTACAACGAGGACAGTGAAGCCGAAGGCTAAAGAACAGAATGCAAAAAAAAAACACAAACAGCGGACAGTCTGTCTTTGTCTTCTGGTGTTTGTGCTACATTGACGCAAAAATGTTGTCAGTTTGGCGTAAATGGTACCCTGAAGTTAGGGCAAACGGTCAGGCAACTCCCTTTGTTAGAAGCGGTTCAAACCTGTTCAGAAACTGCCAGAGTGAGTAAGGGAGGGAGGGAGGAGGACCCAACAGACACACATGCACACAGTGTTTCTGTAATGTCTCGGCTGCCTGCAAAGCCTCCTCTTACTATTCTCTGTATTTTCAAGTACACAACAACAACAACCCAGTAATACCATGGCTCCTACAATGTATACACATGTATATACAGTGAATATATATATTAATATATATACATACATATATATACATATATAAAATTGTGGAAAATAATCCAGGAAATCTCTCATTTCACCAGTTTATGTCACACAGGTAACACTGATGTGCGCATTCCAGTTGACAGCCATGGACATAGGGGGTGATTTCAGCTCAGGTTTAGGGAACAGTGATGCATTACCATGGTCAGCCACTACACAGGGAAAATCTAAGATTACACACGTAAACTTTGAATTAGTTTGGTACATGTGTGGATTTGTACTTAATAGGCAAAACAGTGTGGTATGAAACACACACAAGCATACGTATATATAAACATACTGTATACATAAACATCAGAAATGCTTCTGTGTCATTGACTGTCAACTAATTGCTTTTGTGTGTCACAAACTCTAAGACTCTCATTTGAAGAAAGGCGTACACCCCAAAGAAGTAGCAATTATTGACGAAAGATGAAAGACGTACACCCCAAAGAAGTAGCAATTATTTGTTTAATTTACAAACCAATAAATTACACAAATAATCACAGTCAGGACATATTACACAGCTTTGTTTTCAGGCACACATTGATACGTGGGGTCAAATAAAGAGGCCAATTAGGGTGAATGTTGCACGGTTGCTTCAAGTATACCGCTTAATGAAACAACCACCTGCACACACGACTGAAAAATTAATACTGACAAGTCAAATTCATAGATCATGTAAAATGTGAGTTATTAGACATTATTATTCTAAAATCACATATTTGAAGTCAGTAGGTTAATTGGTCTAATTTTTAGTTAGGGGAGTTAGTGATACCCCTTTTTTATCTCAAGTTAGTAATAGGTGTCAAAATTGATCACTAAGACAACTAACTTTGAACAGTTTGGAGATAAACTTGACAACAGAGTAAAATTAAGTCAAGTTCAATATTGCAAAATATAAAGGTGCATGAAAAAGTAAGGTGCCAGAGGCCTTCAAAAGCGTATTACTATATAATGATATGCATATCTATAGACATGCATATAGGAAATTTATAGATGTAATTTATAGACTCATCTGCGGTTTACAAAATGTTCACGAGTAATACCTGATCATACAGCCCCTTAGGCCTGCAGTTCTTTATAAATTAATCATTTACAAATCCGTCTGCATTTTATACAATGTCACAGTATTTTTGACCAAGAGGGGTAGCAGGTGACACAATTACTATTATTTTACTTTATTTAATCTGTTTTTACATTTAGTTGAGTTGTTTTATCGGTAACAACATCTTGTGTACAGGTAAAATGTTTTTCATATTCAAGCATTTTTCAACATATGTGGATATGAAGTATATTTATAATAATAAATACACATTATTAAACCATATAAATGAAGTACACTATAATTGTGAAAGTAAATACGTTACCATGAATATTTATCTCCTATATATACAATATGACTTATTAAACAAAATCCCTTCTATTTTATTACATATTATAATATCATTGTCGGATTAACTGAATATGAAAAGTGTTGGAATAAGACCATGTTATCTACTCTATCAAACATTTTGTAAAATAAAATAAAGGTTAAAAACATTAACTTTTATTCTGCTTATAAGTTTTGAACTGATACCTAATAGGCACTATATATTCTCCGTCTTTTTATCCGTTTATTTTGTTGAATCGGTAAAGTGAGAGCTGTACCTAGGGATCGCTGAGAACACCACCACATACACACACATTGAAACGCTGTGGGAGGGTCTTGTAAGCATAGACCAATCAGAACACGTTCTTCATTTCATGTCAGAGTTTCCTCCAATGGCAGACCAGTGATGATAATACTCTTGGTGGGAGTTTCCCGCTTAGCCGAGCTGCTCAGTCTGGTTCATACCGGTCTACTCCTGCTCTACATTGTGTTGCCGGCGACTTGCTTGTGCACTCCCACGCGCACAAACACTTACACACAGACTCACACGAGCACACAGGCTGCTTGTGACAGCCCCTATGACTGAATAAACGAAAAGACACGCACACACACACTCGCAGTGTGGAGAAACTGAAGCGAGTTGCTGAGGTGGCAGGAAGCTGATGTGAAGACATTGAGACGACGTAAAAGTATAAACAAAAACCGAACGGGATGATAAAGAGAGGTCGTTTTCTCTCTTACACCTCCTTCTCTGTCTGGTAAAGACCACAGATAGTACATTGTATTTTCAAAACATACCCAAGTTTTTTTTAAATGAAGTGTTCCAAGTCCTTTTAAACTGAGGGCATTTTTTTAAATATTGAAGTTGACAAAAACAATTGTCTTCTGTGCTAGCCACAGTATATTTATCTACTTGTTTCTATAAAATTTTCATTTTAAACAGAGCATGCACCATTCAGGTTCTTACTTAATCTTTCTGAAATGTTCTTTTCTTTCAGATGAAGACTGTCCAGAAGAAGGTCTGACGGTTCTGCATGCTGGACTACATGAGTTTGCTTTTAGCTTTAATCTGCCTCAGATGTGAGTTGCCACTAAGGTTGTTAAGTATATAGTGTGTTCTGAACCTTACATTTTCAGTCATTGTTGTTGTCCTCAAAAGAATTCACACAAATCACCTCCAACATACCTGGTAATACCTTTGAGCCAATTCAGAAACAAACTAATACTATAAAATGACCTGTTGTAGATTTTAAGTTCGATGATAAGACAACACATATTCACAAGTGTCAATGGTAGATGTTTAGTTTACTAGTATGCCCTCTGCCCTGTTAAATTTTACATTGAACTAAGAACACAACAGTGACATATTTTCACAACTATCATAGAGGAAGTTGGCAAATTGACTTGCTCCATGCGTCACTAATCCTGATGGACAGTCCTGCTACTGTAACCTAATGAGTTACTGTGTCTAAAACTGGTTGTCTATAAAACAAAGACCAATTTAGTTATGTGTCATTCTTCTGTCTGAGACTTAGTCATATTTACTTAGTCCATATTTTATGTTTACTTGTTGCAGTATGGATTTTTGAACTTACTTCCTTGTTGTTGAAGAAAAGGGATAAAAGAGTATAATACAATCTTTTGGAACCAATGTTAAATGTTTAGAGTAAGGGATGAAATTATTGCATTATAGTGTACATTTTACACTCAACCATGTCATTGTACAAACAATAATTGTACAGTATTTGAATAACCCACAAAAGACCCCAGAACACTGTTGCTTATTAACAGTCTTTTTTTTAATTTATATATATTTTAGGGCCTTAGCCACATCCTTTGAGGGGAAGCATGGCAATGTAAGGTACTGGGTAAAGGCAGAACTCCACCGTCCATGGCTGCTCCCTGTCAGAGTCAAGAAAGAGTTCATTGTGTTTGAACACATTGACATCAACACACCACTGCTGCTGGTAGGTGTGCAAAAGTGTATGCAGGTGTTGGCTCCAAAATGATGCAACTCCAGAAACTATTTATCTTTTGTTTTTCTGATGCAAAACTGCATTAAGTATGTGTTGCACTAGAAGTCTGTGTATTAGCTGAAACAGAAAAGAGTAGCAGTAATTAGTATAACCATTGTTGTACTCTTGTGTCAAAATGCTGGTGTTAAAAACCATCCAGGGCAGGACACAATTGTTGTGTGTAATCACTTACTCTACAAGCTCAGTCTAGAAGACAACACTGATTGGTTAAAGTGACATTGTATCTGTACATTTTTGTCGTCAAAGTTTCCATTAAGTGAAATGAATTTGACCGATTCCCACACATGTACACAGTAACGCGCTGCTGCTGTCTGTACCTGATACGTGCCATGGTTATCTCCTATCACCTCAAGTCCTCCACAACCAACCTACATAAAATCACTTGATAAGATACAACGCTAGGAATACAATAAAATACAGAAATGTCTTAAAGTCTTAACCAGCAATCTTTTCAGTCACCTAAAACAAGTGTACATTAGTCAATACAAAGGGATGGGTTGGTTGCATGTATTCAGTGATTCAAGTGATGGTTGTCTCCTTACAGGCCCCACAGGCTGGGACAAAGGAGAAGACCCTTTGTTGCTGGTTCTGTGCTTCAGGTCCAATCTCCCTCAGTGCCAAGATTGAGCGAAAGGGCTACACTCCAGGTGAGTGAAACCCAACTTCAAGCCCTCCTCTAGTGTTTCCCTTTATCATATAGCAACGTCACTCATGTGAACCTCTCCCTCAGTCTGACAGACTGATCCTTTGTCTTCTCCCCAAGGTGAATGCATCCAAATATTTGCTGACGTAGAGAACTGCTCATCCCGGGTTGTGGTCCCTAAAGCGGCCTTATACCAAAACCAGACATTCTTTGCCAAAGGCAAGGGCAAACAGATTCAGCAACTTGTGTCCAATCTTCGAGGGGACTGGGAAGGGAAACTGCTCAAAATTCCACCAGTGTCCCCTTCCATTTTGGACTGTCCCATCATTAAAGTGGAATATGCTCTGGTGGTGAGTGGAACAGATTTCTTCTCAGTTGGATGTTAATATAATAATCATTTATACTCCAAGAAGAGGTAGGTTTATATGTATGGACAAATTCTAATTATCTTTATAAGTTGTTGGATGGTCGGAATTTACTGTTCAACTGGAATAGCAAACTGTATTCTGGTTGGTGATCATCATACAAATGATCATTTACAATCACAGATCTTTGGATAAGGTGCTATACTCTTCATACAAAATACTTACCCAAATTACAATAATTGATCAGGTTTTTGTACCTCCATGTACAGTGTGTAAATATCTCAGTATACACACGTAAAAATCATGTAATTATCCAAACACTGATGTCATCATTACAAACACTGACTTTGATTATTGAATGGCTGTAAAGATGATAGGACTCTAGAGTGTGCAGAATGGTTCCACATGATGTCATTAGTTAATGTACTACCTTGAAACACATGAGTACCAAACAGAGCAGCGACAGCATGGGTGACATCAGTGACATGGAAGAAGAAGAGGAAAACATAGATGGCAATGAACTAACATTGGAAATACCTATTGCTACTGGCTATCAAGAACAAACAAACCAACAGCTACACAGTAATGACACAACTAACACAAATGAGGGGCACAGCATGGAAGGAGAAGATGAGGCTTGTAATGCAACAGTAGAGCTTCCAGCTGCTGTAAATCACCAGGAACAAGGGAGTGGACAACCAGACATGGGGGGAATGAACGGCTTCAATGTAATAACTAACCTGGTTCTAGGAGGAGGTAGGATAATTGTGGGTGAAAGTAATAGTACATTATGCACATCAACTGAAAGAAACCACCAAGAACAAAGTGACATAAAAATGGACACAGGAAAAGGAAATTGTGTAAATGAGATAGAAGATGAAGAAGAGGAGGAAACAATAATACAAGGTGATCCTGACATGGATGAGATTAACAATATGGGTGAGGTGACTTCTATAGAACGAGAAGAAGAAGCAAAGGAATTAGAAATAGAAAGTAGTATTAAAGCAGCATGGGTACCAGCTGCAACAAAATTGGAACGGTCTGATACTCTTGAAGAGGACGAGGTCAAGGGTAAGACAAGAATAATAGACTTGAATTGGGACAAGCAAATAGCAGAATTCCTGGATAACAGAGGAGGCTTCAAAACCTGGGAGGTCAGCGTTCAGACCATGCCAGATGCCGAAATCAAGGAAAGAAGGTGTCTGGAGCAAAACTTGAGTGACGTTACCCTGGTCCTTGATCGAGAGGTTTACAATCACAATCAGCTGAAGTCCAAGTGCAACCAGATCCAGAAGAGGCTGCAGCATTCAGAGGAGCAGCTGAGAAAACTTGAAAAAGAATACAAGGACTTAAAGGAACTACTAGAATCTGAGAGGCAGGCATATTGTAAGGCTGATGAGATGAAATGTCAGTCTCCAAGAACCACAGTGAGTTATTTCAAAGAGCCTTTATTGATAAGGAAGGTCATTAACAGCTTCAAACATGGTGTGGGCTACACAGAATTAGAGGACGCAGATGAGAGAACAACAGCGCGTTCACCGTGGATCAAAAAAGAGCCAAGGGTGAGCTTTGGTTATTTCAAAGAGTCAGCTGAGACACAACCAAAGAATAACAAGAAGAAGCCTTTACTGCTAAGGAAGGTCATTAAAGGGGCAATGTCATTAGCACGACGCTTCAACTCTTGAAGTTTGGTTAACCTGACACTTAACCAGAGGCAGTTACTAGCGGAGGTATTTTCTGTCGAAAACAACTTTACAATCGAAGGTGCTTATGTTGGTAAAGTCATTCAACAGGTATATCTTCCTGGTCTGGCTTTCCTAGAGATCTGGTCCTAGAGATCTGTTTTGACAGGATGTTGGAATTTATGGTACTTCATGGAATTGAAGCCACACCGTGTATAGGCTGCACTCCACCAGCTAAGTTTAATTGATGTTTTTTCAATGTACTTAAAGTTTTGTTTCTAATTATATATATTTATATTGGTATATATGGTGGCAAGCAGCAGAGTTAAAGGAATTAATAAACTGAGAAACTTAACTCCTGTTAAAAATCAGGTGCTCCTTTATTAGGAAATATAAAGCTTGATCCTTCTACAGTACACAGATCCATACTGCCTGCTCTATACACACATCTGATACTCTGAATATAATATTTATAAATATAAAATATAAATATAAACCAGGTATATTCCCACTCAGAGTTTGTGAAATCAGAATACACGACCCTCTAAACCAGAGGTGCCCAAACTGTTCCACAAAGGGCCGCTGTGGCTGCAGGTTTTTGGTCCAACCAAGCAGTAGCACACCTGAGTTGACAGGTTTAATCAACTGGTCTCAGTCTTCAGACAGCTGATTGGTCCAACTATGTGCTCTTGGTTGGTTGGAACAGAAACCTGCAGCCACACGGCCCTTTGAGTTTGGGCATGCCTGCTCTAAACTGACTATAGTAGGACTGTGATGTGCTGTGTGTGACGCTCTGTCCAGGGTGTACTCTGCCCTCACCCTGTGACTGTAAAGGACACAGTAGAAGATAAATAAAGAAAATAAAAGTAATAATACACTTCACATAGCTTGCACTGCCAGAGCCACTAACTTTGCCATTGCTTTTTACACTACTATAATTTCATTTAAACACTGCAAAGTAGGAGGTTTGGGGTTCAGTGTCTTCCCCAGGAAACAGCAGTATCTAGACTTGCTTGCTGTGTGATTTTACCTTCTCTACAGAAGTTGTGTTTTGACAAGACAACACGGAGAAGTTCTTGTTTGACTGTGACTTTAAGGAATTAAGTGCTGATGTGGTTACTATAATGAGACACGGCAGTTGGCTTCATTAGATGTACAAGACATCTGGTGGAGCGAGTTCTTCAAACAGGTTGCTGTTAAATCACAAAGCTACATTCTATAGTCAAATAATGAAAAATATCAGTAAGTTTCAACTCAAGGAATTAAAAAAAACATTCCTAGTAAAAATACAACCTAAAATTAAACGCAGTGATGATGGAGTGAGAAACATGATTACATTGAATGTTTTAGTGGATTTTAAAATTCATTTTGACACACTGTCATCTCTAAAGGGAGGATCTTTTAACCATCTGTGGCTTTAAAAGTTGAACACATCCTCACCTGATCTCTCTGGTTACAAAACCCTGCCCTACTCTGCCTGATAGGAACTGGTGGAACAGGCTTTCATCAGATCGTCTTCCCCTTCCTTTGTTTTCACTCCAAACCCCTTGCCCCTGCTTGCAGGTGTATGTGGACATTCCTGGGGGGTTAAACTTGTCCCTCTCTTTGCCTTTGGTGATTGGAACCATACCTCTGCATGCCGGCACCAGCCGCACTTCCAGCATCAGCAGCAACTGCAGCACCATGACTTGGCTGGGCCTGTCAGAGACACCTGAGGGTAAGTGACAGCAGACATGCTGATGACATGCATGATGTCATTGTCTCTATTTTTAACTTTAGGCATCAAGAATGAAAATGATTACTTAAAATGTTTGTCTTCTGCAGCTCCTCCAAGTTACAGCGATCTGAGGATATCAGAGTCGCACAGACGGGACTGTCTGCGGGGTTGTAATAGGTCAGAGCAGGAGGAGGAGGACTACAGTGCCCTGCTGACCTACATCACTGAGTTCAGATATTTGCCACCACCTGTCTACTCTGAGGTACACACAGCGACAACCCACATATGAAATTACACTTTTTTGTGCAAACTTCACATAGATATAAGCTGTTCTCTAGACACCTAGAATGTAGTTGTAATTCTCTAAACTAATCTTTAAATCTCACAATATTATAAATATGCAGAATATACATATATAATGTACACAGAATCATTTAAATAATTTATATAAAATTAAATGATTTTACAAAAATATCCCACCAAGAATACTTGGACAAAAAAGAAATTTACTGCTTTATCCCAATGACTATTTAAGGCTATGTTTATTCCACTTCCTTTTGCTCCTCATACTGCTTCATCCAACATGGGAGGTCTACCAACATGGCACCAGTTGAAATGTTAGTGGAGTGCTGTTATTGTGGGAATTCAAAGACAAACTCCTTTTCATTAAAACATGCTGATCTTGTGCTGTGATTCCTCTGGTCAAATCACAAATCTGAAACTAAAGACAAAACCAGAAATTGATTGTGCGACTTGAAGACTTGTATGTCCACCATTTAGATCCTCTATTTGAAGAATGTTGGTTCTCTATTTTTTAATTATAATCTCATTACCTGTTCCGCAGCAGCTTGTAACCCACTCCTCTTTCGTCTGTGTCCCAGGTCGACCCCTGTGCTGACGTCGTGGAGGCCACGAATGTCAGCAGACCTGACACGTTTCCGTCCCGCTGAGCTACGAAACACTTCTGCACAAACCCATGCTGTTACCCTGATCTTACAGGACACAGAGCCGCCTTTTTGCCGGATTATATATCAGGAGAGATGTGCCCAGACCCTCACTAATGAGGGATTATAAGCAGACTAGTATCAGGTGACCACTGACAAATAGACCAGGAAGATTGAGTCATGCTGGACCTTCTGTCTTCCTTCTGTGACAGGGGCAACAACAAGCAGCTCTGTCTGACATCGCTGCAGGAGGAAGGATCAGACTGTACTAAGAACTTTGCACAAACCATGACTCTTTCTGTCAGTGGACCTATTTACTTCAGATTTCCCACAGGCATTTCTATTCTTCTGTAAAATCTGTCCGAACGAGTGTGACGTTTTGATCTAAAGGGCACATTTAAAAGAGAGCAAAAGTTGTTTTCTCATCTCATGGAGATGTCACAGTCACTAAACAGACTTTGGGTTTTAATAGATTATTTTTTCAATGTTAAAATGGAAAAGAAACCCACAGTAGATCAGGATGTCATAAGAAGAGCTGTTTCCAGCCGTTAAATGCAGTACTGGTTAGAAAAGATGACCAGCTAGTGCACTGGATGGGGATTTTCAGGAATGGTTGTTGTATGAAGTACTGGTTGGTACTGTACTTGGGCCATGGTGACCACCAAAGAGAGATGTTACAAATTCCTTCAAAAACAAAAGGTCAAAACAAACAGAAGCTAATGTCAGCTGAAAGCTGTAATTTCTGCATCACATCAAACTCCACAGAAAAAGGTTTGCCTTTGGTTTGTTAGCGATGGAGGCAGAAGATGATCAACTATTCAACTATGACATGTTAGTTTAAGAAACCACTCTGTTTCGCTGTGGGTCTTGATGTGTGTTCAAGAGCTGCAAAAACAAAAGACTAACAGCAGGTACAGTAGATCACACATTTCTAAGAATATTTCTGAGAAATAGTTGTGTAAATCTTTTCTTGTTGGAGTGGCTTAAACATTTTTAAATGTCTGACACAGAGCACGGCCAGTGCCTTGTACAACTACATTCCAAAAACGACTGAATTTGCCCTTTTGAGATTAAACCTACAATGTTTGTGTGTATGTGTGTGTGTGTGTGAAATGGATGTTTGTAAAAAAAAAAGTCCAGGTAAAGATGTTTGTAAAAAAAAAGTCCAGGTAAATATGCAGACATGCCCCAAAGAAAAGCACAACTATGACCAACTATGTCTGATGATCATGAACCATAAGTACCTTGTTGGCATCTGCTTCTGAACTAAAGCTTTTCTGGCTGTATACACTTTTTGTTTTTGTTTAAATGGAGCTTTGTGCTAACTAAATAACAAAGCTTAAAAGATACTATGTTTACAGATGGATATATAAAGTTTAGTATGTTGTACAAACATGACTTCTTCTGCCTAAAGTACCAAGTGCAATATATTTTTGTATTTGTATTGTTTTGCACTAGTTTTTTCATAAACGTTTTTGCTGTTTATCTATACCTGTGCATTGTTGTCATGATGTCTTCGCTGTCATGATCATCATTTTATTAAGTAAAGGGTTTATTTTATAAAATAACCGGCAGCTGTAGACTTTTTATTTGCGTGTTTGAAGAGAAAAAAACACAAGACAAGGATGAAGAAGGATTATGTTGTGAGTTGACATTAATCTTCTGAAGACGCTCCACCTCCTCCCTGATTGTCTCTTCTCCTCAGGGCTTTTTTATTATTCAAAGGTTTCCTGGAACTTGAATGCGGATTAAAAAGTTAAGTCCAGAGAGAGTGAGGTAATTCTGATGATGTCATTGTCAGAATATACCTTCTGTTGTTGACCTAAAATTGAAGCTAAAGTAATGTTTGCCTTTCTGGGTTTGTTCTGTCACATTTTGTTCTGTTCTGTAAGTTAACAGTTAAAATCAACATAAGAAGTACATGTGTTTAAAGAGGACAAATACTGTAGTGTATAGTACACTTAGTACACAGTATGGTTCCCAAATGTCTACTACTACAGCTGTTCACAGTACCTGTTTTTGTGCCTTTACTTTTGAATCGTAATAATCTTCTACTTGCTTTGCTTCTTCCACATTAGCATGGCTTCACGTATCCATGGCAACAGTTTAAGCAGTGAAAGAGAAAATGTGAACAAACAGTGGACCAACTTGATGTTTTTTCAGTGGCAGGAGAAGAAGTTCCAGAAGAAAGTGAAGAGTGGAGGCTGAAGCAGGAAGTCTCTCAGTGGTTAGTAGTTAACTGTGTTACTTCAAACAAAGACCACATCACTTCACTGTTGACATGTAGACTAACCCCCCTCCCCCCATCCAATTCCCTCTGTGTTGTTGCAGATGACAGCCCACTGCTACAGCTGCTGTTCATTTAGCACTGTGCTAACTGAGCAGCTATGCTTAACCTTCAGGGTGTTGATGACAGTGGTCCTGCTGTCATATCCACCAACCACCTCTGGTGGAGCCCCCTACTGCTGGGAGAGGAGGTATTGTAATCACTCAGCCTGTGACATCACAAAGAAGGTAAGATCAGAACTTTTGTTTTGTTTTGTGTGTGTTTGAATGTGGTACTAACAGAGTAGACAGGTACATAGTCAGTTTAACATACAGTACAGTAAAGAGTATTCTTTAAATACAGTTCGATGAGATTCCACTGACCTAAAAACAGCCTCATAGAACTTATAGTACTCTGTCTTAGTTGCAGTATTATTATTCACGATTAATCTTTATTAATCACTCTGCACTCTTTGGCACTGGCACATATGCTAGAATTGACACTCCTCCTCCTCCTCCTCCTCCATGGAGGATGTGGAGAGGTCACATGAACCATGTTTTGGCTTCTGTCAAACTGATAAACAGAAACTGGTTTGAACTGGATGTAGAGACAGACAAAGACAAAGAACAGTATCACGTTCCCTTTTTTTTTTCAAGAGACAAGGAGCTCTGCGGAGAATTCCTTAGGAATTACTAAACCTTTGACTGACGACAAGTTTCTTTTTCCAAAATAAGTTTGTACGACATCGAGAAAATTGGAAGGAGATGAGGAAAATATATTTTTTGTATTTTTACTGCCAAATTGAACTTCTTTTAAATATGATCCAACACATCTGTTTGATGGTAGAGTGATTAGTGCTTTTGCTTTACAGCGAGAAGGTCATAGGTTTGAGTCCCCAGCTCTAACCTAGGTACCTTCTCTATGGAATTTGGATGATGTTTTTGTGGGTAAAATATTGTAATATGTTTTGTGAAATGAAACCTGACACCAATCTGTCACTGAAAGTGCAAAAATTAATACCTTTCACAGAGACTTAACAGAGACATAATATTTGAATGAATATTTGCAGTGCCCTCCAGAACAGTCCTACTATTTCTTAGAACACTGGTACTCAGAATTTTAGTTTTTTTTAAATCAGCAGCAAGGTTGTTCTAACAGAGGTGGGGACATTTGTCCCTGAAGGAGATATGCATGTCCTCATGCCAGACTTCTCCTGACAGACACTGGTGTCCTCCTAGATTCTGTCCACTCTGAGCTGAAGACACTGCAGTCTGTCTTCCTATTGTAGAGTGATGGGACCATGAGGTGTCCTTCCTCTGCTGCAACTGTGTTTTCACGCAGTCCTAGTTTATCAAGTTTAAGTGCTGTGACGGTGTCAACAGATAGACCTCTGCTGCACCCTGGCGGTTTGCCTGTTACTGCAATAGCGCCAATCTGAGTTCAGTATTTGTTGACATGTAAACCTAATTTACCAGAGATCGTTAAAAAGTCCCTATTTTTACTTGGTTCTTTTACAAAATCGAAACTTTCACCTTCTAAAATATACTTTAAAATGTTTTATTTATTTATTTATTTATTTTTTAAATAGAACCACAATAACAGAAGAAGACAATAGGAAAAGAATTTGCTTTCGCTCTAAACAGAAAATCTTTAACTATTGCTCAGGATTTGAACAAGTGATGATTCTATTGAAAGGCAAGAAAACTAACCACTAACCAACCACCTGTGTCAATATTAATCTCCTATATTATTTATAATATTATAATGCTCGTTAATATAAAAACTACAAAATTATTTTTATTTAATTGAACATTGTAATGAACTACTAAAATAAAATCTAAAATTCATCAAAATCATGAATATGTGATTTAGTTTTTTTAAGGAAATTCTTTTTTTACCCTGACCTCGAAACAGAAACGATAGCAACAACAGGAAGAGAATTAAACACACAGCGACATCATGTAACAGAGCCTGAATATTTATTCATTTATTTTTCCTGCAAATACAAACACTGTTACATTTGTGAGTGAGAGCAGTGCTGTACATGACCTGCAACAACAGACACGCACGTGGACATCCTGCAGAAAGTCATTGTCTCCTGGTGGCGACAAAGGCCAGCTTATGCCGCTAACACTCATGTGACGTTAGCACTGGTGCATAGAAAAAGATGAGGACGCAGCTGGGAGTGTACGGGCCGTACAATACGGAGACGGGACATTCACCAGTGTCTTTGGCAAAATAAAATGACTTTAAATAACTTTACATCGGGGCTTTAAAAGCATTTGAGGGAGATATGTTTGAGTCCAGGCAGTTTTTGATGAAAGATTTAAACAAAAAACAAAAACAAAAAAACAAATATACAGTATATTCCACACTTTGGTTTGTCTCCCTGCTACGACTCCAGCTGGAGTGTGATGATGAGCTCCCGGCTCTCAGTATGTAAGAGAACTAATCTGGGGACCAAATCCTCACCAAAGAAAAGGAAATGCAGGAGAAAACACGTCTGGGCTCTGCCCTTCTTTTTGTTTGTTTTTTTTTTGTTTGTTTTTTTTTTGTTTGTTTTAAAAACGAGACACAAAGCGGTTTATACCTACTATAAAGCAGCACGGTTCTTTCTAGAACAGGTTCAGAGGTTTGGATAGATCTCCTGTGAGTGGTGGATGTTAGCTGTAGAACTGTGGCTGTGGGTTCAACCTCCAAATATACAGTTCTTTAACCAAAATATTGATGTGGGAACAGCCCTCAGCCAGCACTGTTTTCTGGTGTTAAGGCAAAATAAAAGACAGTCATCAACTAAACACAAGTTGATTCTAACATGTAGTGGCAGGAGAACGGTACCAAGTAATGACTTCATTACTGGCCTTTGACTGTTGATGAGATTAGGATTTTTTCAGAGGTTTATTTCAGTGCACTCTAAAGGACATTTTCTAAGGAGGTTTTTTTTCAGTGCACTCTAAAGGACATTTTCTAATGCCCAGAATCTTCTCAGTGAGAATTGATAAAAATAAAAACTACATCGAATTAAAAAGGTCTTTCTACGAGAACAAAATGTTTTTTTGACACATCTTAATTTGAAGTCTAAACATTCGAATATTCCTTTCTGTGGAATTCTGGGATGTCTTTAAGAACAAGTCACGGCCTACTTTGACTAGTCTGAGAACAGAAATCAAGTTTCCCTTTTTGTTAAAATAATCTTCCAGGTTTCCCTCGAGGTTTAGGTGAAAACTTTAAATGTGCTCTTATTTTAAATCTTAATTTTTTAGGGTATAAAAACCACTTTATACTTTACCACTTTATAAAACTAGTCAGTGTTGGCCTTGACCTTTGACCCTGGCTGTTTTGGATGCACCTCTAAAGGGCTGTGTGTTTGTTCTCGGCTAGTGAAGTCAAACTACTGCAGTTGTGCTTTCATGCTTCCTGAATTAACTCATAGTAACGGTCTGTCTGTTTGAGTGGCCATGTCTCCATGATTCTGTTATTGATGCCCCACAGATTAACATCACTTCCAAGTACTATGACCTAGTACTACTGTAGTACTGTTGTTGAACATCTACTCATATAGAGCCAGTCACTGTTAGCATGGGCTTTGATATCACTTTTTGAGATGAAACACTTTCTGATTGCAGTAAAGAAGTCAGCATCTGAAGTACTGGAGGATACAGCAGAACAGAGTACTAATAATGGAATACTTGACCTGAAAAGAGTACAAATGTTCTGACTTCCCCCACTGCAGCCCATGGGCTGCCAGTTGATGATCACTGACGTATGAAGACCAACCAATAACCATTCACATACAGAAAGACCATCAGTTACCACCGAGACTCAAACCACTGACCTTCTTGTTGTAAGGCAACAGGACAAACCACTTATAAGAACTGAGTTTAAAAAGAAATCAACAACAAGAAGTGTCTTTTATTCTGTGAAAAGATCATAAAAACTGTCTCCAGCTTTACGTCTTTGAACACAGCCATTACTTCCACCTCTCATTTTCAGAGCTCTGACCTTGTTCACTCCACTGCCATCTGTCACCAACACATTTACATTACATCATTCCCACAGCCTCCTGTCCCCTCTTGTCTCCTCGTCCAGTACACCTCCTCATACACTCTTACTCTTTCTACCGTTTCCTTCTCCAGCCTCAACGTTCCACATGTTTATCTCTTCAAACTCTTTCGCCGACACCACGTCCTGTACGTTGGACCTCCCACAGACAGGCTCTGTGGGAGGTCCTACAGTCCACACTTGTACTCACTGTAAACCTACATTTCCAGGCCTTGGCCATACCTCGTACTGAGACCCCCTGAGTGAGCTCCACATGTTTACCTCCAAGTCTCCAGCTGTGCTCTGGCCCACGCCTGACTGTTTGTCTTCAACATGGAAGAAATCTCCTCCACCTGCTGCCTGTGTCAACTCCACCAATCAGGTAAACAGAACTAATGTCACGGCTGCTGTGACTGATTATTTGAAACCAGGTGTTTATCCAGACATCTCAAGGCTCCAGGACTTCCCAGCCACTAAACACTTGTCCATCTTGTCCCTTTTTTCAACAGGGGTCGTCACAGTAGTAGTAGTCTCCACAATGACTGTCAAAGTCTTAACAACTGATGGTCTTCCTGACGCAACCCAACATGGGATTTGGGGAATAAACGATGCTGAAGGGACCAGGTAAGTGTTAGACTGAGTGATTAAGAGCACTTACACCAGGCAGCGAGAGTGTGCATCTGATGATAGCAGCCATATATATATATACAGTATGTGTGTGTATATATATGTATAAATGTGTATATGTATATATACATACTGTATATATATATATATACACATAATATACTATTACAGTATATACTGTATAGACATATATAGTATGTATGTGCATATATATATATATATATATATATAATCACATACAGAATTGAAAATTGTCCTAGAGAGTATTAGTCATAGCAGTGTTCACCAGTCCCTATCTCTCAGCAGCTATGGCTCTAGAGTAGAAGTGCAGCTACAGTACATGCTGTGAATACAGTGGAGCATCAGTATAACTTTTATAACTCTGTTACCTTTTCACATATAACAAACCCACTCAGTACAAGTACATTTTGATTATAGTAAGTCAAATAATAACACTATAAGGTAACTGTCACCTCCCATCTTGAACCCCATCATGTGGCCCAGCCCTCTGATAGCCTCATGCGTTTGACTGACGGGCTGTGGCGCTCGTCCTGACTGGACAGGGGCCGCAGGAGGAAGCCCTCGCTGCACTGGTACTCCTCGCGCTCGTCGTTGCCTTCATATGAGCTCTCGCAGCTGGACGCGCTACCCCCCGGTGAGCGGCCTGACTCGATGGGACCCTGTCCCAGAGTAGAATATCCAGCCATGGTCACCCCTGTGCTGGTCAGTCCCGTGCCGACCATTCCAGGCATGCCAAGGCTTCGGTCTCTGGGAGGAGAGGCGGGCTCGGACTTGATGTGCAGGTTCTGATGAGTGCTGGTGAGGTTCATGTTGGAGTTCAAGGCCCTGGGACACAGGAGGGGGGGGGGGAGATTTGTTTTGACTTTTATTATTTTTATTATTATTTATTATCAAAAACAATACAGCCATATAACGACAGTCAGTAAAACTGAGTCAAGTATCTTATTTTACTGAAAACAGCAGATTTAAAATAATTCAGTGTCACAGAGTTCTATCTCTGTCACAAAACCCAACAAAACAATCAAAGCAAAAACAAACACTGTCATTCTTCTTCATTTCCAAGTTTTCAATATTGAACAAAATGTATTGATATTTTTCGCTCATTTAATCAAGGACTACAACCTTGATATAGTCATTAAATATGGGGAGGATATAAAAGTTTTTAATTTATTTCTACAGCATTTATAGATTTCTGACATTGTTGCGATCCAAAAAAGTATATTTTTTCTGAATTTGAATCATGAAAAAGCATTTATATACATATTTAAAGGCAAATAAGTGCATTTTTATTCATATTTGAGAAAAATATTTTTTAAGACTCATTTGTATGGTAAGCTGCTTTTGATCAGAAGTGTGCTACATATTTTAAGGCAAATGAGTGTATTTTTAGTCATTTTTGAGAAACTTTTTTTTTCGGAGATTTGTTCGGGAACTTATTGGTATAGTATTTTACTGTAATCAAAAGTTGGCGTTCCAAAAAAGTATATTTTTTCTGAATTTTAACCACAAAAATGGACATAG
>NC_024320.1:17961350-17963522 GCF_000523025.1 Cynoglossus semilaevis
TTTTTTTTTCGGAGATTTGTTCGGGAACTTATTGGTCTACTATTTTACTGTGATCAAAAGTTGGCGTTCCAAAAAAGTATATTATTTCTGAATTTTAACCACAAAAATGGACATAGCTAAGTATTTTAAGGCAAATTAGTGTATTTTTGGTCATTTTTGAGAAACTTTTTTTTTTTCGGAGATTTGTTCGGGAACTTATTGGTCTACTATTTTACTGTGATCAAAAGTTGGCGTACCAAAAAAGTATATTATTTCTGAATTTTAACCACAAAAATGAACATAGCTAAGTATTTTAAGGCAAATGAATGTATTTTTGGTAATTTTTGAGAAACTTTTTTTCCGGAGATAAATACATATACATTGGAGTGGTGATGCAGGCACAGCACATGATACAGGTTAATCCAATTCAGTTAATCAGGCTTCTCTTTTTATTTGTAGGAACCCCGGAACAAGAAAGGAGGATGGATAGTTGAGTGCGCACACATCCAGTCAGCTAGAGACAGACTGAGAGCAGAGCACAAAGCAGCAGCACTGCAGGAACCCTGGAGCACATTGTGATATTAATAAAGACTAATAAACGTTACCCATGTCAGTGTCTGGAGTCAAGGTTGACCCCAATAGTTACACTTTTATATTTTAGATTTTATCAGCAACATATGTAGCTTTTAATAAGAGTTTCACATTTTCTTCCTGAATTTTAACCATGAAAAAGAACATAAACATTTTAATGAATTATTGTTCCTTTAAAAAAAACTTATTTTTACGTACATACAAAATATATTTTTTCTGATTTTTAACCATAAAAATTGACATTGATACATATTTTAAGCCAAATGAGTGCATTTCTATTCATTTTTGAGAAACTTTTAATTTTAAAGACATTTTCAGGAACTTGAGTATAGGATTTGTAGAAATATTACTGCTCTGATATAACTCAACAGGTCCATATATGGTGACTCCGAAGGTTTAATTAAACGAATGGTTATCAGCAAAAGTTAACCACCTGCTTTTGACACCCCAGATATGTGTGTAGGTTGTTTCCACATATTGAATTATTAATTACACAAAGTGTTTTTACTTTTCTGTTAATAGGTGCCTGGTGCCTGTCTTAAACTATGTGGGAACTTTGTATGAAATACTGTATCTGATAATATATATCTAGTGCTTGTCTTAAACTGATGTGACCCCTGGAACATGAGCAGCAGAAGAGGGACACAATCTATGGTTGCCATGGTAACGTACCTGCAGAGGAAGGTTATGGAGAGAAAACCCACTCCCACATCAAACTCTTTTGTATATCTGTATGAATTCAGAGGTCTCGGGGCAGTTAGTCACTTACTGCTCCTGGCATATGTCGTGGGTAACTGGCAGGCTACTAGATCGACACTGACTCCAGAGAAAAGTCTCTGTAAATATGTTGTTATGCATAATTGCTTTGTTTGAATGTACTCTGTATACTCTCTTGCTTTTTCTTGCTCTCTTTGTAATAAAAAAAACAGTTTGAAGGCGGAAGTCCGCCGCGACGCTCCTGTCTTTGACTTAAGATAAAAAGAATATCCACCACAGATTTTACTGTAATCAAAAGTTGATGTACAAAAAATATAAATTTTTTCTAAAATTTAACAATAAAAATGGACATAGCTAAGTATTTTAAGGCAAATTAGTGTATTTTTAGTCATTTTTGAGAAACTTTTTTTTTTCATAGATTTGTTCGGGAACTTATTGGTATAGTATTTTACTGTGATCAAAAGTTGGTGTACCAAAAAATTATATTTTTTCTGAATTTAAACCACAAAAATGAACACAGCTAAGTATTTTGAGGCAAATTAGTGTATTTTTAGTCATTTTTGAGAAACTTTTTTTTTCGGAGATTTGTTCGGGAACTTATTGGTATAATATTTTACTGTGATCAAAAGTTGGCGTACCAAAAAAGTATATTATTTCTGAATTTTAACCACAAAAATGGACATGGCTAAGTATTTTAAGGCAAATGAATGTATTTTTGGTCATTTTTGAGAAACTTTTTTTTTTCGGAGATTTGTTCGGGAACTTATTGGTCTACTATTTTACTGGGATCAAAAGTTGGCGTTCCAAAAAAGTATATTATTTCTGAATTTTAACCACAAAAATGAATATAGCCAATTATTTCGTGAAAATATCCATAAAAATAAA
>NC_024320.1:17963622-17985531 GCF_000523025.1 Cynoglossus semilaevis
AACCTCCAGGTGATCTCAAGTGACGTCTATGTGACGTCTTTTGAAAACATTTTTTTTTTTTTTAGTATTTTTTTAATTATTTTTAGAATTTTTTTGGGAAAAATAGAAAAAATAATTTTGGGGGAAAAAAAGCGACCTCCAAGTGACATCAAAGTGAAGACCAAGCAACCTCCAGGTGACGTCAAAGTGACACCCAAGTGACGTCCAAGCAACCTCCAAATGACCTCAAAGTGAAGACCAAGTAACCTCCAGGTGACGTCCAAGTGACCTCAAAGTGACACCCAAGTGTCCTCCAAATCTGTGATCTGTTTTGAAAAGTTTTATTATTTTTTTTAAGAATTGTTTTTTTTTTAGAAATTTTTTTTTTTTTTTAGAAATTTTTTGTTTTTTTAGAATTTTTTTTTGGAAAACCAAAAAAAGTGACCTCAAAGTGACATTTTTTTTCTAAAAGAATTTCACATTTTTTTCCCAGAATTTTTTTTCTAAAACTTTTTCTAAAATCAAGTCTTCAAAATGCTATATTTTGATGAGAAACATGCAGAAAAGTTAAAATTGTGAAATTTGTTTTTCAAAGATGAGTATTTTTCAAAGATTTTTATCAGTTTTTCAACATCTGATCAAAAAGTTTTTTTTCAAAAAATTATTCAGAATAAATGCTATATTTTGAAAAGAAACTTTTTTCTGAAATTTTTCTCTTTGAATTTTGAATCTTTTAATTTTTTTTCTAGAAATTAAAAAAAAATCTAAAACTTTTTATAATAAAAATGAATCAAAACGCTATATTTTGATGAGAAACAAGCAGAAAATATACAATTTTGAAAAAAGTTTCAGAGATTTTAATCCAAATGTTTCAAAATCTGAGAAAAAAAAAATTTCTAAAAATTAAAAAAAATTCTAAAACTTTTTCTAAAATCATGTCTTCAAAACGCTATAATTTGATGAGAAACATGCAGAAAAGATAAAATTGTGAAATTTGTTTTTCAATGATTTTCATGAAGATTTTTTTTACATTTGATCAAACTGGGTTTTTCATAAAATTTTTCAAAATCAGAACAAATTTTGTTTTATATTTTTCAGAAAAAAAATTTCAAAACGGTATGATAAGAAACATACAGAAAACATACAATTTTGAAAGAAGAATTTCAAATATTTTCATCAAAATTATTCAACATTTGACCAAAAATTTATTTTCAAAATATTTTCTAAATAAAACATTTCTAAACATTTTCTAATTTTTTTGTCAAACACTATATTTTGAAAAGAACATTTTTTCTGAAAGAATTTCAATTTATTTTTCCAGAAATATTTTTCTAAAACTTTTTCTAAAATCAGTTCTTCAAAACGTTATATTTCGATGAGAAATATGCAAGAAAATATACCATTTTGAAAAACAAATTTCAGAAATTTCCATCCAAATTTTTAAACATCCGACTAAAAACTTTTGTATAATTTTCCATTTTTTTTAAACTTTATATTTTGATAAGAAACATACAGAAAGGATACAATTTTGAAAAACAAAATTCAACGATTTTCATCTAAATGTTTCAAAATCTGACCAAAAATTTCTTTCTGAAAGAATTTCAATTCTTTTTCCCAAAAAATGTGTCTAAAACTTTTTCTAAAATCAAGTCTTAAAAAAGTGACCTCAAAGTGACATTTTTTTTCTAAAAGAATTTCACATTTTTTTCCCAGAATTTTTTTTCTAAAACTTTTTCTAAAATCAAGTCTTCAAA
Source organism: Cynoglossus semilaevis (assembly GCF_000523025.1). Classification (NCBI taxonomy): domain Eukaryota; kingdom Metazoa; phylum Chordata; class Actinopteri; order Pleuronectiformes; family Cynoglossidae; genus Cynoglossus; species Cynoglossus semilaevis. Next base: position 17,965,356 of record NC_024320.1, read on the forward strand.
ATGCTATATTTTGATGAGAAACATGCAGAAAAGTTAAAATTGTGAAATTTGTTTTTCAAAGATGAGTTTTTCAACATCTGATCAAACTTTTTTTCCATTTCTAAACATTTTTCAATTTTCCAAACACAATATTTAGATAAGAAACATACAGAAAAGATAAATTTAAAAAAAATTCAAAGATTTTCATCAAAATCTTTCAACATCAGCCCAAAATATTTTTTTCTGAAAATTTTTCAAATTTTGTTTTCCTAAATATTTTTCTAAAACTTTTTCAAAAAGTTTTAAAATGCTATATTTTGATGAGAAACAAGCAGAAAAGATATAATTGTTATATTTTTTCAATGATTTTCATCAAAGTTTTTCAGCATCTGATCAAAAATAATTTTCTCAAAACTTTTTTTTCTAAAACGTTTTTTTAAATATTCAAAATGCTATATTTTGATGAGAAAGATGCAGATTGCAAGATTTTCTTTCTGAAAATGTTTCAATTTATTTTCTCAAATTTTTTCAAAAACTTTTTTTCTAAAAATTTGTGAAAGATTTTTTTTCCAAATTTTTCTCTAAAAACATTTTTCAAAACGCTATATGATTACAAACATGCAAAAAAGAAAACATTAAAAAAAATTTCAATGGGTTTAATCAAAAACCAATTTTTTCTGAACTTTTTTAAAGAAATGTTTTTTTTCTAAAAATCCTTTCAAAACACTATATTTTGATACATGCAGAAAAGATACAATTTTAATTTTGGACGGCATCCATTTAACGTTTCTGTCACTACTGCTTGTTGACTTTTTGTGATTCTTAGAGCCACCACACCTGTAAGCTCCGGAAGATTCACTATCCCGGCTGAGATGGCCATCTCCTGGTCCTACTTGCTTCTTTCAGATGGTCCTTTTATATGTTGTACATGCACTAATTTATTTAATTTAACTATAATTTAAAATACATAGCTATGCTTAAAATTCAGAAAAATATATTTTTCAACTTTCTTTATTTTTCAACTAAAGTCAACTTTTGATCAAAAGCAACATACTACTGTATACTAATACATTTTAAAAAATCCCTAAAAATAAAAATTTCCCAAAAATGAATGCAGTACTGTACCTAAAAATATGTAGCTATGCAGGTTTTTATTTATAATTTCTTTTTCCGGAATTTCAATCATTGTTAAAAACCAACATACTTTACTAATAATTTCTGAAAAAGTCTTAAAAAACAATAAAATAGAGAGAAATGAATAAAAACATACTTGCCTAAAATATTTTTATATAGAACATATTTTAATTTGCCTAAAAATGTGTAGCTATGCACTTTTCACATTTACAGCATGCATTAAGTAAAACAAAAAAGAAATCACTTCGGCATATTTTGTCAAACAAACAAAATTTTATAACATAACATCTCGGAAAAGGTTAAGAAAAGCTTCCTCAGAAGGTACGCAAATGAAACCTCCTAATGACCCAATGACAGACGAGAGCTATCACATGCGGGCGTGACTGACGAAATACGACTAACCAATAAAAACGCCGTAACCACGTGAACATGGCAGATGTTTGGACCATTCAGGACGCTCCTCAGAGTGCGTTCATGGCAGCATGACGGGAGCGCGCAACTACTGGTCGAGTACGCGCAGAGAGCAGCAACGCACGAGAGAGGGGCAGAAGCCGAATGGTGGAGCTGAAGATGGCGGATGGCGACAGCGGGAGTGAGCGCGGTGGTAGTAGCGGAGGAGGAGGTGGCGGCGGCGGCTTCCAGCACTTCCAGCGGGACCAGGACACCCAGGAACTGGCGTCCAAGCGCCTCGACATTCAGAACAAGCGTTTCTACTTGGATGTCAAGCAAAACAGCAAGGGCAGGTTCATCAAAATCGCTGAGGTTGGGGCCGGGGGCTCGAAAAGTCGCCTGACCCTCTCTCTGTCAGTGGCAGCGGAGTTCCGCGACTACCTCGGGGATTTCATCGAGCACTACGCCCAGCTCGGGCCTAGCAGTCCGGAGCAGATAGCTCAAGCATCAGTGGGAGAGGACGGCGGGCCTCGGCGGGCTCTCAAGAGCGAATTTCTCGTTCGGGAGAACCGCAAGTACTACCTGGACTTGAAGGAGAATCAGCGGGGGAGATTTCTGCGGATTCGTCAGACCGTTAACCGTGGATCTGGCTTTGGAGTTGGGGGCCCAGTAGGCGGCATGCTGGCTGGCCAGACCATAGCCCTTCCGGCGCAGGGGTTAATAGAGTTTAGAGACGCCCTCGCTAAGCTCATAGATGACTACGGAGGAGACGACGAGGAGCTAAGCGGCGGCCTTGCTGCCGGGGGCTACGGCGAGCTCCCCGAGGGAACCACCATCATGGTGGACTCCAAGCGGTTTTTTTTCGACGTGGGGTCCAACAAATACGGAGTTTACCTGCGGGTGAGCGAGGTGAAGCCCAGCTACAGGAACTCTATCACCATCCCCTTCAAAGCCTGGAGCAAGTTCGGAGGCGCTTTCTGCAGGTATGCCGAGGAGATGAAGGAGATCCAGGAGAGGCAGCGGGATAAGATGTACGAGAGGAGAGACGAGTCCGAGGGAGACGACGTGGATGACGACTGAGACAACTTAAGTTTAACAACTGTTAGTCCAGTTGAGACGTGACATATCTGCAATATAGACGAGTTTTGCATAAAATTGTGAGGGAAAACAGAAATTAAAAAAAAAAAAGACAAAAGGGCATGACAAAGCGTGCTGTTATAGCATACTAAAGTTTCGTGGCGTTTAAAAGTACATGTGCAGGGACTTATTGGTGTATAATACTAAAGGTTGTGGGGCTGAGGGTTAGTGATTGTATGCATCTTTGAGAGATAACTTCTAAGTCAGATCAAGCTCATTGGCTAAAACACCTGGAGCTTTATTTTGAGAAAAAAAGAGAGAAATTACCAGCAAATTGGTTTACCTAACAAACATAAAGCCAACGGATGCTTTTCTATTTGACACATAGTTTATATTTTAAGATTGGGGAGTTGTAGTGTTTATGATGTTTTTCTTGCCTATTCTTTTATGGTGAGAATGAGCATCCATTGTATTTCTGTTCCAGGCCAGGTCCATCTTTTCCTATCCTCAGTTAGTTTGAAGGGGGTTCTGTAAGTCAGTGAGATAAAGCTGAGGAGTTCATGTTAACAACAACTAGTGGCTATCTTACATTAGCCTTGAAGAACACACGTGAGCAGCACTGAGGTAGGCAGCAGCAGCTGTAGGGTGACAATTTGAAACAACTACCCCATAACATTGGGGAGAGTCGCCGAGGAGAATCACCAACAGACCAACATCCATTTGGACTCCAGCTGTCAGTTACAGTGCAGAGCAGCTGGATTTTAAGTAATGTTGACATTTGTAAAGCAATGTTCACATTGTTTTCAGGAGGATTCACACTCAGAGGTGAAGCTGGCCGTCTCCTGATGGCACAGCATCTCTGGCTGTGTCACAGAATGGCAGCTCTGGGGAGCCGGTGTGTGAGGAGAGGAACGTCGAGTGTGTTCTCATTAAAGGACTTTGTTTTGTTTACGACGCTCACTTGCTCCCATGTGACACTACAAGCACTTGGACAGGAGCAGCTTCTTATCTCTCAGCTCTGCAGAGAATGAGATGATGACGATGTTGATTATGCTCCCCATCACTCTCCATGTGATGGTCAGAGCCATTCAAATGTCCGTCCTAACCAGCCGCAGGACATTGTTCAACTAAACAGACAAACACCTTTTTGACACATGAAGACCTGGGACCGAAACACAGTGATGGATGTTTTCTTTGAATTTATGTTTGTGTGGTTTTTTTTTTTTCCTTCAAAAGAGATAACTATATTGAAATGAAATTATAGGAAAGGTATTACTGAACAAACCAGCAAAAATATATTTTAAAATACTTAAAAAAGAAAAAGTGTATTGTCTAATTTTAAGAGTTAAGTCATAAAAGAAAAAAGATTAATTTCATAAAACAAAGATGCGACTCACATCTTCAGATTATTTTTCATTTTGTTTTCCCAAGAGTGAAAGTATGTAACACTTCCTTTATTAAAAGACCTTAAATTGAAATAACTGATTTATGTCTGTATTTATGTTTCAAGTTGCCTCACAGTGGGCTCCACTGCATATAAGACCAATGAAAAGAAAACACTTTAACAGGGGTGCCCAATAAGTATAAGTATATGCCCAATATATACATATATAAAAAGGGAATCATTGAACCTTGCAGGTAGGTTTCTACATAGACGTGATGAAGAAATCATCATAGTCAAACACATGAAATGTTTGGTTGCTGGTTTCAGGGTTATAATACTGGTGTAAGGATCAAAGACTCTGCTTCTATGTAATGTTTGATGAGGATAGTGCTGGGTCTGACTCTGATCTCACCATTTGAGCCCATTGACTAAACCAGTAATATTTGTGCCAGTGTTACACCTGTATTATTTTCCTATAACTTACAGACCATTACATCAGAGTGGAAAATGAGGTGAACCTTTGGTTCATGGCCAATAGATGGCATATATGTTAAGATTCGTACTTGATTCATTTATCTTCTACTGCTTGCGCCTTTTCATGGCCGGGGCACAGCTATACACAACTCTAGCAGTAATTGGGTAAAATCTTGTTGGCCAGTCCATCACAGGAGATTATATTTAGTTTTACTGGAATTCACATTAACATTTATATTTAAAGACATTTATAGGATATTTTAATCTTATCTTTAATGTGTTTGGACTGTAGGGGGGAAACCCACACAAACAGAGGGGGGGATGTAAACTAAATGTTTGTGTTTTATGTGCAAGTCTAAAATACAGTACAGCATCAGAACACTTCAACTAGCTGATAGCATACCCTTTGTAAAATGCCTACTTCCTTTATTCATGGGTTTTCAAAAAGATCTTTATTGTCATCATCAAATGGGACACAGCAGACTTCTAAAGCAAGCTATTAACTATGGGTCTGGATCTATATTTGAAAATAATCCAGAAAGTCACCACATAGTGGATTTAGAGGTAGCTGTAGCTCCATCTACATCTGGAGATCATTTTGAAGCCAACGCCATTGAATATAATCGTCACTTTTAGCAACTAAAAATATTTGACTGAGTTCAAAAACGGTCAACATGGCAAGTTATGAGAGTTCTCATTGATGATGATGATGATGATGATGTCACCATCATCCTAGCACCCTACAAACCTAACAGATCACCCTGCTCCTACAACGCAGACCCAGTAGAATGGGAGGCAGAAGCTTTAAAGTTAGACTTATTGTATATACAGTATCTGAATTACCATACGCTGCTCTACGCTAAGACTGCTGCAACTCCCGTGGTGCACTGAGCACTCTCTTTCCTTCATTCTATAAAAACATTATTGTTCTCTTTTTTTTCTCTACAAGTCAACCCAGGGCTAAAGTTTGCTAATACTTCACTTTAACCACTTGTCTGACTGCACTTTCAGTGTTGTGTTATGAATCTGGTCTCTGTCCCTCTATTCCTCCACATCTCCTTTTCTGCTCTATTTTTTATATTAATCAATAAGTCAATAAATATAGCAATTTTACAGACAGCAGTTCAACGTGCATAACATAATAAAACCAGCAACAGCCTCACCACAATCACACACATACTTCCCAAAAGTATTTAAGCCTACTCACACACACATACACATACACGGTTACATGTATTTAGACATAAGTGGGGACACAAGGAAAGTTGAGGGAAGGTAGAATTATCTCACCTCCTCAATTTGCAACAAGGAAACACTGGAGGACGGATGAAGGAAGACAAGATAAAAAGTTAAAAAAAAAAAAATAGAAAAATATTAAAAACAAATAAAAATGATATTTCCTTACCAGTTAGTGCAGTTACAGATTTTTTTTATTTATGGGGTTAAGGGTTGAGTGGGCTACTTTTGAGTGGAAACTCCAAAACATGTCCAAGCAGATCAATGTGTTTTGTTAATTTGCGTAATTCAAATGAAATTAACTCGACTTAACACGTGTTTCAAATGGTCAGAGCTTTTGCTTTACAGCTGTTCGAATGTCAGCCACACTCACACACGTAGACCCAGCAGCTGTCCCTACAGTTAATCACAACGCTGAAGGAAATGGCTTCCCCTGGAAAGAGCATGCTCAATTCCTCAGCAGTGACAAAGGCCTGAAGACACGGTGTGTTGGTGGTGGATGGTCTGCTGTCTGTAACAACATCAACCCCGGTTACACTGACGAGAGGAGCATATTGCGCTGAAACAATTAAACCTGTCTTTGGACACTAATGTGATGAGAAGAGACTGGGGAGTAATTTGATTCTCTCGTCACATGCTGCTCTGGCTGATTGATTCTCCTGTTGCTGAAACTGATTTAATGTAGAACGTCTTCTTCCTCAGTGCCTCCACTAAAGTGGTCTAAGTTTGGCAGCTGTTGGGCCACCATGTGGCCACTGTAAGGGCCTGCTGACGGGGCACGTTGGCTATTTTAATGTGGGAGGCCCCGACAGACTTGACATTCTTGCTCCAGGAGTCAGCTGTGTCATTAGGAGATCATTGCCTGGGGACACACGGTCACACACAACAGCTCGATTGTGTCAAAACCTGCACACACGTACGATACACAAAAGGCCCCTGTAGAAATACCGTGAGTCAGGAAGTGTTCCATTTAGTAAAAATATTTCTACTGCTTCATTAACAATCTGGCCCTTTTTGTGACTGCTGTATTTGAAGTCTTTACTTATAATTAATCTTGTATATAATAATGACTTCTATGGATAAGATCTGGCATGGGCAAACTACGGCCTGGGGGCCAGATGCGGCCCGTTTGGCTTTTCAATCCGGCCCGCCAAACAGGACTCAAACCTGCAACCATCAGGTTACAGAAGATCTAATCCAGGCCTAGCCAAACTTGTCCAAATTATGTTATTAATTTCCATTATCATTATATTATTCTGCCTTTTCCTTGCTATGCCCACATTTCTCCAATAGATGGCATAGAAAAGGCATTTTTATGGATTTTACATATTTGATTTAGTTCATACAAACACTTCATCTATCTGCTCTTGACCCGGCCCCCATCAAATTTTAGGACCCATTGTGGCCCATGAGTCAGAAAGTTTGGCTAGGCCTGATTTAGATCTTCTGTAACCTGATGGTTGCAGGTCTGATTCCTGACTCTGTGATTAGGCCTACAAGTCCTGACCTACTGCCAGCCTTAGCCAAATACAGTATTATGTACTTAACCAACATAATATGAGGTAGCCTTATTGTTGATCAATAAAAATAAATCAACGCCCTTTATTTAATTAAACAACAAGAGTAGTCAGAGAAAAGGCAAACGACGTTTCTCTTAGAGAACAAACATCAGGCACACGTGCAGAATCCAGCTCGTCAGGGCAGTTTAAGTGGCCCCAGACAATTTGAAAGGCATAGAATTGTCTTTTGAACCTACATACCATAAACTACAACTCCCACAATAAAACTGCACAACACAATATGGACAAATGATCCCAAAATACTGAAGAAGACAAAACTGATGCGGCCTGAGACTCAGACGACACAAATTGATTTTAATAAAAAATAATAAAAAAATAATTATAAATATGACATATTTTATGTACGAATCGTGTTTGATGGAATTCATAACAACATTTCTATTTTATAATTCATGTTGTGTTTACTTGAAATCCGTGAATACTAGACAAGATTAAAGTTTTGCCCTGAATATGGACAAATTGTAAGGAATGTTGTGATGATACAGCGCAAAGAGATTGTGACAACTGCCTATAATGTAATGATTACATTATACTGTATTTTTTATCAAAAAATACATAGATCTATTTAGATGCATTCAAACAAGGTGTCAAAAAAAGATTTATGTCTGTATTTATGTTTCAAGTTGCCTCACAGTGGGCTCCACTGCATATAAACAAACAAACAAGGTGTCGAAAAAAGACCTGTTATTGTTCAAGATCAAGAAAAATGTCTTTTAGTTAAGGTGATGAAATAGAAGAAAAAGTAGGAACGGGAGAGTGGAAGGTGAGAAGATGAACCTGTGTTGGTGCGAACAGGACTCAGAAAAAGGCACTGGATTATCCTATACTACAGAGGAAGCATGATCCTGCTGTGAAGCTTGGCTGCGGATGCTATATTTAGCTACTGTTGCCATGCAGTAACAATGTGTATGATGGGTATATACACACACACACACACACACACACTTACACACATACGCAGGATGATTGTTCATTAAAGGTTTTCAGCATTTATTTTTTACACCATACGATAGCCTTACCATGTGAGGTTTTATTTTTATTTATTTATGCTTTTTCATTTCCACCCAGGGATCAGAATTATTGTGTTGTATTGTTGCTGGACGTGCTACACATTTTATTACTGTCTAATCACTATGAACCAACTGACATGTCTAACTAACACATTTAAGTATTTTAAAGAAAGAAAGAAAGAATAATTGAAAAAGAAAAAAACTAAATAAAGATTATGTAACACAAATAAAATCTGTCAAGCCATCAAACACAGGCAGGTAAATGCGCAGGTATGCCAAAAATTCTTCTTAAACTTCTCGTAGTTTAAAGGTATGAACTGAACGGAACTGTGTTTCATATAAATTGGATCAACTAGGATTAAGGAACACACACACACAGATACACACACACATTTTTACCTACTAGTCTCTTCTCTCTAGAACTGGCTGTTACATGCTATATTATGTTAGATTATATTATGTGAGATTAGAGTAGATTAGATCAGAGTCACTTCTATTGTCAACGGTTCAGAGCAATGTCATGCACAAATGCACTCTGTGGCCTCCTGTCATCTAAACTTATTGTCGTGCATCCTCAGTACACAGAAGAGCCCAGCTCAGCATCTCTGACTGGTGGGTTGTCATCAAGTTGTCACCAAGCAAACCTGTTCAGGCTGCACCAATTAAATGACTTTACCGCCCCCTCTGTTGGCTGTGATTGGCTGACGGTGTTTAAAGGGGACATAGAGCACGGTCACCTTTAAACTCACGCCTCTATCTCTCATTCTATTAGAACATTAATCCGCTACACTGTTGGCTTTACCTGTCAGTAGAGGACATCGAACCAGTGTTATCAGTCGAGACCAATCACTTTCTGTTTGCCAGTAACTGTCAACTACACTGTAAAAACAAATGTTTCTTTTAAACAATAATTGTTGTTGTTGAACATGTAACCAAACTACATCTGTTATTTAGTAAACAGACGTTTATTTTCTTACATGGAGTATTTATCTGTTCTGTTGTCTACAAACTCTCCATTTCCTTTTAATATCACTCTGTTTGAACAGGGCCTTGCCTGACCTTATAGCAAGATCACTGGTACAGTTCATGGTGGTAACTGATGGTCTTTATGTATGGGGTGTGTGTGTGTGTGTGTGTGTGTGAGGGATGTCCGGTTTATGCAGTGATTTGTATTTTGCAATATTTATGCTCCACAAGATGTTTCTACACAGAATTCAGTGGTTTCCTGAGAAAGTTTCTATTTCATAGGAAATTACAGACTAGTTTTCACAGTATGACACCTAATGTTACATAGATAGAAACAGAAAAGGTCACATTTTTTTATTCATTTTTGTAAATGAGGAAGTAGAACTCTAATAAAAAATGCGAGAGAACTGAACTAATTCAGCTGATTTATCATATAATGATTTACTTGAAATGTTGATTTACAATAAAAAAATGTTTTTTTAAATGTGTTAATCAAACATCTAGTCCTAACGGAATATCTGGTAACAATACTCTCCAGCAAAGAAGATACATTCACACGGCAGTTTGACTGTAACTACAATAAACTAAAATTGAGCTGTTCAGTGGTTTAGTTTCCAACTAATCATCTCATCGTCACAGTTATTATTAAGAGGAAATAGCGCCATCTAGTGGTTAAATAAAATGTTTTTAAACGTATCCTCGTGCGGGTTACAGCTTTTTAAGTTTTGTTATTTCATTTTGAAGGCGGTGACCCTTTGGGCAGTGTCTACTTGACACAGTTCCAGAGGCTGGTCCTCCCTCTCGTAGGAAGTGCTAATGAACCAGCCAGGAAACTTCACAGACTCAAACCTGTTCACATCTATCCCCGTCTCCTCGAGGTAGAATAGGAAACGGTCCATGTTTGTTTCCTCGCTGATGACATTCAAATCACTAGATTCACATTTCTGCCACAAAACAGATAGAGAGAGAAAATGTGTTCTTTGTTGTCTCTGAACGCTAAACAACAACAGGTCATCAGACACAGTTAGACAAATTCAAAATTCTCTGTCGTTCACATGTATTGATTAGAAGTAAAGGACAGTCTAATTAGAACCAAAAACTCAAGACAAACATGGTCCATCATTACAATCAGAGATCAGATCGACAACAACAACCTTTTTCTAAACTCCAAACGTATTTTTCTAAACTGAAGTGTAGCTGATAAACATCATAACTCTGTAGCTGCTGAAGCTCTGAACATTACACTTGTTCCTATCCATCCTCACATCCCAGGTTCACATTCCAGGTTTATTACTTGGTTTTCTTCCAGGTTTACTAACTGGTCCACCGCCCATGTTTACTAACTGGTTTATATCCCAGGTTTACTGCCTGGTTCACTTCTCTCTCTACTGCACACCTTCATACCTTTTGGACGTCTATTACTGATTGAATTATCAATCAATAATCAATAAGAGGCTGGTTACTTTCCTCCACCTGATGTCATACATACAACTTCCTGTTTAAGTCAAAATTGGACCGACCGACCGTGTGTGTGTGTGTGTGTGTGTCCGTGTGTGTGCGTACCTCCAGATAAAGCTCAGGTCTGTCACCATTCATGGAGCAGGAAATGAAGAGTTTGTGTTTGCTGACTGACAGAACAACAGTCCTGCCAAAACCACTAGAGGCATACGACACCAGTTTAAATGTCACTAAATGGAGAGCAAGAAAAGGAAACGTCACTGACAGTAAAATGACTCATTAATGTTCTCACATGTGTGTGTGTGTGTGTTTAGTGGGGACTGTTTGATTCCTGACTGTCACAACACATCATCTACCAAACCTAGTGGCTGGGGTTGCTTCAAGGACAGTATCTAGATCAGGCGTGGGCAAACTGTTTGACTTGCGGGCCACAACTGTCCTAAAATTAAACAGGGCATCTGGGCCAGGAGCAGACAGACGGAGAGTTCGTGTGAACTAAGATAAATGACATGTAAAAGTCAGGCATAAAGTCATTTAGTGACAGTGTGGCCAACGGTTTTATATGCAAGTCATACGGTGTGTATCTGTCCTCCACAAACATATTGGACAGGTAACCCTGAACCATCATTTTGAGCAAACGTATTTATTTACTTGTGTACCTTTGTGATTACTGTTTCCCCCCTTCAGAGTGACAGCATGGAGCTTCAGGTTAGAACTGATGGTTGTGCAGATGATGTCCTTCCTTTCATTGTCAGTCAGGTTACATTCCCAACTCCCGCAACGGTTGAAGGGTCTTGTTTTCTGGTCTTTGCAGCAACTCTCCACCCTCTGAGCAACATCTTCTGTGGAGACACGTAAGCAGACATTAGCTCCCTCTGTGTGTGTACTTTGAGAAGCCTGACTGTACAGTAGTAATGCTAATTTTTCACAGGTTTCTTAAATTCTTTTAGTAAATATAGTTTTGTACATTTCTGTAAAACCAGGGATAGGTGATTGACAGGACAACCCCCAACATCAATCTTATTTTATCACAAATTTCTCCATTTTCGTGGCTAAATCAACCACTATGCTAGTTTTAGCAGCAAAACACCGCTCAGCCTTTTTGACAGTTTGTCTGTCATCACAATGCAAAGCGTTAATAGGGATTTGGGAGTAGTGTTTAGAGAAGTGTAGTCTGGCACACGTGGGAGCTCGGCAATCTCCGTAGCTGCTTGGACCCTGAAGCACCCACGGAATCGACACTAATGCTCTGGGTTCTTCCTCCTGTCCTAAAGCATGGAGTGGCCCACCCTGTTTTTTATATTTAGACAAACCCCCTGCTCCTGAAACCATAATGAATACCTTTCTATTGTCCGGAAATGATGTCTGTCATGAAACCTGACATTTAGCTCACAGGCCGAGAGAAGAGTCATTCCTGTTGATTCTTTGATCTTTTACTTCTAAGAGTTCTCCCACCATTGAAAGTTTCGCAGCACCTCCTTGACGTTGGTGGTAATTTCCAACTTTTTTGCAGCATTAACGTCAGTCATAATACCGCACTGAGAATTCCCCATGTAGTAATTCAAAACAGGACTATAAAGAACACACCCTCACTGAAAACTCCGTGACCTACTTTGAATGACACAGTCCACAATCATCCTGCAGAGGTCACTCTCTGTGAGCTGCTTGCTTTGGTCTGTCAGACACTTCCTCAGTTTGTTAGTCACCAGCAGCAATGTTGCAACACCCCTCAGTGTGGGTGGGTTTTGGTAAACCACCAGCTTAAGCTCTTCATCAAGTTTGGTGACATGAGGAACCATCTGCATATGAAAAGAAAAGTGCAGGAAATGTCTCTTTAATCCTTAATCGCTGGAATTAAATAACTGGTATATAATATGTATATATGTGTGTGTGTGTGTGTGTGTGTGTAATTTAAAACCCACCAAAGTAAAACAAATAAAAGAGTAAAACCTTGTCCATTTATTTAAAGATCACATCAACAACACCTAACATCTATACAAACAAAACAACTTCCATTTTTGTTCTCTTTTTCTCTTCATTTTTACTCTATCTGTGGTCCATAAATAAGTACTTTAAACATATTTTTTATATTATATGGACCACAGTCCTCAGTTGTTCCCAAACTGAATTCAGAGTACCAGTATTTGGGCGCAGTGATCGGCACCTGTATGAATCTGTATGAAGTGCTGTCGCCTGATCTACCTTTTGTGAAGGGCCAACAATAATAAAAGAAACAACATGTGGTCAGCTTTGTCTGAGTCCGTATTATTCAAAGATATTCTTCGAACAGGTGACATGGCCCGAAAGACAGAGACCTTATGGGGTGGTTAGGGATCAGATAACACTCCACGGTGGAGTGATGAGATGATCAGGCCTGTTGACAATCTCACCCTGAGCCTATGTCCACTAAAGCTGACTCTTCTCTTCTTCTGTTATGTGCACATCACAGTTATAACCTGATTTCCCATAGACATGTGCAGCTTTTTAAACTATTTGTTATTAGCTTCAGTTCTGCGGGGTGACAACCTTGTGTGAAGACAGACCCAAACAAGGTTCATGCTGGAATTTAAACAACAGAATGTTTTGGCTAAGATGGAACAACACCAGATTGCCATCTGGAGTGGAGTGGTAGTGTGTTTTGACCTGAGCTCTTCTTCTTTTAGAAACCTGGATCACGTCTTCCCTCTGCTACCCTCTTCCTCACGGTCTTCCTCTGTTGCTGCAGAGCAAATACGTCCACTGTCCCTCCTCAGATCACGTCTAAACTATCTAAACTTTACCTCTTTAACACCAGCCCTAACTTTCCACATGCACCCTTCTTACTAACAGACGCGTACTCTCCTCTGCTGACTTTCATTTCCCTTTTCAGTGCAGAAACTTCCTCCTTACTAGTTACCTGCTCTCCCTGTATTGCAATAACATCTGCTCCCAGATCTGTCTTCCTCTCTCATTTCCCTCTTTATCAGCTCTATGCTATATATATTAATTGCAAATGTGTAAATCCCTTTTCCCTTTCTTACTGTTCAACCCTGCATAAGTTCACCTCACCCTCACAGTACTGTCGTTTTCTATTAATGCCTGTTTCCTGTCACATTCCATAGTCAGATTTCTCTTTCTAAAATGAACTGAGGGCCACTGCTGACACTGTCATTTCATTAAAGGGATACATTATTGTTACATTTTATTCATTTAAAAAAATGTATTTAAGAAAAGGTAGTGTAGTGGAAACTTTATATGCATGAAGACTGATTGACCTGTCCTGTACTGGCCTCTTCACTAGGGGTGAAATCTGTTTTATTGTAACCTAATATTTAGCCAGTTGTTGGAGGTCAAAGATCAAAGACACTGGACAGTATGTGATTGGCTGAGACTTGGTTGGGGAAGCTCACCTCTGATCTGCAGTCTTGTTTCTTTGACACATCAGACACATCAAGACATTTCCACAGCAGGTTTTTTTTTTTTTTTTGGTTAAGTTTAAGTACTTTATGCTACAACAATGCAAACAATGATTTAAGTATCTTCTTCTTCTTGTTCTTAGGCAACATCAAAAATGAAATGAATATTAATATATGGTCGTGGGCTGAAAGTGGGAGGCTGATGTACCACAAGTGGCACTAAATTATATCTTTGGTAACATAATACAGCTACATTGTTGTTAATAAAGTAGCTTAATTACTTAGAGCTTGGTGGAGAAAATGTCTGAGATATTGTATAAGAACATTTTTATAGAAAAGTTTAAGAGTTTATCTTACCTCCATGTTAGAGCCATGGGAGTCACATCCCATGTCATCATCGTTCCATCCACTTGTGCTGAAACACAAAAAAGTATCAAACTAATTATAGTGTGTTAAGCGTTATAGATGCTCAACAAAAAATACGGTAAATACAACCTACCAGGACAATGTAATGTTAGTGATTTAAAAACAGTTTTCTGCTGTTAAAAAAAAAATACCTGAAGGCTATCCATCAACATTCTCAACCTGAGACTACACAATGGTTGGCATGTGTTTGGCACCACCACGGCTTTGTCTGGTTCAGCTGTAGTTGAGGTTTCACACACTAAATAAAAGATGTATGAGGCATGGACACGTAGCTTCGTGACGGTCCAACTCTGAGACACTTAGCAAAAGGTTTTTGTCTTCGCGAACTAATTTCATTCAACACAGTAGCAAACACGGTGATCAGAAAGTATGTATGATTACGGAATAAAAAGCAACAAAAACAGAAGAATAATAAATATCCACACATTTTAAATACAACTAAAAAGGTGCAATGTGTTCAAGGGAAAATTGATGACATACCAAAAAAAGAATACTCCGCTACGTCCTACACTGTTTTTCTTAGGAATAATATCTAAAATGGAAGTTTGTTGCTGGTCAACAATTTTTCTTCCAGTATTTGCTAAGACGATGATATCGACACAGGAAATATAAAAAAAACCCAAACCACAACATTCTGACAGCTGATTCCACCTCCTTTGCCTCACAGGGGCCAGCTCGTCCTCTCTATTTATCCATTTATCCATTTCATTTTGCTGTTTCTCTATGTTTCTCTGTGTGTGATACACAATTATCCTCTTTATGATGGTTATCATTTATTTTGTCGAGAAAAATAAATAATACTGTTAAGCATTTCATGAATTAGATAAACATATCCAGAGAACACAGCTAAAGTTGTTGTATGCTTTTCTTGTAGCTGATTTTTGAGCTACGACTAACTAGTAACAGCTCATGGAATTTATCAATATCGGACCTTAATGTCTGTTTTAAGAATGCTGTTTGTGGGGTGCATTTTATGTTGTAATTTGAAATAAAAACACGGTACTTCTCAATCACAGCTGTATTGAGAATGTAACTATAGTAAATTGATGTTTGGCTTAAAACTAAATGTCCCACGGAGCTAGCCTACACCTGTTACTGAGACAGGACTAACAACGGCGATACAAATGATAACTGTTGCAATATGAATTCCAGTCAAACTGACATAGTTGAGTTCTCTGTGTCCCCTGTCACTCGGTCAATGACAGCAGCCAATAGGCTCAGAGAATCCGGGTACATGGGGACTGAAAACCCGCAATACCAGGTCCGACACGAAGACTCGAATCATTAACTCCGGGGACGTAGGATCGAACCGGCTCTGATCCCACAACAGTGTTGGTTTATCATATTACCTCTTGTAACACTTTATATACTCTAACGTACAAACATTTAAATATACTACTTTTTTAATGTTAGTACGCTGAGATCAAACGAAATCAGAGTCAACTTCCTTCCAGAATAGTACGCTGAGATCATCGCACGAAATCAGAGTCAACTTCCTTCCAGATTGTTCCGGAGGTGAGGAGTTGTACCCGTCCCCAGCCTGTGTGTGACCCCGGGGCAGCTGAAGCCGATGCATCACATGGTGCAGCTTCACACAAGTCGCGCATCTCCGCGCGATCTGTGAAAAATTGTGGCAGAAAAACCACACGTCGCGAGGTAATCGTGTCGCTTCTGCCAGACAGTTGACGGAGTAACGCCTTAAGGAATAGATAAATAAAACAAACTGCATTCTTCAAGACCTGCTAACATGTCAAGGGGAAGCGAACAAAGCACGTTCTCAGAGGTGAAGTTAGATGAAGATGAAGGGAGACCGGACTTGGTCTTACCTGGGGAGGGCGTCCGACAGTTTGAAGTCCTCCATTGTCCTGATGTGTGGCTCGTCTCAGCGGTCGGTGTTTTATCACTGCAGCCTGAATGACACACAGTGGACTGTCCCGGGCTACCATCGCCACACCTAGACTTTATTTGCCCCTCCCATTACCTCATAAGTGCCACGGTTGAAGAGTTCCGTTAGACAACTGAGAATCTTCATAGACATGCACCCAAGTGCCCCCTCCTCAACGCTCCCTCCGACCCCCCAGAAAATAAACTTAACCAAACGTGGAAATCAAAAAGATCATGGTTTGGTGGAGGTCATCACAGTTTTTCTTCTCTCAGTCCTGAAAAAAAAGTTTAAACTTGATTGAGGAACTTGATTTCAGTTTTTTTTTTTTACCAAAATCAAATACAAAGGTCAAAGTCAAATACATATGTATGGACCACACAGTGGAACGTGTGTTTAGTGTTCTTGCCTTACATCCTCATTGAGTGAGTGGTTGTTTCTCACTCACTTCTTCTTTTATCAGCAGACACTCTGTAATCTTCAATGGACTTTCACTTCACTATGGTTTTCATGACTGTTCATAGGCTCCAACCACATGGGTCACCAACATTACCAGACATTTATTACACAAAAATAAACCTTTTTCCCCCAGATTAATGCATTCAGGTTCAGCTACATGTTAGCCACAGGGTTTTTAGCAACACATGTTGTTAAAGTTACCCAGAGTTTACCAAAGTGGGGGATTTTGTCTCAGGGATCACAATTTCATGGATGAGTCAAAGAAAACTGCTTATCCCACCCAAAAATAGGAATTATGAAGCCTGTAATGTATATGATACCAGAAATCACTTTTGTTTAGGTTTTGTTGTTTCTACTTTTCCTACTTCCCACTTTTTGGAATTTGAATCCTTGTTCCTGTTTCTGGATGGAAATAAAGAGGAAAGGAAATAATTGTACTATTATTATTATTATTTAATGGGAAATCAAAAATCAGATCCTTTGGTATTTCTTCTTTTATTTAAAACTCTCCACTTGATGATAATGATATTATTTGTATTCTCACTGACGTAATTCTATTTCAGTCCAAACAAAGTCAAATATATCTGTTTGTGACAAAAACGTCTTCACACTGACAGTCATCATATTAGATAGTGAACTCCTTGTCACTGTGACACAGCTCACCACTGCACACAACCAACTGTGACCTCTGCTTTAACCCATCACCAAAGTGAACAGTGGGCAGCTTTAAGGACCAGGGGAGCAGTGTGTGGGGACGGTGCCATGCTCAGAGCACCTCAGTGGTAACTTGGCAGCTGGTGGACTCAAACCTG
This sequence comes from Cynoglossus semilaevis, assembly GCF_000523025.1. Lineage (NCBI taxonomy): Eukaryota > Metazoa > Chordata > Actinopteri > Pleuronectiformes > Cynoglossidae > Cynoglossus > Cynoglossus semilaevis. The sequence continues at coordinate 17,983,018 of NC_024320.1, forward strand.
AAACCTTCTGGACCCAAGTCTGTTTCCTTAACCACTAAGCCACCACTGCCCCAAAAACTCAGAATCGTATCGGAGTTTCTCAAACAGTTAGACAACAAATCAATCAAACCTAAAGGTAAATAACATTTTAGTAGTAAGATTGCATAGTTGACACAGACAGATCACACCATGTCAACAACGCCAAGCTTAGAGTGAATAGAACTATTTCCATGTTTCAGTGAACAAATGAACACACTATATTAGTTAAACAGGCGTAAACTATCTATTCATCATGTTGTTAAACTGAGAAGACATATAATATTAGCATATTTGGCTATAAGGAATAATGTTTCATTAAGGCACTTGAATCAGAACAAATCTAAACAGAAGTTCAGCTTCTGCCTTTGTACTTCTTGTGCGATTAGTCTCGCGATTAGTCCAAATTCCACTTTGATTACCATTTTATCTTCCCATGGTTATGAAAAGAAGACAATCAAAATAAAAGAATATTCGGCCTTTCTGCCTGCTCACCTGCAGCATTGTACACCTGCGGTACACTTTATACTTATCTGTGTGTTCTTACTGTTGTCTTTGGTGCTGTACTGCTGCTGGAGCCTTAACTTCCCAAAGGGAACTCTCAAGGGATTTATACAGTTCTATCTATCTATCATGTTAAGAGACAGAGGAGGAGGGAGCAGATCATTTACCTGGGAAGAAACAGAGGCAGCCTTTGGTTGAAAATAAAGAGAAGAAGAATACTATAATTTGGAACAATTCGGCTTTGAACAATCAGAGAGGGTTTTCAACACACGCTGAAATAGCGTCACCTGTCTGCGCTCGTTTCTAAAGCCACACAGAGTAAACAGATTCATTGTTTTAATTTGATGTTCAATAAAGTTCAATAGAAGGAAATTCTCAAATCAATGGATAATTTGGCTTGAATAATAATGACTTCAATATGAATCCAAATAATCGACGTCCACAAACTGGTGATCGGTGTTTTCTTAAATATCTTTGTCAAAGCCCTGAAATCTTCCAGTACGTTCTGCTAAACACCAGCTGCAGGAGGGGAAATTGAAAAATTGACTTGATGTTCAATAAAGTTCAAAACCGCAGGTATACGTACAAACAAGTGTACATTCAGGTTAAAGTGTGAAGTAAAAAAAATATCATGTTCTCACACACACTTCTCGAAAGGCCGGCTGCTGAAATTCACATCTAAGTCTTTTGGCAGGAAGAGGCTCTGTTAGTCAGAGATGTTCTTTACCGTACACCTCAGGTGTTACTTGATTTTGCCTAACCACTAACAAAATGTCAAACCACGGTACAATTCTCAATAAGTGACTCTTAACCATTGCGCCTAGAGTGGTCTCAATAAAAATGTAGAGACTGTGTGAAAAAAAGAGACAATCACAGTTACAGACTGAATTCAGGTTTTAATTTAATTTACTAAGAAACATTGTAAGTGTTAAATGTCATGTAGTCTCAGAAGTGACAGCACCCCCCCCCCCACAAAAAGAAGGAAAAAAAAAAAAAAAGAAAAATTCTGTACAAATGTGACCTAGACTTAAACACTGAGCTAGATTTTACTGGTCATTGTACCTGAAATGTGAGATCAGCTGACAGTAGAAAATCCAGCATTTGTTCCCATTAACTCCCAGCTCTCCACCTCACCACCACACCTTCTCCTCAATAGTAACAGCGAGAGAAGCACAGAGCAGTGACCTTATCCATACATTTGGCCTGTTTGATACTAAAGAGGGAAAAATATATATTACATCAAAACAAAGTCCGTTAATAGCTGAACTAATAATTCATCCAAATTATTACAATAGCAACACAAATGGCACAATGTTCGAGTGATAACACTGAATAAATCAAAACCATGGAAACGTTCAGACAGACGATGGATGGTGACCCCGACCAAACACAGCCACTTTGGTGAGATACCCACAGACCAGACTCTTACACATTACACTGTGCTGTACTGGAATAGTAATAGAATGTTAGCATTTAGCTAATGTCATATTTAGACATTCGCAGTGGAGATTTAGACCTGTTTTTAGCAACACATGTTGTTAAAGTTGGTCAGCGGTTCGATTCCCAGTCTTTCTATATAGAGTTTGTAAGTTCCCCCATGTGTGCAATGGTTTTCTCCCAGGTGTCCTCCAAAAAAAAAAAACTACTGTTTGAGGGATTTGATGTGATTATATCTGGGTGACCTGTACTGTGATCAGCAGTCATTGTCTGTGAGTATTTTTCAAAGTTCCACCGGAGAACTGCTGGAGTATTGTATTTCTGACTGATGTTTAGATGCAGCAGTGACCCTGACAAGAGGTCAACATGCATGTCCAGCCTACAAACAGTAGGAATGCAACTAGTAATAACTGGAAACTTCCTGGCTGAACCTGAGACAAACACACACACACACACACACACACACACACACACACACACTGGCGTGAACATGTACTGGAATGTTGAAATGAATCAAATGTGAGGTGTTCCCTAACTGACAAATAAAAAATGTAGGGA
>NC_024320.1:17985561-17988061 GCF_000523025.1 Cynoglossus semilaevis
CATAATTTTGTCAACTACTTCATTAATCAGGTCACTGATTAATGGAATACTTTGAGGTATGTGGAGTAGAAGAAGAACAAAAGATGGAGTGTGTAACAGCTGAACATTTTGGATGAGTTTAACAAAATGATTTTCCCAATTTGATGGTGATTAAAACAGTGAATTTACCATACAGAAACTGGCCAGCAGGGGGAGGTGTCCTGTGTAAGTTAGGGTCTCAGGTCTGAAATGATATTTTGTGTGAGTTCTTGCTTCAAACTACGATTATATTTTAAAAATAAATTATTTGAAATTCTCATTAAATTCATCTTGTTTGTAAATGTTTTTTTTTTAAATGACGCGCCATCATTTTGGATGTACTCCAACATGAATGTCAAATTAATGGCAGATTGGCTGAAATATAGAGTGTGCAGACCCCAAAGAGTATGAGGAAGTATTACTGGGGAATAGTGTGGATAATTTTTTCCAGATTTTAATATACTGTTTGTTTGGGTTTTTTTGCCTTCTTTTGTTCGTCTGTCTGTAAAAACAAGAGTTGAACTGTGAAGTTCACTCATTGACAACACTTTTGAGTTGGAGACAACCAGTGGTGATCCGGGCGATAGGATCGTTTTTAAAAGTGATTACTGAGATTTAGACCTGACATTTAAAAATAATAATAATACAAATCACCAGGACTGTATGTTGGTAAACTGCACTGCAGTTTTGAAGACGTTTTCTCTATTCACAATAATCTCATCATGTTAATTCATCACTGTCTTTTTTTCTCATTTTATATTATAATAATAAAAGAAAAGATTTACTGGTGAATGTTGACACTTGGTCCTGCTGGCAAAACTTCTCTGAGAATTTTTTTTAATTTGGCCAGAGTTGAATATAAACACAAGACAAAGAGGGAGATGGATAAAACATTTTCACAGAACAGTAACTGACGTAACTGATTTTGATACTAATACTAATACAAATTATTCAGAACCCAGAATCTAGATGTACTTGTATTAAAGTTTATTTTAATACTTTTTTATAAGATCATTAAAGGTTTTAAGCAAAATTTTTAATTTACTAAAATAGCAAACCTGAGTTGTACCACAGGTGGGCAGTAGAAAATATTTAGTAAAAAATAATTATTATTTGAACATGATCCACCGTGCACAACTTTAATGTACACATGCACTTTTATCAACTAATATGTCTGATCGTCACAAATGAGTGCGAGCTGACACGTGCACACACAGCAGAGCTTTGGCACCAAGACAACAGAAGGAATGACAGTGTACAGAACCTCCTCATCTGCAAGAAAGGCACAACTAAAAAATGATCATGTGTGTGTGGCTGTGGGTGTATGATGGAATGGAAGATGGATGCGTAATCATAAACAAACAAACAAAAAAAAATTTCAATCACTCTCTCACTCCAGTCATGTCCAATCACTACGTTCCAGCCATAGGTGATTCATCAATTTACATATATATAGATTTAAATCTATAAAAAAATGAAAACAAAATTATTTCATTCATCTTTTTACAGTGGGTAGATGGAAGCACTCTACCCATAAGCCTCCTCTTCTGTGGAGCCCTCCTGGGTTTCACTGCCACCTGCGGACCCGACCAATGAGAAGAGAGCTTGGAATGAGTAATGGTGGGACGCCAAACACACACACACACACACACACACATACACACACACACACACACAAACCCACACACACACGGTGACAGAAATATGTTCTAAGGTCGTCAATCCAAATAATATTCATATAAAATATGCAGAAAATCAGCACAGAGATTATTGCTTTTCATAATGAGAAGATTATGATTGTGTGTGTGTGTTGCTGTTGCTGCTGCAGACTATAACTGACTAACCTCATGCACATGAAATAAAGCCCTAACAGTAGTTCTCAATGGTATCGAAGAATGACATGGATAGAGGAAAATCTGGACACACACAAGGAGGACAGAGGAGACGTGGACAGGAGCATGCGAGGAGGAAGAAAAGAGAGAGAGAAAAAAAAGAAAAGAGTTTTAGTTCAGCAGAAGACAGGGAGAAAAACACATTAAAAAACAAACCCATACAGTAATATATAAGAAATGGGTTTAGCTTCAACCAGACCTCCAGACCTTTGTTTTCATTTGTTTAGGGTCACATGGTAAAGATCAACACATCAGAGGCCCAGATATCTGTGGCACAGCTCATACATCTACTGATGTGTGTCTACAGTTCAGGCAGAGTGGTCTGGAAAAAAAATACTTTTATATTAATATTAATAATAGCTTTAAGTAACAACCACACTCCCTGTCTCCCTCTGGTGGCCTATTTGCAAGGCTCCTGTTTTGGATAACTTAACTTTTACGCTTACAAAGTGATGTCCATTTCTTACATATGGTCTGTGGTAGAAGCGGTGTAAAAAGACGGCGTCAGACGGAGCTTGGAGCGTTGTTACCTTGTGTGGTGTTTCTGTCGTTGAGAAGTTTCGTCTGACTGTTGGGCAGGATCTTAATCT
>NC_024320.1:17990561-18045512 GCF_000523025.1 Cynoglossus semilaevis
TGTAAAATCAAAGCAAAGCAACTCAAAGCTCAGCTTTCCCTGGACCAATCTGAACTGAGTTCCAGTCCTTGACTGTGAAAAAGGAGCAGGTCGTAGACGAAAGTTCCTCCATCATTTTACAGAGAGATAAATTCTCCTTTCACTTTGTCTGGGAACATGTTGACTTACTGGTGTAACCTGAAGCCAAAGTGACTTTCAGGACCCTGATAATGTATAACACCAACTAATGAATTATCTGTGTGCCGTGTTACACCGTGACGGAGAAACGTGTTCATGCATAACGTCAGCCAGTCTTTCCACTCGACTGATCGTCAAAGCCACAAACCTCTGGACAAGAAGCGGTGAGTAGCCAGCAGCAGCTGCGGCGAGGTGCGGATCTTGGGTTCTCCCTCGGGGGTTTTGAAAAGAGAGAACTCCTCGTGGACAGTGCGTGGCTCTAAGGGAATCTCCAGCGGTGGAAGGGGCCGCTTCACCTTCCTGTCCACTACAGAACAAAACAAGTCATCAAAGTACAAGCAGAGACGGCCGCAGCTGCTGACGCTTCATGACAGACACTTACAGTAGCCGTCAGACTCATCCAGGATTTCAGATTTGATGATCTCCTCAATGACATCCTCCAAGGTGACCAGTCCCAGCACCTCGTAGAAGGGATCTCCCTCCCCCTCGTTGTTCACCTTCTGGACAATGGCCATGTGTGAGTTACCTGGTGGGAGTATTATTATTATTATTATTTGATTACTGGTTCTTCAAGTGAGGTTGGTTTCATTCCTCCACCACCCCCCCACCCCCAAAATGCAGCCACTGACATCAGCACAATGAAGTACAGTAACCCACGATTGTTACCTTTCTTGAACTCCTCCAACATGGCGTCCAGTTTTGTGTCATTGAAGACATAGTGCAGTGGGTGATTGTAGAACTTGGTGATGGTGCTCATGGGGGTGCAGTCTTCTGGGTCCACCAGGGCCAGGTCCTTTACGTACAGTATTTCCACGATGTTGGACCTGAGGAGACAAAATGAGAAAGTAAAAATGAATGAACTGCATCCATTGGTATTACTGGGATATTTCTATGGTATTTATTCCAAGGTTAGCAGACAGTTTTTATTTTTCTATCTACAATTTATCAAGACTTGAGTTTGACATCTGACATCATTGACTATCATAGTGGGGGCAGATCATCCACCCTGTGTTCCCTCTCCTCTGCTGTCCCTGTCTGTCTGTTTCTGACACTGGACTTAATGGACTTCATCAATTCTGATGCAATTTCCATTGTGATAAATACACTTTGGTAACTTAAATGTGTGGCCCCCACCTCTCCTCCTCATAAATAGGCACTCTGGTGTATCCACACTGCATGATCTCTGACATGGTAGAGAAGTCCAGGACCACCGAGCTGGGCAGCATGAAGCAGTCCTTCAGAGGGGTCAGAATGTCCTCCACTGTTTTAATGCGCAGGGTCCCACGGCTGAATTCCTCCTTCACAAATTCACTGTAGAAACACAGACATGGTCACGTGTATGTGTGCAGCATCACAGTCATTCCAGAACAGCAGTTATTTTATCAGGGCAGGAGATTTACAGACAATATTTTTACAGTTTCCTGATTTAATGTTAACAACACAGAACTCGGAGTTCGTTGGGACTGACGTACTGTACATCAGGACCAATGTCCCTCACCTAGGCTGATACAGTGGTAACATCATCATTCAGGACATAAGGACATCAGAAGAGACTGACTTATGCCTGGGAGCCACAATGAAGGACAAAAAGTTCCCCAAAACACAGCACAATCCAATGTATGGCGTACCATTGGCAACATACGTATCCGTTCGCTGCGTCTGCCATCTAGTTCCCTTTGATGTTTTAACTCTAATACAAAATATAAAAATGATTGCTACGTTGGTGACTGTGAATTAATTAATTTCATTGTCTCTTTATGTTACGCGACACAGACACGTTGAATCAGTGACGAACAAATGTTCTTGATTCTGAGGATCAAGAGAGGCTGGACTTACCTGTAAGGGTCGTTGATGTTGGCCCGGATCATCTCCATGGCCCGCTCTCTGATTCCACAGGTGCTGATGTCCCTCCTCAGCCCCAGGTCCAAGATCAGCCCCAGGGGACAGGACAGTGGACAGGTGAGCACCATGCAAACCTGAGCCAGCCAGGTCAGACCCGGTGCCAGCTGGAAGCCGTAACCAGAACACAGGACGTGAGGGCCCAGCTCAGCCAGGAAGAAGATGAGGAAGGCGCTGGTGAAGACCGCTGAGACGATGGAGCCCAGGGCCTTGAAGAGAAGGACACCAAGCACCGAGTGTCCCAGAGCGCACAGGAAGAGCAGGGAACACGCCTGAAAAGTGACCAAAGAAGAACCATAAAAAATATAGAGTTTTGGATTTGATGAAAAAAAAAGGTTGTCCTTTTTTTAAAAAAATAAGGTGTTGTTCAGAATCAGATAATGAATAAAACAGAATTTTAAGATATTAGTTATTTATTAGTCATTCTTTCTGTGCAGCTCCGTACCAATTGACCCACAGACTGGTGCCAGTCCGCAGACCGGGGGTTTGGGGACCACTGCTCTAACTGGTCAAACTTTATTAGACACATCATTAGAATTTAATATAGCTTAGCATATGGTTAAATTGATTTTTTTTTCTTTATTTTCTTGAAGAAACTTTGTTTTAGTCCAAAGTCGTTATTTGAAGCTGCAGCAGAGTCAGCAGTAGTTAACTAGTCAACTAGTTAAGTTGACTGTAGTTAATCTTGTCGGTGACGCAACTAAGACTGTGTGTTAAACTATAGACCCTTGAGCGATTGAGTTTTACACTACTGATCAACAACGACCCCGGGGTGTGAACTGTTGTTTGTCTCCATAAGTAACTCTGTGATAGGCCGGTGTTTCTGTAACAGACCGCTGCATTCTCACGTGCAGAAACTCGAGTGAAAAGCAGCTGAGCTGTTTTGAGGAGCCTCTCTCAGCTGGGGGCCCCAGAGACATTTATTTTATTTACCTCAGGATTTTAAAACCCCCGTGCTTCCCGAAACATACCACACATTTTCCCTCCTGCTTTTTCCACTCAAAAAACAAAAACCTACCAGAAAGTTCCCCCTCCTCCTGAGTGGCTCCAGGCGCTTAGCGGCCCGTTTCTCCTCCTCGGAGCCACAGCTGTGGAGGACGTAGAGCTCCACGGGGTCCAGCCACAGCAGGCTCAGGTTCACTGTCCTGAACAACGTGCAGAGAAGAAGCAGCAGCACTATCAGCACGGCCAGAGCCCAGGGGGGAGGGTAGTCTTTGGGCCAACATTCGGTGTTTATCCGCAGTCTGTCAGCGCCCGCGGATGCCCACTTGCCTTCACTCAGTACACACAGGTGGTACATCTGCTGGTCGTCAGCTGCTCCCGCAGAGATGCTCTTTCTCTGGACCTCCACCGTCACCAGCCCGCTGTTTACCTCATTCTGCATGAACTCCCCCGTCACCTGGAAAGCCGATTGTTGACGGCTGGATTCCTGAAAGCAGGGGTCGAGCGCATTCCCGACCGATGCCCCAGCAAACGCCACCCACGGCCAGGTTCTATTCAGATCAGCCCCGAAGAGACGAAGCTTGAACGTGGCTCCTTCTGACGCCGAGATGATTCGGTCCTTCATGCACACCAGACCCGATGGCTCTTCCAGTCGTAGCCCCAGGATTAGCGGACCTTCCTGGCTACAGGCGCCGTACCTGATCCCAAACAACAACAATAACATCAACAGCAACCGTAGACCTGCCAAGCTGGCCACCATATTGAAATTGGTCAGTCTGGCTCTGCGCGGGTCATGTGACTGTTACATTGGCTCCGCCCACTTAGAGCGTGAAAGAAAGGCGGGGGAAGTCAAAGAAAACAACTTCAGTCACTGTAACGGAGTGGCGAGACGGCCATTTTGGCCCTTAAAGTGATCATTTACAACAACAATATTATATAAAGGCAAAAAGAAAGCAAAACTCGTTTATATAAAACAATTTAAAAAACAAAGCATCAAAACACACGAAAACATACATAAATAAACTTAATCTTAAGCGTGTAGCAGATATTTTGTGACTTTTAGGTTTAAATAGAATGTAGTCCTGAAACAAAGTAAACCTGTTTTTGATGGATTAAAAAGGAATATAGCCAGTCAGAAGCTAGCACAAATGAGAGTTTACTGTTGTATTAGGACGTTATATTGCATTTCCTTTGCAAAAGAGGCCACTGAAGGTGTAATTCTGGCCCCCAGCACGTTGAAGCTCAGGTTCAAAACAAAAATGTCTGCATATGGGAAAGTAGAATTGAAAACACTGTTGCTAGTGTACACACAACTCTGTCAAAGGGCGACCTGTGGCTGTCCTAGTCTTGTTATGCCTAAAATATCAATGTAATATATTGTCTGTCAGCTTCTGCTTCTTGTTGTTTGTTCATTCAAAACATCGTCATTTGTTGTACTATATTCAGTGAACACTCACATTCAGTTGTGAATGAATGATCTACCCTGCAGTAGAAAATCTTTAACCTTCATGCAGATCTTATCACAACACCACTGCAGGAGCTCTGCATAGGTTCTGTCTCCCACCATGCTTCCCATAACCCAGCACCAGTCCTGTTGCAAAAATAAAAACTAAAATCTGCACAATTAAAAAGAGCTTAACCAACTGGCTCAGCAGTTGATGCTGGAGGAATTTCGCTATCGCTTAGAGACGAGAACAGAGTGAAAAATACTGGTGAGGAATGGGAGTAGCCGGGAAAAGGAGTGAAGGGGAGTGAACAGGAACCAGGCGCCAGTGGTGGCAGGAAAGAATCAAGGCTGAGAAAAAAAAGGCTTTGGTCATGAGCTCCCCTGAAGGGAAATATAAAGGAGACAGATGTGTAGATGATTTGAGGTCAACTCTGTGCAACATTTTATTGCTCTGCAATCTGTAGTAAAATAGAAATAAAAACAAACAAACAAACAACAACACCGACTGTCTTTATAAATAGAGCTAAAGTCTTCATCGTCTCTCTCTTAGCTTCATACAAATGCCTGTGACTTCATGTAGAGTATTTACAGTCAAACCACACAATGAGAAAACAGAAATGAGAAACACAGTGATTCCAGGTAGAGTCAATTCGCGTGCCTTAACAGCCGTAAGCCTGTTTCACAGAATAACACCTTTAGATGTGCATTGTTTACAACCTTAAAATCAGAAAATGAATATAACTGGACTTGGTCAAACAATCAACTTCACATTTCCCATGGCCAGACGATGGCTTCACTGAAACCATTACAGGACCGAGTGCTGCAGGAGAGCGTCATATAAACCAGCAGGAAGAGTAAGGCTTTAATTAATGTGTATTTGAAGGAGTCAATGTTTCTGCTAAATATTTGAAACCTACAGTTTTTATCTTGGGTTTTAAAATACCTCCTATGTACTGTGTTTTTCTTATTCTGTGATTTATTTTGCATTAAACATTATAAAAGAACGTCAAAGTCAATACTAAAACAAAAACAAAAACACTAATCTTTTGTTTTTTGAAATTGTGATCCTTAAATGTGCTGTGTGTAAGAGTTGCCAAATATGGCCAGATAAAATAGTAGAGGCTAAATCAAACTCCAAATGATGAGGGTTTTTTTTTAAAACAAAATAGAACAGTCTTTACTGTCTTTGTGTAATGGTTGAAAATACACAACAAAACTAAAAGGACACTTTTTTTTAATTTAGAGAAAACAAATGCACATGAAGAAAAACTAGCCACTCCCATAAAACATGGTACACTGCAACCAATATACCAACTGGGTATTTGTTCAATTTCTAAGTTTACATAAGTTATACACTGGGTCTTTAATTTGACAAATTAACCATTGTTTCCATAATAGTTCATTTTTGATGCTACATTTGCTTGTGGTTAGCCAGAATGCTACACAATAGATGCAGATTGTATCGAGGAGTGTCCGCTGTAAGAATATTAAAACTGAATTCTCATAGTGTGAATTATGAATAATAATGAATTATGTTTGTTAATTAATAAATGTGTATTGATTATTGGGGAATACATGATGTACTTAGATGACACAGTGTACACTCTATACTCATTTTATTTCAATGTTTTTCTTCAGAAAAAAAATATATATATAAATTACTTTTTTCCCATATCTAGGCTACATCCTTTAAATTTAAAGTGTTTTCAAACCAGTGCAAGATTATACAGTCATACAGTTCCCTCCCTCCCCATTGGCTGGGTTCTATTTTATCCACTTGTGTCTTTCTCAAGTAAACAACATTTCGCTGTTTCATCAATTATATAAAATTATGTTTTCAGTGGCTTAATTGCTTCAGTTTCCCTTCACATGTAAGAAAAATGTTATGGAATAACACCCTAGCAGCTCTAAGGTCTCTGTCTGTCTCATCCATGCGAGAGTGAGGATGGAGCCGCTGCCATTAGTCTCTCTAAGCCTATGAGGTCAGTCCACTGGAGCACAAGCCAACACCCTCCAAACACAATGTCAATTTCACACATTTTATAATGTACTTCATCATAAAGTGACAAAGTAAAAAAAAAGATCTTCTTTGGAAACAAACAATAAAAGCAAATTAAAATACAAAAAAAAAAAAAGAAGAACAAAACAACACACATTTCCAGGATTTATCCAGTACCAGCTACAAACATCCTTCATGTCACTGAAGTTAAACTGCTCAGAAATGTACTGTGGGACTTCTGGTTGGACAAAGGAGGGGACAGACATGCCAAAGGGCTGCTTCTGTACATCTACATCTGCACTGTCTTCAAGTCGACCCTGTCTTACCAACATCATCATCTACATTAGCTTCATGTTGAAAAATCTGAAATGTGAAGACAAGTTCAGCAAACAAAAGGAGACTCAACTCTCAACTCTAACCGTCACCCATCTGCTACCTACACCAACCAAAAAGAACATTTGTCTCCTGGAAATGAAAAGGGCTTTTATGAACTCTTTATTAAAAATAAAGACAAAAGACGAAAGTCAAAATAGGCTAAAATGAGCCTGAAAATCAAACACACAGCTCACATCCAAAGCAGAAGCCTGAACAGCAGTGCAGTTGAAACACCCTAAGAATAGAATAGAACAGAATAGAATAGGCTTTTACTGTCATTGTACAACGTGTGGATTTAAATACATTTTTCTTTAGTGACCAGAGGAACTAAAATTAGGGGAAACAGTTGACAGTGACATTTGAACTTAATCTGAGTTTTGTTCTTAAAGTAAAATTGCATGCACTCTGGCTAATGTACTTGTACTTGAGTGTGTACTACTGCTTGTACTACCTGGGTGCTAAGCGGTAAATACTCAATACAACTAATTATGAATATTTATTTATAGTTACTCTTTCGTTGTGCAGTGTATTTGTATAATCAGTTCTCCACATAATTGTCATCTAGGGCGCCATCTGCTAGAGGTCGTGATGCTGCAGCTCCACCAAAAAAATTAACAATAAGGGTGTTGGATGGAGTGGCGCTTTGGCCCAGAGGCAATGTCTCTGTCATTGGTGTGGAACCCCAGGGTTCACCTCCTGGGCAAGTTCGAATCCCGGTTAGGGCGGTTGGTATCTTCCAGTGGACTCACCACCTGCAGGAAGGTTTGGTACGGTGCAATGTGATTTGGGTGGCGACTGCTGCCCCCGCGACCCGGTAACGGATAAGCGGATGAAAATGGATGGATGGATGGGTGTTGGATGGGCGCCAAAATGGTCAGAGCTGACTGTGTGTTTAGATAGCAACCTGTTGATTTTATTTTAATAGAAGACGAAGCACCAACAGGCCGTTCTAACTCTACTGTGTTTGTTGAAGCTGGTAAATAAAAAACAGGTCTATATCTTTATATCAAATATGGCTCGTGCTGTAGTATTTTTAGAGTAAGTGTATGTGTAACACGGACCTAACATCAAAGGCTTTGACATCGAAACCACTGATTGATCCTTGCAGTTTGTTGTTTTGTTTTACAGAATAAACCATTCTACTCACAAATACTCCATCAGTGTACTCACCGAGAGACTACTTTTTTGGTGATAAGAGTTGTGTTACCCTGTTTAAATAATGCTGAATATTCTACAACAGTTATATCTGAACATTTCCCACAATGCACCAACTGGGGATTTGAACCCACGGTGGAGACACCTGTTATCATTATCAATACGTTGGAAAAGTGTAATTATTGCTCACTGTACTTGTTGAAACAGATTAAGTAAGAAGACACAGACAAATATACTGTAACTAAATATCCCAAACTTGACAAGAAACCTGGAAAACCTCCACGTCTGTGTCAAACCAACCAAAAAAAAACAACTCTGTTCAAGGTCATCCTGAGGTCCGACATTAAAGGAAGTCAACACAGAGATTAAAATACACTCCTCCAAACTTCAGAGCCTGTGACCTAAACAGAACAACAACAATAAGCCCTGACGAAAACAGCATCAGTGACGTGAACTATGATAGATGAACAAAACATGATGTTCCCATTATTACCCCATTATTGCTTAACATGTTCAACCAGTCTTTGTCTGCAGAACAGCGACCTGTTTTTTTGAACTCTTGAAGGAAAGTCTTCACTTTCTCCAGGTTGAAATTACTCCCTCGTTTCAACGTCTACATGACAACATTTTCAACAACTTTTAAATGAAGTGAGAGCAGACCTACAAAAAAGGTCCAAGTTGCCACAGATACGAGCCGTCTATAGGTTCTTTTCCACCAAAATTGTAAGTCGCTTTGAATAAAAGTGTCTGCTCAATGTCATGTAACGTTTCAGTGTCCAGTGTGGGAGACATGAGTGAATCCCAGCAGTCATTGGACAATGGTGGGGGACACCCTGGACAGTCCACCAGTCCATCACTGAGCCACATATAGAGACAGGTAACCATTCACACTCCCATTCACACCTGTGGACAATTTAGAGTGAACAGTTAACCTGATCCTGCATGTTTTTGTACTGGCTTCAACTTGTTACAGTACAGTACACAGTACTTCACATACTACCTTAATTAAAGACAAACTGGCAAAATATTTCCCCCACATTAGAGCAGCTAAGACACAGCTTATGTTTTTGGACTAAATATCTCCACAAAATGTGTTTCTCACATTTCCATCTTTGGAATTTCTTTTAAATAAAAACAAAACGGCTTTGGAATGTTTGTTGTCCATTAAACTTCACCGAAGACTCTCTGTTATCTCAAGAGTTAATAAATATAACAAGTCCTTTCTTGAGACGGGGCAGAGACGGTTAAATTTGATCTCCTGGGTTTCCAACTGGATTCCCAGCAGCCTCTTCACAGATCACTGACAAACACACTCCACCGTTTGACTGCAGCTGCTCAGGACAGTTCACAGCAGGAGGAGCACAACCAGACACATTCAAAGTAATTCTGACCAAGTTCCATTGCGTTGTTACAACGTCAGGGGGGTTTTGTCAGTTCATGGTCTAGAAATGTATTTCATGCAGTGGGATCTTATTGTTTTGACCTCACTATTCTGAGAAAGTGACTGGAACTGTTTCTGTAGCACAGACCAGGAAACAACTGCTGCTGTTATTGTAACCTAAACAAATGTCAATATAAAGGTGGAGTTTTCTCTGACAGGTCAGGTCAGGTCAGGTCAGGTCAGGTCAGGTCGGATGACCTCTGGTCCAGCTCTCATGTCTTTGTGAAGCCTCATGTTGAAGCTGGTCGTGGATCGAGCTCAAGTCACAGTGAGTGTTTATATCAAACAAACAAAAAGTCACACTATCTTAATAATGGTTTTCACAACCAAAGTAGGCAAATAAATAAATAAATAATTCAATAAATAGCCAGATAAATAAAGTATAAAAATTAAATTAACATTACACTTAAACAAACATATTTACTAAACATGTCATTTGGAAATCGAATTATTGAAATGGCCTTAGTCTGGATGTGAAGTCAGCAGAGACTGCTGGAATGGAACTGTCTGCAGGTTTACTGTGGGCCTGGTGTGAATTGATGACGTGTGGGTAAAGTCAACTGCTGATTGAACACAATTTCACCTGTGCTGACAATGAAGTCACACAGCAGCCACTCTGGCTCCAATCATCTGAATTCCACTTCCAATAAAAATAAATAAATAAATAAACATGACAGTTAATGTCACAGCTTTGTGGAAGTTTCACTCTTTGGGAAAAAAAAAAAAAAAAACCTGAAGTCACAGTCGGACACACGTGTCCCTGGACAGTAACCCGTGTGAGGCTGAGGGATGAAGCAAAAATGTGAGTCCAGCAGGTGAGAAAATCAAACCTCTGTTAATGCGTCCGCAGGTTCAGTTCATACAAATGACAAGAAGATTCGGATCAGGGATAAATAGGTCAAAGGTCAGCACAAAAACAGAGCCATTTGGTTGATGATTGTTCTATTATTGTTATTAACTGAAAATTATTTTTAATAAATAATCTAATTCAAAACCCCTCGGCAGAAATATGTTTATTAGTTGCCCCCCACCTCTCTGCCCCCCCCCGTCCTCCAGCTGTCACTAAGTAGATAGCAAAACCTGAATGACAAAGTGTTTCAGGACTAAAAAAGCAGAAGTACAGACGATTTATCATATTTGGATAAACCCAAAATGAATAAGGTAAATTTAACTTTGACCATTAAACACTTTTAGGATCTAAACACATCAGTGTCTTACTGACAACAACCAGAACAACACTCAAATGTCTCACTTCATCCTGGTTGTTCAGATATAGTACCAAGACACGATGAAAAGAACAACTGTTTGATTCTTTTGTTGGCATATGCCACTGACAGCAGCGCCCCCCTCTGGCTATGTCCCCAAATGAAAATGTATTTGAAATGATTTTGTGTTGTAAAAAAATACTATGGTTTCTGATGAACCAGTGAGCAGATTTACAGTTAAAATCAATTATAACTTGAAACTCGTTGGCTGCTCTGTGAACCAGGTCACATGGTACGACTGAAGCTAAACGAATACTGAAAGACTGTTTTCACTTAGAACTTCAGAAGGTTTTTGAACGTGTTACTTTTCTTTTTGTAATCTGTATGAACTGATGTTTGAAAACATACACACACACACACACACCTTAGTAGTTCTTTCCTCACTAGTGTTCTTCTGTGCCCATCTTTTGCCATCTGTTCTTTTGTGTCTGTGAGTGAGGGTCGGTGCATGCACGAGGTGATGGAGGAGACTTTCTGAGTGTGCAGATCCTCAGCTTCTCTCTGACAAGCAAACAACAGGAAGAGGAAGAAGAAGAAGTTGTGCCGGCCATGTTTTGTACGTGGGCGGGTAGTGTTTGTTTCCCCCGCGGGACCCCTAGTTAGATGGTGCTCTCGGTGTGTGCGTGGCTGATGGTGTGGCTGGGCCTATGTGGACTGAAACAGTTCTGCTGCTCACTGAGCAGAGTGGTGGTCTCCTCCGATCCGTTCTCTGGGCCAGCAGAGGGCGGTGACTGCTGGGGCTTGGAGGGCAGACCCTGGTGGGGGTTGATTTGGGACAGAGAAGTGTGGTTGTTGGCAGGGGAAGTGACCAGGACCAAGGGCTGGCTCGGCCTGCGGGCGTAGGAGGTCAGGGCGGCGCGGCCCCCCAGCGTCGTTGGCTGAGCGTTGTTGGGCAGCCTCTTTACAGGGGGCGTGGCCAAAGGGAGTGGGTTGCGTGTTCCTGGTGGTGTGACAGGAGGCAACGCTGTCAGCTTGTCCAGCTGAGAGTGACTGCCCTCCGGGGACTGCGGCGTGCTGTCCAGCCTGGACGCCAGGAGACCGTTCTGGTACTGAGCTCGAGTGATCTGCATGTGAAGACACACCGACAATTAAACATGACGCAAATATATAAATATATATAAATAATAAATATAAAATTATATATATGAAATATTATATAATATAAATATATACTATAAATATGTATAATATGTGGTTTGAATCCAAGTCCATTTTAGGAGTTCATGATGTTTTCTTGCAAACGTATCTATTCAGGGAAGAACTCTCATGGTAAACAAAACAAAGAAACAGTGCCTCAAGGTGGACAAATGACAGACCAAACATTTGCACTATTATCTTCGGTTAAAGAGTGTCCTACCTTTACATACTGCAGGTCAGACAGTGCTCGGACACAGAAGTCTGGTATGTACTGAAAGGGGGTGCCTGGGATCTGGGTGTTGCTCCCACTCACTGATCCGCTTTCTGGAGCACGCTCAGTGCAGCTAAGTGAAGCAGAGCGGTTAAGGTTGGCGCCGTGCAATGGAGACCGAAACTCTGGGGATGAAGGAGAGGGAAGTGAGCAACACAGTGAACATCAGAGACATACAGTATCAGTGAGTACCTGATCGGCGGCCGTGACAGAAATACACACTGACATGAAGAAATTCAGAAAACAGAATGTGCAACCAAACACAACACAAAACACACATAGATAGATCACACATAGATCACTGATTCCCAACCACTGTGTGTGCCGAGAGAGATCAATGATCCAATTTCACTGAATTGGTGTAAAGTTGTGTTAATTAATTAGTGCAAATAACTCACCTTGTGGAAATGAAAGGCAGAACAATTAAATACACTTACACTAGATGGCAGCAGATGGCTATTGAAGCTAAATTTAAAACATGAAATTACTGAAGATTTTCATGTCTTTCTTAATTCCTTTGTATATCAGGGTTGTGTTCAACTAAACAGGCCCAGGTCTCACACAGTAAATTGATTGTAGTAAATTAAAACCAGTAGATTATCATTATTACAGTATTACATATACACATCTTATTGTATTTTATTATTGCTTTAATACTGTGTGTCTATGTTGTGCTTTTTTTTTTTTTTACTTTCTTTGTTTTTCATTGTCTCTGTGTGTAATGCTGCTGCTACACTGTAATTTCCCAGCATGGGATCAATAAATAAGGATCAATAAAATCTGTCTGCCGGCCTGTCCGTCTGTCTGCCTGTCTACTGTTATGACATCATGTTCGTGTGGGGCAATAAAGGTTGGGAAACAGTGACATAGACAACCTACCATGTTCTCATGAAAATGCTGGTCATTTCTGCATTTACATCCATTTGCTTGAGTTGCAGTGTTTTGAACTCTCAAGGTCACAGTAATAATCATGGGTGAAGTCACATGACAGGAAGTGATGATCCACAACAAACAAATCAAACAAGACAGCGCTGTCAGAAAACAGGGGGACATGGAAGCAGCCCACTGGGGTCGACAAAAACACAGGTTTGTTTTAACACTGATGTGATGGTGATCAGTGAGGTGAGGAGACGTGAAGTGCATACACTGAGCAGTTTTGTAGCAAAAACTACTCTATGAGGCTGGTGTTAGTGATGTTGTTGGGGCAGAAAACACTCCCTCTATTCCAGTGGTTCTCAAAGCTATTCTGCAGAGCCACGTTTTACAGATATTGTTTTCACAGCTCGTGCTTTAAATGCTTCTAAAGTAAAATGTTAAAATCTTAAAATTGCTAATCTCATTAAAAACAGCAAAATAAACTTACAAATCAATGCAAAGTCCCTACTGTAGCATAATTAAAGATTATGGGGTGGCGCCCCATGACCTCATGACCCCTGGGAAGCCACCCTCCACTTTGGGAAACACTGCTCTAATTCCACTCAGTGTGTTGCATCAGATTTAAAGGGAAACAAGCAAAAAAAATGTCAAAAACTGTCTATCTGTCTATCTATATGCAATCCTATCATCCTACTCAGCTATTCAGCTAGTTAGCTACAGTAGCTAGCTACATACAGTAAGAATTTCCAGCTGCAGAATTTAATTATAGGCTAGTTCATTACCTCATAGAAACTTCTAAAGTTCCTTTTGTTGTGTATTTTTGTAAACACGACATCTAATTGTTATTTGGGTTTTAATCATTCATAAGAACACAAGGTGCAAAAACCTCTCTTAAAAAAAAGGGGTATAAAATTATTTATTTTCAAACTGCATATAATATTTACGGTATGAAAATAGAATACTACTTTTGCTTTTGACAATTTTGAGATGATGATAACTTCAGGGCCACGTTGTGTTTAAAAAGAACTAATTAAAGAAGAAGCAAAACCCCCCAGATGGATTTTTTAAATGACTTTACATATACCATTTATTTTACCAATAAATACAAATCTTTAAATTTCTTTTTCTATGTGTTAACTTGTTACAATAAAGAAAGTTCGGTTTAAGTCAGGTCTGAAGACTTCAGTCTCTGCCAGATGGTGGAGCTGAGAAATTTGCGTTATTAGCGTTAGCATTAGCGTTGCTCACTTCAAAACATTAATGTTGGTATGTGAATGAGTTAAAGGACACCATTGTAAACTGCAGTGCTAGTATGGTAATCTGCCGCTAATGCTAACGTCGTCATGCACTCATACTTGCTGGATCATTTCATCTGAATGTGATGAAAAAGGGGAAGATGGAGATAAAGGAGAAAACCGATGCAGCTATTTACCTGGGAAGCGAGAGAACAGAGAAAACCTCTTAAGAGAAAGTCGCCTTGGAGGGGGGGATGCCACTGACGGGGAGAGTGGCGGGGTGACGGCTGAGAGAGACAGGAAGTGGAGGAGTGGGGCAAAGAGACATCGGTCAACTCTCCTTTTTTTTAAATACAGCACTATGAAAACAAATTGGGTTGAGGTTTCATCTTTCTTTCAACTCCTGATTCTTCTAAACCATATGTGTCAAACTCAAGGCCTGTGGGCCAAATGTGGCCCGCCAAGTCATTTTGTGTGGCCCACAGGATCTAAAATAGTGTTGAATTGCCTTATAATAAAGTCCATGCTGCTAAGTTTCTTAACTTGAAATTTTTTGTATTATTACACAGAGCAGTGTACAATATTTGTAACTTGAATAATTAATAATCAATTTATTTATATGTAGTAGTTACAGCTACAGTTACAACCAGCCCTTCAGGGGAACTGTGTTGATGGGGCCCCCTGGTGGAAATGAGTTTGACACCCCTGCTCTAAACTGTGGTAGAGGAGAGTACTACACTGTAATATATAACTTAGTATTAAGCTTATTATTTAATATTTTTTATAATTTTTTTTAGCTCTGGATAGACAATAAATAAAGTGAAACATACAGCATTAGTTTATGTACATAAAAGCCCAGATTATTTTTGATAGGATTATTAATTCAATTAAACATAATTTCTATATTTAATGTTCAAGTGAAACACTGCCAACTGAATAAGTCATTCATCTCTCTCTGAAATTTCAGATATTTATTGCTTTGAAGGGTGACGACCGCGTTTGGCAGTTGTTATCGTATCTCAGTGTTGTGGTGAATTTTGGTCTGGCTTCACATCCTAATGAACAGCCTTATGTTTGCTGTGCAGTACGTGTAACATACATGTGACTGGAAAATCTCAGAAGCTGGCACATGACAAATCAACACTTTGTGAAATGTAAAAAAAAAGAACATTTAAATAAGGCATTTAAAGGAGCGTAAGAAAAGTGGAAGAGTAAAGTAGAGGTAGTAAAGGTGGGTGAGTTTAAATACCAAGGGTCAACCATCCAGAGTGATGGTCAGTCTACGAAAGAGGTGAAAAAAAGGGTGGAGGTAGAGTGGAACTGATGGAGACAAATGTCAGGAGGGATCTGCGACAGAAGAGCAGCAGCAAAGGTTTAGAAGACAGTAGTGAGACCTGCTGTGATGTGTGGTTTAGAGACAGTGTCTCTGTCTAATGTCTCTACCAACAGCATGTGTTCATTTCTGCTACTCCAAACTCCAGTCTCAACTCCACCCCCCCCCCCATCTCCCTCTGCCCTCACTGGTTCACAAAACATGATGTCAAAAGAAACTGACGCTGAACACAGACGTTCATTTACACGTTCACACACACACATATACAGTATATACATACATGTACATATATATATTTATAATACACATAAAAGTCACAAAAGATCTACTTGAACAAATTCACATCAAGCAGGTTAAGCAAACCTTTGATCTGTAGACAACGGATCAAAGGAAGGCACCTGGATACTCCTGTGATTGTAAACAATTTAGTGTATATACTGTATATTATTGGAGAAGGTGTAAGATCACGGAAATTAGTTACTCACTATGACCAATCAAGCAGTGTAGCAATAATGTCAAGGTCAATTTTCACCATCATAGCTGTCAGAGTAGCTTCATAACAACTGGTGCAATTAGGATTCAGTGGATCAAAGATCGGCAGTAGTTGGTGGTGGTGTGACCGTCGAGTGGAAACAAAAAATAAAATAAAGGAAGGAAGAAAAATCTACAAAAAGGAAGAATCCAAAATAACAAGCAACTGCCACGCGACACCACTACAAACCAATCAAAGTGATATGGGAAGGTGAGGATGAAAGAACAGCTAAGAAAGAGAGAACGCTGTGTGTCAACTGACGTTAATAATTCAAAATCCCACCGTCGTTAGGTCAAACAATACTATTGATACAAATGCCAACTGGCGTGAAACACCAAAGGCAAAGACATGGCTAACCACAAACTCAAGATTGTGCACGGCATGACTAATCACAAGCACAAAAACGAGAGGGATTTGTCTAATTACATGAAGAGGAGTCAAAGAAACGTAACTGACACGCTTCAGGAAAATTTTGAGGCTTTAAAAAAAACAAATGTGAATCTGCAGGAAAAGGTGAACAGTTTGGAGAAGCTCATTTTCGCCTTGGACGCACAATGTGAGATGGTGTCTACCAAGCTGGTCAAAGTGACCAAAAAGAACGAGTTTCTCACGGCTAAACTCCAGGGGGAGCGAAGCTCCAAGCTGGAGATGAGCGAACGCTTTCAGGAAGTAAACAGCACTCATCAGCAGAAACTTGACATTCTTCGACAAGAACTGGAGGTCCTGAAAGCCGTCGAGCACAAGTCCAACTTTAGTGAAGAGGACAAATATAATCCCGTGGCTGAAAGGAAGATTCCAGCGAGACATCCTACAGAAGCCCCGAGCATGGAATTTCTGTTCCTACAGGAGTTGCAGGAGCTGAAGGCACTAAATAATGACCTCAGCAGCAAACTCCAGGCTGAGACCATGAAGAACAAGTCAATGACCAAACAGGAGGAGTGTCTTAGTACTAAGCTACAGATAGAGCGTACCCTGAGACTGGAGCTGATGGATCAGTTAGCAAGGCATGAGTTGGCCCATCGACAGGAGGTGGAGGGTTTAAAACAGACCAGCAGCCTCACCAACGCTGCCTCTCAGGAGCTGGAGATAGTGAAAGCAGAAAACTCTGTGTTTCCTACCAGACTCCAGACAAAGACAGAGCTCAGCAGTAACATTCAGACTCTAAATTCAAGGCCACCCACCAGCCTGGAGATGGCGACAAAGAAAATCCCACCTCAGTCCAACCACGAATGGCTGAGCAATGAGCTGCGGAAGGGGCGGGCCGAGGTGGAATTGGAAAAAAACAACAACGATCTTCTAAAAATGCTGAAAACTCAATTAGAAAAGGAACGCATCCTACGACTGGATTTAATTCAGGGTCTTCAAAAAGCCATCGATGGTCACCAGCAGACGCTCGAGGATCACAATCACGAGCTGGGCACCCAGAAACTTGCCCTTCACAAAATGTCAAACAGACTCAAAGTCGAGGAGAACGTCGCTAAAAACCTGGAGGCTCAAAATAAACAGCTGTCCACCAACGTGACCGCAGAAATCAAAAAGAACGATTTCCTGAGAAAAGAGAACGAGTCTCTCACCAAACGGCTGGAGATGGAGCACAGCTGGAGACTGGAGCTGACGAATCAGCTGGAGAAGAATAAGGCGTCGTACGAGCAGAATCTGAAGGCTCTCAATCAGAGCAGCGCCGCCACAGAGGCTCTGCATCACGAGATCGAGGCCCTGAAAGCTGCAAACCTGGAGCTCACAGCCAAACTACAGACGGAGACGGAGCTGAGCACTGAGCTCAGAGCTCAACACGACGAGCTCTCCACCAGCCTGGAGAGGGAGATACAGAAGAACAGGGACTCCCGCACCGTGCATTTGCAGAGGGAGCAAATGTTGAGATTGGAGCTGAACGAGTCTTTACAAACAGAGAAAGGTTCTTATCAAGAAAAGATTGTGGCTCTCAACCAGGAGGTCAAGGCCCTGAAAACAGCAAAACACAAGCTCTCCAAGAGACTGAACAACGAGGGCGGGGTGACTTACAACCTGAAGGCCATGAACAAACGGCTTTCGTCCATGCTGACCATGGAGACCAACATGAATGAGTCCCTGTCCAAACAGCTACAAAAGGAACACAGCTGGAGACTGGAGCTGACGAGTCAGTTAAAGAAGCACAAGGTGGCGCACCAGCAGGAGCTGGACGCCGTCAAACAGGCCGGCGCCTTGACAGAGGCGCTCTGTCAGGAGTTGGAGGCCCTGAAAGCAGCCAAAGCCCAGACTTCAAACTCCAAACAGGAAAAAATGAAAGATGTCAGCAGTGCCCTGCAGGCCCTGAAGGACAGGCTGTCCACTGGCCTGGAGAGGAAAAACAAACACGGGGAGACCCTAACTCCAGAGTCGCTGGAGAAGAAAACCAACACTTGTCACAATCAGCAGGCAAAAGAAAATGCGACTCCGCGACAGGAGACTGTGGCGCTGGGCCAAAAACTGGACGCCCTGAAGACAGCCAAGAACAAGTTGTCAAAAAGCTTTAACTCCGACTGGGGACTTGGACACAGTGAGCACCCAGAGACAGAAGAAGCCAATCAGCAAAAGCTGGAGGCCATCTATAAGGAGTCAGAGAGGCTGATTTCAGAGGTGCTCGTACCCATCATTGAGCTGGTCGACAGGCTGGGTTTAAAAGAGATGGTTCCTTGGATGAACAAGTCCCCGGTTCCCTTTGACTGGCAAAGATCACAGGTGATCAGATGATCAGACGGAGCGTCTGTCTGTCTGTTGGTTTCACTTCCATGAGTGTGTTTTTATGTCCATGGTTTATTGGTGCAGAGCGATGGTGAAGGCACGAAGGAGTCGGAAATAAAAAAAATATATAAAAGGCCTGTCGAATTTAATGCAAATATAGGGAAAAAATAAATTGTGAAATGACATTATTTTGATGAACACATGCACACTGTATAGCCAACAATATATGTAAATATATATACATATATTTACGTATATTGGTACTGACCTCTCAGTTCAGTACATTTTTTGATCCAAAAATAAATGTGGATGCCAAAAAAATTGACTATTTTTTCACAGCAGATTTTCTCAGCATGGTACATGGGGGAAAAAAAACACCTAACCCTAATCTATTTAGGGCCTTAGTGTAGCCAACGAGTTTGTTTCAGGGTACAAACAGAATTTAGAATAAATAACTTCCTTGTTATCAACTCTTTTGCTGTCAAAAAAGTCAAATGATGATCTCTGCCTGTGACCAGTGATCCCAGTTCATTTGCATTATAACAAATAACGTCAATAAAGTTTCTTTGCGGTCTGATACGATGGGAAAAGAACGACTCAACGTAGGAGTGATGATTTGTGAATGCCGTACTCTACGACTTCACTCAGTGTTCCCCTGTATGGACCGAGTCGACTGACCGGGTCACCTCAGCGTCAGTTCAGCTCTTAGTGTCACAACTGTGTAACTGTATGGAAGCCTATGCAAAAACACACACCCTGGTGTTTTTGTCAGTTCGAATAAACCCCGGTCAGTGAAATGTCCCAGTCATGGTGCCGTCAAATGAGATTTGTGTAAAAAGCTACAGCAGTCACACAGCGTGTCGTGGTGGTTGTGTGTGTGTAATTCCCTGCTCGTGTGGTTTTATTTGAATGTATGCGAGCAGCGTTTTACCCAGTGCTGGGCTACTTAGAGCCATGACTCCGTAGTAAGAGAAAGCACCCGTTTCAAACTTCATGTTCTCATTCCCGGCTTCCACCTCCACTCGACCCTGAAAGGAAGGAGAGAGAGGAAATGAGGGGGAGAGAGAGAGGGAGAGAGAGAGAGAGAGAGGTGACTTGGGTGTGAGTTGTTGAAAAGCTTTGTTGTGCAAAACCTAGAAGTCATCTCCAGTAGCACTTTGACATCCCATGAATATTACATTCCAAGTGCAGGATCCAGTGTCTCTTCACCTCCGCCCGCCACTACCACTCCCCCCACCCCCCGGTCACCCTCTCTCTCTCTCCCTCACACACACACCAAAACCACGTTCACGTGCATATGGAGGTAGTCCTATGGTGGAACAGGAGCAGTGGTGCTCAGGTTGCTGAGTGTCTGCAGTTACTCCAGCCACACCTCAGGTGTCGACAACAAAACCTCCATGTAACTCGTTCACATTTTCAAAATAAATACAGTTTGAATTAAAGTAGCTTTAATCTTTTCCCAGTTCTTGAACTTACGTCACCAGCAGCTGCAGGAGCGTGCAGCACAAGACAGAGACGGTTCATGAACACTTTTGGTGCATAGCAAAACTGAGTCATTAGAAATAACTATTATTAGATTATTAGATTATTAGATCTTGGGTCTGTGCTGTACCTGTATTAGCGTATTTATATTAACACTTTCAAAGTGAGGAAGGTAAAAAAAACAGGTGAACACAGAGTAACCAAATTTGTCAAACTGTAGTAAATCCTGGTAATAAGTCATGAAGATAATGGATGTATCTAACCCACTACTATGAAAAGTTGGGGATATTTGGCCTTTGGGTGAAATTTCAGGAGGAACCTTAAAATTCAATATATTTCTAGTTGACCTGCATTTGTGATCTTGTCAGGTTTCAGCTACGTCACCGCGGCCTGGTCTCTGATTGCCTTGTGTAGTTTGAGTCATCGAAGACTTGGGTCAAAGTGACATCATCATGGAAACGGGACTGGGGTCAACAACAGTTCTGGTGTGTTTTGTTATGTTATACTTAAGTAGTAAAGCAAATACATATATGTATGTATATTAAAAATGTATATGTACATATATACGCATATATGCATATGTACAGTATACATTATGTATACTGTACATATGGATATACATATATGTGTATATGTACATATGCATATATGCGTATATATGTATGTATATGTACAGTATACAGTATGTATATGTACATATGTATATACATATATGTGTGTATGTACATATGCATATATGCGTATATATGTATGTATATGTACAGTATACAGTATGTATATGTACATATGTATATACATATATGTGTGTATGTACATATGCATATATGCGTATATATGTATGTATATGTACAGTATACAGTATGTATATGTACATATGTATATACATATATGTGTGTATGTACATATGCATATATGCGTATATATATGTATATGTACATAGAGTATATATATGTACATATACACATACACATGTATACACATCCGTTGCATATAGTACTCTGCCTAGAGCTCTTCTAGTCGGCCTGCTTGTCTTCTATTCCTGGTGCAAAGGCATGTTGGTCAGATTTCTCCCTCTACAGCCTGACCTGTAATCTCTGCTCCCATATGTTGGTGTGTGTGCTGCCATCTGACAGCACCAACCACCTCTGCTCATCTGCTTTCCTTCTTTTCCAAACTCCTTAACCCCTCAATCCCCCTCTGATCACCTTGACTGCTCTGTGTCTTACGTAAGAGGATCTATTGGTGAAGGTTGAGAGTGAGTGGAGGCGTCAGCGGCGCCATTGTCTGACTGACGACCTGAGCTGTTAGAGTTATTTATCCATCTACTGTATGTGTTAATGAATCAAAAGAATCCTTGGATTGGCGGTGACTGAACACTGTCAGATTGACAAACTGTTACTGAACCTAGTGGATTCCCTTATTCTTCTTTCAAATAACAACTACTAACTCCGGGGCGTCAGCTTCTTTCACAGTTTGTGTGTCCGTGGCTGCCTGTAGACTAATACTCCCTGCAGACTGAAGCCCTCAGTAACCTGGGATTGAAGCGTGTTTGTCACCAGTTCAAACCTGTTGGATCCAGACTGACTTTGCTCTGACCTTTTACTGACCAGCCCTCAGTGGTCATGTAGTGCATGTGTGTGTATAAACACATACCATATATTTCTACATAAATGTATATATATGTATGTCTATATACTGTATATATATGCATATATATAGTCAGTTTTTATATATTGAAAAGCCATTCTTTTACTTGATCAATCACATGCCAGTTTTAATTAATCACAATTAATCATGATGAAGGCAGATAAATCAACATCTGCAAACCTATGTTTAACTCAAAATTTAGCCTGGTAGAGTTAGTGGTTAGTATTATATTTTTATGGTGTCTTGAAGTTTTGAATGTTGAGTTATAACTACTTGTTAGCCGTAGACCTACTGCCCTGCGTTCAGTGTAGTCTCAAAGAATGCAGGCTGGTTTTTGAGATGGTATTTTCAGCTCCAGATGCTTCAGTGAAGCAAAAACTATTTCCCACAGTGTAATTCATATTTAAATTCATGATCAAAGTACACGGTGTGTGTGTGTATTTGCAGATTGAGTACCTGCAGAATGAGTATGAAGTAGTCGACAGGTTTGCCCCTCTGGTAGATAAAGTGCTGTGGTGAGCGCTTGTCATTTTCATTGAACTTGAGTTCCTCGATAACATCTGGGTGTCTCAGAATCCTCAGGAGAACTTTGTCTGTGATCTGGAACGGGCTGAACAGGGTCACCTCTGAGAGGAAACAAACGTTTTCATAAATGAAATCGTCACAACGATGACATTCACTATTATGAAAGAAGAAACATTCACTGTTGTTTAGTGATCTTATTAATTTCAATGACATTCAATTTGGAAAAAAAATGAAGAAAATCAATCTTGTTTATAAGTAACTTTCACAAATGTCCACAGGTGTACTAAAAATAAGGAGACAGACACAGACGGGGGACAGTCTGTAAACGATGCTTTAAAAAGATCCGTCCTGTCTCACTGTGAGATAAGCTGCTTCTCTGGACTCACCTGTGGCCAGGAAACGATGGGCGGCCAACATGAGCTGAGGAGAAATCTTCACCTTGCTGTCGCCGTCCTGCTTGAAGGCAGAAAAGTCCCGTTTGTTTTTGTTGGGATCCACCTTCTTCCTGTGTCTGTTATCAGCTGCAAGTGGAAGGAAAAGGAAGAGATGCATGAAAAATAACAGCACTGAACAAAAAACATTCACTGTAGGCAACAGCCTGCCATTATTTTAATATAGTACTCAAAAGTTGTAGTATCCTAAAAGTACTTCACAGTCCATCATAATTATTTATTTATTTTTTAAAGAATATTCCATTTTAATTTTTTTGCAAATGTTTGGGGTCAGCGATTAAAAAGACCCGATTACTGATTTGACCTTGTCACCCCAAAAGAGTGAATGATTGTTAGCAGGGTGTGTTACTGAAGAGCAATATAATACGGAAAATATCATTTTACTCTTCAGGACAGGAACTCACTGTACAGGTCGGATTCATCCAGGATCTCTGACTTAATGATCTCTTCAATGACATCCTCCAGGGTGACCAATCCCAGAACCTCGTAGAAGGGGTCGCCCTCTCCCTCGTTGTTTACTTTCTGGACAATGGCCAGGTGGGACTTACCTGGTAGAAGAGAAGAGAGAGAGGGAGAGAGAGATAGAGAGAGAGTGCATTAGAGCAGTACTTCTCAAATAGTGGGGCAGGCACCCCTGGGGGGGGGCACGGTGAGGTGCCAGTGGGGCATGAGGGGCCTCCAATGAAATATGGCTGGACATAAGTGTACCACTGCTGTAATGCATGAATGATAACAAGCCTCCAGTCACTAGGTGGCAGCAACACTACACGTAAACAGAAAACAATTGAGAACCACTGCATGAGAGAGAGATTTGAGATTTACATCAATGTAAGGTGAAATGATCATAAACCCTAATCCTGCACAGAGCGGAGCGTCATCCATGAACTAAGATCCAGACATCCGGTTTAAAATAGCTGTCACTGAAGTGTCTCAGCCTCTTAAAAGTGTTCATCCAATTAGCATGCAGAAGCAAGAAACATTACATTCAAAGGTCGTCAATGCAGCTCAGACAACACTGCTGAAAAAAAGTCACATTGTTTGTTTGAATCCTGTACTATTTTTGGCCACAGCTTTTACACTGTTCAAAGAATATTAAAGGATCTAATTATAGTAAGCGTCCAACACTGACAGTCAAACATCCTGCTCAACAAAGAGGCACCTTTGAAACTAGAGCTGCTGATAAATAATAAAAATATACTGTATGTCTTGGCTTTGATTTATTATTAATTATATCTCAGAGGCAGTGTGACAATGACAGGCTGTGTGTTGACACATCAGTGATCAGTGAACGTCTACTGGACCTAACTAGCTAGCTAACTAACTAGCTAACAAACCGACTAACGATCAGTCCAGAGGAGGAGGTGGTATGCTTGGTAAGGCCACAGACTGTAAGTAAGACACTGCAGTCCTCCATTAGAGTCACTGAGAAATAATGAGCTGTTCTAAAGACACAACAGCAAATGTAGCGTCAGATCAAATCTATTTCGCACTTCATTTTTACATCAGGAAATACATTAAATCAACACTCGGGATTTAATGTATTTTAATCCCATTTAGAGGAAAAGTCAGTAAACAACACAAAAACCAGCAGATCGTTTGTGTTTTTGGCTTCTCAGACCTGACCAGCAGGGGCATGCTTCCCTGATTAATCATGCTTATGGACACAGACTGCGTGTGTGTGTGTTTGTGTATGTGTTTTGTTTAGTTCTTCAGAACCATTAGCAGGACTAATACAGCCCCGCGTCAATCATTAGTCTGGAAAAGGATGATACATTTAGACAAATCAATACAACAAAAAGGACGCTGCAGTGACATCTGTTTGGTGCAGAGGGAGAGAGAACACAGTCCATCTTAGAACTAAACCTCCCCTCTGGACCTGGTGTTTAGTTCTGCAGAGCCACAAAGACATGGAAGACTGGACGTCCGATGGTCTTTAGTCTGATTCTGAGTGGAGGAATTCCATTATCTCCACAAAATGATACAAATTGATTTGAATAACTTATTATGTCAAGTATGAAACCAAACAGGTTCTACGTGGAACAGAACCAGAGCTCCACAGCACTGTTGTTGTAGCAGCACCAGACTAACATACGAATCCACACACCCACTGGTGACTCAATGACCAAACGTGGACTGAGACTGTATCAGTGGGTCCAATCAGTATGAGTGTATAAACCTGTGTGTGTTTGTGGCTGGTATAGCTACACTTGCGGGGACTGAGAGAGAGTATATTTTGAAGCTTGAGATTTAGTTTGGAGTTGGGATTAGAATCCGAGGTTAAGGATTAAGATTAGGTAAATAATTGGAATAGTCTAAGGGTAAGGGGCTAGGGCAGGCGTGGGTAAACCTTTTGACTCGCAGGCCACAATAGGTCCTAAAATTTGACGGGGGGGGCAGGGTCTGGAGCAGATAGATGGAGCGTTCGTGTGAATTAAGATAATGACATGTAAAAGTCGGGGATGTCTGTGTGAATAAAACAAAAACTAACTGCACCTAAAACACCGAGGTCTAAGTTAAACAAATGAGCTGACACACCTTTCTTGAACTCCTCCAACATGGCGTCCAGTTTAGTGTCGTGAAACACAAAATGCACTGGATGGTTGTAGAACTTGGTGATGGTCTTCAGAGTGGTGCAGTCGTCGGGATCCACAAACGCCAGGTCCTTCACGTAGAGGATGTCCACGATGTTGGACCTCTCGTCATCATACACCGGTATGCGTGTGTATCCGCTCTCCATGATCTCTGTCATGGTGTTGAAGTCCAGCACAGCGTCCGCCTGGATCATGAAGCAGTTGGCCAGGGGTGTCATCACGTCCTCCACTGTTTTAGTCCTGAGCTCCAGCGCCCCCTGGATCATGTTGAGCTCCTCTTTGTCCAGGTCGTTGTAGGGCTCTGTCACTTTCAGCATCTCCACCAGCTTCTCTCTGTTGTACACGGTACCGATCTCCTGACCCAGCAGGACATCCAGCAACCTACTGATGGGATAGGACAGCGGCAAAGTCAGCAACATGAAGAACTTGGTCAACACAATGGTGTTCGCACCGACAGCCAGGCCGTGGCGGGAACACAGCGCCTGCGGAACGATTTCACCAAAGATGACAATCCCAATAGTCGAGGCCACCACCGCCCCCAGACCCGATCCTATCAAGTCGTCCAGGAGGATGGTCAGGGTTGTGTTCACCAGGACGTTGCCCAGAAGGAGCGAGCACAGCAGGTAGTTGCCTTTGCTGCGGATGGGTTCTATCTTCCGTGCGTATTTCTTCTCCTTGTCCGTGCCACAGCTCTGGACGATGCGCAGCTCCATGGGATCCAGCGCCATCAGCCCCAGGTTTAAGCCGCTGAACATCCCGGAGAGCACCAGCAGGCAGGAGATGAGGATGCCCTGCAGCCACATGGGCATCAGAGGCTTCTTCTCCTCCACCACCAACAGAGTCGCGTCGCTGTCCCCCAGCTGCGTCCACCTGCCCTCTTCCGTGCTCAGCGTGCACACCACATACAGCTTGCGCGGTTCGGTCTTCCGCAGCGGTTTGACGTAAACCGACAGCAGCCCCGACGTGCCGCGGCTACTGACGTTCATGAAGGTCCCCACTGTGATGTCTTTGGTGAAATCCGCACAAGTCCTGTCCGCGGGGTCTATCGACCCGCTGCTGCTTCTTGTTCTCTCCTCCGCATCCTCCGGGAAGTCCAGACCTCCTCCGCCTCCTTCTCCTCCGCCTCCTCCTTCTGTGAGCTCCGCGAAACGGACCTGTGTCCAGGCTCCCGAGTGCAGCTGTACCCCGTAAAACCGGAGCAGCACAGAGCTCTCCTCGGTCACCTGGATGACACCGTCGTCATTGGTGCCGGCGGGCTTGTCGCTTCTCTCCAGCCGCACGCCGAGCACCTGTGTCCCGCCGCTGCCGCCGCACCTGCCGTCGGGCCCTTGTGTGGCTGTCGCCACCGTCTCTGTCCGCCCGCCGACGGCGCTCCACAGGCAGATGACGACAGTGAGAATGTAACCCTGCTGACCGTTCCATTCTGTCGCCATGTTTGTTTCTCTGCTCGGCGACCTGGGAGCTGACGTCATTTACTCATGTCCGAGCGGCTCCACCCACTCCATCAACCTGACACACACACACACAGGGCAGCGATAGGTGGAGATAATAAACAAACATCCACACCCCCTTTTCCCTCCATCACTCTCTCCCAAACCTCACTAAACTGGAGCCCCATAAACAGTGTCGCGTCATTAAACCCAGACGTTGGGCTTCATGGAGACAACTGGACCGGAGGGTTTGGGTTTGAAACTGAAAGGGTTCCAAAAAAAAACGTGTGACGTGTCTCATCAGGACCAGGCTTTTATTCCACAACAGACTCACAGACAGGTCCGGAAACAAGCAGTGTCAACACCCGAATGTTCTCGAACTGATGCAAAATATCAGACACACAGAGTCTGATGCTGTGATGACTCACTGCAGCAGCAACTGCTGCCCTGAAAGCCTTTGGGCAATGCGGCAGCACACAGTGGACGGACGTTGATTCTCTCTCTCTCCCTCTCTCTCTCTCTCTCTCTCTCCTGCCTTCAGCTGCTGCTGTTATGTAAAGGCACATGGCAACTGTACACCACCCACCCCTCCCTGCAGTGCCTCCTCTTCTCCATCCTCATCCTGCACCATCCCTGCATCCTCCTGGCACAGATCCCACTCAGGCGTGCTGCATGAAGACACACTCAGCATCTTAAACAGCAGAACCACCACCACCACCACAACAACAACAACAACAACAACAACAACAACAGGGTTATTGCCTAAATATCAGCATCAAATACAATTGCGTAATAGTAAATATAACTAATAATGACATATAAAAACACTCTGGTGCTGCAGGGAGACAACAGACAGTATGTGGTGGTGAGTCAGTGTTTTTACTGAAGGTGATTCTCATCAGTTGATTAGAAACACAGTTGATGAAACTGTGTGTGGATCAAACCTGTCCCTGACATNTGGAAACAAAAGCCTTGTTTGCATGGATGATTCCACGGTAACAGCCTTTATTACAGACAGCATTAGTCCAGTGGAGGAGCTTCCATACATTCTAGAAATAATGATCATCAAGGGTTTGTCTTCAGCAGAGCACGAGGGCGGGACAGGAAACCCTGTAGGTCACAGACAAGGTGAGTGACCATGTGACACAGTGATCATGGTGTGTTCACATGACCTTGGCTGTTGATCCATGTTCTCTGCTGCTACAGTCTGGTTTTGAACCTGACTCTAACATCCATTTCTAAATTATAGTTCAATTTAATAACGTACACGACTGAGTACACGGTGGTACTCGTACTGTAGTCACATTACATGCAGTAATATAAGTATATATAAGTATATTTTAACCTGGGTTAATATATTCAGTCCAGGACCTGAGATAGTATTTAAACAGCATTGGTACTACAGACGTAGACGAGTCACATCGACTGACAACAGAAGGAGTCAGAGTGAGTCACTTCAGTCCAGGGATGTGAAGATGTCCTCTGTCCTCTGTCTCAGCCAGGAAAAGGACAGTCTGACCAGGATGTAACCACAGAGTTAATGTTCAACCTAGGGTCGGGGGTAGATGACCAGACGTCTGTGCCCGTGTGGTCGAGGTCAAGGTCACTGCAGCCGGACAGTCCCTCGGCTGGTTGGACTTGGCGTCTGTCCGTCCAGTGGAGGAGGAAGAACCTCCACTTTGTAGCTGACTTTTTTGGACTGAAGGATGCTGTAGCTGTTGTCGAAGCACAGCACGTCTGCACAGAGAGAGAGAAAGAGAGAGAGAGAGAGTTCAGCTCTCCTCGGTCACAATCCTAAAACAATACTTTCATCTAACTGTTGACCGGTTGAAGGGTCTCTTTTAAACAGCTGTTCAGATCATTTAACTTCATAACGCTCTATGGAATGTGTCCTTCAATGTCCTCGTCATCGTAGGAAACTCCATTCATCTTCAGGACAGACTGCTGCAGTTTCAAACTGTTTTACACTTCTCCCAGTCCGTCGTTATTTATTTGAAAAATTTGATCATACACACAAATGTCCGCCAGAGGGCGGTGGTTACTAAAAAAACAACCTTTTGAATTTTTTTCGATCTAAGGCTTTCAAACGATTACATTTTTAATCTTTTTAACCACAGGTTAACTCTATTTAATTCAAGATTAATCGGGATTTAGCATGTTCGTATTTCATAGCGATTAATCCAGATTATACAACGCTCCTAAATATGAGAAAAAGAAGATGTTTCTGCATATTTCTGTAACAGGAAGACAAATGGCAGTTGTTCTCTCTCTCATTACTCATTGTGTGGTATCGCTAACGTGGAGTTATGAAAGTTCAAAGATAAATTGTAAAACTCTCTGAAAATAACAGAACAATTTGTTCACATATCCTGCATTTAAGTCTAAACTTCTTCATGTTTGAGATCATTTTGACTGATGAAAAAAATATAGATAATAAAAAAAGACTTGTTTCCATTCAACATGGTTAAAATAATGAACTATACATTAAATATTGATAAAAGGAAAAACATGTTTGTGATGATTATAATAAATTATTATTGTAAATAAAAATGAGCAGAGCAGCAGGGCTGTGAGAGACGAGTCTTGACTCTAAAATTCTAACATCTGTCTCTGAACTATTTGACTACTTGTTTTATTACTTCTGTAGATATAAATGTGGGTGTAATTCTACATCCTGTCACAGTGTGGCAGTGTGTGTCGAACACTCACACACTCCAGCCTCAGGGAGGCTGAGCCAGCTGTCCTCGGGGACCAGGTGTGCGTTGTAACGTTCACTGGGCAGCACCTGCAGCATGTCGGCCACCTTTTGACCCCCCTCTTTGGTCCGTCTGTAGACACCGAACCCAATGTCCGCTCCGTCACTGGCAAACTGACACCTGCACAAGAGAAGAAAAAGAAGAGCTTCAGCCTTAGTGTGTGTGAAAACTGTGTCCAGATCAGAGTCTGTAATTGTACAGTGCGTCTGTTGTAGCTCCTCCTCAGTCACAGACGTGTGTGGGACACTTCATTATATGCGAAGAAACATTTTTGGTTATTTTAATTATTCTTATTTTTGGACAGCAGGCATCTTTGTCCAAACTGAATGAACCACTCTCCATATTCCAGTGTTTCCCAAACTTTTTTTTCTGTCACAAACCTTCGCGACCCAAGTTGACAGACATTATTCATAAACTCCTGGAAAACATGATGCGAGACGACCCAAAAAAAAACCCTCTTGCGACCCACCTGAGGGTCGCGACCCAGTCTTTGGGAAACAATGCTATATTCTAAATATTTGAGTATAGATGTAGAATGTAATGAAATTACTTTTAAAAATGAAAATGAAAAATAATGAACTGTTTATTAGATTCAGTATTTTAATGGGTGGCTTTTTTTCTTCTTTTTTTTCTTTTTTCATTCATAACTTTATTTAACCAGTAGAAAAAACTCTGTTTTTAATAGAGTGACCAGATGTAACAACAATATGACAAGACTGTTCACTGAAAGTTCACTGATTAAATTAAGCCAACGACTGAACTGTAGTAACTTTGTAACTGATGCTAACTGTGGGTTTGAATGGTAGCTAAACTGTCACTCAGGTTTAGCTAAGTCAATCACAGCCTCTCTCCAACGTGTCGTTAATGTAAGACGACGTTGCCGGGTGGTTGATACCTCAGTTGACTCTTGGGCGCGGCAACGTCGCACTCCAACTGGTAGATGGAGCCACGGCTGATGGTCACGCTGTTGTCATACTGAACTTTCACCGACTCCTGGACGTAGTAGGACTTGGGTACTGTGCCCCCGTACCTGATCTGCAACACGGAGACCAAAGCAGTTATCCCACAGAGTCCATACTGAACTAACTGTTCAACTCCCGCTCTCCTGTGACCTCACCATTGTTCTGCAGCGAGGGTCACCGTCAGGGTCGGTCAGATTTCCTCCGTACGCCACAGGAAGCTGCTCAGGATCAATGTGCTTCAAAAGAACATCTTGCCAGTTACCTGCAAGTAGATGATTAAAGATTAGGACTAGGATTAGGATTAGGTTGTTGACCAGGTTAAGGTCAACCGGCAGGGGTTAGGGTTAGGGTCATCATGACAGCAGCTGTGGACTGTCACTGCTCTAAAACAGATGATTCTCCACAACGCTGGTCTGACATTCAACTTCAGGGTCGCAGGGTGGAGATGGTACCAATCCCAGCAGTCATGAGGTGAAGGCTGGGTCCACTGGGACAGCTCACCAGTCCATCACAGGACCACATGTAGAGACAAACAACCATTCACACCCACATTCACACCTATGGTCAGTATAGTGTGAACCATTGAACTAATCCTGCGTATTTTTGGGCTCTGTGTGGAAGCTGGAGTATTTGAACTTACACCCAGTAAGAACATGGAAACACCATATAGACAGAACAGGAGTCGAACTAACAACCACTGAGTGCCTTGCTGTTGTTGAATGTTTAAAAAAAGGAGAGGTTTTCTTACCTCCTAAGACGATGATCTTGCGTCGTGTTTCCTCACAGAGGAAGTGTTTGATCAGGCTGTAGGCCATGGGAAACATTTTGGGAGCTGCAGTGAACAATGAAGAAGCAGAAGAAGGTGAGGGATGGAGAAATGTCTGACAACGACCTCAAACCACAGGAGCTGAAATACCTTTGATTAGAAACACTCTCTTCAGCGCCTCGGGATAGTTGTCCTCAAACATGGTGAGAATCTGCAGGAGAAGAAAAGAGTGATGATGATGATGATGATGATGATGATGATGATGATGATGATGATGATGATGATGATGGGTTGGTGAACTAACCTCTCCGTACGTCTCTATTGCAGGTTTCCAGATGTGTTTGAGTCCCAGTCCTTCACAGTCATAGATCAGAGTGATGGCTTCAATGCTTTTTCCCAGCTACGTCAGACAGAAGGTCAGAAAGGTCAAAGGTGAAGGGTAAGTGTTACAGTGATGGGAACTGATGGTCAGAGATGTGAGGAAACACTGACCTTCTCCGACTGCCAACAACACTCTCGTTGCAGCATCTCAGCGTGTCGGATCTTAGTTTTCAGAAAGTCCTGTTTGGTGGCCGACAGCAGCAGACCTTTAGGATCCAGAGGACCAATCACATCGTACCAGACTGGGCTGCCCTCTCTGTCATAACCACACAGTCCTCCAGCCATGTACTTCTCAATCACCTGACGAGGACAAAAAGTGAAATTACGATCAGAACTGTGGACAATTACAGCTATAACTTTGGTTAAAGACGCAGGACAAGAGTGGACACTAGAGGGCCCCAGTCAGTCTAGATTACTACAAAAACCTGAAGGTTGTCAAGTAGACACTTAAAAGAGTCTTTGCCACATGACTGGTTTAATTGTCAGGGTTTAAAATATATTTTAAAAAATTGGGATAGCTAACATGTACAATAATTAACGTTGTCCACTAGATGTCACTAAATGACAGCAAAAGTAAAAATTAAAGCAAAAATCCAGGTTTCATATTTTAAATAAAACTGGTCCATTACTAAAGTTGAATTTAAAAACAGATACAATATTGTGAAGTATTATATTTTTATTTTTGATATTTAAAAAAAACTACAATATTTTGGAAGAGACAAAGGAAGATACCAAAAGATAACTTATTTAAAGGTATTCTATACTTCATTACTAATACTATTAACACTGATTGACATTGTGTGTATACATAGTTAGCAACAGACATATCACCTCTGGAGGCTTCCAGTCAGAGACGATGGTGTCGACTTTCATCTGCCTCCTGAACTCCACGTGCTGGAGAGCAAAGGAGTGACACATGAAATAAACACAGAAATGTAACGATGTACAGAATTAACCAGTGAAACAGGCACTTCTGTTTGATAAGAACACGTTCAATGGCAGCAGTCTTCAAGCAGAGTGAGATGATAATCCAGCATAAAAGATATTTAAATGAATCTTCTTAAACACAAACATAAATCTGGCCTATTAAATATTAAAACAAGTGTCTAGTTCAAAAAGATAATGGAGTAATAAGTAACACAAACAGTTAACATAGAGAATCCAAATACTGCATCTACGTTTATAGGTCACAAAAAAAGAATTTTTTTGTACATCTATTTTGTGAAGCTCAGGATTTATAAACATCGTCCTCACCTTTCTGATCATAACTTCAGACTTTTGAACATTGAAACTCCGAGCTGGAAAAAAAGAGAGAAAAAAAAGTGCAAAATTAAATAATAAAAACATAAACAGACTTTCGAACTAATACTGTGAGTAAAGCTGTACTTTTAAAATAGCCTTTTAGATGTTTATTTGCTTTTAAAAAGGAATTGTATTGTGATCCACCATAAAACATAAACATACTTTGGAATACTGTGAGTAAAACTATACTTTTAAAATTTTAGATGTTTATTTGCTTTTAAAAAGTAATTACATAAATATAATTTTTCTATTTTTTTAATTCCAAGAACTGTTGTTCGACCTTTGACCTCCCTGGTGAATCCAGAGTCAAACATTAAAGTCTGCTTCATTAGGACATTGAAGTCTATCGCGGCCACGTTCCCTCCCAGGTCAGTGGAGAACATCGGTTCCTGCTGCATACCTACCTCACACAGACACACCCTCAATAATCCTGTTAATCAGACCCTGGTTCATGTCACCAGTATCAGTACAGAGCTGTAACAGCTTCATTAGCATTACTCTGTAAACGGTGACAATGTCGACTGACTCTGAAGTGGATGTGGATTCAGTTCAAATTAAATTCAAATATTTAATTTTTAAATAAATGTAACTTAAAATGTATGTAAATTTACCAAATTAAATAAAAAAGAAACAGACACACAGAGGCCAAAACCTCAAAGAATAGTAAAAGGTTAAAGAGGTTGGAAGCAGCTGTAACAGGTGTCGACACCAAATACTCAGCTGGAGAATTTCTCACACACTGAAACTGACTGCAGTGTCAAAAACACAGAAACAGGTTTGTGTGTTTGTGTTTGTGTGTGTGTGTGTGTGTGTGTGTGGCATGTGAACCGATTTGAACAGGGACAGCCAATACACGGCCTTTGTTTGGTGTGTTTCAGTGGAAGACTGTTTTTTTGTTTGTTTGTTTGTGTTTTTTACCTTTGCAGGTTTCTGTTAGTCTCATTCCGATAATATCGCCCCAAAATTAGCATATTCTGTAATATCTGTAAGAATCGTTATCGGCTTTTCCTCCGATAATGAAAACGCGAAGACGCAATGCCTGGGTTTTCCCAATTGATGTGTGTCCTAAAAATAGTTTTGGACATAAACGGCTGTATATTACAGTGAAAGTCACTAGATGGCAGCATTGCAGCTCATTTAACTAATCTCATACTCATGCAGTGGTTTGTACAGATAAATAAATAAATATTACCAGGCCTATATCGGTTTTGGTTAATATAAGAATCTAGAAATTAAGTGTTTGGACAATATCAGCAAAAAGTTCATATGGGACAGTATGAGGACCATAGATACCACAGGTGGTCTGCAGGTGTGTGGGTCTCACCTCTGAGCCAGCGCAGGAGGTAGTGGTCATGCTGAGCAGGCAGGTTAGGGAGAATGTCCTGAATCTTCCCCCGAAACTAGAGGGAGACCATAAAGGCTTAACAGTGTAGCGTGGAATACAGTATGACATGAACACAAACACTGTTGGAGTCAGTTTTTCTGACGTGATGTGTTTATGAGACCCTGTTTTTTCAGCATTTATCCAATAAGTTCTGTCATAGGTTTTTGGTTAAGAGCGTTGTTTTTCACAGTGACACTGAACACATCACTTCAGTTTCACTCTAACGTGTTTAGAAAGTAACCAGTTTTTTAGAGTCCAGTAGGTTTGGGTTAATTATGTGTTAGTGATTTAGTTCACGTTTTTACGCTGCATTTGTGATTTAAACAAAACATGTTTTAATCTTTAGTGGTCCTGGTATGACAAACTGAGAGCTGGTTTATCCCAGGGTCAGGTCTGGTACAGATATAGGCTGTAACAGAGTAAACTTAGTTATATTAAGATATTAAGAAGAATGGAGAGAGAGACGAAGATCGTAATAGCATGTCATGTCATTTTCAGTAGAGGAACAATTACAGATAACAACAGCTGTGAAGTAGTATTTTTGTATGAACAGTACTTCCACAGTGAAACCTGGAGTTAAAGTGAGTCACACATCAGTCACATGAAAACAGCTACTGCTGCTGAGTGGCCCCCCCCCCCCCCCCCCACCCCCCCCCCCCCCACCCCCCCCCCCAGAGCAAATCATCGGTCATGACCTGAAGGACTGAGGATTTTCCCAGACTAGTCAACAACACAACAAACAGTTTCACTAATCAGTGCTACTCACTCCCTCTCCCTCTCAGGGTACCGATCATCGGTTTCTTACCTCTGCTAAGATCTCAGCCTGTTTGGGGCTCAGGTCACCCACTCGTCCACTCATCTCGTCTCTGTGACGGTTTCACTCTGACTGACGGCCAGACAGTGAATGATCTGATCTGGGGGCCAAGAGGAGGGAGGGAAGAAAACACCACACCCCCTTCAGACTGACCCTCCCTCCCACACACACACACACACACACACACAGACAGACTTGAACTTTGAGTTGTCAGCTCTTATTGCGACACAGACCTCATTTCACCCCAGCAATGTGCACTGCCATCCCACCCCCAAAACTTCTATCTATTTAAACCATGTACCTACAGTATAGTCCACTGCATATTCTACTTTTCTAATTTCCAAGGATACAGTCAAGTATAACCTGAGGTGCAGGTACACAGACAGTGTGGTCAGATATGGGGAAGAAAACACAAGAAAGATCCACAGAATAAGCCACTAATGTTATAAGGATACTGAATATATCAGGGGTCACAAACATATATTTTCTTTAGCAGGAAAGGACTGGCTGGAGTCAGCAGAGATCTGTCACAGAAGAAGCAGCAAAGTTGAAAAATCAAGTTGATAAGACAGTAGTGAGACCTGCTATGATGTGTGGTTCAGAGACAGTGTCTGTGTCTAACAGACCAAAGACTGAGTTGGAGGAGGAGGAGGAGGAGGAGATGAAGATGCTGAGATCTTCACTGGGTGTGACAAACACTGAAGACGTCACGTTTCATAAAACATATTTTAATTTTTTAAATATACAAGCTCATCAGAAAATTGATTAAGACCAAGATACCAGGCTCACCAAAAATAAAGCTGGTGCTCATGAATAAATAGATGATTTACACAGAGACGACACTTCAGGTACAATCAGAAACCATAGAAAGTATTTCTCACTTCCAGTAGTAGAAAGCTGTTCAATCATCATAGAAAGAAAACAATAATTCAGTTACCTCCTTAAATGTCACCACCCTGATACAGAAAATACAGAAAAGAAGCCCAGAGGAACAGCCCGACGGAGCCGAGACTATTGGCGTACATGAACAGCTGATTTTCATAGTAGACATTCACGAAAT
The DNA here is from genome assembly GCF_000523025.1 of Cynoglossus semilaevis. Classification (NCBI taxonomy): domain Eukaryota; kingdom Metazoa; phylum Chordata; class Actinopteri; order Pleuronectiformes; family Cynoglossidae; genus Cynoglossus; species Cynoglossus semilaevis. Next base: position 18,026,919 of record NC_024320.1, read on the forward strand.
ATAAGGCTGCCAACTTCCAGGGGACTAAACCCAACATTCAGATATTTTAGTATAGGCCAAAGTGGAAAAAAAAGACCATCATATCCACAACTGTGAGTGTGTGTCAGACTGGAGCTCTGCTTGGAGTTGCTAACTGGTCAGGGATCAGCTAATCACCCACAAATACCAGCCTCAATTTGTAGGTGCAGTAAATCATCTGATGAAACGACAAACGTGTCAGTATTGTAGTGAGTTCAAGGAAGTGGCGCGGTGCAAAACAGATACTTTGACACAATCAGGACAAAACTTCAGGTGAGAGACAGAATATCTAAAGGTAACAGGTTATGCTAATCTCCTGTTAGCTCCGTGATCCACAATAAGAACCTCTGCCATGTGGATCCTTTTTAGACCAAACATTACCAGCGGTTTGAGAGAGTTTTCATTTCACTGAAGCTCCTTCAGCTTAAAATACCATCTCGAATGCGAGCATGCATTTGAGGAGGCTTTGTGTGAGTTGCACGTGAGACGCCCGGCTGGTGTCAGACCAGACTCACCGAGTGCATGACAGCAGGTCTACAGCTAAATGACTTACAACTGCTACGGTCTGTGAGGAACTGTGGACTGATTAACATTGTTGAGGACAACAAACAACTTCACTGAAGGTTTGAAAGAAACTGTCGACATGATCTAGTAATGACTGAAATCTAAATTTTCAGTTATACTTTTGCATAATTCTCTTGTCATTTTTCCAACGAATAATTCCATCATTTGGAAAAGTCTCAAATAAAAATACGTGTGAAAGACATACATCTACCTGCTGTCATTTGACTCTTTATTTCATACAGAAATGTTGAAGGATATTTATATATATATATATATATATACACACATATATATACATATATACATATGTATATATATATATATATATATACATATGTATATATGTATATATATATATATATATACACACATATATATACATATATACATATGTATATATATATATATATATATATACATATATACATATGTATATATATATATATATATAAATGAAGGTATGTGTATTTATTTCAATCATGACTTCATCCACAGCTACCCTGTGATTAATCAGATTTAATATTTGTCCATCCTTAATTCCTAATCTTAGTTTTTTGTCTGACCTGTTTCTGTCCATTACACTTTTTTCTCCAAGAGGCCGTCAGGTTGGCCTGCAGGGTAAAGCCATTGTTCTACCCTGCTCCGCTATATATGTTGTGCTCCGTTCCGCCCCCTGTCCTCATCTGTTCATGAGGTCATAGTCTAATGACATCAAGGTTGGCCTCAGCTTTTCAAAATGCAGCATCACTGACAGCAGCTGTAAGGTAGAATCTTGTATTAAAAGCAAAACTAGGTCAACGCTTCATTTGTTTTTCATTTACCATTCATGTCTACACAAAGCACTTACTGCATTGCATTATGGGAATTTGGTACAGTCAGATTTATTTATAGTGTATTTTTCTTATACTGAATAAGACACTGCTACAGACACTGCTAAATTAATTCTGTCATATCAAAAATATTGTTTTACTTTATTGTTTACAGCAGCAATTCCTAATATAAGTCTTCCATATTTAAAAAAAATTGTAATAGCAGTAAATAAATAATGGTTTTTGGACCAATTAAGTAGAAATGGACGATTTTCTTTTTGGTACAACTGAAGAGCTCTAATGGTACACTAATGTGCTGTGGAACAGTGGTTAGGAATCACTGATGTGGTGATGCTATTTACCAACCAATCATCAAACTGAAGGATGGGTCAGGTCCTTGTCAACAGGAGGATTTAGGTGAGAACCCATACGTTGGTATATATTTGTGTTATTGTATAAAACACAGATTTGGAATAAAGAGATAAAAAGGCCACATGATGATGTTAAGGAGTTTGACTTAACACAAAATTTAATTCCTGGTCAAATCTTTATGCATAAGCAGCGATACAGCAGCACCTGATGACACGGAGCACTAAAAACCGCAGTCAGTCTTGACCCACATTTGAATCATATTTCATTCAGTAGCTGTGATATCAAGATGACAGACCTTTCCACAGAGCGTCGGCGGAAAATGTGTCGACTGAGATGGTGTGAGCTGACGGGGATCAGCGAGGAGCCTGGGAGCCAGAGCTTAGGAAAATGGTTTGGTTGCATTTACTATATCCGTGTCCATTGTTTAGTGTTTGGCTTCTTGTATTAAAGCAGCTTTGGTGAAGATGGAACACACAGACATCCACCACTTTCCCAACATAAAACCTGGACTTGGTCAGTTTACATCCCTCTAAGACACCACAGCCCCAGGGTTTGGCGTGAGAACGTACTGCTGGAGGATTAGCCATTAGCCACTGTCGCAGCAGCACGTCCTGCTACGGCCGTCAGCCTCGTATCCTGTTTCTGTTCACCATCATGTATGTGACAAATGTGTGTAACGTGCCTCAGATGGCGCTTGTGATGTAGAAGGTGAACTCCATGTCCAGGGCCGTCTGTGGAACGCTGGCACCGCCGCCATGGATGACTGGGATCAAAGCGCTGTCCAGCTCGTTCATGTAGTGCTGAGGAAGAAGCCTGCCACCGGAACAGGCCTGGTACTCCACCTGAGAACACACACACACACACACACACACAGTCATAATCAAGGGCTCTCAAAAGAAACCTCTTAATTGCATTTATTTATTTGTGAAATTCATTTGAACCCATGGGCAGTAATAATCAAAATCCACCAACTCTACTAAACTACATTTTGAGTTACAGTTTTACTTTTGTTTTTGTAAAAAAAATGTTTTTTTCCACATATAAATAATTCCACAATGAAAACAGAGGTGAAACACTGTTATTGATCTAAAACAGTTCTTTTTCATATTTAAGAATGTGATTAATCCACAGTTACCCTGTGATTAATCAGAGTAAAAATTGAAATTGTCCGACAGTCCTGAAAATGATACAACTCATGGTGAAGTGAAGCAATCCTCTTCTAACACACAAGGTTTATCAGCTCAGAGTTAGTTTGAAGCTTTTTATGCCGTTTTAACTCCTAGCAGGACTGATGACAGAAATACTTCATTACTAAAAAAGCATCAAAGTTGATGGGGATCAGTGGAGTCTCTGAGGCAGGTTCTGGACCATTTCATTTAAACAGCACCACACATGCATTAAACACAACGTCCTGTACCATGTCAGCCTCCGTGGAGACCCTCAGAGAGATGCAGTTGATTCCACTGTTGGTGAGGACAGCCAGGTGTGGGCTCAGAGCACTGCAGGTGGCCACAGCCATCTCTTTCTGAAACACACTGCTGGATGACAGCACCGAAGCCAGGCTGCAGTCAGGACTCTTCGGTTCGTAGAAGACCTGGAGAGACAACCAGCCTGAGTTACAGCCAACACCTCCAGGGTGGCATAAACGGAGTTACTTTGAAAGCTGCCGTGCTTTACTTTGTAGTAGGTAAGTGTGAATAAGAGTTACTTTGAAAGCTGCCGTGCTGCTGAATCATTCTACCTTTTACTTTGTAGTAGGTAAGTGTGAATAAACCAAAAGAGAAAAGTAAAAGGTTTACCTCTGTGCACGCGATGGTTCGTCCATCCGACTCAAAGTCTGCGTCCTGCTTTATCCTCACACTGTGGACTCCATCCAGGGGTCTCCCATCAACCCCACTGGTTTTGCTGTTGGCCATAAGTACAGTTCTAAAGGTTTACACTTAAGGAGGTGAGTCCCTGTATGTAGTAGTTTATTCTAACATACTGACTAAGTGTCGTCTACTCAGCTGTGGTTGTTTGTTCAACTGAGCATGTCTCAATAGTTATTAATAAAAAGTCATTAATAAGCAAATATTTTATTTTGCTTTTTTCTTCTCTAACAATTACTAATGTAGCTCCCTGACATCAAGCATGTATTACAATGCTGACAGTTTTCCTACAATTAGTGTTAAAAAAAAAATCAATCAATCATCGTGTCTGTAGTAACACAGCACATCACAACACATCGAATAGTTGCCCCGAATCATGATACGTATCGCACTGCCAATGCACACAATACTAACAATCATCAACAACATGACTACACACATATATTCACAACACATATATTTTCACATAGGGGAAAAACAATGTCTATAATTCCTGTCTTTCAAGCTCAAATGTTTACATCTCCCTGGAGGTTTATTCTAATCCAAAACATTCCAGGACACGTTTGTTAAGGACAACAATTTTTTGGCCAATGTTAATTTTAAAAAAGCTGCGTCTGACATTATTAGAAGAGTGAGTGAGTGTACGCCGTTACCCTGTGTTGACAGGCGAACTACAGTCAACCCAGCGGACAGTGACATTTTCTCTGATCTCCCCTCCATCGTTCCTGCCACAGGCAATATGAAAGTCGGTCTGCTCCCTCAGAGCGGAGCGCAGAGACTCCATGGTCTCCGGGGGGATTTGAATCATCATCCCATCTAAAGCACACAGAGAGATTCTACTGATTATTAAATGCTGGGTGAGACAGTGCTGTGGCTGTGATAGGCTGAACCAGCATCAGCATCAACAGTGTCACACACCTTCAACAATGCTGGACTTCGCGATGAAGCCTGATGAAGCCTTCAGCGCACCATTGAACACCACGAAACTCGCCCCAGTCACTGCAACATAACAAGACGTCTGCTGAGGTAACAGTCCACTCTACGTCATGTACAATGTCTTCAAACATATTAAAGTTGTTCTGTTTCCCTGCATTTGTATAAAGGTGCCAAATAAGATGGATTAAATGTGACGTAATTCAAATGCAATTTTTTTGCAAGATCTGGCAAATGACTTTTTTTAGTGACATTTATTTTAGTTACATAGTAAGAATCCATATCATATCAGTTTGACTTTATTTAGAGAGGAGGAACGCGTCTTTTGGCTTAATGTTTAAACTCAAATTTGTTGTGTTGAAACAGCAAAGCATTTCAAAGAAACTTGTATTTACTTATGTCTAAAGGCCGGTGGTCAATCCACTCAGACTTTAAACAACAAACTGACCCTTCAGCCTTGGGGAGCATTAAACTGTGTCAAACCCCTTTGCAGACCCAGGATGAACTTTGGAAAATAGAACAATGAAATTAAACATTAAACAGTTTCCAATCTTAGACATATGTGTGCATTTGTAGGATTTTTTTACTTAGGAAAAGCCCTTTATAACTATATATAAATATATTAATAACTTTCTCTTTTATAGAAATAACTGTTTTAATCGGCTCAGTTGCATTAGTGTCTTGTCACTGATGTGTTAACATAAGGCATTTCAATTTTCACCAACACTTATTACAGCATTTTCCAAACTATACTAAAAAGGGACAAACTTTACTCTAAAGGGACTTTTGTATCAAAAATCCAGGATAAGATCCAGGTCTTTTTTCAAGTCCTGCAAGCGTGAAATGTCATGTTCAACTAAACAGGCACGCTGAATAAGAAAACAATTGCCAGCATATGATACATTTTTTTGATAGATGCAATTATAAAATATGACTCACCTGTGCGGGTTTTTCCTGGCATGCTGTTTGCCTGGGTTTGGTAGTTGCCGTCCTCATTCTGGACACACACCAGGTGAGAGTCGGCATCTAAGCTAAAAGTGGCTCCTATACTGATGACATGCTCGTTGGATGTATTGATCACCTTCTGCATCTGAAAGTCAGCATTTAGAATTCAAATGTCAGTTTTAACGCTACATCTTTGTACAGGAGTTTAGGCCTGTGCAGATGTATTTGATGTTGGACATTCTGAAAATACGTAGGAGAGCCTAAAATCTTTAGATAATTTCAATTTGTAAAACACTCCTTTAAAAAGGACACCTTTGGCAAAATTAGAGTTTATTTACATAATACAACTTTAGGAGCAGTTAGTTTGTTACTGCGAGAACTTTGTTAAAGAACTAAAACAGTTTATGCAGTTGGTTAGTTCTGCTAATTTGAAACAGGAGGCCATATTGTTGTTGCTGTTGTTCTCTGTCTGTTCCATGTTGTCCCCATGTGTGCGCTGGTGCTAAAACGTTTATCCCCATGATAAAACTTGATAATTACAATTGTGTCTTTAAGACCGTCGTACCTCGTTGAAGCTTCTTTTAGGAATGTTGATGTAACTGTGGCCCATCTCCATGTGGATCTGCAGGCCCTCCACCACCGACAGACTGTACTGGTAGTTCCTCAAGTCCTGGAGACAGAGCATGGAAAAGTTAACAACACTGAAATGTGCCGTCCATGTGTCCGTGTGTGCGTTTTGGTACTTACAGCCAGTAAATTCATAATTGTGTGTCCTGTCTCTCGATACACTGATTCTCGAAATCGAACACTGATCAGTGGAGTTGGATACACTGGGTGAAAAAGGTATCAAGTTGCAGTGGATTATGAGTGAATTTTTAAAAAACAACATGAATTAATAACATTGTAATAACCCTTATTAGCTCCAAAATAAGTGAGAAGTATGATAAGACTTTTTTGGTATAAATGGAAAATAACATTATTAAATATGTCTATAACTAGTCAGCAGATCATGTAATATGGTATATTGTCTATAAGTCAGCAGATCATGTAATATGGTATATAATAATTATTAAAAATCAATTAAGTTGTTTACTTGTCAGACTAAAATAGTATTTCTTGGTATAAACACATAAATGAGAATAAACACGCAGTTAAGTTAATTTAAATAAAACAAAAGAAACATTCAATTGTTTTAAGATCACAAAGGTCGGGCATATCAATGATGGAACTCCTCATTCAAAGTTAGTTGAAATTAGAATAGGAGTAAACTCTTTAAACATTTAGATTTGTATGTAAAAGCAAAGAAAATCGACTAAGTTAATACACACCACTGTATTTAGCACCAAGCCGCAAGAGCAGCCTGAGAGGAAAGACTTTGGCCCAGGGCACCTCCAGTTTCTGAATGAGCAGACCAAACAAAAAAGGCCGAGGGGGCAGGGTGAGGCCATCTAGTGGCTGAAAGGTGTGAGAGAAGAAGAGCATCCCAGCATGATCCTTGCTGCCCAGGAAGCTGCTCGTGAAAGTCACATTATTCATCTCCTCCACAAATTTGCCTGCAACAGAAAGTAAACAGCACTGTAGTCCTAATGTTTCCATGTTACGAGCGCTGTCATTAAAAGTGCTGCCTATTTACCTTTTTGGGCATCTTGGTAAATTGTGAGATAGAGTGTAAAAAGGTCTTTGGGCAGAGATTTCTCCTCTGGCAAACACTCCAACAAAAACACCAGCTCTCTCTGTCCGAGGGCTTGCAGACCATTTGAACCAAAACACCAGCACTGACGACCCAAGTCTGACAGATGGAAGAAATGGAATAAAATGAGAACAATAATTGTTTAACTGTACAGGATTCTCATTTCAGACAAATCACAAAAATCCTTATTTGTGAATGGCTCATATATCTGACTCACATGTTACCAATTTTACATTAACCAGCAGGTTGGCATTGAGAACAAATGCCAGGGGCCGTGGTCCTCCTTCCTCTAACAGGTGCAGAATCTGGCACAGGGCAGGATTGTCCTCTATCAAGACATCTACAGGGAAAACAAAAGACCAGAAGGTACATGGGAGATTAAGGTAACAATTATTTTTTTCAATTATTTGAAGAAGAATTGGACAATTAAAAATAATCAGTGCATAATGTGTATTTTTTAGTAGAAACGTTTTATCACAAATAAAGTGTAGACATTGCCCTCTTGTGGCCATAGATGGTATGGGGTATATTTTGATCATAAATCTTTGGACAAAGTAAAAAAAAAAAGACTTATTTTCAGTGACTAATATTAGCACTTTTCTTTACATCAACAAATCACACACACACAAACCTCCTTCATTGTCCTCTCCTGTGGTAAAGAGCAGAGGTGGGAGCTCATCGTTGTCTGGTAACAGACTGGGCAACCTCTTCACCAAAGAACCCATCCCTGAAAGTAGGCCATAATCCCAGGGACCAGACACACGAGGCCGAACGACCTCTACTGTTCCAGATGTTTCAGTGAAGGAGGAAGATGAAGATGAGCCACTGACCCCCTCCTCTGACCCTGCTGGGCTGGACTGAAAGGAGATTAAGGTTAATGTCAGTAACGTCACATTTAACTGAAATGGATTCATTCACTTTTCTAATAAGTGATGTATGTAAAAACCCTAGTGTTAAAATGCCCTTCAATTAATTTCCCAAATTAATTATCTCTGATAAAGCAGTACTTCTGAACATACACGCATGCACTTGTGTGCACACATACATATATAAATACATACATTTATATTTGACTTAATTTTTCTGAGTCATCACATCTGTTCAGTTGTGGCATTTGGATAAATAACACTACAGCAGACATATGACTCTGTGATCACAATGAAATGTGATGCAAAGAATCATTTTTCATTTACGTTTGACATGAAACTTGAACAGGCAGCAACTATAAATCAAGCACCTAACCTCTAGGAAATTTACATCATAAACAAAATCGTTTTTTTATGTGTGACCATGTCTCCTGTTCTTATTCCTTCTATTATTTATATCACACAGCTACTTATCATGTTATACCAAATTCTATTGGAGCAACAGCCAAAAAGATTTTATAAAATTCAGCAAATCATCACTTGAACGGTGAGATTCAGGCTTAAACTGGGTGGAGTGAGAATCTACTGTTAGCCTGTAGTTCAGCTGTGGGGCTGATACACAGTCCTTACTGTAGTTTGGTCTGACATGCCACCACTGAACTCCTGGGAACTCCTGCGGCTGGTCACCGACAGCTTGGTCGTGTCTGCCACCTCTCCATTTGGTAAGATGCCATCGGCAAACCAGACCCGCTTCTGCTCACGAGGGCAACCTGAGAAAACACAAGAGAGAGAAAAGATACATGTTGTTGTTGTTGTTGTTTTCCAGCCGTAGGGATTCTGTCTACAGTGAAACAACAATAAGTTCAGTGTCAGGTAAAATATAAAGTGACCATACTGTCATTGTTTGGGTGTTTGAGGACAGACACAGGAACCATGACGGTTGGAGGAGGTGAGTTTAAAGTGCCGGCAGCACGTGCCTGCTGCAGAGGGGGGATGGTGCTGCAGTACTCTGATGGAATGTTGGGGTTTGGACTAGGACCTGTGGGACTCATCATCCGCTCCAATGCCTGGGCTATAAAAAGTTAGAAGAGAATATTAATCATGTTGTCTGATACGCTCCTAAACAACTTCTCTCTCTCTCGAAAAACATGCATACACGCACACACAAACAGTAGCAGCATTTCAAGATACGATATATATGAAACCAAAAGTGACCTGAATCAACGAACGCACCAAAATATCAGTATCTCACCCAGGTATCAAATTGGCATGAATGTCACCTTTCCCACAATTTAGATGCAGATGAAAATTATTGAAGCGGTCACAGTTATTTATATACACACACACAAACGGACACATGGATTCACTCAATATTGTGATTTACTGCAATGTTTTCTGGCTGTAAAGATTTTCAGGTGATTCGATTTGAAGATCTATAACAATAGGCAGTACTTGTGGGTCACCCTCTGGTTCATGTTCCCTGAAAAGTACAGACAATTTGTGTTTTCTGGCCTTAGCACCCATTTGAACTACACATGTTGTGTTCCACTAGAAACAGAAATCTTAAAGTCCAACAACATGAGTCCAGATCTACACAGTGAGCATGTTGTCATGCCTGTCTTAGAGAGTCGTGAAGAAAACTTTTGCTGTTCGACCAAACTGCATACCATGTTAATGGAAAGACACGGTGCTGCTAAACATTTGATAGAAAGGCACCAGGAAGCACAAGTGTGAATGGAGCAAACAACTGTGTAGCACTCTCAGTCTGCAGAGTCCAGGGAGAGACCAAGTCCAAATCTAATCTGTGATGTTGACTTTCTTGGATTATCCAGAACAGCAAACATTTACACCTTTGTGGATTTGACCCTATTACACTAGGAAAATAATACACAATTTCAAGATTTCCCCTTCTCTGTAAAGAAGCATAAACAGTTATTGAAAAAATATTTAAGGGTTGATGGAAGATACTGATGATATCAATCAGTATCTTACAGCTTTCTATTTAAAGCAAATGTCAACAACAATGCACTGGTCTACATTATATTGATTATGCCAAGATCTCCATGGACCTGGAGTGTGTACTGATAAGATACTGTGTGATTTACTGAAGTAAAAACCATCAAATTACACAAACCACTGATATACAGCAAGTATTTGCGGGTTTGTTTACATTGAACACATGCCTGGTCTGCACAGGGATGACGAGGCACAGAAGCCTTTTAGGTCGAGAGACAAACTGCTCCAAGTGAAACTATTTTTAAAGTAGTGACGTCAGTGTACACACAGCATTAACAGGCACAAAGAACATGATGAAATTAGGTCAAATTGGTCATTAGCATGTACTGTATGTAGGTAAACAAATATGCAGCAGCAGGACATATTGCAGCAACAACACTTCAGGGAACCAGAAAGTTTTGTCTTACCTCATTCTTATCCTCCCCTCCAAAAAACCTCAACCAATTCAAATCAAATCGTTGATTGTCTATTCCTCCATCTGTCTTCCCTCACTTGCATCCTGGCTCCTCCTGGAGCTGCAACACTCTAGATCTGTATTAGCCTGTTAGCTGTGGGCTGCAATGTGCGTGGCAAGCTTCACGTGCAGCTCAGCCCATAGAGAGGAAAGAGAAGAGAGGGTAGGAAGAAAGGAAAGGAGGAGACAGGAGGACAGCGTCGCACGGCTACACCGTCTGCCAGCCACTAAAGTAGATCCACCCTGCTTCTCTTAATTTAGACCTGGTGTTAGCATCACATGTCTGCTGCGTTAAGTAGGTCCTGACACATAAACATAAAATCAAGGACAAATGCCAGCATCCTGCTATAACTCTCCTCCCCTCTCTTCTGCCGTCTCACTCCATCTGCCCCCTCCCATCTGTCAGTTCACATTGGTGCTGCAGTGTTTAACTGTGAAAGGTGCTTCTGAATTTACTGCTGTTTACAACGGAGACAGGAACAAATCCTGAGAAATACACCTGGAGGAATTTGAATATTTTAAACAAACCGACTGTGCTGGTTTTAAATCAGTGACCAGTGTTAGGGGACACGGTATAAATATCAGTGCTGTGCCAGCTAACCTGTTTCTATCATGTGTTTGCTTGAATAACAACTCTGACTATTATTTAATCTGTTGCTCATAGGCTCTAAAAATAAACAAGAACCTCTGGACACAGGGGGGTAGTAATGTTAACTGGCCTGGCTTTATAAAAAAAAAAGACATTAGTAGTAATTAATGTATTAACGAGAAAATGAATTTGACTAAAAAAACGGTGTTAAAACGATCAGCCCTAGTTAGTAAATTATCAATCTATCTGTGTCTCTTCATGTATAAAGTAGTATAAGGACAGCTACAACTTGTAGACAGGACATTTATGTGTCTGTTTGATTGTAGCTGTGTTTGTGGAATACTTACCTAACACAACAATGAACAATGAACGAGATTCTTTACAGTGATAAACACCAGTTTGTAACGGAACACAAACCAGAAAACAACACAGAACACCAGGAAGAACGACATAGCTATGAATTTCCTACAATCTAAGAAACCCTATAATGAAACAAATACAATTATAAAGAATCACATTTATTGTTAGTGTACATACATTATATACAGACACATATATACACAATGAAGTGTCTCCTCTGTCTTTAACCCAGTGTCCAATGTATGTTAGTCAAACTTTAACACATACATTGGTATAAATATGGATATCTTATCAAGGCTAACAGAAAAAGCTATGCTACAGGTGAGGCCCCTCTCAGACCCAACTGGACTCTTACCTTTGTGTATGGTATCAAAGCACAGCACACACACACGAGCTTCTTTCTCCAGGTACTTCAGCTTACACTTCCTGCTACAGCAGACGGCGCAGAAAACCTGCCAAAAGTGTAGAAAAAAAAAAACAAGAATTAAAAAAAAGAGACTAACAATAAAAAAGACCAGGTAAAACACTACATTATTTCAGGCTTGTCTTTGTCTTAGCTCCAACTTTTGGACGCACAGCTCAGCAAGGTCGTAACAGAAGCTGAAAAATAGAAATGCTGACTCGGCCGCTTTGTATCTGTGAATTCAGAAAGTTAAATTTGCCAGTGTGTTCTTTTGCTTTGCTTAAAATACCTCTAAGCTGTAGTCCCAAATTTCACTGGGCATATTGTAATTCAAACCAAAAATGTGGTTATGTGAGAGAACGGTGTTAAAAACTATGACACTGCTTTATACATGTTCATATCTAAACGAGTTGATTCTTCCAACTGTAATGTGTAAGGTTAATTTATGTATTTATTTTTATTTATTAAACTGACTTTGGGCTGCACTTTGGTAATGTGCCTAGTATTCAAACCAGCAGCCTTCTCATTACAAACCTAAACCTTTAACCTCTAGGATTGATGTCCTCAGCTGATCTAGTAGCAGAACCCACCCTCCCCCAGGTAATGATAAGCTACGACTAGAGCTGAATTTTTTTTCTGTTACATAATTCAGGGTTTCCCTTGGATCATTACAGTAAATTAGAATCCTTTTTTCCCCCAGAGGCAAACCCTTTAACAGAACCCCCCAACAGAAGAAAATCTATATTACATACAGTCTGTGTACCTGCATTTCACCATGTTCAATTAGCATAATGCAGATAGAGTTTGTGGGTTTTCTTCTGTGACGTAGTTCATTAACATCAGCGTTCTAACCCCATAATTACTGAATAACCTTCAGAGTTTCCACTTGCATTAAGCAGTGGTTTCAGAGTGAGGACAGACAATAATACTGTCTGTTAGTACTACTGTACTCCATCCATCCATCCATCCATTTTCATCCGCTTATCCGTTACCGGGTCGCGGGGGCAGCAGTCGCCACCCAGATCACATTGCACCGTACCAACCCCCCAAACCTTCCTGCGGGTGGTGAGTCCACTGGAATACTACTGTACTCTGGGTAATAAACATCCAAAAGTGCCTTAACCCACTGGGTGGCGCTGGATTCATCAATATACAACGCTGAGGTTGGTACAGCCCATCATTTTCAGAAAGTGTGCTGTCTGCCACGGTCAGCATTTTTCTCACCAATAAAAGGTCTGTGGCAAACATAATGAATGACCTGTACAGGATCCTGTTTTTAAGGGTATTACTGCGAGTCATGATGTCGTGTTTACAGTATATAAAGTGCATGTCTTAACAGCAGAGAGTCATTATTTCCAAAATTACTTCAACAGAGGTAAGATATCAGATGTGATTTCTACAGTGGGTACTGTCATTACTTTATTTTCAAAATATCATCTGTATACGTTACTTGTCCTACACTAAGTTATGGGAGAATACACTGTTGAAGTAACCCGCCCAGTACTTGTCGTCATAGTACACACCTGGAGGAAACATAACAGTTTAATGTAGCCTGTGTGTCTGGCATACATATAGATATTTTAGTGCAAACACTGGACTTACTGCTGGTGAGGATTTTTTACTACCCTTGTATGTGCTGCGGTGAAAGTTTATCTGACAAATACATATATTTTTGATCATAATGCAAAAATCATGAATTACAAATGACCTCATGTTGATGTTTGACAGCCATATTTGTCTAAAGCAGAGAAAGATTTTGGATTTATAAAGTTCTGTAAAGACAGACCAAGTTTTAATGTTACCAGCTCAGGGACTTACCTTTCCACAGGCTCGGCAGTGATGCCTCCTCTTAGTAAACGTGAACCTCTGGTAGCATTTCATGCAATTGGGGGCCTGGGCATCAGGCACCCATTCTGGCTGCCTGCACCCCAGCTCCTCCATCTCCTCTTTCTTCCAATTCACTGACCTAGCGCCCTCACTGGGTGGCTCTCCGTGGTACGGTGGGGGCTCTGAGAGTTCATCATATCCTACGCCGTAATCCTGTTGCTCCTGAGTGACATAAATAAGGTTTGCATCTCTAATTTTGGAATCCTCTTCTGTGAGACTAACACTCATGGGTGGACTTTCTTCATCCTCTGCTGCATTTGGCCATTTTGAAAGCGTTTGCTCTCTGTCTTCTTCTTCCCCTGCTGGTGGAGATCTTGCAGTTTGGCAGTGTAGCTGTTTTGGTCTTGCACCTCCAAAGGAGGGCTGCTGATCAGGATTATTAGTTTGCTGGGATGGAAAAGTGTGGCTGGTCAAAGAATGTCTTGCACCAAAGTTCTCTGGTTCTTGAAAAGTACTGCAATACTCTTGTGGTTGTGATGGAGCACCAGGGTCAACACATGCTTCCGAAGACACAAACATTCTTCTGTCACTTTCTGGAAAAGCCAGACCTTCAAGCTCTTCCTGTTGATCCCCACCACAGTTTCTTTGTTCCTCATCCCAGACCACGCCCTCTGGATTTCTATTTGGTTCAATCACATTTTCTGGACGAGAACACGCTCCAGGATTGCTGCAAAAAGAGACATTTCTGGCCTGCTCAGCTTCAGTGTGAGCTTGCAGGAACGCATCCAACTCCTCATCTGTCACTAAAAGCTCAGCCTGGTCGCTCTCAGGTAAGTACTCGAATCCAAACTCAGATGGCTCTGTTTCTGAGTGATCAGAAGAATTAGGGTCTGGAGATAGGGCAACAACAGCAGCAGTGGCTTCAACAGAGACATGTTGCCCCTCTGGTGACAGTCTGCCATCTGTGCTCTGCTGACACACAGGCCCTGCTGGGTAAACAGGCTGCTCAGAGCAGGACCTGCCCTGTCGAGCCCCCAGTGCTGAAAAGGAGTCTGCCTCGGTGCTTTCAGACACATTCTCCTCATCACTCTGCTCTGAAGCTTGCCTTGGCTCTTCTTCTCCAGTCGTTGACTGCCCCAGAGCTCCACATATGGACGCAGCTAGTGGTAGACACGATAAACTGGCTGGTTTGTCAGAGGTAGCAGACTCTGGCTGTACAGAAGACACTATCTCTGCCTTATCTGGAGTGTCTTCTTGTCTTGTGTCTTCTTTACCCCCCCATGCACATGTGCTGCCCTCTTCTTCTATAGACCCTTCCTCTGGTCTGTCTGATGAAGCCTCCTTTTCACAGTCCTTGTTCTCTACTTCTTCTAAACCACCGGTCATCGGTAGCAGGGAGTCGACAGCTGATTCACCGTCCGTCTCTGCCGCTGCTGGAAGAATTACATCCAGAAGGCTGAGCGAGGCAGAGTAAGCACCACCTTGCTCATCGAAACCCAGACTGAGCAGATCATTTTTCCCTGAAGCAAGTTCCTTTTTAGATAGGTCTTCACAGCCACCACTACAATTAAGACAAGCTTGGTCCTCCATCACCACAGGGCTCTCAAAGTCAACAAGCAGGCCTTCATCCAACTCCTGCTCCTCCTCCATCTGCTTTTCAACCACATCCAATTCACTGAAGGCATCATGACTGTTGGCCCTGACCAGGACGGCAGAGCCTGTGTCATTCACAAGATCACAAACTGGCTTTGGTGCTTGGTCGGGGCAGGGAAGGGCAGAGGTTTTAGCTGGTCTGTGATCTACAGAAGAGAGAAGATCTACTCCAGTAAGAGGCTGACCTTTAGTCTCTCCATCATTGTTGCTGCAGGGGTGACTCAGGGGGGGTTCGGGACAACTGGTGGAAGCACCATAGTGAAGAGAATTGAGGTCAGGAAGGCTTGGTGGGAGGGTGGATTCCTTTGAAGATAAACACTGTTGTGGAGGGGGCTTCAGGAAAACAGGTCTGCAGTCAAGTTCTTCTGTAAACAATAAAAAGAAAAGAGGTTATAAAAGGTATCAACATATATCATGCAGAGCTCACTATTAATCCTATATTCAGTGGCATAAATTTAAGTCTAATTTAACAAAAAAAAATAATGACATGTAAAATCAAAAAAAAAAAAAAGAAAGTAACAGAATTTACACAGCCATATTTGGTTTACCTGTATTCAGCTCAAAGTCATCGAGGAGTTTGTCCAAATCACACACAGCTGCCTTGAAGTAGCTATCCATGCTGTACTGGAACAGTGGCCTTTACAACCCATCCAATCCTAAAAAGACAAAAAGGAAGAAAACCCATGATCACCAGACTTTGTTGTTTACTCTCATGGAACGCAGCAGAATACCTCAAGATTTTAACACAAATGAGTGTTGTTCTTTCTTAAAATGTTGCTATTGTACTAAGTGCAATTTAAAGGTTCCCATGTGTCCAGAAAAACAACATCTATAATCATTTAGTTTTGTTTTTAAATAAGAGTCATGAAGAGTAAAGTCTAACTTGGTTACTGATTCATTCAACAGATCTAATCATTTTGAATACTAACTTTTAGTGCACTGGAAAGTCCTTCTACATAATAGAACAATTTTAATCCCTTCTGACTCAAAAGAATGGCATCTAATTTAGGTTGTCACTGTGGCACTCTGCAGTTAAACATTCAGACAAATCATCCATAGGGAAAAAAGACGTTCAATTGCAGGTATTTAAAGCAATGGATCATATATCAAAATGTTCACATTTGTATCAAAAATGTGTGATAGGTTTATGTGATTCAAAACCAAGCACTCTCAATATATTTAGGACAATCTCAACTTGGTACAAAAAGATAACCAAACTATAACAGCAAGAGCCACACTGCATCATGTGATTACTTCACCTTGACTGTTAACACATTCATTCCTTGGCTAAATGTCAGCATTAGATGACTTAAATAGTACAAAATTAGTCAGCATTAGATGACTTAAATAGTACAGAGAGGGCAAAAAACAGCATAAAAAAGAAGGGTCTGGTGAACATTATTTTTCCTTTCTAATTTAAATCATACACACACCTACTTTATTATCTAACATTGATATTAAAACATGAATAATTTCTCCCCCTTGTGAATCTTGAAGAACACCACCTGAGGCAAATAACGTGGCTTTCCTTCTCCAAATTGCATAACACTTTCTGTCTTGTTTAATACAGCCTGCAGCTATTTTGCTAAGCTAGCTGTAACAGATTAAACAATTGTTGTTTGTTAGAGTAACTATTAACACTAGAATATGTCAGTCTGGTGGTTATTTCTGTGTAAACACGTCCTGTGTTTTGCTGTGACAAACAACAATTGGTATAAGGTAGTTAAGATTTTATACTAATGTGGTTTTATTAGTACTATAAATGTAAACAAAAAATTATTTTTTTTCTAAGTTGAAAAAAAAATTACAAATGCTTTCCATTTGTAATTTTTTTTCAACTTAGAAATTCCCCTTGACCTCAACAAGGAGGAAGTACTGGAGACATTCAGACTGAAATCACATGTTTGTTGTGGTAGATTCATTACAGTCATAAAACCCGACAGGTCACATATCAACTGGGTCAATGTAGGGATGAATAATCTCAAAATCGTTCCTTGTTCCCATCTCACCTACACAAAGGAGTGTCAGCGATATACTGCAAAAAAAATCCAACAGTGTTTACTGTTGACATTTTCTTCAGGGTCAAATCACAATGCGTCTCCGTATCTTAAATGCTGGCGTTAGTATTAACTACTGCAACTACGTCCAAGTCACAGATTACTGTACTCCGTAGTGAACGTACGTGAAAACAGTCAATAAAGACAAACAAAGAAACATTTTATATACGTGAACGCTACACGAAAAACTTCACAACGAAAAACAGAGCTGAACATACGGTTATGTTGTGAAGCAAACTTTGGCCCACAACTTTTTCAAGAAGTGGTACATAAGCTAACTTACCTGCATTATCCATCAGGGAGCTATACGCAGCTGCCGATGATAGCAAACAACAACAGGGACCGTCATTTCGTCCTCGAAAAACACGCTTTTTCGAGATTCTGAGGACACTGTAGACTTCAGTAGTTATTCTGGTTTTCCTGCACGAGGGGCTAGTACCGTTAAAATCCTGTTAGCTGTGACTGTAGGACAATGGCAGCTTGTAGTTTGCAGTGGGTTAACCCGGTCTGTTTAGAAGCCTTTTACCAGCGCTCTTTTATTCCACAGCTCCAAGACAAGGCTTACGTTCGCCCTCTGTTCGAAAATGGGAACAAACGTGTCCGGTGTCTTCCTCGTCTCATCCTCTGAGTGGACACGTAGAGAGCTGACAGTGAAGGGGGAGCTAGCTCAGATGGAATATCTGAGTTGGAGTAGGAAGAATTCTGCACTCAGTCCGCCATCTTGATTAGACTGTCATCCGGAAGAAGTCACCAAAAAAAATAAATATATATATACAGTACACACACACGTACATATAAATATACAGTGTATAATATATATATATATATATATATATATATATATATATATATATATATATATATATATATATATATATACATACATTCTTTAATATTAATATTCAAATCAAATGGTCAATTCTCAAATCTGGGATAATATTTTCAGGAAAACATAACATTACCTATACAATGCTAAAACATATAGGGACTGTAGCATCCATAAGGTCATTTATTGTATAATAAAGTATGTGAGGGAAGTAAATTACCAAATGGTTGGAAGGAAGCCATTATAATTCCTATCAGGAGACCAGGGAAGAATCCATCAACTTCAATGTAATTCATAGTCCATATGGAAAATAATATGGAAATTATTTTATCCTTTTATTTGAA
>NC_024320.1:18045552-18079449 GCF_000523025.1 Cynoglossus semilaevis
GTTAAATAGTAGCTATAAATATAATATAAATACTGTACCGTAATGGGTAATAGTGTAATATATTATAAATAGTATGAGAGTAGAAGTGGTTTTTATCATTTTTATTTATTTATTTATGTACACGAGGGGGTGGTTGACTCTGGGTAACACTCCAGCACAGGAGGTGGTGGCAATGGACTTGAAAAGCTGGTGCAACCTACCATAAGACAGAAAAGAAGAAGAAATAGGGGGCAGCATTGCGACCACAGCGCGCAGTCCTTTTCAACACCCCAAATCAATAGAAGTAGAGAAGGGAAAGAAACAGGAAGGAGACGAGAACGGAGCCACAATGACTGCGACCAGGAGGTTAAACAAGGTAGAATATATATATATTATATTTGATTAATCCTACCTAGAGGGTTTAAACTATTTACGTTGGTTGCTCATGTACTAGAAAAGGCTTGTCGGATTAGGTAAATCGTGATTTGGTTTATGTTACAGATAAAAACGAAACCGTAGCGACGTCCGACAGACGATGACGGAGATATAAGTAGTTAGTTAGGTGAAGGCTCCGGCGCGGAGTGATTCAGCATAAACCCCGCAGCTGCCACATTCAGCCGCACTTTGTCTCGATATATGAAGAGTGAGACATTGGAACAGTCGACTGATTCTGCTGTCACTGGACGGTTATGTGATGTCGGAAACATGGAGACTTCAGGGCTGGGGCGTGACATTAGAAGGCTTTTACTGCCGTCGTTTCACTTAAATATCTTTATACAAGGACCGTCGTTCTCCTTTGTCATGTAAAAATTCGATCTTTGTTGTTTAGTGTGTACAGTCTGTCTAATAAATACAGTCAGGGATTTATTACGGTTGGTGCTATTATGGTTTCGGCGAAATAATAACGTCACCTAAAACACGTTTAAATAAATATTGAAATAAAACTACCCGAATTTTTACACATATTTTCCTAAGTGTTGGGAATTTAAGGTTGATAAAAATGTTCATAGTTGTGAAGGGTTAAAAAACTTTTACACTTGAATTGGACTAAAGAAAGTTGAAACAATCTGTGGCTACACCGCTATACAGTCTCTACAGTCCTTTCACTTTCACTGTGGCACAAACGCCTGTGGATTTGATGATCTTATGTGTGAATGTTCAGAGTTAACATTGTCAGTGAAGTATTTTGTCACGTCCTCGGGAACTCCTCGAAATACCACCGAGGAAGTAGAAAAACCTGTATTCACGCTCCTTCTAGTCTGATAAGAAACAAATATTAGTACAACATGCTCCTTTGTTTTAAAATGCTGCTTAACAATACCACTTTTTACAAAAATAAATAAATAAAATCACACAGAAGCAACAAATTGACTTTTCAAATCATTTTGATACACCACGACCATTAAATTAAAACCACTTTATCACTGTTAGCCTACTCTACTTTTATCTTCAACATTGCCACAAGTAGCAATATTATTATAATAGGTTATTATTACACATTTATTTATTATAAACCTATTTCGTTTTCATTTTACAAAGTGTAAAAGTGAAAGTATAAATAACTACTTCCTTGTATATAACATCCTCATTCTGTTCAGTTAACCAAACTACAGGTCCAAATGAACGATGGTAATCGTGTTCACGACTGATAAAACTCAAATTCAGCAACATGGTTTTTTTGGGTTTTTTTACTGGTCAGTTATGTAGTAATCAGTTTATTGTTTTGGCTCCAAACCTAACATTCTGTTTCGAATTACTTATTACATGACAGTAGGTACAGTACATTTGGATAAGGGTCATTAAATTAAATAAATTTACAATGAACATTGTTAGCTTTTCCCCTTCCATCTTATTTGGCTGATGTGTCTTCTACTAGACACATACAAACATCTTCTTCCATTGGACGTCAGACACTTTAGTTTATAGCCTTAACGTGCCTTAACAGTTTACCTGTGTGTGCTGTTCTTAGTTGATATAAATGCCATTGATATAAATACTATACACATCAACTTCCATTGTGGTCGTTTTTACAGGAACTCGCCGATATCCGTAATTCTGGGGTGAAATTTTTCCGCATCATTCACGTAGATGAATCAGATATCTTCACCTGGCAAGGGCTCCTTGTTCCTGTAAGTATAAAAATGTTCTTTTCAAGGGCTAATTAGCTTTAGCTCTGGTCTGTAAGACTATGATCTATAAAACTGTAAAACTGTGATGTCCATTTGGACAACAGACAGTGGAAGTTGGAGGGTGAAGAACAACACGTAACAAGAGTTTTGTTTTGTTTGTTTTTTTTTTCAACCCAGGATTCCCCTCCATATGACAAAGGAGCATTTAAAATTGAAATCATTTACCCTGTTGAGTACCCTTTTAAGCCACCCAAGATCACCTTCAAGACGAAAATCTACCATCCCAACGTGGATGAAAAAGGTCAAGTCTGCCTGCCCATCATCAATGTGGATAACTGGAAGCCAGCCACAAAAACATGTCAAGGTGAGGCTCTTTAGAAGAGCTCTTCTTTTTTTTTTAAAGAGTTCACATTCTCCTTCTAAACACGTGTGACAGAGTTTGTGATGACCTCATGTCTCTTCTTCTCTGGGTAATGAGAATTCAGCTCAGTATCTAGAACAGGACAATTCCATCGTTATGTTAGTTGGGCAGGATTTTCAAAACATAAAAGTCAGTAGGGTCAGTGTTTTATGGCTAATTGACGAGAGGTAAATTCAAATTTTCATTAGTAGTTTTATGTTGCTGTACAGTACATTGATTTGATTGACTTTTAGACAGACAAGTGATGTGCTGTAGATGGCATGTTTCTACTCTGCAGAGAGTGTGGCATTCATGTTCTGTTGTGGTGAAAGAATTTTGGATTGCTTGCCAATTGTGAGATTGTCTCCATGTTTGTCAAATGACCACTGACTAGGCCACACTGAGGTTGTGTCTGTGCTATATGTGGCACTGCAGGCCACTGTTAGAATAGGATGTATAAAGAGTCTATATGTATCGATGGCATAAATATTGTAGAATTGGCAACCAAGAGAGAAAGTATGACATAGCATGGGCCTAGCTTAACAGAACATAAAGGTACAAATCTACTGTCAAAGGGAAATTATTATATAGTGACTATTTTCCTCTGTGTCCCACAGTGATCCAGAATCTCATCGCTCTGGTGAACAGTCCTGAACCTGAACATCCCTTAAGGGCAGACCTGGCTGAGGAATACACAAAGGACCCTGGCAAATTTATGAAAAATGCAGAGGAATTTACGAGAAAACACAGTGAAAAGCGACCCGTGGACTAAGGACACCACACTGACACTCAAGGCCCCTGGCCTCCTTTTTGGTTTCTGTTCAAAGTTCACCCTGAATCGCTGCTCTTGTCTTTTAAACTACATTGATGCCCTGATTTTGCATTTTTGCATTGTTATAGAACTGCAACAGTTCTCTGATAGAGAACTTGTGTTTCTGTTTTACTTTGCCAAAAAAAAGGGGAGGAAAAAAAAAAAGCAAAAAAAAAAAAATGTTCTTTTTAGAAAAGACCTAATTAGTCAGAGGTCGTGTCTGTGGACTGTACTGTATAACGAAGGAAATAGTCAAATTGTTTTTCTGCTTACTCCATTGCTCAATGTCTCTTCAGAGTAAACATCAATAAATGCAAATGTTTGAAGATCTTAATGTTTGTTTTACGTCCAAAATCATTAAACAGCCGTCATCAGGTACTCCTGTATGAGTTTCCCCTGAAGTTGCACTGTACTCACCAGAAATCACTTGCTGCAGGTTATTATTATTATTATTATGTATAAAAATATCAACATGTCAGCAGAAGTTCCTAGATAAAAAAACAACAATCATTTCATTACATTTTTTAAAGATACACAGAGATGAAAATAAAATGTCTAATAAATAAGATAGTTCCCTCTCTGTTAGACTGACCGTCTTCAGCCATCAATAGTGTTACTGACATTAGATTCACTATAAATCAGGTTGGTTTTTGGTGACGACTACTGGATCATTTTTGCAGATGAGTTTCTGTGAGGTTAACTATTATGAGGCTAACTATTTGGACCTGTTTAAACAGAAGAATAAAATGTCCTGAAAAGAATATGGACTTGTTTTTTTATTTGTATCTCACCTTTAACAAAACACAACCAGGTCACATTTTGTTGTGTGCAGTGATGTGTCACGATGACAAATAATTCACTTTCACTTTTAATTTTTTTTAACACCTGCTACTGTTGGCTTTTAAGTGGAACTCTGGCCAGAAACAAAACTTAAATAATTTTCAACTCCTAGTGGATGACAGAGGAACCTCCAGTTCCTTTTTATTAGCTTTGAGGAAAAGCTAACACTAGTACCAACAACACATTAACAGTGTATTTCCTATCAATCTCAAGGAACAGTCGGACATTGATGCCTGCAACACAAACATCATGACAACAGTCAGAGTATGATAGGACTTTGTAACAATCTGAGGATCTTGGTCAACTAGCAGGTAACAAGTGTGGACAATGGAACTGTATCAACAGGACGGTATAAAAGGACAACACTGACAGAGAGACAAGTGAAGTCTAAGTCAAGTCTCAAGTGTTCAATGGGATGGACCAGGTAATGTCTCAAGACTGAAGTTTATCACGTGGTCTAGAAAACACTGCACTGAAAGCATGTACTCTACTACGGTCTTCTATTAGTGCAGTGTTTCCTATACATGCAGTTTGTTCATTTCTGTCATTTACTGGATTTTAATGGATGACCCTAACGGATCATGGGGGAAAAAATAAAATAAATAAATAAATGTTTCTAGTGCGCAGGTGAAACCTTCCCTTACTCAAGTTGTCATGGTTATGTTGTATCTGAAAGACAAAAGATATTTAGAAATCAACAATTTCATTGAGGAACAGCTGCGACATCGGACCAGCTCTGTGGGCAGAGGTGGACGAACAGAAAATGCAAAGAGCAGTGTTTATATAAGAGAGATGTTGTTGTAATATACTGGCTTTATTGAAATTCAGGATGACAGTATGAACCTGAGGTAGAGGTTTTAGCTAACAGCAGATTAGCGCTAAGGCTAAGGCTACACACAAGATCTGTAGTCTCTGTAGGAGGCGAAAGAAAATGACAAATATCTTTCTAAGCTACTTCACAGCCCAGCTTTTTATTTCCTAAACTGAGCGATGGGAGCTGGAACTTTGATGTCCTGGTTCTTCTCCAGCCTCTTCTCACATTCAACCAGGTAGTTGACACCGTCAACCACCAGCTGGACCAGCTCCACCTTCCAAAAACAACAACAAGCAAACGAGTCATTACAGATTCCTGCCTTTTTATGTTAAGGATCAAAGCAGGTGGAGAAGGGTCAAAGGTCACATGTTCATCACCTCGTACAAGACAAGGTATCGGATCGGATGGGCTACAGTTGATCATTTTGATATTCATTCCTGAAAGTTTGACCAATATCAGACTGATACCGATCCTGAGTATCTGATCGAGTCCTCCACACCACTTCCTGTCATTTTGTTTTAACCTGATCCTGTGTGTTTGTGACAGTGGGAAATTCAGAAAGGATTTTCTCAGAAGCTCACACTCACCTCAGATTTGCCCAGACGATCATTGTTGGAAATGTCAAAGGTATCTCCGGTGGCAGCCGTGTCCACACCTCCTGTGCCGCGTTTCTGCAGACGCAGGTTGTCCAGGATTTTGGAGAAGCGTGGATCCTGCAAAAGTCTTCGATCATTAATTCAGTCATTTTCATGAGCAGCAGTGGAACATGAGCTCCATGAGAGGAAGAGAAAGGTTGACACAAAGTAAAGTCTGGTTAAATTCGTGGTTTTTTTTTTGCTCATTGGGAACAAAGTATCAAGTGTGTACAAACTATGTTCACTATGAAGAACTGTGCGTATGTGTAATACAGTACCTTGCTGAGTTTTGGCAGGCGTACGTGCACCCCCGCCCTGAGGCCAGTGCCCAGGTTGGAGGGACATGTCAGTATGTAGCCCAGACGTTCGTTCCACATGAATTCCCAGCCTCTCTCCTGGATTAGATGTTCAACCTGGAGGAAGAAAAAACAAAACAAAAGAAAATAAAACTGCATCATCCAAAGTAGTCTTAGTTAATATATTTTCATTTTCTTTCATATTCAAATCTTTCTCGTGTACCATTCAGCTGAAAATTGTACCTCCGCTCATGAAGTTTGAATTCTCCATTCGTTTATTAGGGCTACTTCTAGGTGACTCTGACTCTGACTCTGACTCATATGTTTTTCATCTCTCTGTGCTCCACTCTACTGTACCTGCTTGAGGCCTCTGCAGAACCTCTCAAACACCCTCTTCATGTTTCCTCCCTTCTCCATGGAGATGACTCTGGTGTGGTCCTCCTCATTCACCCAGATCAGGAAGGTCTTCTCATTGTTGTGCCTGTTGAGAGGCGCAGTTAGAGTCGAAGAATAAAGAGCTCTCTGCTCATCACTGAACGTTAGTGACAGACTCTCAGTATCACACTGGGCCATCAGAGCGTGCAGGGTTTATTATTAGCAGTCGGTTGTGAGAGCCATGCATTTAATCCGACGACTAACAGTCTTCAGGTCCATACTGAGGAACAACATCAGACAGGAAGTCAAATAGTCTTTTACAATACCATTTTACCAGAACAAAGGAAAGCTATCCTAGTCATTTAACAATGGATCGTTAAAAAAAAAAAAATCAACTTCTTTGGTTTGAAGTGTTGGCTTTTTCACCATATTTCAGTTTGACTGTGTTACTCTAATACATTCATCATTAAAAAAAATCAACGCCAGAGGAGCTGCGATCCATAGGTTGAACCTAAAGAAGAGGCACAAAGGTCTGTTCTGGACGACAGTTATAATTGGACGGCTGTAACACTGCCACCCACTGTCAAATACGTGGCCTGTACAGACCATGGGATGAAGCCCACTCTATGGGTAACAGCTCCTGTTCATGGTTATTGCTGCAGCCCAGTACAACACCTGCTAAAACATCCACATTAGAAACAGAAAGATTTCCTGTTTCAGCTTTGAGCTCATCTCCAACATGGATGTAAAGGTTATGGTTAATAGTCCCACAGCAGAGGAGCAGGAGAGCTGAACAGCCCCTACCAGATGCCCCTGGCGTCTGGCCAGTCTCTGGCCATGAAGGCACAGGTCAGCAGTGGAGAGACAGGCTTGTCAAACAGGAAGTGGTCCTGAGGGTGGGAGGGTTACAGGAAGTCAGCAATACTGCGGTCACTGATCACTGACGTATTAACAGTAAGTCTTTCTGTATATAGTACTCAAACTTTTTTTTTTACTGCAAACCACCAACAGAAATATTTGTCTCTCCAAATACATCCAGTATGAACATCATTAAAATACAGCAGTACTGTTCTACATACACATACAGCTGGTATGTGTACCATATTTTGAGACCCAGATGAGTCTAGGGAATCTTCTTTTTAATTATCTTGGACTATTTTTTTTTTACAGTCGTCAAGTATTGTAAAAAGACTAAACTGTTACATTAAAATGTAAATGTAATAAGTGACACCGTCTCCACCAAAGAAAATCTTAGAGGGAAAAGAAAGAAGAGAAAAAAGCAGAACCAGTCTTCACAGACCAGGAGGTTCAGGTCAGGACTATTCTAGGTGGAAAAGCTCCGAGCTACAGTTCCTTCTCTAACAGTTGGATGCCAGCCTTACCAGATCCCCCTGGCATCAGGCCAGTCTCGGGCCATGAAAGCTGAGGTGAGTAATGGAGACACGGGCTTGTCAAACAGGAAGTGATCCTTGTGTCGCACAGCATGAAATGTCCAGAGGAGAGAGGTCAGCTGACATGAGCCTACATGACTTCTCTATTTCTCTAGATCTAGGTACCAGGTACTAGTATCTAGTGTTACACTACCTATAGAATTGAATGGAAGAAATATACAATGGTTAAAAAAGTACAATTTTCAATTGATTTTAAATTTAAATTTCTTCTAATATAAAACTGTAAATATTTTTGTACGGTGGTCTCCCCCAGACCAACTTCACTTAGATCAGAGTCAGTGTTTTAATGATGCTCAGGTGTTCATTTCTGGGTGCAATACTCTTGTTTACCTACAGGAGCTACTCTACTCTACTGTGAATCTGGGCTATAAAAATAAAACTGACTTGACTTGTTGGGGTTCGATCAGAAGCCAAAGCAGATACTCCGCTTACACTTTATATACAAATAAAACTTCTGAATCTTCTGTTGTTACGACCAGGATTAGAGTCGTCTTCTCAAACACAACAGTAAACGGTTGGACGTTTCTAAAGACTCACGTCGATCAGCTGCTGCTGCTCCTTCTCCGTCATCTCCCCGAGGCTGTAATAGCGTCCAGCCAGGTCGTCCTTCAGCCCACCCAGGGCCTTCACAACCACGTGCTCCACTTCCCGTCGCTCAGCCCTCGAGCAGGCCGGTGGGAGGCTCAGTCCACGGATGCTGCGGCCGGTGCGGACACGGGATGAAAGGACGTAGTTGTCATCAAAAACGCCGTTGGTTATCTAGAGGAATTCAATTCAGAAAAATGATCAGACGTTAGAACGGTTCTGAGAGAGACTGTGGAGCGAGAACGGAGGTGTTTTCCTGGCCTCACCTTGGAGGCGTCCAGATCAGTGGGGTGTTTCATGGTTCTGGGGTCGTAGCCGTTGTGCCTGTCGATGATCACAGGATCAAACAGGTCGGCGAACACCTGTGGGGAAAAGAACATGAAGTCGAGGAGAGAAGGAGCTGAGGTCAGGAGGCTGATACACACTTTACTTCTCACACATTTTCACTTCTAACTTCCTCTCACCTCGTAGCTCTCCTCGTCACCAGCCACACAGCCCACAGTCTTGATAAAAGGGTGACCCGGGTTGTCCACTCCAGTTTGGATGCACTGGTCCAGGGTCCAGTTGTTGGGGGTGACCTTGTCCCTCAGTCTGCCATAAACAGCTGGGGTCAGAGCTGAGGCCATGCAGTTGTTGTGTTTCCTCAGGTCTGGGTAGTCGGCACTTCAGAGAAACAAATATAAAGTAGACGTTTTGATTTGAGAGCAGAACTGCAGCACTGTACTCAGAATCGTACGTTCTCCTAAAGCTGCGTTCACACAAAAAGCTAAAATATTAAAATGATTGTATGACGCCACCTCCTGGGTAACTTTAGCTCATGTCTCTTCTTTTTTTTTATTCCAGTCCTGATAAAACATAGCAGCAGTGTTGGTGCCAACAATGATGACAAGCTCCTCCCCCATTGTTCACAAACTTCTCTGCTTACTGTGATAAAGTCATTGTTGACTGGATGTCGGGACGTGATGCCGCCTGAAAAATTCAATTTTTTTTAACTTCATTCACCTGGCCTCACACACAGACTACGCTATGTTCGCTTCACCTGAGTCGCATCCAAACCTCCTATCGTGGCTGTTACAGCATTTACACTGACTGTGCAGGTGAAACATCTCTGATGTGATTCCTTACATCTCAGGATCTTAGGGTTCTCTCTTTCTACTAACATTTTCAAACACTCCCTCTGATTATCCCGTCTTACCTTGGAGGATAAAGCTTGTTCTTGGCGTCGGCGACTAGAGAGCTGTTTTCACTCAACAAGTATCCAGATGCGATTGTCCCCACACCTAGGCTGGCCAGCAGCACAGCTGAGTTCCGTCCAGAGATCAAACGTGTGAAGGAGCTTGCCATCTTGTCGTGCACTCTGTCAGTCAAATGATCTGGAAGGAAAAGGAGAAAAAATATATACTTTTTAACCTATTCATCATTCATATACTGTATAATACATTCATCCTAACTTTAACCAGAGACTGAGAATTTAAGGTTCAAGACGTTCTGAAGGTAACGAATCACACCGTCATCGCCCCCTCCCCCACCTCACACTGCAACTAAACAGCTTTTAGTTCAGTACAGTAACAAGAT
Organism: Cynoglossus semilaevis; assembly: GCF_000523025.1. Lineage (NCBI taxonomy): Eukaryota > Metazoa > Chordata > Actinopteri > Pleuronectiformes > Cynoglossidae > Cynoglossus > Cynoglossus semilaevis. Next base: position 18,055,443 of record NC_024320.1, read on the forward strand.
TAAAGCGCAGAGACCAGACGTTCTCAGCCTTTCAGCGCTACCACAGTCCACGACCTGAGAGGTTTACTATAAAACCCGTTCTAGATGATTCCTGCTAACTGCTAACTTAAACTGCTAACTTAAACTGCTAACTTTACAAAAGGACAGCTGAGACAGAACCGATGGGGAAAATTAGATTATAATTTGAGATTAAGAGAAGCACTGGTCATTTTTCCAGCTGGTCGTCCACACACAGAGGCAGGTGAGAGGACAAACAGGAGAATCCGTGGACACACCCTCACTCCTGTTAATCCTCATCATTGGTCCACAGTAGCCAATCAGTTCTCTTGTTGTTGACTCAAGATGAAAAACTCAAACCAATTCTGAGTGTGGCTTTGTTTTTTCATTTACATCCCTCATTCTTTTCCCGTGAACTCTGTGCAGCTTTAGAACTGGACACTGGTTGGGTCAGTGCAGTGGTGATGTTATTTATAGGTGACTGGAGCAGTTGTGCTGCCAGGGTTCAATGCCAAGAACCAAGCTGTCTCTGGCCCCGCTCTCAGTGACATTCAGGAACTGGTCACAAGACCAGACCTTCATGTGGTCAGTTCAGCTGGACACAGCAATGGAAACAGACATGGGGACATATAGAGGACATGGAATGGGACACAAATGTATTTTAAAAAAGCAAGAGCGGAGTAATAGGATCATTAGGAATAAAAATAAATGACGTGTCAGGAATCAGCATCCGTTCTTCTTTCTGGGTGTAAAGACTTAACTGCAAACTGACACTGTGAATCACATGGTCTTATAGTGAGGATTAGACCACAGACGAGGCCTCTCCTCGTCCCTCGACTTAGGATCAGAGGTGTTAGGTACCAGACAGGTCTTAAGACCACCTTAGCCCTCTTTAAAAGACAGGCTAATACAAGTTACCAATGTAAATAACCAATGAGAAAATATGTGACATTATTTTTCAAACATCAGAAAAAAGTCAACACCATCAGTTAAAACCCACATCATAAATAACTGCATAAAGAAATTAAATGAAAAATCATCTTAATTCAATATTTTTCAAATAAAACAACAAATAGATTTTGAAACCGGAGATGTGCTTATAACTACTGAGAGCTAAAGAGGACGTATCTGCACAAGAGACAAGAGACAAGAAGGTACGGTACCTGGAAAAACGTTGCTCTTCCTTCTTGCTGAATGTCCCCCGTAGAAGAGCTTTTCACCGGGTCAAGGGGCTCCACCCACCCATGTGGGATTAAAAACCAAGGGGCCAATCATGGGATCACATGCACACTGGTGTAAACCAATAGAGTGGTGCCGACATGAGCTACTTTGGCTCATGCTGAGCACTGATGAAGACCAAGTGTCTGATGTCAGTCTGCAGTTTGACCTTGATAGTTCCAGATAGTTTTTAGTTGCAGCCACACTGCAGAACCCCACTATCAAACCACATGGTTCATCTCCCCCTGGTGACCCTGTGACCTCTGAACACACCACACCAAAACCACCAAATTCAATCACAATAACACAAAAATAAATCACACTTTTTAAATCTATGTCAAATGTCAAGTAAGAATGATATTTCCAAAAACATGAATATGCTTTATATATATATTTTCTTTATGCAAAGGTATAAATTAGCATTTAGCATGTTGTAGCATGTTGGATTAGGGTTGGAAGATTTCAGTGTCAGGAGGCAGAGAGAACAGGAAAAGCAGCAGTGTCAGTGAGGTCAGAGCGGAGGGGAGAATGACTGACTGCTGAAGGTGGAGAGCTAGCAGACATGATGGAGAGAGGTTGTGAGTTCATTAGAGCAGATGGAAGGGAAGAACACTGGAGGTTCAAGCTGTTACACCAAAAAGACATGCAACCAGGACACTCTTGAAAAACCAGAGTGAAAATAGCATTTTGGACATGAATAGAGTTTCAGATGAATTCATGAGCTTGAAGCTCACAGTTGAACAGTTGACGGTGTGCCTTGAGTTTTCTCAGTGTGTTGTCTGTATAAGTTTGATGCCAGTAACAGGTGAGAGTGAAGTGGTACACAGATTCACGTTCCCAAGCTTGCCGTTCAATTCCCATCTTTTATTTTAAAGAATGAGCATCTGAGCATTAGAGAAATATAAAATATAATGAGAGCAACAAAGTCAGAATATTGACAAATACAGCACGTCAGAAAGAGGTTGTCTTATACAGTAATCAGTGCCAAATATCTCTGAGACCTGGAGTAGTACAAAGAAATACTACTAATAATATCAAACCTAGACACAAGTAAGTAACAGTCTTTTAACTTAATAACAGTAATATGTAGAAAACATAAGAACGTGACCTATTTTATAAGTCAACCAACCAAGCAACACAGGTTTAGAGCAGTGGTTCCCGTGGCACAGGAGTGTGTTAATTTGTCTGCAAACGATTATCTATTTACTTGAAATCATTTGTCTTTGTCATTGTGACAGTTACTCACTAAACAATTATAAATGAAACTGAAGTTTCTTTCTTTAATTCCTGAGAGTATATCAGTACCTTGTTCAACTAAACAGGCCTAAGTCTCACACTGAGTCGATTGTGAGTAAATTGAGTCATTACATACGTTTTTGGCTCAAAAGGTTGGGAAACACAGCTTTAACATATACACACATTTATCAGAAATGACCAGTGCAGAGACATAAAAAGTTCACTAATAAAAAATATTTAGGGACGTATGTAAGTAAATATAAAAAAACAAGACACCGATAATTACAGTGAAAACAAATGTAAATGAAAATTGTAAAAGTGTGAAAGTTGGGGTTTGACATAAAAAATAAAAAGGTTAAATTAAGTTTAAGCCCAGTTTTTTCTTTCAACCCAGATCGGCCTCCAGGCCTTCCATTAAAACCCACACATCACAGCTGACAATGGGTTCAAATAAGCCCACATTTAAATTCACTGCTATCAATATTTTTTTTTTAAATTGTTTTCTCAACTTTGATTTTCCAGAGCTGCGTAAACATGGGTTTACATCTGTTATGGTCATTATTGTTAAACTTCCTGTTAAATTTAAAAATATTAATTATTAATAAATTTTTATTACATACAAAAAGTGGTTAAAGATTTTCTACCAAGAAAGAATTCTCCAACTGAAATGTAACCTCCTGAGGACACAGCTCACTGTGACCTGCCAACGGTTTCTTTGAGAAGACTGCTGGTTATAAAGAGGGCATTATACGGCCCGTGGGCCACAACAGACCATCTCTGACCAGCATATGTGAGACTGTTATTAAATTAAAAGTCATAATAATGTGTAACTACACCACCTATTGCACTGTGATATGTGCAAAGAATACAACTGCAAGGCTTTTATTTTGAAGGCAACTATTATGTCATTTACTGATAGTGTGTGTTCTTGTCCCTCTCCAGGGAAACTGTAACAATATGGGTTGAAGACATTTCAGCTGGACAGGACGAGGTGTATATTTAAACATTCCTCATATTTAGGATTTTGATATACTGTATCAATAATAATAAACATGATGTGTTTGTGGCTTATTTCCCCTAGGAAAATCATGAATTAATTCCCCAGCCCTGAGCTACAGTATAAAAGCTGATGTGAGAGTCGTAACAGCAGCATGTTTTTTATGGTATGTTGGTTTATGCAGTACTTTCAACTGCAGTATTACTGTATGATACAGTTATGGCAGTGGTCTGACACAGTCTTATCTGGTCATTAGAGACTCAACATAAAATCCCTGCTGTAGAGCAACTTGTAGAGACAAAATAGAACAAAGTAAATTCCAACAGAAAATACTATGATACAATCCAAAAACTCTAAATGCACAGTAAAAATGTAAACAGATGAGGGCAGTGTTGTATCACTACGTACTCACAGATAAAAAAGGACATAAAGACATCTATGATGATGGGAGGATGAGTTGGCTTCAACACGGGGACACTCTGGGTTCAGTCTTCAGAGACAGTTCATAGAGGACATCCTCATCCATTACCAGTGTCTTGTCCAGAAGGAACTGAGTCACCTGGAGGTAGGATTAGAATGGAACAGGTGAAACAGGAACGCTTCATTCTACAGAAACAATTCACAGACAACCAGACTGGACTGACCTTGGGTTGGTGTTCTATTCTGTAGGGTCCCTGCTGGAACTGACGGATCTCTCGGATGATGTGTGAAATCTGATCAATGACAGATGTAATTTATGAAGAGGGAAAAGGGAGATTTTGTCAAGTGTCTCTTCAAAGTATTTTTGTTGACACTTCTGAGATATTTGATATGCTGACATTGTCTAAACAAACTTAAAACTTCATTTCTGATTCCGATATCAACAGATACCGATATATGGAGCCGTTTGGGTCAAAGGCAGAAGAAACATTTGACAATAACAATAATTCACTTCCGCTTCAAAACTATTCAGGTGACATCAGTCATTGCATTATGGGGTTTTCATTATCAAAGGAAAAACCACAATATTAATAATTATACTAATATCTGCCAATGATATCGGTTAACTGATATGAATATAAAAAACATGAATATGTTGTAATATAGTTTGAGTCTTGCATCAAACAGTGAGTTCTGCACAGTCATGTTCTTCAGTGTGTTGAATGAATAACAGAGGGGTGAATGGTGGAGATGTTACCATCCTCATCTTGGAAAAGTTGACCAGGCCCTGCTCTGTGAAGTTGGGTGTTCCTTCTTCAATGAAAGCCAGGTCAGTGAGGTACATGCCCAGGTACGGCACACATGGAGGGTTACAGCTACAAACACACATATGGCAAATATTAGGCAGTAAGAACACTGATGAAATGTGTGTACTCAGAACACAGAGCAGTATTTACTTTTTCAGCGTCTCTCGGAGATTCTTGAACCTTCCCTCTGATGACACTGTTTTCTGGAGCCGGTCCATGAGAGACTTTGTCTGCAAAACATACAGGTTTAAATACACGGGAGATGAAGTCCATTTGTAAGTACACAGCCAGATGTTATATATTTCATATTTCTTATTTCATTTTGGATTTAAACCTAGAAATAAACCTGTTTGCAGACTTTGGCCCAGGTCTTCTTCAGCCTGTAGATGGCACTGCGGTTGAGGGCAGAGGTGATCTCCAGCACACCGTTGTAGTTGTTGAGGCAGCGACAGATATCTGCCACCGCCAACCACTTCTCAATGGAGCTGGCTCTGGAGCCTAGGTCTGTTTGTGCCATGATCTGAGATGCCACCAGGTTACTCATCTGTCAGGAGGAAACAGAATTAACTGCCACATTAAAAATACCTTAATTTAATAGTAATGTTTTATGTTTATTTCTCAAGACACGTGTTTTTATGAATGCAGGGAGTCAGCCACTCTACTGTTGGAAAAAAAATAGTTTTTGTGGTTGTTTTTTTACTAACCTGAACTGAACCTGAGTTTATACGTAATCTACACTGTAGAGGTAAAGAGATTATTCTCAGAAATATGAGCGTCTATTTCATCAATGTGTTATGCTTTTGTATTTTTAAGTCTTACTTCAAGAAGGGAAAGTTGAAAATGTATATATAACATGTGTATATGTGATGTGTCAATGCTCACTGATGGTAGAGTCGATCAGGTTTTGTTATGAACCAACGCATTATCTACAGTAAGCTTGTTCAAACTCAATAAAAACATTTGTCACTGTGAAAAAATAGAAAACAAAATTTAAAAGTTGGTCACATGGGTCAGACTTCATTAATAATCTATATGTCATTTTTGAATTATTGTTAATCTATGTTGGGGTTTAGGTAACAGGGAGGAATTCTTAAAAATAACCTTCTTCAACCAAACATTAAAGGTATGAGGCAGGGGAATCGAACCTTACATCATTAAAATGCTGGCTGGTCTTCATGATGTACGGCGTCCTCTCTGCTTTGTCGATCTTCATCCAGCGCTGTCCCAGAAATTCCCTGCAGCAAACACATTCAACAGAACACTGACTGGATCCAGAGCCAACTTTCTAGTAAAGAGTTTTCAGAACTTTAAACATTCAAATGAAGCATGTGGAAAACGCGGAGGACTAGTTGGTTGTTAACTGTGGATTGACCATGTGTCAATGTGATTGTGACTGTGATGGACATGTGACAGGTGACCACTGCCCCTGTCTGACGACTGCTACTGTTCCATGTGGACAGAGACAATGATGTGGTCAAGGTTCTCACTCGTAGGGAATACTCCTGAACACAAGGTGATCCAACAGTGTGATCTGTTCAGCCAGTTCCATCGCTGACAGAGACTCAAAACACTCTGCTCTATGACTCTCTGCCTAAAACACACACAGAAATGCCGTGTACCTTAATGTGAAACAAAAGAGAATATCACTTTGTAGAATGACCCTATCCCACAATCTCTATTTTTGGCAAGCTCAGCAGAAATTCGTACCACAATGAAACGGAGCAGAGGGAAGCCTTTCTGTTCCATCTTCAGGAGACAAAAGATTTTTAAAACTATGTTATTTTGTATATTAGAAAAAAAATGTTATTTATGACGATAAATAAATCTGGTGATACAGACCGTCTGTGAGATATCCTCCATCTTTAGTTGAACATCATCCTGATCTTCTTGAGAAAGGGCACTGAAGACAGAACATCGGTCGGTTTTAAAAATCCGTCATCATCAAATGTAGAAATTATTACCTACACAGACACTTGGCCTTTAGACAATATTTAAAGCTCCTGCAGTGTGTGTAGTACCAGGTATATCCCCTTGTAACTATGAATGGCATGACATGTAATTATTGTATATACTCGTTACAGTTCTCATGGATGAATGGTTACCTTATTATGTTAGTGGTTGCTTTCCTCTCTTGTGGCAGCAGGTCTGGATCTCGTAGCATCTCCTCCAGGAGGCTCATCACCCCAGACTTCAGCTCCCTGTTCATATCAAAGTCCTGATGCACAGAAAACACATCTGTCTCACATAACCATAACCATATATGACCACACATTAAAACTGAGGGCCTCCATTGACACGTACATGTCTTTAACTTTTCAACCACTATTCAAATTCCAATTGTCAAGTTGTCTCGGTGATGACAAATCATGGAAGTTGTGAACTCACTTGCGAGTGTTTGGACACCCAGTGTCGCAGCACGTTGAGAACTCTGTTGGTTGCAGCTCGACGGATGAGGAACTCCTTGTCGCAGGTTTTATCGTAATTATTTAAACCTGGGAAAAAAAATACTGAAGCAGTCAAAGGTAGGATCAGCAACATTATTACCTGATCATACTATCTTAATGTTCATCTTTAAAGTTCGACATTATAATTGTCAGGTAGAGCATTGAGACAAGGCTGCCTCCTGTGGCCAATGTGGGATGAGGGGAAAGACACCCTCTCAACTATATAAATTAGACAAGAAAACATGGATTTAAAATAAGATTAGAAGAAAACAAAAACCTCTGGATGCAGTTCTTATTACATTGTTCTGCATTTGTGTTTATCTTTCTACATCAGCATTACTGTGTGGAGCTAATAATGATTAGTATTCTTAATCATCACGTTGACATTAATGAAAAACAAGGGGGCTTTGGTTGGACAAAAGAAAAGGCTGTAATGTTAGAGACATATGAAGGTCAGCTTCATTCACTGTGGTCGTCTCCCACTTCTCTTTTGTTTAGCTTGATTTGCTAAAACCAAAGACTTGATGGGAAGAGTGATTAAGGGATAACATTTTTAAGAACACGTTTAGCCTTTTGTGGCAGCTTTGTTACCATGGGAGCCACTGTGTCCTGCAGCAGCTGTGGCGATGGCAAATGCAGAGGCAGGAGACATGGTACATCGTGAGTTCTCTCCTGGTGTCACTGTAAATCAATAATGAAAGCATTAAAGCACCATATAAGGATAAAAGAAGTACCAGTGTACTTGCATGTGTCAGTGCTTGACCTCCGGTGTGTCGGTAGCGGGGATGCCTGGGCGTGGACGGTGATCGACAGGGAGACACATCCCCTGGTTCACTGCTGGAAGGTGATTCAGGTATGAACTTGTCCAGAGATACTGTCTCCAAGACAGCTGGAGGCACAGAGAGGCAAAAGACAAGTTAAGATGTGAAGTCTGCATAAATTCACACAGGACGCAGGCGCCCAACAGCAATCAGAGGACTAGAACCAGTGTAAAACTGCTGATGTAAACATTTGTCACCTCCAACTAAGAGTCCGAAGGCTTAAAGTCCATTTCCTTGAGCTAACCTTTTGGTTTACGCACCAGCAAAGGTAGCCAGGAGTCTCTGATCTTTGCTTTCAAGGCAGAGGAGCTAACCGCTGCTACACTATGGAACCACACCATTCTGTTGTAGCAGGAGCACATACTTAATGGTGCCTCCTGTGGCAGCCTGTGTTAAAATTAGAGATAGTACTCACCCCTGCGAATGCTTCGTTTCAGCTTTCCACAAATGGCATCGATGCGAGGCAGTTCCCCGCTGACCTCCCCTGTGGATGGAGTTAACTCTGAGGAGCTGGGGCCGAAGTTGAAGTCCAGAGGGGCCTTCGTGTTGGAGTGGGGTGGAGACGACAACCCAGAGGCCTGTGGGAGGCTGGGGAAGGGTGGAGGAGAAGTTAAAGCAGAGGGTGATCTGGTTGAGTTTGGAGGAGGAGAGGAAAGGCATGGGCTGTGGATGGAAGTAGGAGAGTTGGCCGTAGAAGAACAAGGTGTCGTGGACAGGTCCAAGGCCCCAGCTTTGGCCCCGAGTGACAGCTTTCGGTTGTGGACCGGGGAGGAGGTGCGTGACGGGATGACTAAGGGAGGAGGAGAGGAAAATTTTCGACAGAGCCTCGGAGACTTTGTGTTAAGAGGGTCGGTTCCCCATGCGCCCTGGTTGGTGGCAAAGAAGAGCTCCAGAGACCTGATGGAGAGAGAAAGACAGTAACACCACGGTGTTCCTTCACTCGCAGAAGTTGGTAAAAGCGGACAACCAGTCCTGGGGTGTTTACTTGGACTGGTCCAAAGCAAGCTGCGTGATCTTCAGACTGTAGTCAGGACAGAGGGACATGACGGACAGACGGTCACATGAATGCTGCTCAATCCTGGGATTGTGACGGGAGTACGGTGGGTGACAGATTGAAGGAGGAGGAGGAGGGTGTGGATGAAGAGGAGAAAATAACAGACAAAAACGAGTGATGAAATGTACAGTGAGAAGCTGCGAACACAGGATGGACGATGAGAACGAACGAAACGTCACATTAAATCAATATCTTAATGCTGTTGTTTGAAGAGTGATGATGACTGATTCAATTTTGCACTGATTTTGAGCTTCAGTGACATTCAGTTGACCCTTTGAAAACAAGAAGAGGCTTAAAGCAAAATTTTGAAGTACCTTCACCGATGGTTGTGTAAATAATTCAATTAAAATTTTGACTGCAGTTGATCAAAAATGACTATAAATGCACAGTATACTCTGTTATATTTCCTTTGGTACTCACTCACATCATGGTAAAGAGAAACAGTTCTCCATGACACCGGTGTACTGTATTCATCTGGATATTATCACGAATGAAGCCTAAACAATCTCTTTATTTTAATGATGTAATTAATTCTGTAAGTACTTCAAACAACCACACATCAGTGTCAGGCACTGACTCTTACCTGACAGGTATGGAGGTAAAAGGCTTCTTATAGATGTCAGCCAACTTGTCTATGACCACAGCAGCCGTGGTGAAGATCCTGTATGTGTGGAGAAAGGTGTTGAGGAAATCTATAGAGAGGAAGCGCAGGTCTGTGAGCCGCTCCAGCAGACGCTCCACACTAGCATATCGGATTTGGGGGACTTTGCAGGAGTTGAGAGTTTTGCTGAAGCTAATGTCAACGTCGTCCTTGTGCAGACGAGCATCCGACCTATAGGAGAGGAACAAAAAAAAAAACAAGTTAAACTAAGAATGTTTCTCTCCTTCTCCTGCCTGATATATCTACATGACTGTTTAAGTGTTTAATTTTATTGGTCCAATAATGTTCTGTGATACAGGCTAATCAGTTGATCAATGAATACACTGGGGTTTTTACTGTACACTGATCAGAAGGCCTCCAGACGTCTGAGTCACGTTAGCTTCATTATCGTGAAAGCTAACTATGGTTTAATTTTTTATTGTTTTTTTCATACATTTGGCTTTTCTGTCGACATGTTGTCTTAGTGCAGACAAACATTTAGATGAACTTATTAATTTAAAATGGAGGACTGTTAAAATAGTCCTCCATTTTGTTAAAATGACCGCCACCGTCAAATAGGTGATGGTGGTTGACTTTAACCTAGTGAGACCTACTGTACATCTCTGGTTTTCTTATTTCATCAACATAAAAAAGTCTTAAGAAAGTTATTATTTCTTGGATAAAAAAAGTGAAATAATCTGATATTGTATTAACGTGAAAGTGATTTGTCATTGTGTTCTTACTTGATCATGTGTGGCACAGAAACCTTGGAGTTCTCCTCAAACACACTGCTCATCAGGCCATTACATCTGATATTATCAATGCACTGAGACAGAACAGAGACTCGGTTTTACATCCAGCATAAAACAAACACATTTTTGATATAAATTTATAAATATTTAAGCAGTAGCTACTCTGAAGCTACTTCTTTAAAACACTACTTTGGTACTTCAGAGTACCTGGCTGATGTCACTGGTCCACGCAGCTTTTTCCTGTCGAGAAGGAGCCAACAGAGCAACAGAGAAGGCCTGACTGTCAGGAGGCTCCACCATAACCTTGAACTGCAGGTGGTTGAAGCCCTGACCTGCTGCGTTGTCTGTCGACACAAACACATGATCCACATCACAATTAACAAACCTGGACCCAAAACAGGGAGAAATGTTATGGCAGCCCATAATTCAAAAAAGAAAATACTCACAGTCCTCGTCATTGGCATCTAGTTCTTCAATAAGAGTACACTCTATCAGAGACAGAGTTCCTGCTTGCTGTTGGCAATGGAAACAGATCCATCAGAATAGATCATTTATATATATGTATATTTTTTTTCTTTAAGTATAATATGTAAAATTATATTAAACAGGGAAAACACCAGCTTATCCAAATACTTTGTGAATTAGTACACTCATGTGAATAAGATTATAATGCTATCAAAAACCACCTGTCAATCAAATGTACATGTGAACACCTGGACAGATGAGGCCGACCTTTAACAAGTGAAGCTTTCCTCCAGAAGCTCGAGTGCAAATGAGCAAGTGTTTGGTAAACAGGAAGCACTGTCTCTCTCCTTCCTTCCTCAGTGAGAGAGATCCCAGACGGACTTTACTGAGCACGCCTCGCTCACTGCTGGATGGCAGCTGGATGAGAGAGCCTGGGAGTGGGGGGTGGGGGTGGTGATGAAGGGCAGAGAGTCAGCAGTACATCTAAAACAGAGTTGATTGAAAGCAGAGACAGATGTTGTGGTGGAATCTGCTCACCTTGTCTGACAAAGGTTTGACTGGTGTCCAACAGAATGTCACAGCCTTCAACTATCATCCTCTCTATGGCAAGGTTCTGCCTTATATTCTCTGTGTCGCTCACTTCATCATGCATCATCCTGATGGAAAATCATATGGAACATTGTTATTACAGTGACTTCACCGTCACTATTATCATCGATTCATGCAGATCAGATGATGGACACACATACTTTGACAGCTCCTCCAGTTTGGATTTAGCAAACTCCAGACTCTTGTATTCCACGTGCTCATGAGGTGTGTGTGCCAGCAGCTCATGGAGTGTGATGATGTAGCGGGGGATCTGAAATAGCAACTTTTTTTTTTTACATATGCTCAAAGAGTATACAAGTGTGGCAGGCAAGGAAAACAAAATAAAATGTTGCTTAGTTTTCAGAACTAAGGCAGAATTATATTAAATTTTTTCAACACGTTAACTCACCATTTTTACCATTTACTGTTCAAATAAACATTTTTACATTTGAAATAAATTCTCATAGGTTTCATATTTTTGTTTCTCAACCTACTTACTGCTTTCAACTTTTTTCTAATGTACATAAATGCTCATAACTATATAAAAAAAACCTCTCTCATTGGGGAATACCTGAGACATGGGGTAAGTGAGGAACGTCTCCAACATGCGGCCCTCACAGGCAGCGTTGGACTCGTACTGTTTGAGCAGCTTGTCAAAGTCTCTGTTCTGTTTACAGTTAGCCAGCACCTGTAGACTGTACTGATGGTTACGAACAAACTCCTGGTAAATGTTCAGCATCGGCAGCAGGATGTCGAACAGGTCAGCTGAGAGTGTGACAGACAAGAGGAACAGAAACAAATAACTGGGTGAAACTCACACTCACAACATAGTCGTTTGAACAGGGTAAACGTGATTCTCTTTGAACCAAAGAAAAATATAAAATATCACAGACAGAAAGGAAAATATTTGTTGAATCCGTCTCTCGGTGTGTTTTTTTACAACCACTGAAAGCGTGCAGGCTCTTTGGTGTGTCTAAAGGATACTTGATCAAAGCCATTTTCTACTCATCTCCTTCCTGAATTTGGTGAAAAGCGTTAGATTAATTTGGTTAAAAATTATGCCACTTTGAAATAATTCAGAGGCAGAGGGAAGGAGGGACTCCTTTATCAGGATAGTCAATGAAAATTCTTCATTTGTTCTCATTTACCATAAACCATAAATAACAAAAACAAAATAACCCCAAAAAGCAAGGTAAGATATATAGTGTGACGAAAAATGGAAAAGAACCGGTGGATACATAGAAGGTGAAATGTAGAGCAGAGTGACAGAAACCACTAGGAGTGGAGTCTCAGCCATTTAAACAACATGTACTCACCCAGAACCAGAGTAGGCCAGTTGGCGATACGAGCCTTCAGACCTTGATGGAAGATCTCATGCAGAAACATGATGGTCTCACTAGAAGAAGAGAAGCAGTCTTAGACAATTTGGAGTATAATCTAGATTATCATAGTTCTGTTGTCTACAGTATGAACACATTATAAACATCGACTGTGTACAGCCAGCTGTGCCAGATGTGACAATGTTATTTAAAATTAGCAGCAGAGTGTATTAAACCCTGCTGAGGCTCAGCTTCACCAAGCCTGAAATAATGTGACACCACTGTGCAGCCTACAAACACAACACTTAGACAGTCAAAAAACTTTGACTGTGAAAGGAGATCTTTTCACCTGTTGAGGAAGATGCTGCTGACATCATCATGACTGATGGGCGGTTTCTTGGAGCTGGCAGCCATGCGCAGTGGCCTGAGGAAACAGTTCACCAGGATTGACAGTTGGTGGACATACTCTGTCTCCATCTCCACCATGTTGAAGACAATCTGGTTTCTCTTCCTCATGCTCTCAGCGTGAGGCGAGCAGATGTAGTCCTGAACAATGATCTTCCACTTCCTACGACACAGCCAGCCACGTAGGAAACTCTGCACCTACGCCGCCAAAGCACAACACACGTCAGTATTTTAGCTTCAAGTTGCTGTTAGGACTTCAGACACTTCACATGTGCCTTTATTCAAAGTCAAATAATCACTGCTAATTTGATCATTACACAATTGTAATTCTTCATTTGTGCAATATTAAACTTAATGGTTTTCCTTTACTGTCACAAAAGTATCATCACAAGGGTTTTGAGGAGCAACTTTTTTTTCAGTCCATTTTCAATTCATTTGTTTTCTAAAATAAAAATTAGAATTAAATAACATATTAAAAAGTGTTACATATATTGCTGAAAACTTAATTAAATTACACAGATTACAACGATCAAACCTTGCCTTTTTGATCTTCTTAATGTCTGGGTCTTCTTCTTCCTGGTTCTTCTGGTAAGGCTGCATTCTTTCCCTGGTTTTATTCACCGCTGTAATCTAATAAGACAATATAAACAATGTCTGTGTAAAAAACATCAGAAGATAGGATAAACAGTATATGAATGGATGTACTGGCAGGAGCTGATGCGTACTTCAGCTTTGAGCCGTTCCATCTCAGTCCCCTGGTCCTCCAGTTGTGTGCGCAGCTGAGTGGTTGCGATCTTCTCCGTCTCCAGGATCTGGACGAGGTGGATGTACTTCTGCATCAGGATCTCCCGCTCTACCATAATGTCAGAGTAGCTGCAGGTGGCACGAAGAGGTCGGAGCAGGAGGACAGTAAATATTTAAAAAGTCTTTTTAAAGCTCAGAGCTTCACAGCTCACAGTTTGTGGTTGAGAGAACATGGGATCAGACGAAGGATAGCTTTTCAGATTTCATATTTACAGTGCAATATATTTCCTGCAGAAATGTTGTGGAAAAAGATGACAAGCCCTTAGAGAAAGGAGTAGAGAGAGATGAGATTGGACGGACAGTCAGACCTAGATGATGTAACTTAGTGTGACCTACATCAGTAGTAGTACTTGTGTGACTGAGCAGACACAGTAGTGTATTTACAGATGAAGGCTTCAAGCTTTTATTTTCAGGAATTTGACTTGACATATTTCTGAAATTCTATATATATTTCCTTGCTACTCTGTATGTGATTTATATCAGTAAAAAAAACAACTGTGATTTCATTTAAGTTTGGGAGAAAGAATCATCCTACAAACTCTGACCCACCCGACTTGCTGGATGCACTCCACCCACTCATTACACTCCGACTCTTTTTCTGTTCGCAGCTCCAATGGTTTCTGTCCATCATGGCCGAAGATGACCTGGAAATAGTGCTGTCAAAAAAAAAAAAAAAGATTATCTTGCTACTTTTATATGTATATAATAATAAATGTATATATAATAACTATAAGTTAGTTTGGCATGGTCAAAGTTAAATCAGCGCTGTTCTCATCAACTGAGGAACAAATAAGGACGAGGGCCAATCAGAGCTTTGTTTGTTGGCTAGAAGGCAGATCATCCAGACAGAGATCCAGTCATAACGAACATGTGGCTGGGAGTAGAATAAACAGAAGACAGTACGGAGTCGTGGACAGGAATGTTAACATATTAATTAATTTTACAGACACGAGTCAATTTGTGACATTATGAGACCAAATATATGAACACACTTTTTTTGTCCTGAGTCCTAGGTTTTTCTTGAAAAGTTCAAAAACACAAAGATACTGCCAACATGTTAATGTGGGGAAAAATAATTAATAGGCAAAGCTAATTCAGAACAAACTAACACAGAGACAGAAATAGTTTAATGCTTATTATAATAAAAGGAGTAGTCCGCCACTGACGGGACACTTCCTAGCATGGACAAGAGAGAGGCTTAAGAGCTTGTTTGCTTGCCTTGTGTAGTTGTCTGTGTGTGTTTGTGGTTGTTTGTGTGATGGGGGAAGGGAGCGAGGACTTACATAACCATCACAGTCTGTACAGTACAGCTCCTTGCACTGAGAATGACACTTGACCCAGTCACAAACCTGCATAGAGCTGGAGGAACCATAACAGATGGACTAGAACCACTTTGTCCTTAAGTTATAGTGTCACTGGTGTGGCCTGGTCCTACTGTACCAGCAGATACTTGACTTCATACAATTAAATCACTGAATATTTTAAAGTCAAACTGCTGTGATTTTTACTTTACTTGGATTTTACAAAAAAAACAACAACAATCTAAATTGCGTTTAAAATTGATATTTTAATGCGATGGTACAGTAGAGACAATCTAATGTCTCAACAAACAACTCTCCATCTTGATGTGCCAATAGCTGTTAGCCTGTCGGCTACGTGACATCTGTTTATATACACATGTCTCCCTGGTTACTCATAAGGCTTCATAGTCAGGATTATACCATTTGTACAGTGTGTTTTACTGTGGATAACCTTGCTGACCCTTCCTTATTCATCTCCTAATACTTAATCCTTTGCAAGGCAAGCTGAAACCAATAACAGCAGTCATCAGATGAAGGCAGGGACAGATCCTGGACAGACGACCAGACCAGGGGAACTAACTTATACTGTTTTTGTTGAGGTTTTTTTTTTTTTGGTGGGAGGAAAGGAAGAACGTGACAACTGCATACAGACAGATCAACAGTTACAACTAGAGATCAAACCAGTGACCTTCCTACAGACACAATAATTATTATTTCAGGAAATAAAATACTATTTTGATGAATCCACTATTGAAGCCCAAACACTAAAGACAGGTTTGGGAAAAGCAAGATTTAGAATCATTTTTAAATTGTTACCATTAAAGTTTGGTTAAAAGTATAACATTTGCTTTGATAAGTTTATTTTGAAAAACCTGATTTTTAAAAAAAAAAGGTGACACAAACCAACAGCGATGATATGATAATAAAAACATGTCCACTCTGTTGGAGACACCTGGTAGACCTTTTAACATGGAGCTGAGTCAAACACTAACCCAGCCTGATGAGCCTCAGATGTCCAGCTAATGACGTCCACTCTCTTTCAACAGCAGGTTAGTCCAAGACACAGACGCTTTTGTGACACAGCAGCATTAAAGTCAGACAAAACATCAGAGAGCATCTGTCCCTCTGTTTGAAGACCGACTCTTTGATAGTCAACTCTGTCTTTGTTCTGTCTGATTTTAAATATACTCCTTTATTATTCTGATCAGTATCTTTATCTCAATAATCACACAGGAGAACCGAGTTCTGTTATACCTGTTATTTACATCGAGGGCATTTAATCAAAATAAACAACTAAAGCTGAAGAGTTCAGAAGAAGAATCCCATTGTTTTAATTCAATGATATCAGGATCATTAGGTTCCTTAGGATTAGGATTGAGGGTTAGGGTTAGTATCACCAATAAAGTCAACCTTACACAACCTTAGGAGCTCATTTAACATCATAGATGTTGGATCACTTGTTTGATCGTCTCTGTAAACATTGATCTCCATCATGGCTTGTGACAGGAGGCTGTTAAAATATTAAAAGTCATAAAGTTATATGATCAGTATTTGATTGTTGGCCCAGAAAAAAGGCCAGTGAACTGAGGGTTGATATTATGACATCCTGAAACTTGTTTGATGACTGTCTGTTTAAACAGCCTGCTCTTACAGAACGTCTTCAGTTGTTTACATAAACTACACAGACTGTCTAGTCAAAGCCTTCATCTGCTCCACGTTAGGTCATTAAAATGTCTTGCATTTGATTATTATTCTTTTATTTTTAATGTAAAATTCTACATTACATTATTTAGTTACTGTATTCATTTTTTTAATATTTTCTAAAATACTCAGTGTGTAAATTACTTCATTTTTAATGTTTTAAAACATGCATGTACATTCTTTAAATGGCAATCCGTGAAAAAAATATGTTAAAGAAATATGTGCAGTACAATGAGGACCACTAATACACCAGAAACACTGTAAAACACTGTTCCTGTGGAAGACGTTCTTCTTACGTTCTATTTGAACCCCTGAATGTCACTTAGCGCTACTTGGGGACGTGATGTTTGGAACCAGCAGCCAGCGTGGGATTTCATAGTCAGACTTCAAACAATCTTTTTCTTTGATAAATTCTACTTGCAGGGCTTGCACACACACTCAGTTGCCTTCACTGGCACTTTCAGGTAAACCTCAGTTCTCCACTAGTTATGTTGCTGTAGGCCTAGACTGCTAGAAGAACAACACTACACACTCAGTTGCCTTCACTGGCACTTTTGTTAAATTTTTCAAGAATGAAGTCCAAGTTTACACAATTCGGTAAAAGCAGAAATAAAGCCGTTATATTTTTCTGTTATATGTAGAGGCATTCTCAGCTCGTACACAAGGACATTAAAACATATACCGTTCCAACTGTCACATATTTGTATATTAGGTTGCAAATTAGTGACAAACGTGCGACTGTTGCTGCTGTTGACTGGTTTTAATTTCTCTACTAAAACAGAAAATCACTTCTACTATTTAAAAAAAAAACATTTTTAAAACTAGTAAACCATAAAGTATACGTTTAAGGGGGAAAAAGATGTGGGTTCGGGTTACAAATGTACTGACGTGATGAAAACCGTTAGCAAAGCTAATGTTTTTCAACAATTACGGTCAGTTGGTCCGCTCTGATTTACTTCAGAACATTCGTTTTATCCTATTTCAACTCGAATATGAGTTTATTTTCTTCTTACTGTACTAAAGTATGTTTTTTAATGCAGTACTTTCCCCACGTCAGGGACATTTACACCCAACCACTGAGCCGTGGACTCACCTGCTGTCTCTCCGTGGGCTCCTTGCTGATGGCGGACACCTTTGGCGCCGGTGCCCGCTCGCAGGTGCATCCTTCCAGCAGGTAAATGCCCGAGGGTCTGCTGCTCTGCTCGTTCTCAAAGTAGAAGAGAACGTTCTGGTAGAGAGCAAAGTACTTCTCCGTCCAGCGGCTGTTCTCCGTGGTTTTCTTACTCAGGAAGCCGCGTTTGGTGCCTTCTTTACGCGCAACCACCGACAAATGCAGAGCATGGCCCTCGTTGTAGCGCACGCTCTTCTGCATCGTAGGACCTCACGGACTTCTAACGGTCAGATGAGTCGTAGCATCCTGTCTCCTGGATGATCTGACTGCACTGGGATGGAGCGCACAGAGAGAGAGAGAGAGAGAGAGAGAGGGAGGGAGAGAGAGGAAGAGAGAAAGAGAGAGAGACACTCCAAGAGAGCGCGTTTTTATCGGCGTTTGCAAGGAAAGGTAATCCAGGCTTATCACGGCATAAAAAGTTGTGGTCTCGGTGCAGACCCACAGCACGTGTTTCCCATTAGGGCGGTTTTCTGGAGAAAAAGGCTTAACTTTAAAATTACAGTTCGACAGGTGCACGTGGTGCCGACAGTCCTGGTAAAGTAAAAACAGTGACGGTGAAAAGATCGTTTTGCCTTCAGCACAAAAATAGATGCAGGGAACAGATTGTGGAGACTGAATTGCGGAGATCAGTGATAATCGGCTTTAGCATCAACTTAAAGAGACAGGTCCAGCAGCAGCAGCAGACCTGCTGAGTCTAACACGGGGTGAACGCCCCCGTATAAAAACCCAAACAAAACAAATAAATCATAATAATCATAAAGATCAATTTAATGGACTGAATTTTTAGAGGTATATGTTTGTTTGTTTTTTTAAAGTCTGCCGCTATCCAGAGAAGTTTAAAAAACGACTGTCATAAATCTTCAAGGTGTCACACAAAAATAGTCCTCCGCAACTCCTTCACCCAGGTCCGGTTCCAACTGGTGTTTTCAGTAATGGACTTTTCTTCAAATCATTAATCGTTCGAACTTTTTTTTTTTTTATTTATTTATTAGATGACTTATTTACACCAATAATCTTCCCAAAAATGCTCATGTTGCGCATGCGTCATACTTGCTGATAAAACACAAAAGTAATTTGAACATTTACATTATTTATTTTTTAACTTTTTGCCTTTTGGTTTGGAGGAACACTTTTAGAAAATAAATATATGTGCAAACAAATAAAATAAAATAAAATACTGGTAAAATATAAAAGTTGTTTAATGCAGTATGACTTTTTATCATCACAATGATGAGACAACATTTAATAATGCTGTCAGGAATATCGGCATGTTCAGTAGATAATCGATTTGATCTGTTTGGGTGAGTGACAAAAGCAGAAGTATTTATTTATAACATTCAGATGATGTGCTCCACAACACAAAGTCATTGAGTGTGAAAGTACAGGCAGGTGTGTGCTGTTTTGTTGCTCTTTAGTTCTTTAGAATGTGTTTTTAACCCATTAAAAGACTTGGTTGTGGGCGGGAACTGATTGTAGCATAAAGAGGCAGGAGACAGGGATGACTGGATGACCTTTACTGAGGGCAGACAGGTAATACACAGAGGTCAGAGGGCACCAGAGTGATCTCAATATATACACTCTGAATGGAACCCAAAAAAATATGAATTGTCCCTTTAATACAGTACTTTTCAAATAGTGGGGTGGGCGTGACGAGCTTCCAATGGAATATGGCACACTGGACATAGGTGTACCACTGCTGTAATGCTTGAATGATAACAAGCCTCCAGTCACTAGGTGGCAGCAACTCACTTTCCTGCTCACTATTCTAATCTGCCTGTTGTTACCAGGAGAGTAATATTAGAGTAATAACCAGATTCTCTTTAAATGAAGTTATTAATTCATTCACTGCGGCCTGGTACCAAATGACCCATGGACCGGTACCTGTCCACAGACCAGGGCTTGGGAACCCCTGCAATAGGGCATTATAGTTATGTGGAGGAACACAGGATTCCTAAAGGGAATTTGAATCAGTACTAGTAAGAAACTGGATTTCACATTGAATTTCTCCCTTGACTCATTCCTTCATTTCTACAGTTGTTCAGTACAGTGTATCCACAGACTCTTGTCCTCCAACAGGTGCATGCACACACCCACACACACACACACAAAGAACAATTCTTGCAGCCCAATTACAACATGCACCGTCATTCGGCCTCCTTGATGGTTGTCATGGAGATGCCATTGATAAGGTACAAAATAATTTTCTTTTCTTCTCACAGCTAAAGGAAACTGCTGTGATGTAGTGGTAGCGTTAATGGACTTGTGCTGAATCAGAGTTCCTTTTATTAGAGAATAACAAGTCGGACGTGCTGTGGTAACAGGTTGCTATAGTGCCTCAACGTACACCTTCATTTCTGGGAACCTTTCCTGGTCTCTCTCACTAACTCTCCTGAGCCTTGCTGCTGCTGCTGCTGCTGCTGCTGCTGCTGCTGCAACACTCTCCATATAATATATTTTTTACATGCATATGATCGAAGAGACCTTGGCTGCTGGAGCGTCTTTGATTTGCCAGCACATACACACAGGGACACTTTTTTAAGCGGTGTGTGGACAGAGAGGACATCAGGTCGAAGCTCGGCAACTAGAACAAAAACATCTGCATCCAAGGACTGATCTGGAGACTGGTAAGTGATGCATTAGAAGACATTTACTGCAGTTTGTTTTTTTGACTGTCCTCGTTTCTATTTGACCAATTTGTCAGAAATGACTAGATTATAACTAAAGAGTCAACGACTTCATTTGATAAACGTGTCCGGTGTTAATCGTATGTTTTCACAGCCATACTGTTCTTATGAGGTCACGGTGATAATGACTAACCCTCACCTCAACATAATCATGGTTTTCATGTGAAGACTTCACATAAATATTACATTCCCTAATTCCCTAACCTTCAGAATTACAAATATGCTGTATGTGTAATCTTAATCCCTACTCTAACCCAGCTCTATTCCTAGTCCCCAAACTCCAAACTCCATATTCCAATAACAATAAAATAAAATAAAATACTCTCTTTTCTCTATTCCAACAAAAAAATAAAATAAAATACTCTCTTTTCTCGTGGCGACATGGAAATGTCCACACACGGACACACAACTGAAGACACCAGAGATATGTTATGAGAAACTCAGCTGCAATGCGGCTTTCGTACCACATGATGGCGGTAATGTAGCCATCAGTTATTCAACCGGCTCCAATATACAGATGATGAAAAATGTCTTCTTCTCTGTAGCGGCTGTAGCAAAAAGTGTGGTTTTTAAAATGAAAAATGAAGACGAATGTCATGAGCTTTACAAAAAGAGTGTTTAGGAAAATAAGGGATTTCATCATAAATGAGCAAAGTGTCGTCTGAACAGATGACACCACAGACCAGGCTGTGACGGTGCATGGCATCTGACACCAGAGACCACAGGCAGACAATCGAAGGTGGTGTTAAGAAAAAAACAAAAAACAAAACACTATTCTTTTCTGAGATTGTCGACGTTTTTTCTGCTAGCTACAGGATTTCTAGTACAGCAGTTTGGAAGTTAGCATTTCTGATTCTAATACAGGATGTCCTCGACTTATGGCAAAGTTCAGTTCTTAGCAGTGAAGTAACTGGAAGTTCAGCCGTTTGTTGGAACTTGAAAGCGTAGGTTGAGTTGGTCGTAAACCTAGAACCCTCTGTACTGTAAAACCTTAACTGGAGTCACTTCTACGATGATGATGATGGATCATTAAAAAATTCCAAATATTTATGTAATATTTAAAGATTTGTTTTTTTATACAGGTTTTATACATATATTACAAAAGTATTAATAATCAAAACAAGAGGACAGTAATCAACCTTCATTTCTCTGAGGAAAATTATGCCAAAAATGTTGATGATTGATTTTTTCTAGGACTAAATCAAGATAAAACAAACTGTTTTTTAAAAATATATATATAATAAATTACTGTGATTACGTTTTTTTCCTTATCACAATGTAAATGTTGGTGCAACGTGTGACTCATGCAGGAGAATGTGGTGCTGCTGTCTCAGACATTAATAAGAGACACTTCATCTGCTCTCTGATAGAGAACCAAGGACAAAACAGTACGAAGCACCGGTTGGTGCTGCAGAGGACGGACACAGGAACCGTTGAATGGAATCTCTCTGTATTATATAAGCAAGTGGAGAACCTGAGACTTAGATCAACAGCCAACACTGTCTCTGCGTCAGTGTAGGGAGAAACATTTTCATACTATGATGGAATATTATGATGAAAATATCCATACATTTAATCAGTATCCCAACATAGATGTACAAATAGAATATAGAAAGTATGTTCCATTTATATGAGTAAATACGTAATGTTTTCAGTGTAGGTAGATCACCTTGGCCTGGTCATTCAAACAGTAGATTCTGAGGCAATAAAGTGTGGACATCCCTGCTGTAAACTGTTCATGTGTGTCTGTCAGTGTGAATGATGTCACTGAATATACAGTGTGTTATATAGTGTAGTGTAGATGTCAAAGGGTTGAGATTGTTTTAGACAGTATGGTGTTGTTAGTCCAGGGTGACGTGGACAGTCAGGAGTGAAAATCAAAGTAAAAGTAGATAAAAAACACATCAACTGCCCCTATAAACACAATCTGATCAAACAGAAATCATTCACAGTGACAGGAGAGTGGCTCAGGTTCACAACACTGACAGGGAAGTGACGAGGCTCCTTCCAGCCGTCGCCTCTCATTTAAGACTGAACAAAAGACCGTTTTCTGATTCTCACTCCGAACATGAAATAAGTCCAGAGCATCAACGAGAACACTTTCAAATGATAAGAAAATGTGATGAAAATAACAGGACAGCACCATTTACCACGGCATCAGGAGAGGACAAACATCGTTCTTTAAGTACGTCATTAGAGGGAAAAAATAAAACCTTGTCACTAATGGAAAGAGTAGTGCAAAACAGAGCAGCTGTGATGTGTGGTTCAGAGACAGTGTCTGTGTCTAACAGACCAAAGACTGAGTTGGAGGTGGAGGAGGAGGAGATGAAGATGCTGAGAGCTTCACTGGGAGTGACCAGGATGGACAGGGTCAGAGATGGTCTGCATAACCCTTTTTCTGTGATTTTTTTTTCTCAGAAAGCTGTCCTACCACATCAAACATCTAACCCAGGCCTCCCACAGTCAACACAGAGCGATGGAAGAAAAGGTCTGTACGTCTGCAGCACCAATGGACTCTGGTAACCCTCTTCTCAGAGCCGTCTTCCTGCGTCGCCTCCGATTAACCCGCCTGCTCCTGGAGGGAGGCTCATACATCAACGAGAGTGACAGCCAGGGCCAAACGCCCCTGATGGTGGCCTGCAGGACCCAGCACTGTGACGCTCAGAGCGCCAGCCGAGTCAAACTGGTGCAGTTCCTGCTGGAGAAAGGAGCGGACCCCAACATCCAAGACAAGGAGGGGCTGACGGCGCTGATGCACGCCTGCAGGGAGCGGGCCGGGCCCGAGGTGGTGTCTCTGCTCCTGGACGGTGGAGCGGACATTAACCTGGAGGACCAGTCTGGCAGGTCTGCACTGGTCCACGCCGTCATGGCCGGGGAGCGGGTGGTCCTGAAGTTGTTACTTGAAGCTTGTAAGGCCAAAGGGAAAGATGTGATCATCATTGCAACTGATAAGTTTCCAGTTGGAGAAATAGAAGCCAATCAGTACTTGAGCGTCTCAGGCCCCGGGTCTGTGGACCAGACCACTGCTGCAGCTCCTGCCTCCCCCTCTGAGATTCAGCTCATCACCTCCCCCCAGAGCACCTCCTCTTCTTTATGTCCCCCCAAACCTGTCTTCTCCTTCAGAGAAGCTAAGTCCTGTTGCCTGAGCTCTAATCCAGGTTCCCCATCTCGGTACCAGGGACTG
>NC_024320.1:18079478-18094057 GCF_000523025.1 Cynoglossus semilaevis
CTGAACCCTGGCTGAAGCTCCCCACTCCCCTTCCTCACGCAGCCTCGCTTTCGTCAAATGAAAAAGTTCCTTTGAGAGTGTCCACGCAAGAGAAAGAGATCGACAGCTGCGAGGATGATGAGGAAAGACTGGCCGGTAACAAAGGAGCTCAGAGACAATGTAAAGGAAACAGTACCAAACACGGCAGACAAAAGATCTCTTTGCCAGGTCTCCTATCGACCCACTCAGCTTCACACCCTAACCTCCACCATGTCAACCTGGGAGCTGACTTGGCAGCTTCCTCGTCATTCTCCTGCCTGTCTAGTGCGAAGGTCCACAGCCTTTCACCTCACGGTACGGCTTCATCCAGCCTTCACAGTATCCTCCAGAGGACCAAGCTGGGTGCAGACATCTACAACTCCGACCCCCAACTCGCCGGCTACTCCCATCATATCCCCACAGAGAACAAGAAGCTGGCTCCACTACACCGCTCCAGTACACTGTGCTCCAGGGAGCCTCCCTTCGTCCTGGGTCCAAACAGCAAAGTGCTGTCCAGGTTCAACAGAAGAGGTTCTGACGCCTTCCTGTTGGAGCAAAGCTCTCAGGCCAAGCCAAGGTCTTTGCCGCCTCTGTCCATCGGCACCCTCAATGCCCCCAACCCTAATAATTACTCCTTTGGATCCAAGGCTGGAGTGGGTTTCCCCGGGGAGAGGTTTCTCCCCTCCGCTCCTCCTGGACAGTCCACGGAGCTGAGCAGGAGGAGGCTCCTGAGGAGACACTCGATGCAGACAGAGCAGTTTAAAACCACAGCCTGAACGTCTGTCCATCTGTGCACTTCACTGTCGTCTGTGTTATGATATCAATTGTGCGCTTACATACGGTATATGAATGTGGTTCACTAACAGCACCGCTCCAGAGTTGTAGGCTTTACTGAACAGCGCACTGTCTCTTCTGCAGCATTTAAACAACAACGTCGAGTGTTTCTCCAGCCATTCTGGAGGCATTAACCTGAAGGAGTTTCAACTCCGATGCAGTGTTCAGTCCAATCCCAGGAGGCCGTCATAGGTGACGCCGCCACCCAGTCCAGACCAATCAGAACTTTGGTCAAACCCACAATGCTCAAACTCCTAACGCTGCCATCTTGTTAAATCTATTGTCAATGTAGTTTTGCTCACAGGACGCAGGAGTTCACTGTTTAAGGACACGTTAATCTTTGCTTGTCTTATCCAGGACGTACCAGGATCTAATTAAGGTGGAAAATACTGTATTATAAAAAAAAAAACACCAAAGTAATAAAACAAATACATTTCCTTTAGTAACTGTATCTGGTATGACTAGACTCCATCAACTATTACTAAGTACTTAACAATATGTGCATATACAGTACTGAGGTAGTTTTACCTGCTTCTCCTACCAAAATGTCTGCCGCAGGTCATTTTGGTCTAGATGTTGGATCAGTTCTGGGATGTTTTAAGATCAAGGAATCTTAGCCGAGGAATCCTGAAAAAAATAAAAACAGCTGACAAGTCCATGAATTAACACAATCAATACAGAATGTATATGAATATTTAGGTGAATGAAGAACTCCATTAGTGTCACGCTAACAAATCATTAGTGATACACTATGTGTGTTTGTGTATAAATAGTGAAATCTGATTATCATTGTGACAAGTCAATATCAAAAATACAGCTTTCAAGAAACTTTTATTTTAATAAAAACAAATCACATAAAAGTACCTCAGTATTTATGGTCATCGTCATCACAGGCACAATCATCGGAGACACTCACTGTATTTCCATTAAATGCTACAAGCATGCCTCATGTATTTACATATATATGTGGATTTAAAAAACAGAAAGGAATTTAAAAAAGAGATTTTTAAGCAACGGTTAAAATCAATTTAAAAAACAATTTACAGCATAATGTCCACTCAGTGAAGTAACTGGACTTCTCCACTACTTCAACTACTCTATTCAGCGTACTTTAAGTGAGGTAAAACTATGTACACTTCCGTCTGTTCGTGTGAGGCTCATTATACAGACAGAGGTTTGAATTTGACAGAATGTTTGTGTTACATGTCGTCCTAAAGCACCAGCAACCTTTGCAAAGACTCCGAAGCTCAAAGGCACGCGGGTAGTTCCTGTGGTTGACGTAGACCACTCCTGCTCTGGCCCCCTAAACACTGGAACCACGGAGTGGAAGTGTGACTGAGTCCAGTTGGTATTCTGTTCAGGCCCTGTGGTCAAAGTCACTGACCATCTTCTTGATGTGGCTTAGTTTGGACTTGAGATATTTGCACTTGCGCCTCTTCATCAGGTAATCTGAAGACTGTAGATTGAAGAATGAACAAGTCGTGATGTATTAGACAGCATGATGTCACTGAGTGTACCACATGGGCAACACGTCCAACAACACGCATAAGAAACTGTACCCACCACACATGCCACTAATAAATACATAAGAAACCGTCCTGTTGGTCTGTGGTTGATGTAGGACATCAGAGAGCTCACCTGAGACAGAACGTCTGTATGAAACAAAAACAACGCAGGAGAACGTACCTTTTTAAGCATCTTTATCCTGTTGTACTCGTCCATAGCATCCTGTCGTAGAATGAAAGAGAAAATACAATTTCTCATACAGTACTATACTGTACATAGTATTTGCAGTATATGTAGCGTTTACAGTACTATGGATGCATTCACGGTACTATATTAACATTTACAGTACAGATGTACGTTTATAGTATAGATGTAGTATTTGCAGTACTATGAGTATTATCCTGTACCCTGTATCCTATAGTACTGCAAATGATATTACTATAGTGGCATTTACAGTACCATTGATAGCACTATTAAGTACTATATGTAGCATTTAGAGTTTTTCATGTAGCATTTACTGTACTACTGTATATGGACATTTGCAGTACTATACATAGTATTCAGAGTGTTTCATGGAGCACTGACAAGACATTTCCTTTATATTTTGGACTTAAAACAGTAACAGACTGATGTTTGGACAGTAAACTCTTACCAGGAATGCAGGACTTCCTTCCTCCAGCTCATCCAGTTCTCTGTCCACATCCGACAGCTTCTTATTGACAGCATCCATCTCGGCCTGCAGCTCCTTGTACACCAGGTGTTCGTTGTCAAATACCCGTTTGTAGTGAGCTCGCTCCGCCTCATCTCTTATTGGGGGAAACTCACTGGGGACAAAGGAACGGACGGCGACTTGACACAAGACCATCCGCAGACATCAACGCTGAACATTTTGTTTTAGTGAGTAGTCTGTACCTGTCAAAGTCGTTGTCATCCAGCTCATCTCCTGATGAGTTATAGTCTGTGTCGTAGTCCTGTCCGTTAGCTCGACGAGGACGACCTGCGCGTCTCTTCTTGGGATGACCAGTTGAGCTGGACACCTCAGAGGTATTACTGTAGGGGGCTCCACTGTACAAAGGCACGTCGTTCTCTACTGGAGGCCTGTAGGACAACAACACAGCAAAGGCAATGAAGTCCACTTTATTAGAACCAGGAGAGATCAGAATAATACACAAGCATGTAGCATTTAGCTTTACACAGTACTCGAAATGCTACATATACAGTAGTACTTGTAGCATTTACTATACAGTACTAGGTACTGTGTAACATTTGCAATGCATTAAGTAACATTTCATTTAGCTCCTCATTAGTATAGTGGTGAGTATCCCTGCCTGTCATGTGGTAGACTGGGGTTCGATTCCTCAATAGTAAGACCAGTCTGTATTGGTTGCACAGACTCAAACTACAGATGTCCTCATTGTGGGTATGTGAATAAGGGACTCAGTTATTAGTACTGTATGTAAGATTTACAGTACTATGGAAAGTGTTAAAAGTAACAAATGTGTTTTATATGAAATAATATTTTGCAAATCTTTCGTTTCGTTTCAATAAAAAAATACAGTCTAAACTAGTCTGAGATTTTCTACGCCCCAGTCGTTCTGATGGGCCTCAGGTATTTGTCCCAGGTGAACAACTGTTCACTGTACGTCTGAGAAGCTGTTCAGTCCTTTCAAAGGCTGATGTTGTTACCAAGACGACCACTGGCTACCAACAGCCAATGCGATGGTCTGCTGCAGTGTATGCTCACTCATATACTGTACCCTGAAATGATGCAGGTAAAAAAAAGACACCATGATGAAAAGAGAGCAGTTGTCTGTGCTAAGTGGACAGGTATGAAAAGGCATGCTGAATGTTAGAAGGTCAACGACTAAACACTGGATTGTTTCAATTATTTCACTGAGCAGCACATGTTTGGTGCATGTGTGTGTTTTTGTTTCTGTAACTGTAACATCCTCCTCGACTGTGACGTTGACAGACTTTTCATCCTCTGGCGGGAACATGTCAATCACAGTGCATTGTTAAATTTGGTAGAGGTATGAACATGTGACCTCGGTCCTTAATGAACAACTGCATTAAAAACCTTTGTTTTCGTCACCTCGACTCATTTCAGATGTGATAGAGAAATCCATTTTTGAATACTTATTTAAAATTAGGTTCAACTTTTTAAGCAAAGAGCTGCGAGGATAGGAACATCCCAGAACCAATACCTATACTTGGTAATGACTGCTGCAGGTCATATCATGCAACTGAAAATTAAGAAAATTAATTCAAAAAACCCATACTGTTTATATCTTGGTTCTCATCCTTTGACTAGTTAAAGGCAGGTCAACTACAGTCTATAAAGTAGGTATTTGTACTTATTCTCAAGTACCGACGCCATCGGTGCTACTTTGAAACTCACTGTGGGCTGTAGCTGTACGGTGGTTTGTCATAGTTGGTGCTCTCATCATCTAAGTGGCTCCTGGAGCTCCTCAGCTTCTCAGGGTATGCTGACATTGGCAGCTCCTCCACAGGAACAGACACATTGTTGACCTTCAAAAGACAGAGACAAAAAAAAATACTCATAAGCACATATTTAAATTAATACAAACAAACCGTACGGCAAACATTACTATGAACCAGGTCACAGAGTTTGTCAGTGAACAGCGACAGTGTTAGACTCCCTGTTGAGTTTTATTCAGATTCATACTCAGACAGAAAATACCCAGACTCTTTAATAATTATACTGTATATGTTTTGTCATTGTGTAGTAAAGTGACATAAATTGAAAAAAAAAAAAAAAACACCCATCCATATCTGCTTATCCATTAATTGGTCGCGGGGGGCAGCAGTCTCCATGACCGCCACCCAAATCACACTGCACCGTACCAACGCCCCGAACCTTCCTGCGGGTGGTGAGTCCACTGGAAGGTACCAACCGCCCTAACTGGGATTCGATCACACTAATGACAGAGACACTGCCTCTGGGCCAAAGCGCCACATTTAAAAAAAAAAAAAGAAATTAAGGTAAGTACTTTAGACTTTTGTGCTGAGCACTTCTTGACCCACGGAAAACACTGCTCTGTAAAAGACAACAGTGAGAGTCAACATGTGACCTGCTCTGAAAAACACAAACAAACTCCATGGTGTCTGGTATGAACAGCCTGCATGAACTTGTCGTCTAAACATTGGGACCAGGACCGAGCTACAGCCTGCTGCTCAACACACCGTCCTGTCCCACACCAACAGCTCTACATACATGCACTGCGGGGCACCTCAGTCCAACCACCTCAGCACTTTCAGTCGTGTCCTCACAGGCTGCAGCGAAGCAACATATCTTTGGTTCCCAGTGTCATGTTTCTCCCGCTCTGTTGTCAGTGCACTGCATCACGAGCCAGTCCGACCTGCTCTGCTTCTTCACTGCTGCAGGGACATGGCTGAACCCAGTGTCATCACAACTTCTAACTGCTCTCACTGTGACTCACTATCTGTCACTCACTATCTGCTGCAAAATATGTTGTTACTGCAAACACCACGCTGAAAAAAGCTTTTAGTGAGCATGAATCATCATAAAATGAAACTAGATTTCAATCACCAGAGGACGGGGACACTGTGACACAGGCACGAGATTGAAACTCCTGGAGTGCAGACCACACCCTGAAACCTGGCCCTGTACAGAGAAGTTGGCTGCTCTATAAGCCCCTCCCCCACCCAAAAACTGGTCGAGTAACTTGTGTTGACTTCCAACCACACACACAGGAATTTTTACTGAATCTGAAAACAAAGCAGGAGTAAGCAAAGACGTCTGGTCATGATTTAAGTGACTCCCTTCAGGGTTTCACCTCGGTCTTCATTTTAGAACTAAATAATCTACTGGTTGGTTAATAATAATATGCAGCTAGTTTTTAAATTACATTTACTGTAACTGAAAGATATTTTCATTGGGGACACTTATATATCCACTTAAACTTAAATATCCTCCTCTCAAGAGGGAACTACATAAACCATATAACTGTAGTATAAATATAACATACTTCAGCCTGTTGGAACATGTACATGGAGCCAAGCCGACTCTGTACAGAGTAGGAGCGACTGACCATTTACATCCATATATGTCATGTTAATCATATACTTATATAAGTCATATACTACTGAGTCATATGATTTTGTTTACTCTGGTAAAATACTAGTCAGTGATCCAGAAAAAAAATTCTAGTAGTGACGTTCCTCGACAGGGACATTAATATTACCCTGATGGTCTCAACCATTAGTTCTAGATTTTCTATTTTAATTTCCTCTAGCATTTTTTTTTTCTTGGCTGAACCTCAACCTCACTAAACAATAACAGTGTAACAGCCTGGTTTCACTTGCTATTAGAAGTAATAGATTTCACAGCTCAGGTTTTTGTGACATTCTAATTGTCTGGATTAACTGTTTCTGTTGCTTTCATAGCCAAGTTATGGGCTGTAGGTTGGACCAAAGAACTAAACATCATCAACCATTCCCACATCCACAAAATATTTACCAAAAAAATAAACTAAGGTTAAAGATAAAATATTATATGGTAATATATTTTGATGAAGGCAATGTCTCTGTCATTGGTGTGGACCCCCTGGTTTGACCTCCTGGTTTAGATCGAATCCCGGTCGGGGCGGTTGGTACCTTCCAGTGGACCCACCACCCACAGGAAGGTTCAGGGGGGGTTGGTACGGTGCAGTGTGATTTGGGTGGCGACTGCTGCCCCCGCGACCCGGTAACAGATAAGCGGATGAAAATGGATGGATGGATATTTTGATGAATATTTTCTGTTCTGCTCTGCTTCATACTGCATGTTAAAACATTACATACCCAGTCCTCTACATCCTGAGGTGGCGCCAGGTCATCGATGACCTTAACTTTCTTCCACAGAATGTTGCTCTTGCCATAGTTTCCCATTTTCTGTCGTGTCTTCAGTGCAAAGACAAGCATTATGATCAGAGCGATGGCCACCAAGAAGCCAAAGACCACAGCAATGGCCTGAAACAAGAGGACAAGTGGTTAACAGTAAAAAACTAAAAACTACTGGAGGTCTCCCTGTTAAGATAAAAAGGAGTGACATGTAACAAAGTTCTCACCTCCTGTGGTTCCACCACACAGTAGTGGTACAGGTATTGGTTGACAAACACCCCTGATGGCTGTGGGTGTTGGTACTGGGCACACAGTCCAGCAATCTGGGCAGCGTAGATGGAACCAGAAGATTGGGCCGTGGGGTTCACGGCCATCAAGTACACTATGGAGGCAATCAGCACCAGCAGTGCGAGGATGGCACAGATGATTACAACTGCCAGGTAGAACCTCCTGCTCTCAGAAAGGCTTTGGTGGGACACAACGATGATGAAGATGACCAGACACACAATGAACGTGATGGCCGCCATGGCAATGATGAACCCTTTGCCTGCCCGGGGGTCATTGTAGTTTCCTCCAATGTTTCCGTAGCCGTAGTTGTTCCCAGCTCCATACGCACCGCCTCCATAAGAGCCATACCCAGGATTGTACCCAGAACTGTACCCACTTCCATATCCCGTGCCATATCCCATTCCACCAAACCCAGACAGGCCTCCCTGAGTGTCCCAGGCCAGCGTTGAGGCCACACAAGCAAATATGGCAACGCACATAACAATAGCGATAATGGCCATGATTTTAAGAATGCCTGGTGGAGATGCCCAGCGGTAAAAATGTTGGAACTCATCATCTGGGTAGTAGGAATAGGCAGGCTGAGGGGGCTCATTACTATAAAGAAAAGAAAAACAATTTCAGGACTGTACACTTCAACCATCATGGAACAATTAATAACAGACTTAATCTGATGTTGTATCTGTTGTTGAAATGACTCTCTGATGGCTGGGAGAGTGGGTTAGGCAGGTGTGAATTGATATAACACCTTGTTGTTACGTTCATTCCAAGACATTTGGTTTTGTGTTAACCTAGCATCGTAATTGTTCAGTAAAATCCTAAGTAAAGATACTTACTATCCATCTGCCTCGTAGGGAGGCGGACTCCCGTTAGGTCTCGATGACATTGCTTCTGGATTCACTGTGGTTACAGCTGGCCTGAAAAACAAGAAGCAAGATTTTTATAATTACATTCACGTTTCTTTGTTTAAAAATAAACCTTAGCAACATATGGAATTTATTTTGTCCAACAGCCTTTTTAAAATATACAAAGGCAGAAATAGACAATTCTACAGCATATATATTTTACTGAGAGTTATGCTTTAAATGTTTAAAATCACTGGAAGGATTAACATTTAAGAGATGCTACAGTGTTATTATTCAGTTCATCTATCCCTCTTTTTTGACACACAAAGCTTCAGAGGCACAAAAGGTTGATATCTGTTAAATATCTTCTTGGTTTAAAATGTGAAACCTCTACTGTGCTCTTTTTTTCCCTCTCATTTTCCCAGTATACATACTGTTGGTCGTATAAAAACGTGTACAAATTATATACACGTACTACGTTGTACACAAACATTTATAGACGTGTACAGTATGTATTATAAATAATTCGTTTTATTCATTTATTATTTTCAAGTAGTCAAATTAAATCGATAAAACTCGATAACTTTTGTAACTTGCCTTCTACATAAATTACAACCGTCGGTTTCAGCGTTATCCTCGTTCACGAACGACAAAAAGAGACCTATTGTTACTGTCTAAAGTTATAGGGTTGATAAACGATACAATGACGTTTTCTTTGACACCTAGAGACTTGACCTGAAGAAGAGTTGTTTTCTTTTACCAAATCACACTAAAGTTAAAGGCAGCAGGAAATTATCATTGAAGTGGTATCGAACAACACACCTGTTACCTGGTGCTACAACAGTGGACCAGTTTATAAAACTCTTAAAATTAATACAGATAAAGACAGAGGTAAAAAAAAAACAACAACATTTAAAATTAAATACAGTAGATTAAGGAAATAACTCACCTGTCTCCGTCGTAGCCCCGTCACACCTGCATAAAGCCCAGTCGACTGAAACCGCAGCTCACAACACATCGCCCAAGTCCGGCCACACCCAGTCGGGATCTTGCCCCGCCCCTCTGAACCACACAGGTGTTACATTACCAAGCGCACACAGGAAGAGGAAATCGCCGTGGAATTCTTCGTTCGTCTCGAGATCTTTTTTGCGGAGTGACGTATTGTTAAACGTCATTAAAGCTAAATACGATAAACTACTACATCGTTCATCTGTATAAACAATACATCTAAGGTTAATCTGACGTTTATAATAGGTGAAGAAATTGTTTTAGTTTTATTTTGGTTGTCACTGTTTTTTAATTATCGTCTTTCTCTTCCGTCTTCTGTTTTACGGGGCCCTCATGATAAATCAATTAAGGTTAAGATCGTAGGTATAAGACTTCATAAATAAACAGGAGTGCATTAACACCTCATATAAAGAGTCGTTTAAAAATGTTACAGTTACAATGAAATGAGCAAAATAAAAACCACACACTCAACTTTCATACAGGCAGAATTGTATTCAAACCAGGAAGCACCAAACATTTAAATTATGAAAGTAAATGGACACGTAGAGTCAATTACTTACAGTTCCAGTTACTTATAAAAGACAATGGAAAAATTAAATTCAGCATTTCCATTTAGCTGATTAGTTTGGTATGAAAAAAGCATGGGCGTAAATATATATTTGCAATTGAGGAATCCCATGTAACAATAAAGTAAAAAAAAGTTACTCAGTGAAATGCAAACAGTGTCAAAACAAAAAACACAACATTGTACATGTAGATTTTTAGATTCAGCTGCACGTTACAAACAAATGCTTGCAATTAAAACCAATCATCTCTCTTCCAAGCGAGTAGTGGTATTTTTAAGGATTGATAATGTGAAATTTATGTGGACATGTGACAAATAACACAAACAACAGAAAGGTAATAATATTTTAAAAGGTGAACCAGGACCAAACGTAAACCTGCAGCACTCCTATTAAGTACAGGGAAAAACATTCACATCTGACACCAGTAATGTCAGAGATAACGTGGTTAACTTTAGCTTCTGTGGTTACAGTTTTACATACACACAGAAAACACACTCAGTCCAGTGTACGGGTATAACTTGATGTTTTGGGACACAGCTAGCTTGCTTTCCTGGTTAACATAAAGACCAAAAACCATAAAAAATGCAGCACATTTTACATGTTTTTAGACAAAGGTGCACGTTGACATTTTCATTCAACAACATTAATTATTTGTACAAAAAAAAACAATCCTTAAAAAGGGTATCTCTTTAAAGAAACTCAATTCACCCTCAGCTCTACCTCTAGCAACAGCAACGTGGGAGATTCAAATGTACAGTAGGTGAAGTGTTTACACATCAGGTTGAGGTAGAGGCGCAGGGTGAAGTGTAAGGAGGGATCTTTAACCTTAGGGGAAGTGCTACGGGATAGTTCCAAGAATGAGCAAACCCAAAGCAAACAATGTTACCATCACAAAGAATGAATGAGTTAGCATTGTCCACAGCTCCACTCCACCAGGAAGGTCAATCAATGTTATTAATGTAAGCTGAAAACACCCACCACTGTGGTTGTAAATGTGGGCTTTGTTAAACACAGAAATACAATAAAACAACAGACATTTATAACTAGTTTCAATTAAAGCCACAGGTAAAAAAAACATCACTGGGGTAAAAGACAATAAGCTGTTGTTGATGTTTTTTCTTTTACCAGATTCACTAATTTCACCACTGATGGTTCAATGAAACATATTTCACAGTCATTAACATATTAACATAATCAGACGCTACAGCTAAAAAAGACACATTAACATTAACAACTGATTGGAGGGGATCGTTTGCAGCAGTTTCGGAGCTCAACGTAGTGACTTTTTTTTGCTTTAATTTATATACATCGTTGCTAGTATCGTTGGATGTAGTGGATTCACGTTTTTCCACCCATTTCTTTGAAAGCAGACGGTGGATCTTGTTGTTAGTGTTACAAATTAATATGTGGCAGATGTCTGGTCTAGGATATGTATTTTTCAAACAGCTTTTCTGTATGATGAGATGAGAGTCACTGTTATATTAAAACAAACACAGTGGACTGTAAATGTGGTGCTTCAGTGTTGGAAATGTGATCTTCAGCATCATTACTGGCATAATTGTGAATATATGTCTGTAACGGTAGTGCTGTGGAGGGAAGGTGCTACTGCGGTCTAGCCGTAGCCGTCGTTCCACTCCATGACTTTGTCATATTCTTGGATCTTCTGTTTGATGTGAGACAGTTTGTTCTTCAGGTAGTCACATCGCTCTTTCTTCTCCAGAAATGTTGGATCCTGGAAGAAAGTTACAGAAATACAGGAACAATCATTATAGTTAGCTTTTATTTTTATTTTGATATTTTACAAATGGTGGTAATTGCAGTATTATTATTACTTACAAAGTTCTGTTATAATTAAAATCTGACACTATAACGCAGTTAAAGTTAAAGTTTAGCACTGTTTAAAAAAAATGAATATATTGATTATTTATCTTTTATTACTGTAATTTACTTTTTAGTGTTTTATAAGCATTCTAAACAACTAAAGATTTTTTTTTTAAATGTTACGGCAGTGTTAACAGTGGTTTTTATTGTGTATATATCATAAATCCCTGGCTTGTACTGATCTCTGTATAAATCGCACTATTTCTTAGAAAGATAAAATAAGATTCAATAACAGGAAACATTTCCCACACTGAAACCGGAACAACTGAATACAGACCAGCCCATGTAAAAAACAAACAAACAAAGAGAGCGGAGAGATTGAGTTTCTATTAAATGGAGAACGAACCACAAAATGGACTCACTTTCTTTTTTCTCTGGTATTCTTGAAGAATTCTGTTAATGCGATCAACCTCCTGTAACAACAAAAGAACACACAGAGTTGCATTAAGTTGGACACAAATGAAAAAATAGCTGCAAACTGATGAAGTTGGACATGAAATACATAAAAATGATCAGGTCAGTGAATGGATAAACAATGTTAAGGTGGGGGGTGGGGTCGGGGGGTTGAGAGGGAAAAGGAAGTGCAAACAGAGGAAGTTATGAATAAAGGAAATTAGGTCAACCAGGACAACAAAGACAGGGGGCAGTGTAAGCAGAAGAAGCACTTCCTCAGATGTTGCATGAAGTCAAACACTGATGGAGTTGATGTGACGTCATTCTCTCAGCGTGATCGAGAGCGAATATGACAACTGCAACAGCTGATTTGTGAACGATCTCCACAATGGTCAGCCCTCTGATCAACACCACGTCATCACACGGCTGCTACGCGAACTATCTGAAAACGTGGTTGTCTGTGACGTCAGCAGGTCTCCAAGCGTTTTGTTCTGTGGCTGGTGACATCACTGTTGGCACTGAGAACGTATGCTGTGCAGCTTCTAGATATCGCGGTGTTTCCTTACCACGACAGACCTTGCAGCTGCTGTTACACACTGTTGCGTAAACAATCATGCATTTAAATGTAATCAGTCACCATGTGGCTGGAGGCGTGTTGGGGCAGACTGTTCATCATGGCGTCCATCTCATCAAACTTCTTCATCGTAGACTGCACCTCAGAGTGGAGCTCTTTGTACTCGGCGTACTGGTCGTTGAACACGGCTCTGTACTGGTCTCGCTCCTCATCGGTCTTTATCGTTGGGTATTTACTGTAGTTTCAGAAGGAAAGAGTCACAAAATACTGCCTTTAATAAATACCAAAGAAATGAGTGAAATAAACAAAAGCTGATCAATAACAATGGACTAGATCGATTTTAGAAGCAAAGTAAGGGTGAATGTATAATAAATAAGTAGATGAATGAAATTAATGAACATGTACTTGTATTTATTAATTTATTTTTTTTCACTTAATGTGGATCCGAAACTAATTGTCGTGTGTGCTGGACAGTAAAATACCAAGCAGTAATTCACAGAATATGTACAGCCTGCATCACAATATGTGTTTTATTTAAAAAAAACAAAAGAAAAAAAAACACTAAATCAACTTCACAGTCCAATCTTATAATCCTAAGAGTTATTTTTGACATTAAACGCTCAGTAAAAGTAAACCTAGACCTAAAGCTGTGGTCAGTCATTCAAACAGGCAATGACTGTAATAATGACGACCAGCCGTGTCAAGTCACGTTCTTTTTTTGGGATCACTTACGCGATGTAGTCAGGAACGATGACAGGTTTTGGAATGTGGCCTGATGGAATAGCTCCCTGTAAAACTTTTGCTGGCACTGCTTTGGGAACACCATGGATGGGAACCACTGAAGACCCTTGGACCTGAACTGGAGCCGGAGCCAGAGCCGGAGCCGGAACCTGTTGTGACAAGTGTCCAAAAGTAGTCTTTGAGACAAGGTTTGGGAAACCAGTGTCACCTTCATGCTGTGTAAACACTGGTCTGATTTGACAGTGTAGAAATATTAGAGACACAGGACACTTACTAATGGATGAGCAGCTGGCCTCTCAGTGGACAACATCTGTGGAGGAAAAACACAAAGTAAAACCTGAATTATAAATTACCTGATTAAGAATGACCTCTGTGCAATTAAAATGTCACTTGGTTGATTGAAGCTAAAAACAAGTTTTACAAAATGACCCAGTAGGTGGCAGTTGTGCAACACAGTGAATCCACCAATAAATCCTTAATAAACAAGGCTGTGCGTGAGTCTGACATATCAATATAATTTAATGATTATAATTTTAGAACAGAAAGAGCATCATAGTCATTGTACAAAAAGAGTTGGGAGAATTCTAGAATTAAATCCAAAGAAATTCCAAGAGCCTTTGCAGTGATTGAAGAAAAGTCTCTGGCTGAGATCTTACCTCGCAGCCGTACTTCTCCCTATATCTGCGTACAGCTTCATGTCTCCACAGCTTGAGACACACAATGGCTCCAATCAGATAAATGACCATGGTGACAAACAGGAAGATGATGGCGGCCGTCTGACCAGCCTCTGTTCTGCAGAACGCCCCGTTGATGCCGTTGTTAAAAACAGGATATGAGCAGAGTCCTCCACGGGTTGTGTCGCGCACATATATGACGCCTGCCAAAGAAAATGCATGTATGCTATGGATGATCAAATATGGGGGGAAAAAACAGCTGATGGAAATATCGTCATTAATATATTTGATTATTCTTTTGGTCTAGCTGCTCTGTATCTCAGGTGAGGTCGTCTAAAAACACAGTTTTATATTCATGTTCCATGGAAGCAGTCGGTCTGTGCAATACTCT
>NC_024320.1:18094157-18109094 GCF_000523025.1 Cynoglossus semilaevis
ATGCAGGAAAAAATAATATTTTTAAAAGTAATTTATGGTTGGGTTGGGGTTGAAGTTAGGTTTATGGTTAGTCTTGGAGTTAGGGTTATGGTTAGGGGTAGGGTTAGGGTTAGGGTTGGTGTTAGGGTTGGGTTTTGGGTTAGGGTTTGGGTTGGGGTTAACAAAGGCATTTTATAAAAATAAGTTTACAAAGTTGTTCTCTAAATGCCCTAATTTTATGAGAAACATGCAAGTAACGATAACATTTTGAAAAATAATTTTTCAAAACTTTTTCATCAAAATTGTTTCGTTTTTGACTAAAAATGACAGAAAAATTGACCTTTTGACCAAAAACTTTATACAAAAATATTTCTAAAAATGTTCTCTAAAAGCCCTAATTTTATGAGAAACATGCAAGTAAAGATAACATTTTTAAAAATAATTTTACAAACATTTTCATCAAAATTGTTTCATTTTTGACTAAAAATGACAAGAAAAATTCACATTTTGACAGAAGAATTTATACACAAAAATTCCCAAAAATGTTCTTTAAAAGCCCTAATTTTATGAGAAACATGCAAGTAAAGATAACATTTTGAAAAATAATTTTTCAAAACTTTTTCATCAAAATTGTTTTGTTTTTGACTAAAAATGACAAGAAAAATTCACATTTTGACAGAAGAATTTATACACAAAAATTCCCAAAAATGTTCTCTAAAAGCCCTAATTTTATGAAAAACATGCAAGTAAATATAACATTTTGAAAAATAATTTTTCAAAACTTTTTCATCAAAATTGTTTTGTTTTTGACTAAAAATGACAGAAAAATTGACCTTTTGACCAAAAACTTTATACAAAAATATTTCTAAAAATGTTCTCTAAATGCCCTAATTTTATGAGAAACATGCAAGTAAATATAACATTTTGAAAAATAATTTTACGAACATTTTTCATCAAAATTGTTTAGTTTTTGACTAAATATGACATGAAACTTTCACATTTTGACAGATAATTTCTCAAAAAAAAATTCAAACTTTATAAAAAGAAATAATTTTTTTCTAAAAAAAAATTCAAAAATATTTTTTTCTAAAGAAAATTCAAAATTTCCAATGTTTTTTCTAAACATTTTTCAAACATTTTTTTTCAAAACCCTTTTTTTTGACATGCAGAAAACATAAACAATTAAGATAAATTCCTAAAAAAACATTCAACACTACATTTTGATAAGAAACACGCAGAAAGATAAAATGTTGAAAAAAATTTTCAAAAATGTTCATCAAATTTTTTTTATCTGACCAACAATAAGGGTATTGCTGAAACATTCCAAAATGTCAAAATGCTCTAACTTGATAAGAAACATGCAACACATTTTGAGGGCAAACTTCATTGAAAGATTTAATGATTGATTGTTCAACAAAATTTACCTTGTAAATGTAGAGGCGCAACAACACAGCAACACAGAGCAGTTAATAACAACAATATATTATTTAGCACATACAAAAACATTTGTTGGACAAAGTGAATAATTATTTGATGCCATTTCTTCTCCATCTGTCATAGTGTTCGCTTCCTGCAACAAGTATATTCACTATATTGTCATGTGCAAAACCTGGTTCTCAATGCCCTTTTCCATGACATTAAAGGAGCAGTTTTCTATTAATATAAGATTGATATTAAATATATTTGCATTGAGAAATAATGAGTAGGCTGTATCATAGCAACATCAAATACCTTCACATCTGTACACTGTTCTTTTTCTAAAACAAGGGTTAATGCTTTAGAAAATAGAGGGAAATTGAAAATTAAGAAACATTAAATTTGAGTGTTTTCACTTTTATCATTCCACTGGACATAAAATGTTGCTCTGCACATGTACATCTGTACTGCACAGTTCTCATGGTCATTCTGTTGTTTGATTTTCAGACCAGACGAGTCACAGCAATACCCAGGTCTGAGAACGCTCCTGAGAACAGAGGTACGACCAGTTTGTCCTCTAATGTGTGTGATTCCCTCTGACCTGAGCCATCACTACAGTCACACTGAAGCTGGCAGATTATGAACATCACTAAATTGCTTGGGCTTTTAGTCTCACACACACGAAGGATCAATCAAATTTCTTGTGTCATTTTTGTCAGGTTTCCAATATAATTATTTTCACCATCATAATTGTTTCAAACATTCAAAACTAGCGAACACAAAATGCAACAAGAGCGGAGTTGAAACTGTGAGAATAAAACATCAAACAAGACAGTATCACAGATATATAGTATCACAGTACCACTCTATATTTACAGTACAGTAACAGCGTGAAATAATAAATGTGTCAGCCTAGACCGCTCTTGTTCTCTAGCCTTGGCTAAACTTCTGTTGATGCTACATGAAATTATAAATACTTAGTATAATTATAAATTCCTAATTTTTTCAAACAATTTTTTGTCAATGCATATGGCAGCGTTAGCGCTCTTAAAAATAATTCTTATCCATCACATTACATGACTTTATAGAGTAGAAGTGTCTGTTTACCTGCACAACAATGACAACAACAACTAACCCTGGGAAACTACAGTCTAAATCATGTGACACTGTCTGCTTCTTAGCTGCAGCAGTAGGGACCACACGGGCCCGTCCCAGCCAGCACAGCCAAGCTGCAGAGCCCCCCCCACCAGCTATCACTGCCCAGCCTGCAGCCAAAGAGTCTCTGCTCCAGCAACAGAATGGTAATGTCACACAGTTCTCTGTGGCCTTTCACATACTTTGTTTGTTGAACTCGCGCTACTCAGAGAACCTTCTCTTGTTGCCTCACTCTGTCCATTATTGTATTGTTTAATGATCACCAGCTCGGAGAAAGTCCAACTGTGTAAAAGAGGTGGAGAAGCTGCAGGAGAAGAGAGAGAAGAGACGTCTACAGCAGCAAGAGCTGCGAGAAAAAAGAGCACAGGTGAAAAGAAACGCAATTAAATTTACAATCCAGTTTAACAGAAAACAAATATAACCTGCAGGACCAGGATTTGGTTCAAACCTTTATATACCTTGACTAATTTGTGTTTCTGTTCCACTACAGGAAGTGGATGTGAATTTACCAAACTATGAAATCATGTGTATGATCAGAGACTTCAGAGGCAGCCTGGACTACAGACCCTTAACCAGCAATGATCTGGTACAGTAAGAGTTAATGGTGGTGACGTGAAGACACCTTTTCACTGTCACATAGTGCCTACGTATATGTATATAATCAGATTGAACATTTGAACGAATCGGAGAGACGAGAAGTGTATGTCCGATCATTTCATTTTTCTCCATCCAGTTATAGTTGCTCTAAAACATAGTCAATACATGCTGTCATTTACACACGCTGTGGAGAAGAAGTTTTCATTTGACTAAAGCACCTCAAGCTTAAAATAACGTCTCGATGCCGAGCATTTCAGGTCAGCCAAGCCTTTATTTAGAATTGCTGATTGATTAATCATGACTAATAGGGATTAATTAAGATGATTAATCATAATTAGATACGATCACAACTAATCACGGTTAATCGTAGCTACTCTGTAACACGTTTTTTGTCCACCACCTTCAGATTGAGGAGCACAGGATATGTGTGTGCGTGCGTGCACGTCCCCTCAATAAGAAAGGTAAGAGAGGTTCCATGTTCCTGTTCTGTCTTCATCATACAGTTCCAAGTGAATGAAGGTGATGGTTGTTTTATTTGTTTCCCCTTCAGAGTTATCAACGAAGGAACTGGACGTCATCACCATCCCAAGTAAAGACGTGGTCATGGTGCACGAGCCCAAGCAGAAAGTGGACCTCACTCGCTACTTGGAAAACCAAACGTTCCGATTTGACTATGCCTTTGATGAGAACTCCACCAATGAGATGGTGTACAGGTGAGCTCTGTGTTCCTTTCACTGTCACAGTCACCACCTGAGCACACTGTAGTTTAACTAAAGACAGTCCACTCCTCCACCTTCAGATTTACTGCCCAGCCACTGGTTGAGACCATTTTTGAGAGAGGGATGGCGACCTGCTTTGCATACGGACAAACCGGCAGCGGTAAAACACACGTGAGTGCTTTGGTCATGCTGTTTGGAAACAGGTTCTTATTATCCTTCTCCTTTGGTAACAAACTCCGCTCTTTCAGACAATGGGAGGAGACTTTTCAGGAAAGAACCAGGACTGTTCCAAAGGCATCTACGCTCTCTCAGGTGAGTCGGTGTCTTTTTCTTCTTCGTTACTACTGCCCGCTGCTCACAGGTTCGTAACTTAGAGTCTGTGTCTCTGTCCGTTTGCAGCCAGAGATGTTTTTCTCATGTTGAAAAAGCCAAATTACAAGAAGTTGGATCTGCAGGTCTTTGCCACATTTTTTGAGATTTATAGCGGGAAGGTAAGTGTTCTTAAACAAACTCTGTAGTTCCTTCTGTCTGTTCACAGTTAATAATTTGAACACTGGTTTTGTTTCTTGGATGAAAGGTGTTTGATCTACTTAACCGCAAAGCCAAGTTACGGGTCCTGGAGGACGGGAAGCAGCAGGTTCAGGTGGTGGGCCTGCAGGAGAGGGAGGTGAAGTGCACGGAGGACGTCCTCAAACTCATCGAAATGGGAAACAGCTGCAGGTGGACAATTATGACCAGAATACCACCAGTGACAGACAGGTTCAGATTGGCTGATTTGGATCCTGTGAATTTCTTCCAGGACTTCTGGACAAACCTCCGCCAATGCTCACTCATCACGGAGCCACGCCGTGTTTCAGATCATTCTCCGTCGACGGGGGAAGATGCATGGAAAGTTCTCCCTCATCGACCTGGCTGGTAACGAGAGAGGGGCCGACACGTCTAGTGCTGACCGCAAGACTCGCTTAGAAGGAGCCGAGATCAACAAGAGTCTCCTGGCGCTCAAGGTTCTCTCCGTCTCCTCCTCCTGTCTGTGTCACTGACTCCTGGCATCAGGAATCCAATGACAAACATTAATGACTTCACCTGGTGTCAAAAACAGAACAGAAAAAATATATAATTCTGTTCAAAAAACCTCAACAAATAAGACATCATTTTCCTGTGTAATTTAAGCCTGTGAATGTATCAACCTGGCTGTACTTTTTGCAGGAGTGTATCCGAGCCCTGGGTCGGAACAAACCTCACACTCCTTTCAGAGCCAGCAAGTTAACTCAAGTGCTGAGGGACTCCTTCATCGGAGAGAACTCCAGGACATGCATGGTGAGAACTCTCTACGTTGTTACTGATGTGTGTCTTTGATATAATGTGTTTGATAGAAATGAAGCCACACCGACCCATGAGCTGGAAGTCAACTATAGATCACAGGTCAAGAACTGACAATATGAAAATGAGCAAAGATTAGTCTTAACAAAAACAAACATGTCCTGAGTGTAAAAATTCAGTGTAAAAAATGATCAATAATAGAAAAATATGTTTACAGTTATAATAATGCATTTAAAAATAATGGCCATGTGTTGGGTTCACAAACCCCTGATGGTACTTGGGCTCCCCCTGTGGTTTGCAAGGGACACCACAGGGGGGTCACGTAATGACAGATATATACAGCTTTTCTATCTTTCTTATCTATTCTCATATTATCATCTGTTTCTGTGTGTGTGTGTGTGGTTTCAGAATTAAATGTAAAAAAACCCAAATGTTTT
Organism: Cynoglossus semilaevis; assembly: GCF_000523025.1. Taxonomy (NCBI): domain Eukaryota; kingdom Metazoa; phylum Chordata; class Actinopteri; order Pleuronectiformes; family Cynoglossidae; genus Cynoglossus; species Cynoglossus semilaevis. Next base: position 18,099,781 of record NC_024320.1, read on the forward strand.
CTGACAGATTGCCACCATCTCTCCTGGAATGGCCTCTTGTGAAAACACTCTGAATACACTGAGATACGCTAACAGGTAAAACTAATGCAGTCCTGTCAAGAGTCAAACCCTGACACTGATAAAGTCTGATCTCAAATCATAAACTTTTACCGTAGTCTTATCTCTTAAGACACATTCTATTACTGTAGAGTGACTCTACATATAAAATAAAATAAAATAAAATAAAAGATATGTGAAAATATAAACAAAGTCTTTTTTCTTTGTTTGTACTTTTTTCATATGGTTTCTTTTCCTCTCCTCTGTCTCTTTTCTACAGAGTGAAGGAGTTCGGCATTAGTCCCTCTGACATTCCCTTCTCACAGAGCGGCGGTGGAGGAGGACGCTCCGAGACCTCGCCCACATACGAGTATGATCACTAACACTTGACTCTTATCACTACTGTACTTTATGCACTTTATTTCTCTCCATCACCTACACTGACCACAGCTGACCCGTCCGTGTTGGCCCAAACTTAATGACCAAACCAAGTCAACCAGTGAAGGTCTGCCCTGAACTACTAGTTAGCTCTAGTCAACCCTGTCGTTCAGAAGTCAGTGACATCACTGCTGTTTGACACAGCTGCTCACGTGTGTTGTCAGGGTGAAGGAGCTCACCATAGATCCGGCTGCAGTCATGGAGTGTCATCAGGGACTGGCCAATCAGCTGGAGGTGCTGGAGGCCCAGTGGGGGGTCGGCAGTTCTCCGCAGAGAGACGACCTGAAGCTGCTCTGTGAACAGAACGTAAGACGATCACAGTTTCACACAGGTGTCCGTGGGTGATGACAACACTGTAGTTTAGTGCCTGCACAGTGTTGCACTCTCAACTATATGTGATAACCTCTGCTGCCCCCTAGTGATTCTTTTCTGATTTACTTTTCTCTAGGAGGAAGAGGTGTCCCCACAGCTCTTCACTTTCCATGAAGCTGTATCTCAGCTGGTGGAGATGGAGGAGCAGGTCCTGGAGGACCACAGGGCAGTGTTCCAGGTATACAGGAGTTTCACACAACACCAAATGACACGTCTGTTTTTCATGACGAAAAACATAAATAGAAGAAGCTGTTATAGTGAAGCAGGCCTGTGTTGTTCATACCGTGTTAATCCACAGTACGTTCCTCCTCAGGAGTCCATCCGTTGGCTGGAAGATGAGAAGGTGCTCCTGGAAATGACAGAGGAGGTGGACTACGACGTGGAGTCGTATGCAACTCAACTAGAACAAATCCTGGACCAGAAGATAGACATTCTCATTGAGCTGAGAGGTAGCTGATTAGTAACATCGAAATAGCCGTCATGTTTCATGAACACAGACAGACATTTTTACAGCCTTTCAAATTAAATTCTTAATTAAAAAAACAATAACAATGGAGCAAATCTGACCCAGTTTACAGCCCTCCCATTCTGACAGTGGATGGTAAACTGTTGGTCCGACCTTTGTTCTGAGCTCTGAACCGATACTTCCTGTGTAAAATCCAACTAGATGCTAATGCTGTACCTTTCAAACATTGTTTTTTTGTCTTTCAGATAAAGTCAAATCCTTCCGCTGCACACTGCAGGAAGAGGAGCAGGCTAGCAAACAAATAACTCCCAAGAGGCCTCGTGCTCTATAGACGCCCACTGACAAGAACAGACAAGTCCTGAGACATGTGAAGGCCTCGTCTCTGAAGAGCCCAGCAGTAAATTGTGTGAGTCTCTCTCTCTCTCCCCCCGTCCTCCCTCTCGGTCCGAGTGTCCATCTCCACCTCTGTCCAGTACTGGCTTCACCACATCCCTGTCCATCAGAAAAACCAAAGAGCAGACTGTTCTTGCTCTCTGTGTGCCTGTACAGTGTGTCTACCATTGTTCTCCCATGTATGATGAAGCACAAGTGCTTTGTTTAGGTTGATAAAATAAGTAAAACATTTTGTTTTTGTTTTTAAAGAATTTTATAAAGTCAATCAGCATGGCCAGTTTTATAAAGAGCTCTTGCCCTCTTGTGCAATATCTGGAGGATGTTCCTCCTGTCGTTCCCCAGTGTTTCAGCTCAGGAGCGACCAGGACTTGTATGTTCGTCTACGGATAAAGGAGCTGTAGTGTTCAAGTTTGATTGACAGCCCTGAAAACACAAAATAAATCAACGCATTTCATTATTTGACATATTAATGTTCACAGACAACATTTGCCATAATAAAAAAAATCTCTTGTTGCCACCTGTGTTGATTTATTCTTTTATTTATATTCTTTCACGATATAAGAGGATACCGTGATTTATCACGGGCTCACGGGCCAGAATGTGGTTCGAAAATTTGACGAGCGGGACAGTTCAGTATAGGTTGGATGTATAATGTTGGGCGAAATAATATGAATGAAATGTACAACAATAACCCTCAATCTTTAAAGTAATTTTGCCACATTTGATGTCTGCCTCCATCTAGTGGCATCAACTGAAATTACAGTCAATTCGCAGTTTTTGGCAGGTCGGATCAGAACACCTAGCGGGCTCTATCTGGTCCACAGGCCGTAGTTTGTCCACGTCCAAGCTAGGCTGTTTTGTCTTCCAGTTTAAAGGCAGACTTTAAACTACCTAAACTATAGAAATGATCAACTGCAGGACTCAATTAGTGAAAGTGATGAGGTCATGTCAAATTAACATGTTGGTCTGCTGCAGTTCAATCAGCAGAATGTACAGATCATACAGTAGAATACAGTATCACTGCTTTATTGTTGTTTAGCATGAAGGTTACACACTTGCAGTCCGGCTTTATGACATGCAACCGCCTCTTAGATAAGAGCTGCTGGGCTGATTGAAAGTACAGTCCAGAGTAACATCTCAAAGGTTCTGTAAAAGTGTCCAGTTTAAAAATAGGTTCAGTGAAACCTATAAAACCCTCAGCAGTTGTTGTAAAGAGACAGCAGAGGTGAACAGTAGCTCCGGTACAAATGTCAGAGGTTTGAAACGCTGCAGACGCTGTGACAGAGTGTTCAACGTCGAACTGCACGGAGCTCGTACGAGGGTGAGTCAAAAAGTTCTTGGACAGATGTGACAAAGGTGTCTGATTTTATACAATTAAAACGTTTTAGTCATTTTTCTCAGTCTTATCCAACAGTTCTAACACGACTGTATTACTACTGTACTTTTTTTAAATCAGATTTGTCAAGCACTAAAAACAAAGGCATCACAGTCTTACCAAATTTTGATTTAAAAAAGAAAATTATACTTACTGAAGCGTGTAACAGGTTTGGATCTAGCCAGGATTCTACAAATTATTTTTTGATAAAAAAAAAACAAAACTGGCAGAAGTGTTCAAACAGAGGAAAGAGTATTTAAAAAAAACCTTAGTTATTCACATCATTTCTTTTTTACACCATGTCTAAGACAGTTTTTGACTTTCCCTCCCTATTGTAATGCTCTATGTGTGTGTGTGTACAACCCCGGTTGTGGCAGAAATGCTAATGTAGCAACAATAAGAATTTAGCACTGGTAAAAATAAAAACATTTCTTTATCGTGGTGCATGATGATAATAAAATAAAATGCTATATATCTTAATATATTTACCTGAAATGTCCATTTTCAACATCAGGATCTTTAGGTAAGTAAATAAATATCAACCATAGAGCGGCTACATGTACATGTACATCTTTACACTATATACACGGAGACACTGAAGGTTCCTGTACGCAGTCAGGATCCAGAATGAGAGAAACATTCAACTTGGCAGCTAAATGGCCAAAAAGAGGGGGGTGGGGCCCCACCACCCCCCACCCCCAACCCCTCTTTTTTGGTTGTTTGTCTCTAAAACACAACACAACTGTAACTCAATAAAAAAAAGGTCAATTTAAAAGAAACAGCTTATTTCGCATGGTTACATAAACTCCCCTACACTCTGCCCTCACGTACAGGCAGATTTGACTTTTTTTCTTTTTCAGACACCAGACAATGACATTTTGAAACATGTAATCACAAAAGACCCAACACAGTATCCATTAAAATACTTATACACAGACAGGACTGCAGAGGAAGCAGTCAAATATGACTTTATAAAAATGGACAGGACGTTGTCGTTTGCACAGGGCTCACCTCTGTTTTCTACAGACTATTGAAGGACTCTATGTATCTGCCTCACAGATGTAGTTGGGATCAATTTTGTAAACTTAATTTAATTTAACTCTTAGTAACCTGTAAATTTTGTTTCTACAGCTAAGCTGTCAAAAAATGGCAGGAATTTAAAAACAAATTACGCACACGTTTCGCCCTCTAGTGCATTGGTGAAGTAATGCGCTTTAAACTCAGACGCATAAACAGGGTGATATAGATACATCACATACAGTATAAGGGGGTCCCTACTGGACATACAGTACATGTTTGGTAAGAAGTGTCAACTGGTTTTAAGTCAACTGGTTTTTTATCAAATACGCCTAGAAATGAGGACTGAATGAATGTCCTGTGCTTATGTGTGTATTTGCTCGTTACCTTACGTGTGCAACTTCAGCCAATTTTGTAAACAATTAACATGTTGTAATCAGAAGCTAAAACCTTGATGGAGATACTGTGGCAACATACAGTTCTAATGATTTGTTTTGAATAAGTAAAACTTTATTTGTTTTTGGTTCCTAACAAAGGCTAAAGTTCAACTACCTGATATTTAAGTGTTAGAAGGACAGCATGCTTATCTTGTCAGGAACATGCTAATATTATCAACCAGGAGTAAAAGGTAGTTGTGGAAAAGGTTTATACTGCTTGGACAAGCTAAGCCTTTTTTTTTTTTTTTTTTGTTGCTTCAACTCTCCCCAAGAACTGTAGAAGTCTTTAATTTCATTAAAGACACATTTTGTCTTTTTCAAAAGTGACTACTGAAGGTCCTTCAACATAGTCAGTCAGAATCTCACTGTTTAACTGGTACTGAGGGTGAGCCTGCTGCGTTTTGTGCCTGTGCTAGCAGAGAAGTTATGCTAGCTATGTTACTAGCATGTTGCTAGTACTTCAGTTAAACATGTCTGAAAATATGAACTACATTATAAGGTAAATACAGTTTCTTTTCTATCAAAACAGACATTTTCCTAGGATTAATAACTTAGTCACTCGGATATGTTAGAATAATTTCTGTGGATGTTGTTATTCTTACTTTTCATCACATCTCAAAGCCATACAGGTGGTTAGCATTTCTAATGGAAAGTCCTGCAGATTTTCTCAAGAGTTACAATTTACAAATTCTAATTAAAAATAGTCTGTTTTGGCACTTCAATTTGCCTTTTGTCACATCCTGACAAATATAGAGACACGTGCAACCCTGCACACACATACATTACACCCTGAAATAAATAAAGTGTCATGCACTGCAAAGGTGTTTAAACACTGCAACACAAGATGGTAAAAGCAACACTCTATTGTAAAATAGTGCAAAAACAACAATGAGGTCACACAGTTGATTAAATACATTATGAGATCATGTTTTGGCTTCGTACTGGGTCTAACAGCTGCTGAAGAAGGACACCAAGAAGCTGGATTTGAAACAAAGGTGTGAATGAAGGTTCTGTGACATTCTCAGGTGTGAAGAACAGGAACAAGGACTGGTATGACACCGCAATTTATCTTGGTCACGGGTTATAGATATCTCTAAGCCCTTTTTTGTTTTACAAGGTCAACGTTTAAAAAAAAACATGTTATCATTTCAAAATATCTCGGATTTGAATGACTTGTCAAACACTGCGTGTTGACGTGTTTAGACTTAGGTGGAGGACAAGGTGAAATTATTGGTATAAATTCAGGGTTTTTTTCTATTCGGTTTTAGGACCTTTTAAATTATCTCTATAAAACTGTTGATGGTACAGCAGCTGAAAGATTCTCTGCTGGACACACGTTTCAATGCTTTTAAGTAGAATTTAAAATGGTGTTTTCTGCAGTTAATCGGCTTGTAACACAATTTATTTCCTTATTTGTTGGAGGCTTCATTGTATTGTATTGTAGGCAGTTGTTGCCGGTGTTTTAGTGGTGATTGTCCAGTTTCAATACAGGTAGTGCTATGATCTGTACAGTGAGAAAATGGCCAAAAGTTTTTATAAGGGAGAAAAAGAGGGCGGGGAGGCGGGTGAGCATAAGAAGCTAAATCTAATCATTTTGTGCACATTGTTTATTAAATTAAATTGACTAAATTGTAGCCTGTCTTTTTCTTTGTCTATTTTCATTGAAAACAGCTCAGTGAACAGACACAAAAAATACACAGCAGTGAACTTATTGTTCAACTCAGCCATTTCCAACATTTATGAAAAATTACTTGTACCTGTGTCCCACTCTTTGGTCCATTTGGCAAAAACATACTGAAGTTGACGGGTCACTGTAAGAGGACATTCTGGCTTCTCTTCCACAGAGTGTGAAAGGTAATGGTCACCTCAGCAGAAACACACACTTCTGTTTCATGAAAGTCAAAGGCCAAGGAACGTACTGTCTGTGAGCAGCAGCAGCAGCAGCAGCAGCAGCTGCATCAGCAGCTGCATGAGTGGGAAACAGAGCTCCACCAACAGTATTTGAAGCAGTGTAAAGGGATTGTTGCTGTGGACTGTACACAGTTTGTAGGTAGAGGTGACGTCGTCTCTTGATGCTGCCCTGTTTTTTTGTCTTTTGGCTTCCAGTTCCAATTGTGGACTGTGTGTCAGTCAGACATTAAGGCCTCAGTGCAGCCGCGGGCCACACTAAGAAACCCCCTAACTCCAGTCTCAGACACTAATGCAGGTTTAAGGTAAATGGACCTCCTTCACTGCTACAATATATCTGTAACCTCCTGGTTTGAAGGATCAGTTCACCCAGAATACAAACACATTTTATCAGTTACTCTATGGAACTTACTGTTGGGCCTTTAATTTTCAGTCTTGGTGGGGTTTTTTTATTTTATCTCTTAATTTTTTTAAAGATAATAAAATGTATCATACTCCATGTTGTAACTGTCAGTCATGTTAAGGCAAACTGACTTATAATAATAATAATAAATTCTAAGACCTGAAGCCTTTGATTTCATCTTCATTACTTTTCATTATTTTTTCTTTCCTATTGTCACTATCTGAAAAAAACACTAAACAAACAGCGGGACAAAAAACAAATGCAAATGTCATTGGCTTTTCATCGTGGCTGCTAGGATTTTTATGGCCTGGGACTCACAACTAGACAGTTTACATTGAGTTTAGCTCTGCAGGTCACACTGAGAATGTGGTGGATTAGTTTAAGGCTTACAACGTTTCCTTTGACTGTTTATGGTCAATTCTTTAAACTAATGAGTAATTTATCCTGTAAAAAAGTGTAACTGTAAAAGAGTCATGCTACAGAATTGTCTTTTGTTCTATTTAAAGCTCCATCTGGATAAAGATCTCCTCTACACTGACCTCTCCTGGTCTAGTTAAGTCTCTTATTATGTCCATGTCCTGGTCCTGTATCCAAAATGGCAGCTCTCCTTTTCTACTCTTTTCTTTCAGCCTAGGTCTAGTTCAAAAATTAAAAGGGCTTAGAACAAGTCCTTTACCCCAGCGCCCCCTAACAGGAGTTATTTTGTGCCTAGTAACCCTGTGCTGCCCTCCCTGCTGCGGCCCCAGCATGCTGCAGCTATACTCATACTTCTTTGAGTAGACGTAGCAGTTCGATCACGCTCCACCTCACATTGGCTTTGTGTTCGTTCAGTCCGTCCTTGCTGGTTCGGCGAGGCCGACCTGACTCCTCCAGGTTGCTGAGAGGAAATGGTACGAAAGATGTGGTTGCGTTTACGGAGGAAGTCTCCACCGGCCGCTCCCAGACCGAAGCTGCTCTTGCGGAGGACCATGCGTGTGCTGGCCGACTTAGCCGGGCGAGACCTCTGGTTGAACTCCAGTTGGGACAGGTGGGAAGCATAGCCGTCTGCAATGAACTGGAAGAAAAATGTCGTCAGTATGTACAACTTAAGCTGGAGTTCGTATCTACGGTACGACGTAACTTCGATTTACGCCATAAGTCAGAACTTACATACTCTAGTTCCTGCGCAAACTCCTGTTTTTCATCCTTTGACTGGGTTTGCGACTTATACTCAGGGCCGACATATATTAAAATATATAATTTCACGTTTGTTATTTTCACACTGACAACCACTAGAGGGCACTCTAGGTTAGTGTACCAGTATCTGCTACCTCTGTAACACAGACAGCTGCTAGGGGGCACTAGTGCGACACGTGTTTTTCTCTTCATTATGCATTTTTGGCTGGTGCGACTTAAATTCCAGAAAATACCATAGTTAACAAGTTTTTTAACACTGTATGTCGAAAGATGGAATGAGACCTACTCAATAAATTATTGGGAGATGACAAAGTAACCACAGAATGCTGTAGATCTAGGACGTTGTCACATTGTGGACTGAGGACCACCTGTACTACAGTACCAAAGCCTGTTGTACTGCGCTGCAATTCTTATGACCGCATTAAAAAGATTGTGAAAGTATTTCTCACCTGACACTGGTGCTGCATCTTCTTTGTGGGCCTTCCCACAATGTAGATATGAAAGGGAGACAGACCGATGGACGAGTACACTGAGATGTCCTTGGATGACCCGTAGGCTGCAAAGATCTTCATGTGTGCCTAATAGAAAAGCAATTTCAGCTTCTGATACTTTACTTAGTAAATTACAACTCAAACCTCATTGCCTACTGTACCTCATTGATAAGATATTTGAGGAAGTTGGCCTTGTGTCGCAGCGGGTCGTGAACTAGGCCATCGCAGAAGGAGACGATGCCGTGAGGAAAGTTGTGTTGAGAAAGCCAGGCCACCACACGCTGCTTCTGCATGTCAGGGCGACCTGTTACATACACTATCAGGTAGCCCAAGTCCTGCCAGTACCTGTGATGAATGATAATCAGGTGAGAATTAGCAGATGGATTTTTCATGGTAATTATTCACAAATATACACGGGTTAAAATGTGACCCTTAAAAAAAAACGTTTCTGTACGTTAGTTAATGTCTCACGTCTTTGTTTAGTTGATTTTTCCAAATGGATCACTGAATAAGAAAATGATCATTTCACTGGAACAAAGGCCTGGACACCATGACCAAAGTCACGGACTTACAGGCTGTCTCGATCCTCACCTCACCACGTCCACAGCTCCAGCTCGCACCTTTGGGTCGCTGCCCATGATGGACACGCTGGCAGCGAAAGAACCGTCAATGCTAAACACAACAAACTCCGCTCCCCATGGTAAAATGGTAAGATAACTATCTGCACACGTGTGGTCGCCCCTGCGAGAGGGAGAGAGAAAATAAATGATTCATGAAAAAAATACAGATTCAGAATGAAATA
>NC_024320.1:18109362-18125473 GCF_000523025.1 Cynoglossus semilaevis
CAGATACAGAATGAACTACTGTAAAAGACAAGCTCACAGCAGCCACTGAACAGATGAAGACCAGGGTCAGGGTTTTCTTTTTCCTCTGATGGAACTGATTTTCTTTACAGCCATTTCAATATATATATATTTTTTCTTTTGTAAGATGGCTGATGCACTGATCTTTCTTTATTTGACAATACCATTTTCATAAGTGTTACAGAGTTCAAAATAAAATTCAAATTAGTTTTTTTAAACAAAGCTGTGAACGTGTCAGACTGAAAGGAGAAAGGGCAAAAGTCTTTTCTAAAAAGTTTCCTGCAGAAAAAGTAGAGGGTGGCTAACTGTAATAGTAATGAAACAAAACAATTGAGAATAAAAAAAAAAAAAAAATATTTAGTAGGGTTAAATCGTAAAGACTGAGGTCATGTTTCAAAAAGACAAGAATATATTAAATATGAAAAACTGGCGAGTCATTATACCTGACGACCATTTTGACTGGATATACACCCATGCTCAGCCTTTTGCTTTCAGGAATAACGTAGGAGACACGCCCACTGCTGTTGGTGAGCTCCGTGTCGAAGTACACCCACTCTCCAGAGGGAGGCTGGGTCATGATGTGGATGTCAACCTGCAGCAGAGGACACTCTTTAAAATCTACATTAACACACAGGACTATTATCCCAGTCCGTCATGTCTCACTGTGTCAATACCTTCTCCCCTGTGAGTGTGACCATGTCCAACGGGCCGTACATGAAGCGTCCAGTCACCTGCTGGACTCCGTCCTCTGTAAACACTGCATCATTTACACGATGGTTTGCTGTAACATTCTAAGAAAAGGAAAGAATGAAGAAATATAATAGAATACAGTACAGTGCACTGCAAGGTATAAAATAATACAATAAAATACAGTCGATGAGTCTTACTCTTATTTTGACATGAGTCCTCTTGCGAAGCCACTTCTCCCGAGGTTTGGAGGGAGTGAATTCCGACACCTCTTTACCGTTAAGCTCCAAAATGCTAGAGTTTTCATGTCTCATCACCTGGAGAGAAATGAAGAAGCAATAAAAATATTTCTGCTCAATTATACCAACAGATGCTCTGGTCATTATCTGGAGCCGTCTTCCCTCTGCTCGTTGATCAATCTGAACAGGTAGAAGTAGGTGATGTGTCTTCATGTTCTTTGTTTATTTCATAAAGCATGCAAGTTTTATTAGTAATCTGGGGGTGGGGGGAGTAGAGCGAGGTCGAGGAGAGTGGTTTTGAGTTTCCCCTAGCGGCTCAGGATGAGTAACTGGTATAGAGTGAAGAAAAACTCCATACTAAAGGCAGAATGACATTAATGAAATGTTACGCAGCATTTTTGAAAAAAATCAGATGATGAGGCTTTAGATCACCTGTCTTAGGAGGAAGGAAACTACATCTGTGGACTCCCAGTAGGAGGCGTGGAAAAGATGTGGCAGAGCCACCGTGGGAAACGCCGTCAGGGCATCAGGACAGTAGAGGGCGTAGTCAATCCTCTTACTTCCCCACCACCGGGAGGCGACTGCCGCAAGAGAAGTAGTAAATGTATTAGGACAGAGTGAGTTCAGGTATTTAGATCTCAGTGAGGGAGTAGAAGTGGAAGTTTGTTTTTTTACTACAAGGCACTAGACTGTACCTCTAAGAATGCAAAGACACACGGGCAACAACGGTATCAACAGATCAGAGGGCGTGAAGAGGTCAGGGTTCTGACTGTTCTCTATCAGACAGTCACACTCAGGTCACATGCATTTATAGAATAATTGAAGAAAACTTCAGTGGGTCCATGCGTGGTTCCCTAAGAATGGAAGAAAATGTCTGCTTCAATGCATCCTACTCTACTGTGAGGAAGTGCATTTTTTTTAAAACTTTGTTTCTTATTACTGTATATCTCTCTAATATGTATTTATTTCTGTGTATTTATAATTATTTACAGTAAAGAAACTGGAGGAATAAAGAGCAGCCATCAGCAACACGGAAGCTATAAAATATATACTGTATATATATATGTATTTTCATGTTGAAATGAACGTGTGCTCATTTGAAATGCCTTTCATTGGATTTTTTTTTTAACATGTAGTTTATTTATTATTGTTTATATATATTTGTGTCTGACAGAGGTATGTCTGTAGCGGTGAGAATGGATCTGTTTGAGTTTTTTGGAAACAGGGCAACTCAGGAGGACTACGTCAGGAAAGGAAGATAGGCAAAAACTCAAGACATTAGGATGGACTCTAGGCACATCCTTTCCTTCATGTCCTTAAACTACAGCTCCCAGGATACCTTGTTCTACGTTCTCTGACACCCTGGGTGACGGCGGAGTAGAGCTGATGTCAGTGATGTTAGAAGATACATCAGGTGAGTCAGACTTGATTCCCGAGGTCATGTCAGGGGTCAAAGCCGAGCTGTGCTCAGACTCCACGCTGTTAGGTCTGTGAAACACCTGATGAACTTTGTTGTACGAGCGAAAGGACGATGCCCGAGTGACACATTTATGGTAGGGAAGAGCCAGGACAGACTTCAGACTGGGCCTTTGAGTGTGGCTCACTTTGTGAGCTAAGGGGAGACGGGATTGTCAACAAATAGTCAATTTGTGAACAGAATCTCGTGGTCGACACGTGAACTTACTAGAGGCGATGTTGGAGGCGGTGTAAGCATCGGCTAAGCCGGACACCTGGCTGGCAATGCTAGCCTCGCTAGCCCTGCGGTTACAGCGAAGGTGAGGGAGTCCAGGTGATGTAGAGAGAGAAGACTGACCATCCACCAGAGGATGTGAGGGAAGAGCATCTGCTGCAGAGAGACAAAGGGTCAGAAGGTCACTGGGGGGCAGACAAGAAGAGTTTTTTTTTTATTTACTGCATTTTGACATATTTTTCTAAGATGTACATTTTGGAAACAATCTTAGCGAGTCTCCCTAACCTTGGGGAGAAATAGTGTATCTAAGTCTACAGGTTTACTGCACTTGGAACAAAGACGTTTTTTTTAATAAAAATTCACCAGACGTTTTCTTGGTTTGTAAAAACCAAGAAAAACAAGAAAATTTCCAAATTTTCAATGGGGAAATTTACAACGTGAGTGTTTGCAACTGACACAGGCTGCCACAGGAGGCGCCATTTGGGATATGTGGTTCTTCCAGGAACCAAACTGAACTCTATGCTCTCTGCTTGAAAAGCAGACGTGCTAACCACTACCATACAATGTTCTTTAATGTGATTAAAACTCTAACAACTATCAAAGTAATATTTATGGTGTTAAGACAAATTGCATCAGAGTCACCCACTCTCTGCATGGAGCTGTGACATTTGCCAATTGAAGATGGGAACAGGGATGGACGTCTCACTGATGCTGCTCTCCTGACAACGCTGGGACGCTGCACCACCAGAGTCAATGAGGAGATGAGGATTGCTCTGCACAGTATCGGCTGGAAAAGACATGAAAACAGAAAAACATCAACAACATTAAAAGTAACGGATTTGTATTACAGTGTTGAAAATCTAAACTGTTACTGTAACTAGATTACACTAAAGAAAAAAACTACAGAAATTCATTTGTCTCAGCTGTGATTACCATCGTCTCCTTAATGAGTATATTAAAAGACTCACGGAGCAGAGCCGAGTGGCCGTCGCCCAGGGGAAAACGCTGATAGCGGGGAACACTGAAGGGAGGCAGCAGGTGGAACCTCCTGTCCAGGAGCGACTCCAGGCGTGAAGCAGAGGGGTCGGCTGGGTGAAACAGGTTGTAAACTTGCTGACAGGCCGGACGCAGAGCAGACACTAGAGCAAAGAATCAAACGTGAAGAAAGTTTAGTTGTAAGACACTAAAAAACACAGCTGATACGGTGGTACAGCAAACAATAAAAGTTTTTAAAAAAAACGTGGGATGGAAATCTTAAAAAGCCTTTCTATGATCAGAAAACAATATTTAAAAATGTCTTGAAAGAAAAAATGCTTCAGTCACTGCTCCGCAAAACAAAGCTGAAATATTCAATATTAAACAATGGACAGAATTTTAATGAGTCAAGAGGTTTGGTAATTCAACGTTGTTGGATTTGACAGATGTTAGTACGTCAGACAGAGGATTTGGATTAAAAACACTTCAGAGACGGTTTGGAAACTGCAGTAGAATTCTTCAGGGCCAGATTTTTAGAAGCTTTGTTTTTGTCCTTTTATGGAAAATTCTTGCTGATTTTATAACCAAAAACAAGGATGGATGCCTGGAGACGTGTCTGTTTACATCACGACCAGCAGCAGGTGAAGATGAAGCCAGATGAAGCCCTGTGTGGCCCAGAGTATTTGTGTGAGGTACACGACAGAAGAGAATGTTGTTACTCACCGTCCAACGTGGGCACCACAGTCTTCCTCAGAGCCAGCACCAGTCCCAGAGGAGAGCCGAAGAGGAAGAAGTCAGTGACCTCAAAGTCAAACTTTCCCAGAGAGCCTCCCTCCAACATTGTGCTGTTGCTAGAACGTCGTGATCCTGGTTCAGCGTGAAGTACGATGGAGTGGAGACTGAACAGAGGAGTCACAAAGACATAGATTTAAACTAAATAATAAAATCGATCAGAAAATAAATCAAAAATATTTTAAATAAATATTTTAAACAATAAAATAATATTTAAGATTCTTCTTCTGTGTTGCATGTAAAGAATATAGTGTAGTCTGCCTATTCAAATAGGTGGCCCGAGGGCCACATGTGGCCCAGAGAGACCCTCAGAATGGTCGAGTGAGAGTAATACAACTGGTGAATAAAGAGAAATTCCTACAGTAAAAGACACCATAAATGCAACACTCACCGCTAACCTACCAATATGCAACCCACAATGCATCACTTCTGTGAAAGTGTTAGCAGTTTGCTATAGCTACCATAAAATGTCCCTCTGATCAAAATCATCAGTTTAACTTTGCATGAAATGACAAATAATTTTATTTTTGCCACAAACTATGGGCTCCAAGCTATTTTCTGTTTGTTTTTTTTATTTCATGTATTCATATATTTTGTTTATTATTAAGAATTGAAATTCTGTTTATTAGCCACAAAGATGCCTAGCTGAATTTGGCCAAACTCTCTTTATAATTGAATAGCCATGCTACAAAGTTACTTTAGCACCTCTAACAAAACTAGTTTTGTTTGTAATAGTGAAATAGTTGTTCTAGTCTCACCTGGACAGAAAGGCTTGGTGGTGTTTGATGGTGTCCAGCTCGTACGTGGACGAGTCGCTGCGCTTGCGTGGAAGTTGTTTCTTGGGGTCATCAGGCCCTGAGCTGCGAGGAATGTCAATGTTGCTGCGGCTGAGGTGACGGCTTCCTTCAAGGGACGGTGAAGACGGAGCGATGCTGTTGATGACAATACCTGGAGTGAGAAGGTCCGTGTCCTGAGAGGAGGAGGAGAAGAGAGAGCAAAGAGAAACGAGGTCAGAACTCAAACGTCTCACAGAGTCTGCAGCTGTGTCATGTTATTATTCTTAAAAAAGTTGAGAATAAAATAAATATTAAATATAACTGAGAATATAATAATAACTATGAAATGTTCAGACCTGTCTCCCAGACACCTCAACATGCGCTGTGTCTTAATTTACAGTTGATTATTTAAAGTGTTATTTACAAACTCTTTTCCATGTTCATGGGTTGAGCTGGGACTAATTCCAACACCCTGGACAGTTCCCCAGTCCGTCACGGAGCCAAATATAGAGACAAACAACCATTCACACTCAGATTCACACCTATGGTCTATTTAGAGTGAACAATGAACCTAATCCTGCATGTTTCTGGACCACTGGAGGAAACCAAAGCAACTGGAAACCATACAAAAAGACTAATTACCACTGGGAATCAATCCAATGACCTTCCTGCTGTAAGGCAGGAATACTAACCAGTGTTTCACTGTGTTCTGGTTACACAGGATTCAAAATACTAATTGTGCTTTCAGAGTCTGTGCGTCTATTCAAAGGTTCTTCACAAAGTTAAATGTTTCCCAATTGACTCCAAATGACTGTCTGAGTGATAAATGAGTTTCATTTAACGTCAGTCTGATCAAACTAATACCTGAGCGCTGATAGTGCTGCCTCGTCTGCTGCTGTTCTGACTCTCCGACACTGTCACAGAGCTGCTGCACAGAGCGTCAAATCCCAAAATCCCACCGACACAGTCCCCGATGACACACACCTGACAGGAGAGAAAGAAACACACACACATTAACACACACTTCGCCTCAGCTGAATATGTACCACGGAGGGAGAAATACAAAACAGATGGAGATGTAAAAAAAAAGATATCACAAAGACATGACACTGACCTGTCCTGTAAAAGAAGCTCCATCTAAAGACTTGATGAAGTCACTATACACCTGATTGGCTCGTAAGATGACGGTCGCCACGGCATCCTGATACTGAGGTGCGGAAGTCGCCAAAAGAGGCAGAGCAGCCAGTGGGATGTGGTCCTGACTGCTGGACAGGCAGCCCTCGTCATAGCTGTAGGGACTGAGGCTGAAGAGCAGAGAAGAAACAGTCAGAGAAACACTGTTAGCTTCTTTGCTAACTGCGTTTATCTGTCGGCTAACAGCAGTTAAGCTAACACTGTCGTGTTAAAATGACCAGTGTACCAGATCAACTGTGATGTGGATGAGGACAATTCTGCAGTATACAAATACAAGGTACACATATATTGAATATATTTTACAGTTGGTGTGAATGATTATTTGCCTGGACGGTGGACCTGATTGGACAGGTGTCCACTGTCCAGGCTGTAGCCCACCCTCACCAGATGACTGCTTGAATTGGCTCATAAATGAACAAACCTGTACTCCATCTAAGACGGCCTTTTATTTCACATGTAAACAGCAGGTTGATCTTAATATTCAATAACGTTAGAATAATTAAAGCGCGGTGGTGTTCTCAGGGCTGTCAGTTACCTGGAGACGAGTGAGAACGCCTCAGCACACACAGCAGGACACGGGACCATCCTGATGGCGATGCGTCCCAGCACTGCAGGGTAATGGAGCCTCATCACGGTCTCAAAGGCCCCACTCAGTGTGTTCACATCTCCCTGCTTGCTGCTCTGCTCACCTGCAGATCAGCACAAACACTTTGCATCAGTGATTAGAATCAGGTCTTAAATGTCAGCTTCACTCAAGAGGAATAAGTTCCAGTTCTTATTTAACCCCATCTTACCAGGACTAGTTTGTAGTATATTACAGACAGAGCACAGGTCGCACCTTAAGATTAGGTTCAGTAGAACTATTATCATTAATACCATCACAGCAGCTTCCATTCACTCACTTTTCTAAATGTCTGAAATTACAAACTGAAGTATTTTGAAAAATAAAACCAAAACAAAGAAGTACTTGATAACCTTTGGGTATTTACTATTATTACAACAAGAAAAAAAAACTATTAAATTAAAACTGAGGGAAAGAATACAACATTCCCAGAACTTCTAGAATTTGTCGATAGCTACATATTAAAGGTTTAAATAATGTTTAGAATTTAGAAGAAAAATCATATTTTGAGAAACAGAAGGAGTGCAGGGTCGAGGTCCACGTTCTTGTACCTGAGCCGGTGTCCAGAATGTTTCCTCCATTTAAGACCAGGATGAGGACATGGATTTTGGACGGCTGGAGACACTGCTGAGAGGAACAATCCTGCATGAGAGGACAGAAGACACAGAGACACAGAGACACGAGAAACGGGGATTAAAAAAGAGGCACCAAAATAAAAGTCTGTTTTATATTTTATATTGAAGAGTTGGTCTACAGAGAGTAATGTATTCCATCACTTTATCCTACACTAGGCAGAGAAATAAATCACTCTTTAGCTGATTATTTGTCTCCACTCTGTAAACACCTGATGGACATGAAGACATTGACATGGACAGCACTCTCCTCCAATCAGAGTTTACACAAACTCACCAAACAAAGAGAATCAGGAATACTAGTCATTGTCTGCCGGTGCTGAACTGAGCAGCAGCAGCAACTGACAGACCAAACCGGCAACAATAAAGAGTGTGTAAATGGAGAGTTGCTGCTGTGAGAGGCCAGTGTATGAATGGCATGAAGAAACACTTGCCTCCATCTGTGTGTCCTCGTTACTCATCACTGCGTACTCTCCGCCCGACTCTGGATACAAAGCTTCTGGGAAAATACAATTAATTTATTTCACAATTTTCACAAAGACAAAGACAGTCATTTGTTCCAGTCACACACACACACACACACACACACACACAGCTAGGCTCTCCCACCTTGTGGCTCATCCACCTCTATTGTTTCTATCTTGTCCATCAGGTCATTTGAGCTCCACTTGGTGATTTCTTTGGCAAACATTTCTTCATTATCAGACAGGTCCTCTGTCAGACACACACACACAGAACATCATCCCATATCCAACTACTGCATCTCAAACACAGGGTTAGGGTCAAAGGTGAGATTGAGTGAGTGTGAAACATCTATTATGTTTATCAAGCTGACTGATCTAAAGCCGCTCCACGTTCAATGGGTTCGAGCCTTTTATCAGTTACTGGTGAAATCTAAGTCAATGCTGAGAAGACTTGTTTTCATGTGTTTAATGATTTGTTTAAGGGACGAACAAAATGATGAACGATGAAAATGTTGACTGTATGACTTGTCTGTTACACTGGTTGCAAAGTTGTGTTGCTATGACTTCAAAAGAAACAAAAATGTGTGATTGCGGATTATTTTCTATACTTTTAACTTTTAAAATTATTATAATAAATTAAGAAAATAATTCTTAATGCTGATATTTTAATTAAAATCTTAAAATTATTAATTTTGTAGAGTACTATGTAACTTTTTTTAGCTCTAACTTTGCCCTTTCCCACCCTAGTAAAAAGGTTCAGCTTAAAAAAACCTAATAAATCCCACATCCATTTAAATAGTCAGCCTATTTTCTGCTTCTCTCAGGACTTCATTATTTTATATACACAACACGTTACTTTACCATGAGCATCGAAGAACTCGTCGTCTGTACTGTCATCTGAGTCCCGCGCAATGCTCTGCATCCTCCACTCTGAGATACTCTGATGAGACGGACTTCCTGTAGTCACACACATAAGATATCTCAGGGTTATGACCTTCATGCATGATATATTAGGATATATTAGTTGTGTTTGTATGGTACTTATATAATCTTGAAATTGCCGACTCGTTTGTGTTGTCTATGGTAAATGAGAGTTTCTGGTTCTGTCCCCCTCACCTCCTCTCTTCGACGACCTGTTGGAGGATCTGGAGGATGTGGACCACTGCTTGGTGAGTTCTCCTCTCGACTCCAGTGAATCTCCAACCTTCCCGTCCTCTGCATCCTCTCTTTTTGTTCCTTGGGTCTCGGCTCCTGACTCCTGGTCCTGGCCCACAGAGAAGCCCTTGGTCTCCGCTGCGCCCTCCTCACTCAGGCTGTACTGGGCCATCTTCTTGGCCAAAGCCAGCTGAGTCTCCAGCTCCAGCTGCCTGATGTCGTCGATGGTCAGGCCGTACCATTCGTCCTGCCAGCACCAGGCCTGCCTGTGGGCACGCACCATCACTTTACGTAGACCTGAGAGGAAGGACAGTAGGTGTTTACTGACATCTACTTGTATCCGTCATGTCGTCTACTGTAGTGTGTGCAGAACATATAAGAGAACAGTAGATTATACTGTATATATATATATATATGGTACCTATGTCACTTACCTACGCTAACACAGAGGTAAGATCATAATCTAGGACATAAAAAAAATCAGAAGAGTCCGACTTACACCTGAGAGCCATAATGAAGGGCAAAGAGTTTCCAGGAAAAAAATAACAGACAAAAGAAAGTGTCTGTAGCTCTATCCGACGTGTTGTGTACAACTGGCGCGTGACAACGAGTTCCCGTGCAAAATTTTCTTTTAACATTGAATGTCAGGATGATGGAACAACTTTTTTAATTCATTTTATGGAAGATGGCGACACAGCACCGTAGGTCAAGGATGTCGTAAACCCTGTATATGGAGGTTTCATATTGGTGCTGTGTGTTTCTCCAGGTACTCTGGTTCTCCTCCCAGTACGTGGGGGTGAATATGTATGTATATGTGGACCAGTGATGGACCAGTGATGGACCAGTAAACCCCACCGTGGTCTGATGACTGAAGCAGAAGAAGAAGCAATATATTACTTGTAATAAATAAATCAAAATATGAGCACAAGATAGTAAGTCATGCTATACATGAACATCTGTTTTAATAAAGAAATAAATGATAAATGAAGATACGAGGACAGAAGTTCCTCTTATGGACCACAGGACCTGAACTTTAATGGGTATAAATAAAGAAAAGTCATCATCTTTTTTTTTTGTCTGTAACACAGCATCCATCTACACTGACTGTGCGTTTATAACTATTTTCGATCTGTCGCCATAATTGTGTGAATGCACCAAACCATCAGCTCCCATCACGACCTGCTCAGACTGGATTTTCTTTATGCCACAGTGAATTACTTCCACATCAGACTGTCTATAATTTCTCATTCCCTTCCTGTTTTGATTTCCTTTCAAATCCATTTGGTCCTTTCTGTCATGCAAACACCAAATAGACGTCCCGTCTGCTGTTTCGCTATTTTTGCTCCACCATCAATATCAGATGTGCCGGCAAAACACAGAGCACGAAAGCCTGGCATGAGATGAATTTGTAATAGATCATCGGCTTTCAAGGCTTTCTAATTAACACGTTCTAAAATTAGCACCGGCTACTAATTACATGTAAATTAAATTTGCTGAGCCATTTGTAAAGTGCTTGAAAACATTTTTTTTTCATGTTCCTGCTGGCAGTCATGTTTTTGGTCTAAGGCTGATTCCATCGCCAATGGCTGTAGGCTGCACAGGGCGGTACCGAGTTTATTCATTCAACCTCTGCTGCGTAATCCTTTTCAGGGTTACGACAGGGACTGCGGCCAATCCCAGCAGTCATCAAGTGAGGGTGGGGGAGAAAGGTCAGCAGTCCATCACCACATCCTCACATTTACAGAGGGGTGAGGGGGTTTGGGGGTGAGCGTGAGGCTGCTAACAATTCTGCGTTATCCTAGACCCCCAACCGATCCCGTTCATGTCTCAGTCCCACTGACTCTACAGATTCACCAGACAGAAAATCCAACCAAATCAGTAAAGTCAGTTGTAATCGGTAGCATTTAAGAATTTTATCCCAGCTCATCTTTGTTCGCAGGACGCTGACCACGGACCACCGTTCTAGAGCCTCGACCAAAGATATCTCCAGGTTTCTGGTACGATGGTCCTCTGTACAGTCTATACTGACCATGAGTTTGTTTGACCTTTAACTAAATCATATAATATATCTATTTATTTCTGCGTGCATAAGAGAGAGGAGGAAATGCAGCATGAAGCACATTTTCTAGGCTCGTCATTCCAGTATCTTCTGTGTTTGGGTTTGAATGAGCTGTTTACACTGTAAAGAGTGACCGCTCCTGTGTCTCAGACTGGTTCCTTGGACCCAACACTAACTGTGTCTCAGTAGCTTGGACAACCTCACCATGTCCAACACTGACACCACCACAGAACAGTGTCTTTAAAGCTGAATGCTGCAGTGCTAACGTTTAACATTCACTCAAAGTTCCACGTACCCACGTCGTGTATGAAGCGTTCAATCTTGGACTGCATGCCCCAGTATCTGAACTCCACTTTGCAGAGCTTGTAGGCACACATGACGGGGCTCTGGCACATATCCTGGTTGATCTCCTCAATCCAGTTGTCTGACAGTGGACCCCGCTTGGTCTTGACGGACTGGTACAGCTTGGGGTCCTCCTCCACCAGGTACTCATGAGGAGCGATGTAGTCCTTGACGATATCTATCAGGTCTACAGTGGAACACAGAACAGTGTGTGAGTCGGATGCGTGTATCCACGGCAGAGGTGAGCAGCAGGACAGTTGGACTCAGGTCACCACTGAACACCTGCCACCTGAGGCTGCATGTGTCTGCATGGCTCTGGAGCAATTACTCCCAGCAGGGAACGTGTTTTGGCGCAAAAAGCACAATTATATTTTAAATGTTTTTTTAGTGGTACCTTCTGTATCACACAGCTGAGGTTGTTCTGGCAAACCGTACTGTATTTGTCAAGATTATTTTTTTATTTCAATTTGCAAATGCACGGCATTTAAAAATCTCTATTTCCATGTAAAAAGTGACAGTGATGAAGACGTGACGGTGATGAAGACGTGATGGTGATGAAGATGTGACAATGATGAAGACGTGACAATGATGAAGACATGACGGTGATGAAGACGTGACGGTGATGAAGACGTGTGTTCGCTGCTCACCTACGGTTCTTTGTCTCTTCTCAACAGAGGACAGACTGAAGACATTCCCTTGACTTCCAGTGTCTGGTTTATAATATGTCTCTATGTCGATGGAGAACTTCTCCACAAAGGGACAGGTATACCTGCAAAGAAGAAAAAGAAAACAGATTAGAAACTGACTCACTGCTGTCTGCATCCATCCTTTAAACTCAGGGGACTCAAACTCCTGGCCCGTGGACCGAAAGTGGTCCGCGAGAAGATGTTAGCTTAATGTAATCCAAAACCCCTGTTGTTGGTATTTGGTCCCTTCAATGAGATGGCAGGGACAACAGTGGTCCTCCAGCTGTAACTGGACGTACCGTCAGTCACTGACAGAGTCAGTGAGTTTCCACAGGTCATTTAGTCAGTAGATATGGGTTCACATTTATTTCAATTTTCTCACTAAAATTAGTGCTTGGATTAATAATGAGCTTGTTAAGAAGATTAGGAACTTTTGATTCAAACCAAACTTAAAAACATTCATTTGTTTCATAAGGTCATACATTTTCATAGAAAACAAATCCATTTTTCAGATTATTATTATAATTATCATTGTTGTTGTTTTGATCATGATTATGGAGGACTCACCGGGTTCTTGTGTAGGGGTAGGCATTCCAAGACTCCTCCTCT
This sequence comes from Cynoglossus semilaevis, assembly GCF_000523025.1. Taxonomy (NCBI): domain Eukaryota; kingdom Metazoa; phylum Chordata; class Actinopteri; order Pleuronectiformes; family Cynoglossidae; genus Cynoglossus; species Cynoglossus semilaevis. The sequence goes on from NC_024320.1 coordinate 18,122,303, forward strand.
ACTCGCAGCGCAGCTTGAGGCAGGATGGCACAAAACCAAGAAGGGATGTGTTTCCCGATATGATAGACCTTGTGTGTGTACTGCCCCGTGCCTCCGGGTCCATCCTTGTACGGCCGGTTTTCCAGAATCTCCACCCCACTTCCCTCACCACAGCTCTCCTCTCTGCTCTTCTTCTGCAGGAACACAGACAGACGAGACGGGACAGTTGGAAACTGATGTTATCGAGGTTACTTATTGTCTTTATTTCTAGCTTTATTTTTCTAGGCCTCTAGATCCTAAGATCTGTTTTTGATTAGAAATGTCTGGCCCGTCATTAAGACTAAAATCAGACAATGGTAAGAAAAATCTCAGCTACGTTCTCTCCCACTGTCCCTCTCCTGGTATTACGTGTAATAATGATTTTGAATTTGGTTTAATTAAAGGTGACATTGCTTTTCCATCTTTGTGTTTAAGAAGGTTTAGAGCTGGTGTTTCATCATGGAAGTTTTTCATCCACATTCTTTCCATTCCAACATTTTTGCATTTAATTAAAGAGTTTCCAGACGGTCATACATGCCATGCCGCATCAATCCTCCCTTTATTTGTCATTGCATAAGAGGAATCTTAAGAATGTTAATAAGCTGTACAGTGTGTGTTATTTTTTTAATGAACTCCATTGATACCACATGTGCTGCAATAGGCCACCCCTTGGTGGCACCAAGTATATGGTTCCTCTGGCAATCAAACCCAGGACTCTCTGCTTAAAAGAAAGGTCTTCTAACTACCCCCGCACAGGTAGAATGCAAAACTTTATTTTTATTTATTCGTTATTTGATTCTGAATAATGTTTTATTTTGAAAAATTACCAGATTCTTTCCGCCGCATCTGTCTATGACTCACACTTGATACATGTCAAGATGCTTAACTCGGTCACATGTCTTACCAACATCCAATACCTTCTTAAACAGTCTGCTCTGGTCGTATGGATTTAATGCGACAGGTTGTTTCCACGCACCGAGTGGCTCTCTAATGAGGCGATGAAGACTTCAAAACTGCTTCACCACTTGGAGATCAAGCGTTCTACATTAAAAGACGAGCCCGATGTTACGAGGACGCTGCTAATAAAGGTTCATGCACAGTGGCTTAACGTTTGTTATTATATTTAGAAAATACCAGTTTTTATGTCGGTCGTATCATTTTATTTAAGGCTAGTCCGGGCAGAAATGTTCAGACATTTAAATGGTCTGTGGTGCATAAAACGTTTGGGGACCGCTGTTCTAACCACTACACCGTGCTAGAAATAACCAGTAATGGGTTTTCAACCCATGTTTTTTTTCTACCAAACTACATTTTACACATTCAGATTTTTTTATTTCATTTTTGCACGTGAGCTTTCACAGAACTCTCTACAATAGTTCAACCTTAGGAAACAAATTTTCATCCAAAAGCTGTAGAGAAGCTCAAACACACGGCTGATGTAAAAAAAGACCAGCGGTTAAAATGAGGAAAGTTGCCAGTTCTTTCTTTTTTTCATTTCCTTTTATTCTTCCACTGCCTATTCATCTAATTTGCTCCCCGCCCTCCTAAAAAAAACCCCACTTCTACTTTTGAAGAAAAGCAGACTTTCCAGATTGCCTTGAAAAAAAAACAATTCTTTTCTGCACAGCATGTGAAGAATCACTTTTAGCCTTTCCTTTCATCAGCGGTCGCCACAGCCGGAGTCCACACAGTGATTTCGCTTTTTTACACCGAAGGCTTTTACTGACGCAACCCAACCTGGGGCTGGTGACGAGGTGAAATCAAACCTGAAGCCTTCTGCATTTTGGGCCAAAATCCTGCCCCCACCCCCTGCCCCCAGCCCATTGCACTCCCACTGTTTATCGCAGCAGGTTATATCCGTTAATAAAAGGCAGCAGATGGTTCAACCCTGCAAGACTGAGCTGAGCATTACGTCTGACTGTACTGGGACCTCAGCGTTACACTACAGCATCATCAACACTGAAACCTGTTTTTCTATCTTACTGATGATATGCAGTTGTGTCATTAATTGTAAAAATAAAACAATCTATGGGGTCCATGTGTCCATCTTCAATTTAAATCCAACTGTTCATTACTATCACTCCAACTTTCTGTTATTTAGAGGCTCGAATGAAGCTTAAAATATTCAGCTGAAGTCTAAACAAAGTGTCAATCTGAGAAGCATCTCTTCCAGCAGGGATTCCCAACCGCTGAACCACAGTCATCTGGATGTTAAAGTATCCAACTTCACTTCACTGATCTAAAAACTGCAAAACTGCCAGTACATTATATATTCTATCACCAGGTGGCAGCAGGTAGTTTAAAAAATGAGAGAGAACATCAGAACTGTTGAAAAAAAATGTTTTTTCTCTTTCTTCAATTCCTGCAAGTATCTCAGTGTTGTATTCAACTAAACAAGTACGTAAAATATACCCGCAGATGTGAATTAGAATGAATCTCTGAATGACAACTTAAATAAATCCATGTTTCTCCTCTGATTCCAATTAAAACTGCTCTGCAAACATGGCGAAGAATCAAATTTGACTGGACTGTTTACAAAGCTTTGAAAAGGGATTTGACTCTCTTTAATATTGTGCCTGGTCCTGTCAGATCGAGGTGACGCTATTTGTGAATGCAAATCACCAGGGTCGTTATTAGCGGCAGGCGTGGAGTGCCGGGGGTCAAGAGCGAAAGCTGAGATCCGACACAGAGCTCCATCTCCCGGACACTTTACAGAGGTGATGTCAGTAATGAAGGTCAGAGGAGGCAAACAGCTGGAAAATTGCTGTAATTTAACAGGTAATGTATTTTGGGTGAGGAGCTGAGGGTCCTAAATTATCCTCCTCAAGACAGAGTCCCTCCTGCTGCAGCACACGGAAGAGAGGTATTAATACACAAATCTCACAGCCCAGGGCAGGGAGGTGAAGTGTTGATTATAGAGCAGTGCCGCAGGAACTTTGAGCAACAGAGGTGAGGAGAAATGACTGAATTATCTGAGTCATCGGCCCTCACTGTTACAGGAAGCTAGCACTGATGGTGAGAGGTGAGGAAGACGGGAGTGTAAATAAGCAGCAGCCCAGTCATCAGCTCAGCAGAGGACCCATATTTACTTCATTAAACAGTAACCTCTACTGCCCCTGTGTTCTGCCCCCCAGTTTAGGTTCTCAGTTTATC